>NC_143572.1:28735000-29405000 GCF_054136105.1 Typopeltis vanoorti
GTAAAGGTCTGCTACTTTGCACTTTATGACTGATGCAGTGTAACTATTTGGTGGTGCTCGGACGTTTATATGATCTAGACATGAGCCAAGGATAGTATTTCCGAATATTTCTTCTCTAGTACATGATGTTATTGTGGTATTAGATTGTATATGGTATTGTACAGTGTTGTTCTGGTTTTCATTTGCAATATTTATGATTATGTCGCCAATTATCATTAGATGTTCGGTTGAGCATATTTCTTGGCTTGAAAGCCAGCAATTGAGTTCGTGTAGGAATTTTATCATGTTTAGGTTTGATGGCCTGTAAAATAGCATTTAGTATTATGGTATGCTGTGTGTTCGTGGTATTAATGATTTCGAGGCAGAGGGTTTCTGCATGCTCAAACTGATAGGCCATTTCTTTTGCTGTTAATTTTTGTTTCATAAATATTAGTATTCCACCCCTCTTCTTGTTTGGCGGCTTGATCTATGTTGTTGGAAGCCTGGAATTTGGAAAGCAGTCGCTTCGTCATTAGTTATGGATACTTCTGTAAGAATCAATATATCCATAATATCAGTGTAATTCCTGAGATAAGCCTGTAATAATAACCAATGTTTTCGGATGCTTCTGATGTTAATATGCAAGAGTGAGAGACCTCTCGCTTGTACTGTGTTTTGTTTCCATGCATCAAGAGATTCGAAAGTACAATTACTGATGTATTCTGGTGTAATTACATCTATCTGATGGTTCACATTCATTTTTGGTGTGTTGAGATCTTCTTATTTAACTAAGTTGGAGTCTTTTGTTTCACTCTGGTAACCTGTGTATATCTTCCGAGCTTTTTATTTGTATAGACTTTGAAGTCTGTGACTTTCTAAAGAATATTTTGCGGTCTTTGATCCACAAAAATTGATACTTTTTTTCTGTTTTTTCCTTTCTTGCTTGGTACAAAAGATTCTGATTGAAAGGTGTTAAATACTCAGATAGAAAGATTGGCGTATTGTCTTGCGATGCATTTAAATCCTTGACTACTGGTTTTTTCAGTCTGCTGGCTTTTATGAGATTGTCTCTTGTAGGCTTGCTTGTCAGACGAACTATGACTGGCGCCGATCGTGGCGAACCTTGTTTTCTGTTCTTCCTGGGAAACCGATTTATGGTCTGAATATCATTCTGCTGTAAGGGGATGTCAATTGCATGGCCTAACTTTAGAACTACGTCTCTGAGATTTTCTGTGGATTCGGTTTCTGGAAGACCGTTTATGATAAGGTCTTCTTTATGTTGTTGTTGGTTTAAAACTTCGTATTGTTGTTTCAGGGAATTAAATTCTTGACGGAGTTCCGATGTGTCTTTTATCAATTTGTGCCGCCTCTCAGTTAATGCGTTAATGCTGGTTTTAACGTCTTTTACCATTTGTAAGACTTCTTCGACTTTTGAATTATTAAATTTAACAAACTCTTCATATTCGCTAATTTTTTTTTGTTATTTCTTTATTCTGTTTATCAAATAGTTTTTGGACAACATCTACCAAGGTGGCTTTTATATTTTCTAAACCTTTTTCTAGTAATAAATTAACGGAACTCAAATTATAAGACTCACCGGTGTTTTGTTGTCTGTTCAGTTCATCGTCCGATTCTGCCTCCGGCGTAATCAGTTGCGTGGTGGGTGGTGGCGTTTCTTTGTTCTCTCTACAGTTTAGGCACTTCCATTCTTCTCGTTTGGCATTGGATTTGCGTTGCCAGGTTGTTTCAGAAAGTCTGGAACATGTAAAGTGAAGATTCCTATGGCATTTCCTGCAGGTTATGTAACAACCGTCGGACGGCAATTCCTTCTGACACTTGTTGCACTTCATGACTCTTCTTTCTTCCTCTGGACAGCTGCAAAGATGGCGACGTCCTTTGTTCTGTACTTGTTAGCAACCGCGGTGTACGCTTCAATTTTTTTTTAGCACACTCAGATTTTGGATTCCACTTGGCCGATTTCGATGAATTTATATGTCACTGTCTTCAGCGTGACAAGTAGAGTTTCTTTATGACACTTTTAAATTAAAAACAGGAGTTAGAACCACATTAAAACTATAAAAATGGGACGAGCGATACGACCATGCAACCGTTCGTATGCCTACACAGCGCCCTGTCTATATAATAATAATAATAATAATAATAATAATAATAATAATAATAATAATAATAATAATAATAATAATAATGTTCAAAATGTTTAGTTGGTATTCGCAGATCCTTCCAAAACCATCAATAAAACTTTTTTTTTACGCGTTTTTTTTTCACACATCCTTCAACTCATCCGAATATTCCTGTCCTATAGATTATATAATAAATGTTTCGTGCTGGGAATCACTGTAAAAATCGAGCATTTACGAATAACCAATGAGTAAAATATTACTGTGCTTTACAATACATCGCTATGCAATTTATTACTAAATACAAGTCTATTTATTAGATGGTCTGTCAGGAATGAAAAATTTAAGTGCAAAAATGTCAAGTTATGAATTGGATTTTGGATTCAAAATGATAAGGTTTGAATCCAAATGTAACGATTTCAATAAATATTTAAATTTAATTTAATTCTAGTCATAGAGGGATGTTCAGAAACTGTCTAGTTTTTATAAACAACTTGGAACCACGTATGGATTAAAACCATTGCCCTCATGTAAAACCTTCCGTCAATTTTATTTCTTTTCTCCCTGAGACATTATTCAAGTACTTTAGGAAAAATATGTATTCTTTTCAAGCCAAAAATTTACTTGTTTGCAATAACTTCAGGTGTTTTAAAATATATATATAAAATTCAAAACTGATTCATTCATTTAATATTATTTATAAATAACCGTAAGTTATTTTAAGGTAAATTAGAAAAAAAAGTACCAATTTAAGTACACCTTTTCCTTTATAACTTAGTAATATAATAATTATGATTACTGCTATAAATTCTGCGTTTTACATTATGTAAAACGCAGAATACTTCTTAGTGCAGGAACTATTCAGGCAAAAGCTCTCAATATTTTTTTATGAGGGTGATTATGATGATTGGCAAATAATCAATGCCGACAAAACTGGTGTCTTTTCGAAGCGAATGCCAACAGAAACTTTCCAAGCTAAAACTGAAGCATCTCAATCAGGATACAAATCATCTAAAGATCGTCTTACGTTTTAATTAGGAGGCAATACAGAAGGCCACTTTAAACACAAATCTAGGTTAGTTTATCGTGTGCAAAATCCAAGATCTAAAATTATTGAAGAAATCAGTACAATTGGAAAAGAATTCGGATTTAATGAACTGGATAATGAAGATGTGAGAAACTTGCTCGATTCCCATTCAGAATAGTTAAGCGAGAATGATCTCCTTCGACTAGAAGAACAGCGTGCATATGAAGAAGATAAGGAGTGCGAACAAGAGAATGTTACTACTAACAACTAACTACAAAAGAACTTGAGCTGGTTTTCAATCACATTGAGTATGCTAAGGAAATTTTGTTCGATGCTGATCCTGATATGGAACGAAGCTTCGAACAAAATTTCCTCGAAATCTTGATAACGCGATCGCCAGCTATCCCAAATTGCATGACAAGATGAAAAAGTCGAGCACAATTCAAACATCTTTTACTTAATTTTTTTTTTGTAAAAAATTAGGTTAATCAAATGTTTAGACATTAAATAAAAATTTAAGCAATTGATTTTTGTTAACTTATAATTTATACTGTAATTTGTTTCTCCAAATTTACGCTAACTGATGGAAGAATATTATTATTATTATTCCTATTGTTTATTGCATTCGCTTGCCGCCATTTCGGTTAGCGCGCATTAACTGATGGATTGATTAATCGCGTTAAGCGAGGTTTTTTTGTACTCTTCGAGAAACAAGCCGTCGGATCAAATCTCACCCTAGGCATAGATTGTGTGTACGTGATTAGATGAATTTCATTAACTAGTCGGAGATCGCCAACGTGTTTGGAGGTCCTAATTGGTTAAGAAGGCGCCACCATATCGTTTCGAGAGCAGATATTTTTTTCTTACTAATATACTGCTGCAGATTTGAATAGTACTGCAATTCTTTCCATGCCTTTTTATTAATAGGTTGTCATTAGGTTCTATCAAGATGAAGGACATATATTTATTATTATTATTATTATTACATCACACCTCCAGGGAGTCCAAAGACTCATCGAGGGAGGGCATACTCCACAACTCTCCGTCTCTACCACTCAATCCAACTACAACGAACCACTTTACTTTCATCATCTACATCAGCGCCATCTACCGCCGACCACCGCAACTAGTATTTTCACAGACGATCACAAACATCAATGCCAAGCATGATTCGAACCCACAGCCTTTTGGCTGGAGAGCGGATACGCTAACCACTCGGCCAACCAGGCCGGCATTTAATCTGCATTAATTTTAATGTCACGAGTGTTGCTAAACAACTTTTTACAAGAGTGGTATTAAATTAATATCTCTGTTATTAAAGTCTCGTCTCAGTATAGATCAATGTCTTTCGTTAAGAAACGAAATCATTTTGAAAAAGAATTCTACTCATAGATTATTAACATATATTAAAATAGGATAGATAGTAGTAGTGAAATTATGGGACTACACATTCGATTCTTTGTTTCACTTTTCGAGTTCAATAGGTGATATTAATAACACTTTTAATGCTGTAATATACATTTACAAACGGAAGTGGCATGATGCTATATAGATATCAAAAATATCAATCAAACATAATATAATAGATGCCTTATAGATCTCTCTATTTATTGTATTAAGCTAATAGTTGTTACAAAATATTCTTTGTTTTTTTGGGGGGGAGGTGGAGATGGAAGGGATAAAGAATATCTTCATCTGATTGAAGAAATTGTGTGGATGGAGGTGTTATTTAGCTTATAAGCTCTGGTCATGGCTGGGTAACGGCAATAGCTGAGCCTCAGTTAAAACTTCATGGGCTACAGCATTGCCATCCATTACCCTCACTGGGTATCCATTTTAGTCGCCTCGTACGACATGCATGGGCTACAGTGGGGCTATTCTTATCCCTGCTACCACACGGGCACAAAATATTCATATCTCTCTATGTTCACTGGGCATCTACAGATTCCGTATGGTCACTCCGATGCTCGGTGATGTGCCACATCAGGCCTCGCCATGTAGTCCTGTTGTTTACTTTTCTGGCGGCCTCAACTGTCTGAAGATCAGTCACTCCACACACACACCAATCATCCATCTCATTGAAGGTCTACCCCTTCCTATTTTTCCAGAAACTTTACCTTCTATTACTGTTCTGAGAAGTCCTCCTTCCTTTTGTTGTGTCCAAAACATTTTAACTTTCTTCTGTCAATATCCTTAAGGAACCTTAAAGTTCTACTGATCTTTTCTAACACCCATTCATTTGTACGCCTTTCAGTATATGATATCCTCAACAGCCATCTGTAGCATCACATCTCAAAAGCAGATATCCTTTTCTTATCTGACTTCTTTAGGTTCCAAACCTCACAACCATAAGTCGCTGTTGGAAAAACAACTCCATCAAAATCCTCAACTGTGTTCCCATGGAGATACATCCATTCAGATTTTAGACAGGTCTCTGACTGCTATTTTAGCCATTCCTAACCTTTTTCTGACTTCTTCTGAACAGCAATTCTTCACTTTAATAATGGATCCGAGGTACTCAGACTTTCGGTCTTCCTCAATTCTTTCTCCATTAAGGTACACTTGTTTCTCAAGAGCTTCTCTGTTTGTATTTCCTTTGAGAACCATAATATTTGTCTTGCTAGGATTAAGTTGAAGTCCTCTGATATTTCTGATCTTGTTAACTTTGTCAAGAATTAGTCCAAGTTCTTCCATGTCATTACAAAGGAGTACTGTATCATCAGCATAACTCAGACTACTGATCAATCCACCTCCTATCCTGAGCTCATCCAATGCTTCACACGTGATGTCCTCTGCATATATGCTAAACAAGTGAGGAGAAAGTAAACATCCTTGCCTAACTCCTTTTCCAACTTGAAGCCAGTCAGTCAATCCAACACCTATTCTTACCGTGGCTTCTTCTTCCTCCCTATACAAGTTGGCTATCAATCTCAGAGTGTGTTGAGGAAAACCCATTCTTTTCTTTATTTCCCACAGTCCACATGCTGAACACAGCCAAAAGATTTAGAGTAGTATAAGAAATACATTACCGGAGGGAGTGTGAATTCTTTATATTTTTCTATAACCTGTCTAAGGTAAAGGATCTGATCTCTGGTGCCCCTACCTTTCTTAAAACCTCCTTGTTCTTCAAGCATCTCTGCCTCAACTTTCGCCTCAATCCTATTTAGCATGATCTTCAATAAAATTTTGCTTGCATGAGATATTAAACTAATAGTTCTATAATTCTTGTACGCCTTCATATCACTTTTCTTATGTAGTGGTATGAAAACCGACTTCTTCCAGTCTCTAGGCCATGATCCTGTCTCCCATATCCTTGTAATCAATCTATGAAACACTTTATCCCTCCATCCCCTATGGCCTTAATTAACTCTTCTGGGATTTCATCTGCACCTGGGTCCTTATTGCTGTTAAGCTGCTTAACTGCTCTTTCAACTTCATGCCTAAGTGGAGGAAGTTCCAAATCAAAATTTTCCTGGTGAGAGGACACCACATTTTCTTTATCCGCTCTTTGGTACAATTCCTCATTCTGTCCATCTATTTTTGCTTTCCAACTCTTCTGTTAGTAATGCTCCGTTCCTGTCTTTGATGACATTCAATTTAGGCTTAAACTTATGCTTTAAGTCATGAACTAAATAAAACATCCTTTTATAATTGAGCCTCCTCATCTGGAACTCCATTTCTTCACATTTATTAGTATTAGTAAAGAACTTTTCCTTCTCCTGCTTGATGGCTCTTCTGACTTCTCTATGTAATCTCTTGTATTCTTCAGTCCCTATGTCTCTTTTTTTTAACCGCTTTCTTTTGATTAGTTCCCATGTTGAGTCTGATATCCATGGGTCTCTTGGTCTTCTTAATGGGTCAAGATACTTCTCTGTATCCTGTATTATCACCTTGACTCCTTCCCAAAGTATTTCTGGTGAGTTCTCCTCATTGGTCTCCAAACAATCATCCAACCGAGCTGAAGTTTCTTCTGTGAATCCACTAGGAATTACTCTAACATCCAATATAGTGGGATGTGCCTGACCTTGAAGTTTTCGGAGTCTTAGTCTTACTTTGGCTCTTACTAGCTGATGGTCTGTACCACAATCTGCTTCAGGACAAGTATGCACATCAGAGGTGGTTGTCTTCCACCGCTGGAGAGCCAGGATGTAATCATTCTGGTGCCTTGACCTATCAATGTTAGATGTCCAAGTATACGCCGTCATGGATGTTTCTGGAAGCAGGTATTGGTAATAACTAATCTGTTAGCATGGGCAAATTACAACAGTCTTTCACAACGGGTGTTACGTTTACCTAGACCAAACATGCCACACTCCGGCCTGACTCTCATACTCTTTCCCACTTTTGCATTTAAGTCCCCTAAGATGTAAAGTATGTTTTTCCTTGGTAGGCAGTCCAAAACAGTTTGTAAGTTTTCATAGAATTCCTCACTCTCTTCTTCAGCCTATCCATGTGGGGTGCATAAACTACCACAATTGATAAGTCTAATAGAAAGTATCCTATCATTAATGAGGTTAAAACCAAGAAGACTTCTTGCTTGAGCTGTCTTCAGTATCACAGCTACTACATGATGTTTTGACTGGCCACCTGAGCAAATAACTAGCTTGCCATCCTGTCTTTTGAAGTGACTTTTCCATTCCATCTGGTCTTTGTAATTCCCGGGATGTCAATTTTATTCCTATCCATCTCTTTACAGACAATCTCAAGAGTACTCATCTGTTTGCCCTGAACATTCATTGGCCTATGTTTCTAAGGTTAATAGTTCCATGTGTTTTATCTAAAATTCCCTTATAAGATTAATAAGGTTAATATTCATATTAACATGTTATATATTTTAAACCATATGATTAAGAAAATGAAAAGGTGTGTAATTTTAGTAGTTATTTATATAAATTATAGATGTTTTTGGTCGTAAAATGTTACAAAATATAAGACGTATTGTTAAACTGACCATAGATTTTTAATTCGTACGTATGTTCGTACAATATTGCCTGCCGGTTTCGCTAGTAACTGACTAGCGTTTCAAGGCTTGCACAGTACAAAAAAAATGGTAAATGCAAAAAAGGTTTAAGAATACAAAAAAAAAAAAAACCGTTAGTACCTGTTAGATAGTTAAGGTAACACGTTCGCGTGACATTTTTACTCAGTATCATGAACACGCGTTGCATGCGAACGCGTAATATGATTATTCGCGTACTGTAGTTCTGTTGAACTGAGGGAATTAATTAGATTTTTCCAAGTATCGTTCAGTATGGCCCCTTGATTTCTGTTTAGGTTGCTGTCTGTACGTGGCACTACTGCTGCTTCTTTAAATAATCGATGTCTGTAATCTTCGTCTACGTAGGGCATAGAGCTGTTATTCCAGTCTACAGTGTGGTTCGAAGTTGAAAAGCGATGTACTAACCCGGAGATAAACGTTCTGTTGTGATTTACATCGCCAACATGTTCTTTCTGTCTTATTTCCAGGCTTCTCGAAGGTTGTCCAATGTAGGAAAGACCGCACGTGCGTGGAATATTATACACACCTGGATATTTATAAAATGGAATACTATTTTTAGGAGATCTTAGAACCTGTCTGATGCTAGTAGTTGGTTTAAATACAACCCTGATGTTATGTGCCTTTAACAATCTCGCAATTTTGGTGGAAATTTATTTATTTATTTATTTATTATCTTCAATTTTTTAATCAAATATTTTCAATAAAATATATAGAATATTATTGCTGCAGTATTTTTGAATATTTCTTTTTAAATGTAAGATATCGATTACTAAGCACTTAATAATAAGGAGATAACAACTCTCACACAAGTGGCATTTCAAGACAATTGATATCATCTGACACAATATATATCTGTTACACGAGATGGCGCCACCATTTAAACATAATTTCATGTGTTCAGATAAGCGCCGATTTCTGTTTTTATGTAAAACAGACGGCGTGGTATTTAATAATCATATGTAAAATAACAATTATTGAAAGACACACTTATTAAAAGGGCTTTCAAAAATAAGTTTTGTTTAATAGGAAACACTAGCAGAGCAAGTGATTTTATTCTATGATAATACAACATAATAATCTATGTCAGATACAATTTACGAGGTGACTATCTAGCTGTAAGGGCAAATGCATAAAATAAAATTGAAAATAAACCATATTAGATCTGCAACGATTTTCATAGATAAATATTCCACAATACATTGCGTCACTAAGAGCCTTTCGATTTAATTGTTTGAATTACTATAATTTATTCTACCCGATTATACTTTTCGAAACACACACACACAAGTGGAATATCCGCAACTCAAGATATTCCACTTGTGTATAAAGTGGATATTCCACTTTATACACGACCATATGGTGCTCCTTTATACCAATATAAAGGAGCACCATATGTTGAAAAAAGAGGATGTTTCCGCCCCACAAAACATTTATTTAACTCTTTTCATTATATATTACTTTATCGGTTAACCAGATGCTTTTCATATTCCCCGTTATCTGATGAGGAGAACTGTGAGTGGGAAAAGATTTATGAGCCCGTTGCTCGCCCTGAGTGGGCCTGAGGATTAATCATTGGGGTTGCAGTTTAAGATAGCTTTTGGTCTTTTATGCTTAAAGTAGTCTGTTGCGTCGTAAATTAACGCTAGTTGAATTAGTTTAATAGGGTGCACAGATGTTTTTGAGAAGAACTTAGTTGGTGCAGTCTGCATGAAGGTATAGATATAGGGGATATTTGTGTCCCGATGAAGTTGTACAGTACGTACGAACGAACCATGGTGCATTGCAGATCATTCTGAGACCGTTATTTTGCACATGTTGTAGTTTGAGTATATTGGTATTGACAGTATGGCTCCAGGCCGGAGAAGCATAGGTGAGTATAGGACGAATCATCATTTTGTATATAAGTAACTTGATTCTAGTGCTCAGCTTACTATTTCTGTTAATTAGCGGGTAGAGCTGGGCAATGATTTTTGAATTCTTTAGACAGATAGTCTTGACATGGGAGCTGAAATCAGTTTTTTGTCCATCAATATGCCAAGATATTTGATCTCAGTAAACCATGGAATTTTTGTGTTAAATAGGAGGATGTCTCCAGTAGGAAGCATTGGTCTTTTGGCAAATAGCACTGTTACTCTCTTTTGAGGTACTTGGAGTCGCCATTTGGTGAAATATTGTTCGATTAGTTTAGATTTTCCTGCAGTTTCTTGATTGCTAGATGCGGTTTTAAAGATCTGTCCAGTATCGCAGTATCATCTGCATATAAGGCCTTGATAGATGTCAGTGGGTTGTGCGGGATATCACACATATATATGGAAAAAAGAGTTCGTGCCAGTAGAGATCCTTGTGGGACTCCAGCCAGGATGTACTTTTGTATTGAGAGTGTGCCATTCAACTTGACTCGCATGCGCCTATTGTACAGGTATGACCTGATCAGTTGAACCATTCCCAATGGTGTACCAAAAGATATAATTTTGTGTAATAAGCCATAATGCCAAACCTTGTAAAATGCACTGGCTATGTCCATGAAAACAGCCCCAGTGCATTGACGCCAATTATCCTGTGGTAACATAAGTCCTTACAGTCCTTATAAGGACTAGCTTAAAGGGGCGAAGCAAGAATGTTTTTCATCTTCCCCGTTATCTGTAGAGGGCAGTGTAGGGATAAGGTGTTATTGAGCTATTAAAGCTCTGATCATGGCAGGAGGGTAACAGCAATAGCCGATCCTCAGTTAGAACTTCATTGGCTACAGCACTGCCATCCATTACCCTCCAAGGGTATTAATCATCTCATCTCACGGTCGATTCACTCAAGCTCCGTGGTAACATAGTCCTTATAAGGACTGGCTTAAAGGAGCGAAGCAAGAATGCTTTTCATTTTCCACGTTATCTGCAGAGGGTAGTGTAGGGATAAGGTGTTACTGAGCTATTAAAGCTCTGATCATGGCAGGAGGGTAACTGAAATAGCCCAGCCTCAGAACTTCATTGGCTACAGCATTGCAATCCATTACCCTCCAAGGGTATTGGATTGAATGAATCAATCACCGCATCTCATGGTCGATTGATTCTCTGCCATGGTAACATAAGATTGGTAACTAATGCGATTAATCGATAAATCATTAATAAAAATTTTGATTGTTCATGTTTTTAAATTTTTTAAAAATATAAATTTATAAAAATGACTGAAAAAAAATCCTCAAAAATGAAAACGTTTTAAATTATAACAAAAAAATTGATTAATAATAAGAAAGAATTCTAAGAAAATTAACTTAAAACATAAGCCTAGTAACATCAATCGGGCCGGTTAATCTAATCTTTAAAGTAAGACATATGTCCCTGAAGCTAGAATGGTTGAAAGATATTAGACTTGAAACTGCTTTATGTCTGCTTATGTAACTAGTAGCATGTTGTGCAAATATACAAATTAGATTTAATTGCCTTTCAAAGGGTTCGAATCAATCATCTCTAGGACATTATTATTATTATGTGACACCTCCAAGGAGTCCAAAGACTCATCGAGGGAGGGCACCTACGCTACAGCTCTCCGTCTTCACCAATCCACCAACCGCAAGTACCTTCATCATCTACACCAACGCCACCTACCGCCGACCATCCCCACTAGTATTTTCACAGACAATCGCCAACATCCAGTACGTCCGGAAATAATCGACCAAGCGTGGTACTGTCATGGACTGGTGGGAAATATGATCCCAAATATGTTCCATGGAATTCAAATCAGAAGAATTAGGAGGGTGCACTGGAACGCTTGGATATACTTTCTTGATCCATGCCTGCAAAATGCGAGGTTTCTGATATTGCTGAAAAAGTCCAGATTCAATGGGCCAAATTTCAGCAAGTAAGGCAATACTATGATTAAAACAATGAAGTGGTCAAGACCTGTTTTTTGTGGATGAGAGAGCGAAGTAATGTCTGTGAAACAATCTCCATACCACGATATATTTTCCAGGTAAACGAGCAGTCTGGTTGACCGAAATAGTCTTAATGGTCATAATGTTTTGGCTCATGGTTTGGTAAACCTTAGTTGATCCTCAGTACTGTTTGTTGGCATGCCTTATGAAGCAAGAAGGAATCTGTTGATACGATGTGCTTCTTGAACAGCTGAAGATTCCAATACTTGGGGAAAGTACTTGAAAAGATTGTTCCATAGACCAGAAGAAGATGGAATGAATCAGTAGGATCAGAAATTTGTTTTGAAAGTGTGACCCTGGAGACCAGAAGAATCTTAATCAGCAACCGCTCGTGCTTCAGATGTGCTAAGAGTGGAAGGCAATTCAGAAGTAACAGAATGCCTAAGAGAAATAGACTCACCGATGAATTATGCTTTCACACTTGTGGACAATGTCAAGGAGATCAATTTAAAGTTTATAACATTAGCTACGAAAAATATTTAAAAAACTAGGTTAGTGAGAAATGGTAACAAAGGGACAGAAAATGTGGGCTTGGTTATGAAGTACTGGGGAATCAGGAACTCGTTTCAATATGAAGAGAGAAAGCAAAAGACACGTAGTGAACGACCGTACAAGAAACTGGGATGTAATTGCATACGATGGAAGGAGATTGTATCATTCCAGTTTTTAAAACTGGAATGATACAGCCAAAACCCATCATAATCATAGATATGAACACCCGTCCTGAGTGACCATACGAATTTCTTCTTAAGTTTGGTAATGCTCTCTAGGAGACACAGTATCGATGGAGAAATACAGATGGTAAACAATCAGTTAATGACCTTTACCGTTAAGTTTGCGAGATTTTTGAGGTTATTATCGATGGCCACGAATCCAGTACATTACGCTTGTCATTTCGGCAGGTGTTTGCCTGTTTTGCAGGATGGAATTAATTTCGAGACAGGAAGTTTATACGACTGATTAACGGTTGACTTTTATCTCCAAAATGAAAAAAAAGATTGAATATAGACTATGTATTATTATCCTGGAAATATTAATTATGAGCAAATACTAATACTCTCTAAGCTTTGTTTTTAAGGTAGTTATTCAGGCGTCTTCTGATTTCGTTTTGGCGAAACGCAAGCGGAGACACGTTGTAAGCTCCAGTTGGTATAGGGAGGAAGATTTTTCTTTGTCATCAATACAAGAATTGGGCCAGAAAGACAAAACTAGGAGTTAGCCTTGCTTGAGTGTTGCTATGAGAGAAGAAACAGAAGCTGTTTCCAATGGCCTTAGGCGAGACAAAAATGAACAACACAAGTGACTGTGGATTTGTGAATTCAGTCAAGTTGATGAGGATGCAAAGTGTGAAATACTGACTGTTTTATATTTGGATTTATTATTTCTTTATTTATTTCAACATTTTCGTATCCTGAAATGTTTGTTTATGAAAATGTATGCATTTCAGCAATACAAAACATTTCTGTATTGCTGAAATGTTTTGTATTGTCTTCGTGAACTGATTAGAGAAGATCGCGTAGATCATCTATCTAGAATGCTAGTGAATAGATGGATTTTCCGCTAAGTATGGCTAATAAGAAATAACATGGATTCCTTACCAGCTTGATGAGTAAAATTGGAGAAGGGAAACTAAACTGAACTGTGGATATTTAAATCGACAAAACGTAAAAGAATGAAAATGATGCTTTTGGATATTTCATCATCAGGATCATGACCACGATATTTCCTGAAATGTACCCTCAAGTGAACACAGATACTACAATCGAGCTACATGATTAAGATTCACATTACTGACAACTATCAATCAGCAGCTTTCCTTTAAAATCTGTTATTTATCAAGTTACCAATATTGTCAAAACTTACTTTTCAGTAGAGTCAAGTATCCTCATAGATTCTGTTCTACATCTGGATTCTTTTCCTCTTCTCCTAGCAGCAGCATTTATCACAAATAAATATTCAAATGGTTCTGGATGGTATTAGAATTCGATGGCCGATAAAATATCAAATGAGTGAAAGAGAATGCAACAAAAAATTTAAGCTTGAATTTTTACTAGGAGCTCTCGCATCAAGCAGCGTATTCGGCAGAATGAAAATCAGGTTCCAATAACTTATCGATACTTTTAGATGTATGTAAATGGTGGAGGTGATATGTATGCGTATATTTAGGCTAAGAATGTTGACAAATGGACACCGTGGAGATTATTTGTGATGTCTTTTATAATTAGTGGGAGAGGGGATTCCTAAACAATATAGCAGAATTAGTTCATTCACGAACGATCAATAGGTCATCTTCCGTGTAGTATCTAGCGACGTGTGGTACCATTTTATTCGTATATCCCAGAAAGGAGAGGTTTTGGTTCACTAGTCTCTCAGATTAAATTGTCTATGGATAGATGCACATAATCCATTCATGGATTATGTGCATCTATCCAGAATTGTTATAGTGATGATGATACCACTAAAATAAACTTAATTTTGATTATTAACATAATTTATTCGATGATTTAGAATATTTAGCAACTAAGGCACACATTTTTCCGGTACAGAATTTTATTATCTCAGAATTTTGATGATCCCAATTAAATTTTCTTTCCTGGAAGTCACTTGACGCAAACAACTGTGGGTCAGTCCAAATATAGTCTTCTGACCTATTTAAATTGAAAAGATTAAAATAAATAAAAGAAATCTCTACATCTAATTTCATAATCTTAGAAATAATGGTCAACATTTCACAGGCAAACATCCCTGCTTTCTCACGTTTTAAAGTTATTTGGGTATAGGAGAATAATCCCTGATATTTTCAGCAATAGTGATTTTCTTCACCCTCCTGAAGCGTACATATTTATGACTATATGCAAACATAGAAAAGCTGCTGACCGGGCTGGGCGGGTGGATAAGTCCTGATCCCCTAACAATATACAGCAGGTCAGACAGCCACTGAGACATTGCCTTATGTGAATACCATGAAATGGTAGATGATTTTATCCCGTGGTGTGAGACTAACATCCTGATGATTTTTCAAGCCTGGATTGGCTTGAAAACGTCACATATTTAGCCCTCTCTAGACCGTTTCCTCTGTTCATTAATTTATCCATAGTCCACAGTGGGTACGAAATGTGCTATAGGTTTGCAACTTTTAAGCAGGATTAAAATTTAAAACAAAATGTATATTAATTCATTTCAATGTAAATTTCGTGTATTTCTTGTTTCACTGGCGCATCTCAAATATCGAACGTCATATTTCCTTGACGTATGTGATCCAGTGAGCCTGCTAAGATTAAGCAAATTTGATTTCGCATAAACTGAATTTTGGTAATTTGACAGAGGAGTTAAATCAATTAATTTTGGATTTCATTTTCCGCGTACAAAACTGAAACTTTTAGGGATACTCCAATTCAAATATGCTTCTGGAACTTAAAGAAACACAGGACTCAATCCACGACTTATTTACTACCATCTTTAAATAAAAATAAAGAACAAAATGAATACAAAGCACCGTAAACTACAATAAGTTGGAGTCTCAGAAAATAAAATTTGTAAAAGAGATAAAATATTAATAACTCGTGCAAAATATTAATTATTTAAATCAGAAACAGCTCAATGTCCAAGTTATTACCAATAGATTTTATAAGTACAAAAACTATTGGTAATAACTTGGACATTGAGCTGTTTCTGCTCAATGTCCAAGTTATTATATACAGCAAAGTAAGAACACAGAGGTAAGTAAAATAAAAAAAAATACTTACCTCTGTGTTCTTACCATCCTCCATTATTCCCATTTCTAGGACCTCTCCTTCTTCCATCTATTCCTTCATAAACAAAAGAAATGCTATTTTCGTAAAGTATGCCTAGTGCTATGGAAGCGGCCATGGGTTCATATAGAAGAAGCCGTTTATTTGGAATTAACTGGGTTTGAATACCGTCTAAGGAAGTGGTTCCCAACCTTTTTCCACTTGTGTACCCCATTTCTATAAATTGTACTCCTTGTTTTTAAAATAGCTGTTTTTAAATACTGACATTTGTGGTTCCATGAGTAACGTTTTGCATTTTTTTTACTTTACTTGTTTTTCCGCCATTACTGAGTATTTTTCGTGCACCCTTGAACGGTCCAGCACGTATCCCCGGGGTACACGTACCACCGGTTGGGAATCGATGCTCTAAGGCAGTGATATTCATCCTATTCCATAATACAGCACACCTAGACTAATTATTAAAATTCTGCGGTACACTAAAAATATATTCCTTTAATTTTTTTTGATGATCTGGCAAAAAATAGGCATAATTTTCATTGATTTACACACAAAAGAAGAAGGAAGACAGACACTAATAAATAAATGTGCAAATTAATACATTATTTCTTTCAATTAATTTGTTTTCATAAATCTCGCGGTACACCTGACGACCTCTCGCGACACACCAATGTGCCGCGGCACAAATCGCTGCTCTAAGGAATCAGGACTAATCTACTGAAAGAGAGGTTCATCCAGGAAACAGGCAAGCCGTTCTCGTAAACACACATTCGAGAAAACATAAATTACTTTCACTTAGCGGGAGGCAGCAGATGAATAGCAAGCAGGCTGCATGAATTTGGCTAAAACCCTTAATGAGAGGACTCGACCAGTGTTAGACAATCGAGAATTGGATGGAAGATTATGAAAGATATAAAAAGTGTTCTTTATTCGTACAAATGAAATGATCAACATAAGATATCATTCAAACAAACGTTTGACTGGTCACACAGTTCAATTCAGATTCCACCTAAGAATCTAAGAATAGTCCGTCCGTCAGGAAGCATTGTAAACTATGGACTGTTCCAGGTAATGCTGTTTTTTTTTTAGGTCATGTGGGGTCACTTCGTTGATGTTTAATTGCTGTAAATAGTTGGAGAGCTTCTTTAAAATTGCGCCAAATGCGCCGATAACTATTGGGATGACTTTGGTGTGTTTAAGCCACAGTCGGCCAACTTCGATTGTCAGATCTCGATATTTAGTAACTTTTTTCCAGTCCTTTGTTGTTATCACTGGGTACATCGATATCGATTATCGAAACCTGTCGATGTTCAATAATTGTGGTGTCAGGTATATTGTGTTCCAAATGCCGATCAGTTTGTATTCGAAAGTCCCAGAGAATTTTTGCTGTTTCGTTTTCCACTACTGTTTCTGTTTTATGCTACCACCAATTATCAGAAGTAGGAAAGCCATATTTTTTGCATACATGCCAATGAACTATTTTGGCAACTTGATCATGGCGGTATTTATAGTCAGTCTGAGCTATCTTGCTGCAGGCACTGATTAGATGTTCTACAGTCTCATCTTTCTGATCGCATAATCTGCATTTGCGGTTATTATTGATGTTGAAAATTTTTGCTTTGATTGCATTAGTTTGTAATGCCTGTTCTGGAGCTGCTAGAAGAAATACTTCTGTTTATTTATTTATTTTTTTAATATATCCATATCGTTGCCATTGCCACATCACTGTCAGTTCAATTGTTTTCCTCAGTATCTCGAAGAAATTGGCAATGCAAGGGTTTATTTTTCTGAGGGCGCATATCGATTATTTTGCTCCTATTTTTTTATTATTTTTGTAATCGCCTTTTGTAATTTAGAAGTCCTTCTTGTCAAATGGTCTGAAGCATTTGCTCAGTGCTATTGTCGATGTAATTCTTGAAACTAATTTATTTTCTCCCACAGTCTACTCACTTTGCAGCAGACCCCGTCCACCTATTCTCCTCGGTAGGTACAACCGGTCAACATCACTTCGTGGATGTAATGCATGATGCACAGTCATTACTTTTCTAGTTTTGCAGTTCAGTTTGTCCATGTCTTCTTTTGTCAAATCTATTATGCAAGCTGTGAATCGGATCACTGGTATACCCCAAGTATTCATTGCTCTAATCGTGTTTAATCCATTTAGTTTTGTTTTCAGAATATTTCTAACTCTTTTGGTGTATTCTGATGCTGCCTGTTGTTTATCTTTCGAGTGGAAAATATCATTGACTTCTAATATTCGTAGAAGTCAGCTGAAATTGCTTTTATATATTTCTCTTGATCAAAATTAAAACTGCTAGTATCATTAATTTTTCCTCGTTTAATAGATAAAAGTGCGCATTTATCTAAGCCAAATTCTATTTTGATCTCCTGACTGAAAATACGAACTGTGTTCGGTAAAGAGTCCATTTGCTGTGCCGACCTTCCATATAACTTCCAGTCATCCATATACAACAGATGGGAAATTTTAATATTGCATTTAGGAATTTCATATCCAAGTTTTGTTTTCTTCAGAATCATAGACAAAGGTGTCAAAGAAATATTGAATCGCAATGGTGACAAAGAATCATCTTGGAAAATTCCACTTTGAATACTAATATCTCCGAATCGTTTAGTTTTAACCATGAAAGTCATGTTCCACGATTTCATAGCAGCAGCCAGGAAAGAACATGATATTTTCTTCATGTTTTTGCTAGTTAAAAATACTTGTAGTGAATTTAGGATACAAGAGTGTGCGAAGAAGTCGAATGATGAATATCATTTTATCAAAAGCGAACTGGTCCTTTGTTCCTCTAGATTTTTAAAAATTGCCTTTTTGGTCAATCGGATAAATCTGATTATCTGATAATTAGTGATATAAAGAATTTTCCATAAACAGTTCGTAGTTGGCAGACATGTTATTGGACAATAGTTACTTGGGTCTTCACCCTTATTCTTATCTTTCGTAAAGAGAAAAGTGCGCTCAGACATCATCCAGTCTTCTGTGGAGCCTGATTGCAGCAAATAATTAAATTGTTCTGGCATTCGATCATGTAGACTGGTTAGATGCTTTAAACAAAATTCCTATAGTTTGTGGAGTGCACTTAAATTAAAAACTGGAGTGCACCTTTGGCAGGTGCACTCCAGTTTTTAATTTTCTAGCCTGTGCACTGACCATTTCTTTATCAATAATTACATTTTGCGTTTCAATTCTGATTCCATTTCCTTAATCCATGAGGGCTTTTTAATATGTTCAATGGGATTATCCCAGATTGACTTCCAAAATTTGAGTGTTTCTTCTTTTTCTGGTGAATGATTGTTTACATTTGTATTTCTCTTGAACACTGAAAGAAGTGGCTTTGATTCAGTCAAAATTCTATTTGTGTACATATTGGTTTATTCTTGCTTCATATCTTTTAATTTTCTGTGCAGTCTCAATCTTTGCTGTTTTAATGCTATTATTGTCGTTTTTCCTTAAACCCTTCAAGTTGCTCAAATCAGCTGGAAGAGTGTTGACGTTTCGTTCCAACCGGATTTTCCATAGTCCAGATGCTTCATCTTCGCATTTACTCTTGAGGTTTGCAACCAAGATTCACTGTAATGTTATAAGCTGTGCTGTATACGAGCTGATTTGTTTCCTTCATACTGTTTTGTGATTGTTTTTTTCATAGTATATGAGTCTAAGATTACCTATTTTAGCTAAGATTTATGTAAAACCTTTAACGGTGTTAGTTTTATACGGTCATTTATGGAATTCACATATTCCACTATCCCTGACTTCATTTTACACTGCACTTCTGTCAAAACATTCTGAGGTATATCGTCAGCTTGATGATCATTGAGCTGAATTTCAAAGTTAGACACAGCTACCCCTGATGATTTGCTGTTACTGAAGCTGTTGGTTTATTGCATAACTTTTGCAACTCAAGTTCACTAAAGATTTTGTTGCAGAAAATGAAGTTGTCTGCATTAATCTTTGTTTTGTTACTGAAGATTATGGGAATTTTTGTTTCCAAATTAAATGCAGACGCTCTCTGAAACCTCGTTTTTCTGGTGTTAATCTGAAACATTTCAGAACTTCTCTGTTTTTTTTTCAACAGTCCATTTTTCACTTTTGGTTTCTTCCAGCCGCTTTTCAGGTTCATGCCCTGGTTTTCCAGCGAGGAGAGCGGGTCCTGTAGCCCAGCTATCGTCTGATTAACATCTGACGCAGACCTTGATGACCTGGACCTCGAGTGATTCGGTATGGATTTCTTCTTGCTTTTCACCATAAAGATAGGGATGCGAGGAACACTGTTAGTCTAGACTCTCAGTTGACACCTGTCTGACGAGGGAGGCCCTGCTGATAGCTAACTAACCCCAGAATAGCTCTCGACATTATCATCATCATCATCATCACTATAGAGATATAAAACCATCTGGTGTGGCAATTGCATGAACTCTAACAGTTACTGAAAGTGATATTTATATTTTCGAAATCAGCCAACGATAGAATTAACACTTTTTTATTAATATAAAAATTCGTGATCTTAATTCGACACAAGCATAATAGTACGTGCCAACTGTTCATGACAACGTCGTTAAGTTATACAAGGTTGCCATAAACGTCTACAATCTTCAATAATAATAATAATAATAATAATAATAATAACAGATATTTTATGTCTGTGGAACTCTGTTGACAGGGCCGATTTGTCTGTTTTGACGGAATGAAAAAAAAAAGAGTACCTGAAAAAAAACTGCTCGCCTCGGAGTGAAAAAGGTTAGCTCGCCATCTGAGTGCCAGGATCGCTACACGAACAACCTCGCGAGCGCTGTAAAATACAGATACACCTTTCTTTACTTGCATAAAGAGTATTACTTTTACGATTCATTCGAAATGGTAAAACGAACCCAACAGAAAATTAACAACAACAAAAAAAATCATAATAACTTTACTGCCGTTAGCTCACAATGGGCGTTCCAAGTGCTCGATGCTCACCCTTAATCCAACATTTCTTTTGTAGAATCAACAAATGAATAAGGGAACAAAGGTCCAATCAATTCCAGCCAAAACAATTATTAGTTATGACACTTATCGAGTTGAACAGAATCATTAACTCACAATAAATATTAATTTTTATGGCTATTCTTGCCTATATTTTGTTTAAGAGTAATATTGGAAATTTGAACGAACAAGAATAATCAGAGAATCTGTGAGATACCCTCAAGAAAGAATTGATTGCAGTCGCAGAGCGTTTGCTGATTTGTTCGGTGAAGCATAAATGCATTTCATATTTCCCTTTGTCTGAGAGGGTGTTCTTTGAGTGGAGAGTTATCGAGCATTAAGCTCGCCCTGGAAGGGCAGTGAGATTAGTTGTGTCCAGCTGAGCATAGAATTGACTTGGGTCTTTTGTGTTTGTAGAATTCTGCTTCATTGCAGTCTTAAGCTTGCATGATCAGCGGGTTTGGATGATTGTTTGTATTGGGGAAGAACTTTTCTGCTAGGTTATGGAGAAGGGATGTGATGTAGGGAATGATGACTTCCCTACATCACAAATCAGTCAGTCTCAAACATTGTCATGATAAACTTTAATACTTCTAATGACTCCTCCTTGTTTAGAGTTCTGATCTGTTCCTTGATGACTTCCATACCAATCGGGAGTGTCCTGGAATTATCTGATGGCTACGAAAAAACCCTGCAACAAAGTAGGGTAGTAATCATACGATTATCTTCCCACAGGTCTAAGGACCTTCAGCACGATTGAAACAGTCAACCAGCAAAGATCTAGAAACGTTGTTGTGTTGTAGTGATGTGGGAAGAGAACAAGTAATAGCTTGGGAAAATTGCATCAAAAGTCAAGATCTTGCCTTGTATTAAGCTTTCAAAGTAGATTCACAAAACCTAAAACTCACTAATCACCACTGAAATCAAAAACATTCTTCGCAACAACAACCATATCGCCATTTTTCCTGACATGTTGTGCCCATCATTTCATTGATTGCAGTCCTTATAAGGACTGGCTTAAAGGGGCGAAGCAAGATCTTTTAATCTTCCCCGTTATCTGTAGAGGACAGTGTAGGGATAAGGTGTTATTGAGCTATAAAGCTCTGATCATGGCAAGAGGGTAACAGTAATAGCCGAACCTCAGTTAGAACTTCATTGGTTACAGCATTGCCACCCATCACCCTCCCTGGGAACTCATTTTAGTCGCCTCGTACGACATGCATGAGCTACATTGGTACTATTCTTATCCTGGCAACCACACAGGGACCATAGATTGCAGTCCTTATAAGGACTGGCTTAAAGGTGCGAAGCAAGAATGGTTTTCATCTTCCCCGTTATCTGCAGAGGATATTTTAGGGATAAGGTGTTATTGAGCTATAAAAGCTTTGATCATCGCAGGAGGGTAACAGCAATAGCTGAGCCTCAGTTAGAACTTCATTGGCTAAAGCATTGCCACCCATTACCCTCCCTCAGTACTCATTTTAGTCGCCTCGTACGACATGCATGAGCTACATTGGTGCTATTCTTATCCCGGCAACCACACAGGGACCATTGATTGCAGTTCTTAAAAGAACTGGGAGATGGACTGAGTCCTTGACTCTTTATCACGTCATCTGAATGAAGTAAATCTGTGTAGATGGAGTGCTATTGAGCTAAAAAGCTCTAGTCATGGCTGGGTAACGGCAATAGTCGAGCCTCAGTTAAAACTTCATTGGCTACAGCATTGCCATTTGTTACTCTGGGAGTCCTAAAAAGGACTTTTTTCTCCGGCTCTTCATATTCTCATTGATAGCAGTTCTTGAAAGAACTGGCAGATGGACTGAGTCTTTGACTCTTTATCCCGTCATCTGATTGAAGAAAATCTGTGTGGATGGGGTATAATTGAGCTAAAAGCTCTAACCATGGCTGGGTAACGGCAATAGCCGGGCCTCATTTAAAACTTTATTGAGTACAGCATTGCCATTTGTTACTCTGGAAATCATAAAAAGGACTTTAGGTTATGAAGAGTTTTCCATTTTTTGCAGTTCTTAAAAGAACTGGGCGATGGACTGAGTCCTTGACTCTTTATCCCGTCATCTGAATGAAGAAAATCTGTGTGGATGGAGTGCTATTGAGCTAAATGCTCTAGTCATGGCTGGGTAATGGCAATAGCCGAACTTTTTTTTTGCAGTCCTTATAGGGACTGGCTTAAAGGGACAAAACAAGAATGCTTTTCATCTTCACCGTTATCTGTAGAGGACAGTGTAGGGATAAGGTGTATTGTTGAGCTATTAAAGCTCTGATCATGGCAGGAGGGTAACAGCAATTAGCTACAGCATATGTCATCCATTATTACCCTCCAAGGGTATTGGATTGAATGAATCAATCACCGCATCTCACTGTCGATTGATTCCCCTAAATCAATCTGACGCCCCCTTAACATAACATCATTGGCCAGAAGGGTGAAGCAAGATGCTTTTATTCCCCGTTGTCTGATAAGGAGGATGAATTGAAGGAAATATTTATGAGCTGAGAGCTCTCCCTAGGGGGCACGGAGATTAGTCATTGTTGCAAGTATTTAGGATGGCTTTTGGCCTCTTGTATTTGAAGAGGTCAGTCTCTTCATAGTTTGCTGCTTGTTTAACTAGATCGTTGGGGTGTGTAGAGATCTCTGAGAAAACTTTTTCTGCTGTAGTTAATAGGAAGGAGTAGATGTAAGGGATGTTTGTATCTGTATGCAGTTGCACGTTCCTTACAAACCACGCTGCGTCTAATATCATGCGTAAACACCTATTTTGCACTCTCTGCAGTCTGAGGATGTTGGAGTTGGATGTGTGGCTCCAGGCTGGAGAGGCATATGTCAACATTGAGCGGATCGTCAACAGGTAGAGGAGCACTTTGATTCTGGTATTCAGTCTACTTTTTCTATCTGACGCCCCCTTGACAATTGACAATTATGTCTTTAGGGGTGAAGCAAGATGCTTTTCATATTCCCCGCTATCTGTTATGGTTGCAGTGAAGGTAAAATTTATGAGCAGAATGCTCGCCCTGATTGGGCATGGAGATTATGCATCACTAAAGGAGGCCAATATAGCTTTTGGTCTTCTATATTTGAATATGTCCGTTGGATCGTATGCTGTAGCTTGTTGAACCAAATCGTTGGGATGTGTGGACGTCTTTAGGAAAAACTTGGTGGCTAAGGATCGTAGAAAAGAGAAAATATAGGGAATATTTGTGTCTCTGTGGAGTTGAATGTTTCTAACATACCACGGGGCGTTCAAAATCATTCTCAGGCACTTGTTCTGCACTCGCTGTATTTTGATGATGTTAGCATTAGAGGTGTGGCTCCAGGCCGGAGAGGTGATTATAGGACGAATTGTCATCTGGTATAGTTGTAATTTGATTCTGTTGCTGAGCTTGCTATTTCTATTAATTAGCGGATAGATCTGTGCTATGTTTTTAGATGCCTTTGTGCATGCAGACTTGGTGTGCTGATTGAAAGATAGCTTTTTGTCGAGAATTACACCCAGGTAATTTGTTTCTGACTGCCAGGGAATTTTAGTATTGAATAGTAACAAATCTCCTACAGGAGACATTGGCCTTTTTGAGAAAAGAACGGCTGAGCTTTTCTGGGGGTTGACTTCCAATCTCCACTTAGAGAACCAACCCTCCAGCTTTAGAATGTTTTCTTGAAGCTTTCTGGTAATGAAAAGGGGTCCGAGAGATCTGGTTAGTATTGCCGTATCGTCCGCATATAGGGCCAAAATGGAAGTCATCGGATTGTGCGGGATGTCTGACATGTATATAGAGAACAGTAATGGAGCCAGTAGAAATCCCTGCGGCACTCCAGCAAAGATGTGGCGCTGGGAGGATGTAGAACCGTTGATTTTTACTTGCATTGATCTATTTTGAAGATATGAGTGGATTAATTGAACCATTTTAGGTGAGATGCCGGCTGAGATAAGCTTGTGCAGGAGTCCAAAATGCCAGATTTTGTCAAATGCTTTGGATATGTCTAGGAAAACAGCGCCTGTGCACTGGTGCCAGTTGTAGCTGGTTGTGATGTATTCAACAATTCTGTGGATTTGCTGGGTAGTACTATGGTGTTGCCTAAAACCAAACTGTTCTTTTGGAAGGATGTTTAGGTCATTTATTGAGGTCTGAAGTCGTGAGAGGATGACCTTCTCTGCAACCTTACCCACATTTGAGATGAGACTGATTGGACGATAATTTTGGGGTAGGTGTGAGTCATTGCCTGGCTTATGTATGGGAATTACGTCAGCCAGTTTCCAGGTGGAAGGAAAATAGTGAAATCTTAAAATTGCATTTATTATACTGGTCAGGTACAATACTGCCCTCCGCGGCAGAAGTTTAATCACACGATTAGTAATGCCGTCTGGTCCAGGAGCTTTTTTGTTCTTTAAATTTTTAATAATGTCATATATCTCAGCAGGTGATGTTGATGCAATACGGTCAGTGCTTGGTGATAGGAAGTTTGAGTGAGTGTCTGACCTTGCCGTGAATCTTATGTATGTGGTCAAAGTCAAGGTTTCCATACGAAGGCCTGCATTGCTCTTCCAAGCTGTGCGCTATAACCTCTGCTTTGTCCACATCTCTGTGAGCAAGGCCCTGATCAGTTAATATTGGGGGAAGGGATCTGCCTTTGTTTTTGGTATTTTTCAGTAGTCCCCAGATGGAGTGATCACTAGGTGAAATGGAGGATAACTTTTCATCCCATACATAGTCTCTATGAGCTTTCAGTGCATCTCTTACTGCCCCATTTAGTCTGTTTAGATTTGTTTTGTCTTGTGGTGCACACGTGTTACGGAATCTTTTTCGAGCTCTGATTTTATCTCTAATTAAGTTCATGATGTCTTCAGGCAAACGATCTGGCTTGCGGGCAGATTTGTAGGCGGAAGCTACCTTTATAGCAGAATTAATTTGTTGTGTGAGATTTGTAACTGCAGTTTCTACTTCTTCTTTTGTGCGTATGTGAGGAACAGGTCCAATATAATCCTTGAGTGCGGCTGACAGTCTTTCCCCTACAATGTAGGAGTGAGAAGGAGGACACAGGAATTCATGATTTCCCAGCTGTAGTAGAATTGGATTGTGATCGGATGATAGTTCATCCATAGATATGATACGGTACTGAAGTTTAATATCCTGTAGGATAGCTATATCCAGGATGTCAGCAGTGCCGAACGTACTGAGATGAGTTGGTTCGGTGGGGCCTGCCACAACAGCGTTGCTTGATCCTAAGTAATTGAAAAGGATGCAACCATTCTTGTTTGTGGTTGAACAATTCCACGCAGGATGCTTGGAATTCAGATCCCCGGCAATAATGGTGGGCCCTCTGATGCCTAAGATGGCATTTAGATCAGAGTGAAGTAGAGATTTTTGGGGAGGGTTGTAAGCTGAGTAGATTTTCAGTTTGCCAGTGGAGCTGGTGACTACTTCCACTCCTGTGATCTCAAGGTTAGTGGTTGAAGGAATGTTCACAGAGTGGTGCTTAATGTAGTTTTTAATGAAGATGGCAGCGCCACCGCCTCTGTAGAGTAGTCTGTCATTTCTGTATAGGCGATAGCCCCTTATTGTAGGATTGTCTGAGGGTCTTAGATGAGTTTCGCTAATTAGAATAACATCTGGCTGATACCTAGATGTGAAGGCACGGAGTTCCAGGATTTTGTTTTTGAGGCCATTTGCGTTCCAAGCAACTATTTGAAGAGATGCTGGAATGAGTTTGTTTCTATTCATTTATGAGAGCTGTGAGGATGACCTGTGTTTCACGAAGAAATCTTTTAGTGGAGGTTTCAGTAGGATTTGATAGGCTAAAATTTTGTAGCATGTTTGCTAGTGAGGCCGTGATAATAGCTGTTAGGTTTTTAGGTGCTCTTGGTTGATTTTGTTCTGGAATTGGCCTAATTGTACGGGTCACATCGGCATAACGTCTTGTTTGCTTTTGGTTGGAGGTCTCCGACTGTGGCCGCAGAGTCTCCGGTTTTGATGTCTGGGCCGCTGGTGTTCTTGTACTGTAGGAGGAGGGCTGACTGATTGCCTCCATCCGTCTGTTCTTTGGGTGTTGAGTACATCCTTTGTAGTTCGCCGGATGAGGGCCACTGCAGTTGGCACATTTGGCCGAGGTGGCCCTTGGCTTAGTGCAGGTATTGGTTGGGTGGCTGTCTCCACATTTTAAACATCTATATTCTGCTCTGCATAGATTCTGGGCATGGCCAAACTTTTGGCACCTGTGGCACTGCCCAGAAAA
The DNA here is from genome assembly GCF_054136105.1 of Typopeltis vanoorti. Taxonomy (NCBI): domain Eukaryota; kingdom Metazoa; phylum Arthropoda; class Arachnida; order Uropygi; family Thelyphonidae; genus Typopeltis; species Typopeltis vanoorti. The sequence continues at coordinate 28,762,046 of NC_143572.1, forward strand.
TGATCTTTTACGGAGTGGTTCCGGTGTGACGATGAGACCACAGACTGTTTTTAAGTTGTAGATATCCTTATATATTTTGTGAATCTCAACAAGGACTAATGGCATGGGAGTTTTGTCTGCTTTGTACATTCTGCTCATTTTGACTGGTGGCAGATCCTGAAAATTTAGGTCAGCAGCGATTTCTGCTGTGTCAATGTCTTCACAGACACCACGAAGGACTACTTTTAAATTTTTTTCCGAACTGAGAGCAAAGGTATGATACTGGATGCCTCTGTCGTCCAGTTCCTTGGTCAACCTTCTATAGTCTGTCACTGTTGCTGGCTGAATCTTTATGCCTTCATCCATGTTTTTGGCCTTAATGAAGCCAATATGCAGATTGGACATTGTGGATCGTAAAGCTGCCCACTTTTGTTTTTCTCTAAGGATGACCGGAGGCACCTTTTCTTTGGGAGAAGTTGCGGCGTCCGAACCCTGTTCCATTGCAGTATTGTCATTGTGCGGTTCTTCTGTTGTTCTTCGCTTTTTGCGAGCACGCACTTCTACAAAGTCTGAAGGAGTAGAAGGCATCGACTCTAAATGATCTTCAGCGACAACTTTGCGAGCAAGCACTTCTACAAAGTCTGAAGGAGTAGAAGGCATCGACTCTAAATGATCTTCAGCGACAGCGTCTGAGACACATTCGGGGGGAAGCGTGTCATACAGTCTAACTTTTCCCGGCCAATTATCACTCAGTAGCTTTCCCAGTCTGAGGAATTCCCTGTAAACTTCTTCGAATTTGGTCTCATTTAGAAGTTTTTGTCATTTCAGGAATTTAAAATGTGTTGAGACACAGATGGAGAAAGAGTAGAGATCCCTCAAGTGCTCCGAGCAGGCAAAGACAATCCTCTGGACTTTTGAGGGTACACTAGCAGATCCCGTAGACACTCTTAGGTGTCTACCAGCAATAAAATGTTACTCTATATATATATATATATCCCGTAGATCAAATCGACCTACCAGCATCGGTAGCAAATATTTCACCTTAAAAAAACCTCAGAAAATGAAGAACACTTACCTCTGTATATATATCATTTAACATTCAAAACTATCGCCACTATTTAACAACACAATGACTCACCTGACTCTTAATTCCATCATGACTTGGCCATACTTCTCACCAATTAACAACAACAACACATTGACTACCAATCCAATCTCTGACGCCCCCTTAATCGGAGAGAGAATAATTAATATGGTATGATTATCTAAAAATAATAGGTGTCTGGAAATAAATCCATATTGATTAAACAAAACTAGACTTGTATGATATTACGTAATTGAAATAGTAATAAAATTATTAAATAAATAAAAATGTATATAAAATATTAAAAAATATCTAAAAAATTGAGTAAATCAATGAATGGATCATTTGTTACAGTTCTCCTTCACCGATTTGCACAAAGAGAAAAAATATAATTATAACTTTTGTAGAGGCATGTTATACAGTGTAGTTACTTTTTAGCTCTTGTGATTTTAACCGAATCCTAAGGATATTTACTGAGCCAAGTTACCATATTTTTTAACGTCACTCTGTAGACTTTTTATCTAGAAATAAATATATAAATAATTCCAACAGGAAATTACGAAATAAAATACTAAAATAATAGTAAAAAGAATTGACTTACATATGGCGTACTTGATCATGCGAAGCACGCAGTACCTATTTAGAAGAAATATATAATGTAGGATATTTTAATGCAAAGGAAATTTTAAATGTAAATATTTATTTAAAAAGTAAGATGGAACAGGAATAAAATATTGGAAATGATAGCTTCGAATGTAAAGTTTTAAATTTATGGTGAATAACTAAAGTGTAAACTGAATGTTTATCTTGATATATATCGAACTGGTATCGACCCTATGTCTTGCTATTTGCATGCCGGTATTTCTGCATTAACTGTAGCTAGTTTGTAATTCTGGCGTTTACCACTCGTAATGAAATCATATGAGAAGTGTATGCTTTATCCTTTACATAATTAAACAGGGAAAAAAATTAAGATGTAGTCAGAACTCTATACATACTTCTCTCTCTCTCTCTCTGTCCATTTATTTGAAATCCGGCGCACAAGACTTATGAAGAGCATTTCTCAATTCTGTTGGATGAAGGCCTTCTCTTATAACAGACCAAAATAACGACCCTATGCCGCCATCAATGTGAAAGTTATCGTTTGGGTTGCCTTTACCACCCTTTGTAAAATGTGTCCTCAACTTAAGTTTCCTCGATGTCATTCTATTTGCATCTCTTGCTTCCTCAGTCACTTGAATCGGGGTCTTACTAATATGAAACTCGCATCAAATTCTCTAGATATCTCGAGGCAGCATTACAATTAATGTTTTATCACTCTGGTATTCATAGAAATAATTAATGCTACCCTAATATACGTTGAAAGTAGCTTTGCTTATCATATTTGTAAATGGAAGCAGAATGCACTGACAAAATATTATATTATATTTCGAAAAAAAAAAATAGGGAAGAATGTACAGGATTAAGATGAGATGCCTGCAGATAGAATAGTAACAATCCTTCAACGCAGTCATTGGGGGGGGGGGAGTTTATATCGCATCAGACGTTGTTCCAAGTATTGTCAAAATGGCAGTGCATTAGTCATTTATCACTGCATTTGAGTTAGAAGTCTTATCTTTCATATTACCATTGAAAAGAAGAGTAAAACTATCTCTTAACGCGGGAAGGAAGAAGGTGGACGCTCTTTTTGGTATCCACTCGTATGACGGATGTATTCGCATCTATTCCACCCTTGATGCATTTAAGTGGCTTATAATTCACCTGTCCAGTTCCATACTGTTTTCGTTTAAAAAAGAAAAAAAAAAAAAAAACGCGAATCGTATCACTTTACTACGTAAAATTACGTAGTGGTGTTGCCATGGAAACATTATGTCACATCTCTCGTCGATTTCGATGGAAGACAAAACTTTTCTATTATATGGAGAGATCATGATATATCAAGATTCGCATAAAATAATCTTTTGAAAATTAAAAAAAAAAAAAAAAAAAAAAAAAACGGAAGGGTTGTTTTATCTAAAATACTTCATATTTTCAGTTGTTGTCCCACTCTTCCTCCCCCCACTCCATACCGTCTTTCAGTGAGCTGATATTGAGGACTGAATTCAGTATGTGATTCTACTGCAATTACAATTGCATATCCTAAGATATGCACGAGACAATTAAATCACTACAATCTTGTAATAATGTAAGGGTTTGTCACGCCATCTCTTGACAAGGAATTAAACTACGATTCTGAACAAATTTTACTAATTAGAAAGCAAATAAAAATCTCAGATTCTTTAAAATGTATTAATGTAGACTGAAAGATAATTCCATGGGTTTAAAAATGATAAAAAATATGAATGAATATGCGATATTAAACTTGAGTTTTACTTACCCTGAGGCTATTACCAAAATGAGGATTGGTATGGTCACATTTGGATTTGGACTTGCCTGTTGATCCATAATGGAACTCGTGTAAATGAAGAAATGACCCTTAACAGAAGATCACTGAATTCCAGTGTTCCTTTAGGAATACTTTGATTGTTCACATTTTATGAAGCGCTAATAATTGTTACCACAAGGTATTAGCAAATATTATGACGTTTGGATATAGATTTCAACATAGTTTACCTGTTGTAAAAGCCGGGGAAAAAAAATAACAATCTGGAACAACAATGAACTTTTTATTTGCTGTGGAAACAATTTTTTTCATTGTTAACTTCCCAGCAAATCTACGGATGTGCCAACTTTCGCGCAAAGCAAGACGCGTCAGAAATGAATGATCAAGAAAGAAACGAAACTTTGCAGGGATGGTCATTGACTCTTTTACACACTGGAGAGGCTCTGATAACCTTTCTTCTAAGTACCCTTATGACAATAGTTTTCTGGTTCGTACAACAGTTTTAATTATTTCTAATTGCTACTTGATGACGCAGGGCTGGATTTAAGTTAATTGTCGCGACTAAGAGCCCTATTTTTAAGATTCCCTACTGGGTAAATTTTAAGTTGTGTATACCGACGCGGAGGTCCTTTGTACTGAGGCCCTGAGCTGTAGCTTAGTTAGCTGATGCATAAATTCCGCCCTGCTTGATGACCTGGGTAATCGGCAAGAATGTGGACCATGAAACAGATATGCCAGATTCTCACTCAGTTTACATTGTAACTCGCAAAAATTAATAAAAATAAAAATAGTGTAAAAACTGTGCCATCTTTTCCAAAGGCCATTGGACAACTTTGCCCTTGCATTCTTCTTCCTCTCTCACATGTCCCTCCCCCTCGTATCATTCTTCTCTTGTAGCTCACGCAGATATCTTCAGAGAACACATCTGCGCGAGCTACAAGAAGCCTATATTGTCTCTGTGGACATTTTCACGACATTTGTTGGAATCTGCACAAAGACTCACTTTGTGTAAAAAACTACAACTATAACCTCTAGTATCTGTAAAAAAATAGTTAAAAACTTATTAAATATTTTTTTCGTAAACACTTAGTTACACTTTACACACTTATGCTATATATTTTTGCAAACTCTTGTATGTCCTATTAGTATAAAATGATCAGAGTGTCTTTCTAAAACTGCACAATTAATTTTTCATGTTTTAGACTGAAATATTTGGTTAATATCTAATCATTTTCATTTAACCAGCGCAACTACAGGGCCTCTTATTCAGGGCGCTTTCAAAACTGTTCGTGATTCAAGAATATACAGAAAATTAAGTAAGTATTTACTTCTTTCTACTGTAGGTTTTATAGTATTCTTTCGCGCAAGCACACACACAGAGACATATATTGAGTTATCCTTCATCTGCGCAAGTTATGCACGCGGATGGTCTTATACTAGGAGCGAGACATTCGCAGTGGTTCACTTTTACCGTGGAGCTGGTTACCAATCCCCCCAACTGCCTATATGAACTAAATAAATAAATAAATAAACCGAGAAGATGTTCTTCAACGTCTTGCTGTATAGACAATTGGAATTCTCAATTAAATGCAATTGCTAATTATACTTTTTCTACAACTCATAAGTCTCTTTTTCAGCTATCTTTTGAAAAATAACAAAAAAAAAAAAAATCGAGTGTTCTCTGCATGGTATCAAACTTGATACCACTGCTTAAGAGTTAATGGCTTAGAAATTAACCAAGAAAGGAAATTCATGGTTTTTATCGCTTTCGCTTTTGGGTGATGACTCTTCTTCGATCTTTATGGCCCGAGTGTCTTTTAGTGGAAGGGGAGAGGTGCTTTCGTGTATTACAAACCCCACCACCTCAGCATGAGAGCTGCTAACTCAACTTCAGTTGAGAAAAACATTATAAAATTTTTTTGACCTCTAAACGGAATTCAATCCAAAGTAGTCTATCTAACGGACATTGTCGATACTGTCTGTGCCATGGAGGCTGCTTAGCGTCGAAGAATGTATTCAAAAGGTTGCAATATGCAAAGACCCATTTGTATTGCCGAATTAACATTTCTGTCTTTGATTTGAAACCAAGACGAACTGAAATATAACGTCTTTAAAATGCGATTTCTGTCTTGTTGAAATCGATATGTAAATTTATTATGCATGAACATAGATTTAAATTTACATTGAGAGAAGTAATTCTTGATACTGAAACAAGAATTTTAAAAAATAAAGCTTCAGTAGACCTCGGTCGATATTTTATGCCTCAAAGAAACTGCACATTCCTTCCGAGTACAAGGAGCAATTACGATGTAGGATTCAAATATTTTCCACAATGTCCTTCTCTCCTGTCTCCCCACAAAAATGACATTAAATCTTATTCCGTGCGGTACGTCGAAAAACTTCCGTTTCGACTTTGAATTACAGATAAACGTATAGCGTACGTTATAGTTTATAGTAAATTGGTGCTGAAAAAAGTTATGAGAGAAGAATTCCCCTGATGTTCTTTTTAAACAATGTGGTCTTTTGTGAATTTGTGGGTGTAATATCTTCTGCTGTCTTTAATGCGTTATTTTATTATCTTTACTATTCTATACGTTGTTTCTATATATTTTCCTTTCTTACTCTGCCTATATTAGTAATATCACTTTCTCTTTATCTTTCTTCTATTTTTATTCTATTCGCAATTCTTTATAGCTTTACTCTTTCTTTCTTTATTCTTTATACTTTTTAGCTGTGAGCACTTTTTCTCTCTGAATCTTTCTTGTTTATATTATTACGTCCTATGTTTATCTGCCCTTCGCACTTACGAATCTTATGCCTAAGATACTAGAAATTTTATTTAATTTAGACTGCGCCACTAATATCATTTAATTAGCATAAAAATCAATAATACAGCCGGCAAGTTTCTCCTCTAACACAAATTCCTTCAATAAAACTTTACACAAACAGTCGTGGTCTATTCTTTTACTTAACTTTATGCTTCGGCTATGTCACTTAGTTTCCACTTCACAAGTCCGATTTATTTAGAAACAGTGCAGTTGTAAATAAACAATCAGGCAACACTCTTGAAAAAAAAATCAAAACACATTCTATTTCATATTAATGTAGGTAATTCTCAATCTATTTTATTTAGAAAAACTGCTCTCACAACTAGCAACACTTGCAGCAACTGTGAGGCAAATTCGCAGTAGTATTACAATATTTGGAACTGAATTCTCGAGACTGTATTTGAGAATTAACTGCTAAAGTTCAAAAAGGGTCAAAGTGCAGCCCAGGGCTGACTGCCCCCTCAAGCTACGCCTCTGGGTTAGCTACCTCTCTGTTAAGTTACTTTTACAAGCTTTATATCAACTTCAAATATGTCAATAAATTCTCTTAATGCCACTTCTTGTTACTGTTAATCTAAATATTAAGTGTCCAACTAAAACACATTATAAGAGGAATTGTACAAAGGTATATAACTTACAAAGGCTCTGTATCGCACATTCAGTCAAAAGTCTTTCACTAAAAGTTCTATGGCAATTCTTTCAATTCATAATTCGAGCTTCCTCGGTAAATCTGGCATCAGCTGTGTTTCATTGGGAACATACGGGGCTGTGGACTCGTACAGCTCCGCAAAAATATTGCTCTCCCATGGCGAAAACAATGAAAACGTCCGAACGAAGTTGCTTTGGGTAATTTGCCTCGCCTTTTCTCCTCTGCTTGGGCTCGCCGAAAATGCCTGGACGACTGCCTTCCTTTTTGCCGCCTCCACTAACTCGAACTGCCACCATTTGTCAATCGGGATCCCACACTTTAGCGTCTGGAAACCTTCTCTTCTACAGCGTTTGGGACTTCTCCTTTCAGCAATTCTGAGCCCTCTCTCTGGCCTGGAAGCTCTGTAACTGCTGGAGGCCCCTTCTCTGACGGCGACTGGAACCGGGAAGCTCTCTGTCTCTCTGGCGACGTCTGGAACCGGGAAGCCTACTTTTTCTAGCGACTTCTGGATCCGGGAAGTCCCATTGCTTGGCTCTGTCTCTTTTTATTATGCCTCCTCTGGGACTTCGCACGAAGTACGTACCCCCCCCCCCCAAAGAATTTGGCATGATTCTTTCATCTTAAATTTCATATTCGGCCTGCTCTTCTGTGCCTTCTTTTGATTGTAAGTTGCCGACCACTGGAAAGTTATTTGAACCTTTCTGACTGACTTTGGAGGTGTTTACCTGCAGAGCTTGTAATCCTTTCTCATACACACAAAGTTTATAAACAACCTTTCTTATGCCGCCGCCATATAGATCTATTACATACAGCTCCGGCAACAAAAACATTGCCTTTGTTTTGAACACTCTAACATACTCTTATTAAAGGAGTATATACAGTTAATTTCCAAAGGGCTATTTACAAAAACATCTAGTACAAAATATACAGAGACAAACAAGGTTTAATTTTACATCATTCTTATGAAACTTCACCTAAGTAAAAAAATCGATGTAATGTGCTTTGGAATATTTAAACTACCGAGTTTTTACAGGGGAACGGTTCCAGAGAGCAGCTTTAGGCAGAACGAACCATAAATACATTTTGAGCAGCTGCTGTAAACAAAAGAAAAAAAAATCATTTTTCTCAGGCAAATGTTGAAATACTTTTAATAATATGTTAAAAGTTTTAAGTGATATATAAATTTACATCTTATTACTGTGATGTCCTGGTAAATATCGAAGTAATTAATTATTTACTAATTTTTAAGTAATTAATTATTTACTATTATTTACTAATTAGTAATTAATCCAACTACTGCATTCCCTCTTGTAATCTAATAGATTTAAACACTGCTCTTCTTTTTCTTCCATCGTAAATTATAATTATTTACATAATGCATCATTACAGCTGGCACGAAAAGATCTGTTCCAAGGCACTTAAAAGCACGGATCAATCGTGTGATAAAGAACAGACGTAAGCCTAACGCAAATGATAATTAAAAGGTAAGTTGGCATTGGGAAACTTTTCATTATGTTTGTGTGAAGTTTGAAGTAATCATACAACGCGAGTTAAAGTCATATGTTTAATATTTTAATTCAGTTTCGAAATAATAAATTTGTATATTTTTAAGATTGTCTGTTTAATAAAAATTGATTTTTTTTTTAATTTAAATTTATTTTATATAAAATTTTGTTATTTATTTATTTTCAGGTTAATATTTGCTTCATCAGTGTGATATTTTATTAATATTTGCTTTGTCATTATTTGTATTGTTATAGTTATGGCCTTTTAATTGTTTGTTGTCATTATAATTTGTATTTCCGTTCTTATAGGTTGTTCGCATCTCTTATAGATATGTTCGGTATCGAATTCGACCCTTCATTACAGCAGAGAAAATCCACGAAAGAAAAATCCGCGTCAACAATTTCATTACGAAAAAAAAAAAAAAATACCCACTCGGTGTAGAGCTTTTTAAGTGCTGAATGTTCTAAATTACCGAATAAATTCTTTCAGTGAATAAGATGACACTTAGTTCAATATTGAAATCCTACTGCATACAAATATCCTTTTCATATTGAAGTGCAGGGAGAAGATTCTGATCAAGGACACAATTGATTTATAAATTGTGTCATAATTAACTTTCCCTCTTTGGAGGCATCTGTAGACGCATATTGAGCACTGACGAATTGTGCTCAATATGCGTCCTACCTTGCCTCAGCGTGCTTTACTTGTTAAATTGTTTTACCTTAAACAGTGCATTGGCATTGCACAACGTTTGGCTGTGGGGGTATTTGAAATCCGTTGTGTATGTTGGTGGCGTTCCCAACTTGCATGTCTTGAAAGAGAACACAAAACGGGCTGTTATGAACAACCAATCTGACTCCTTACGCTCAGCTGTAGAGCATGTCGCACACCGGATGCAATTTGTTGTACACAAGAAAGGTCAGCAGATTGAAAATCAATTGTGTGGTCCAGGGGACCTTGATTTTGATGAATGAACATTATTTCCTATGAGTTCAATCACTACATTAATTTCTGTGTCTCTCGCAACTTGTTGTTTTAGTTTAATTATTATTATTATTATTATCATCGTAACGTGCCACATACCCAGCTGGAATGAGTGACGAGGCTGTCGCTTACACCGGCGAAATGTTATTATTTCATTTTATCAGCCTTTAATATAATTATCCGCTTGTTTTCGGCTCTGCCAGCGCCAAAGAGGGAAAGTTTTAGCCACAGATGCCACCAAAGAGGGAAAATTATTTTATGGCCACCCTCTACTTTAAAATTTATTCGACGTAAAAGGGAAGAAGTATTTAGAAGGGTCATAGGTATCATAGGTTGAGTTCATTCTTTGGCCACAAATTCTTGACAAATTGGGCCATCCCAGGTCAACAATAAGATGGAAGCACTGAGATGGAATCGCAGGAAGTCAACTGCAAGTGCTACCAGCAAAGGACAACCCAACAAACTACCGAACGTGATCGTAGGGTGCTGCGAAGGATAATATGTAAAAACTGCCATTCGTCAGTCGATGCGTTGAATGCGTAATTCCAGACATTGACTGGAACACGAATCTGCACAAAAACATTCAGAACCAAGGCTCACAAGATGGGTTTCCATGGTAGGACCACAATACTTAAGGCCCACATTATCCGATGAAGCAAAGAGCATGTACAGTGGGACGTAGAAGCTTGGAAAGCTGTGTCATGGAGTGATGAATCACACTGCACCCACTACCCAGCAGACAAATGGGTCTGGATGCGGCGGATGCCCGGTGTAAGTCTCTTGCCACCAACTATGAAATTCGGAGGTCGCAGCGGGATGGTTTTGAACTCTACACATTGAACTCCGAGAGGTATATCTGAACATTCTGGACAATACAATGATTCCTACGGAAATGGCCATTGTCTCAGTCAGCAAGACAATGCACTGTCTTAAGGCTGTTGCTGTAACTGCGTGGTTTGTTGACACGAAGGTCATCGCACATGAGTGGCCTCCACAAAAACCTAATCTCAACTCTATCGAACATCTATGGGTTGGAGAGGCGTCGGGTGAGGTCAACGGACGTCTGCACCACAATAGTCCAAGACCTCATTACATGCCTACAGGAAGAATGGTCCAAAATTCCTTTTGATTGCTATCGTGTGCTTGTGGAGAGTATGTCCCATAAGATTGATGCCGCCACAGCAGCGAAAGGAGGTCTTGCATTTTATTAAGGTGGGTATAAAAGGTATTAATGTTACTGACAGTTATGTTTTCTTATTTGTCTTGGCGTGTTTAGTTTCCAATACCGATATTATCAGCAAAAATAACGCCTTCGTTTGTAATCAAATATAGTAATAGAAACACAGTTTGATTTTTAAGCACGTAACGGTCATAAATTGATTTTTACTCGTAAACATTACAACACAAACATTACTAACCAACCCGAAGATTACACGAAAAGAACTTCTTACAGTGCCCTTCGCGTTCAGATTCATGAACGTTAATTGCATTACGCGTTGCTCCTACAAAACTTCAAGGAAACTGAATTTTATGCAAATAAAAAATAGGTGTGGGAAACATATTATTATTGTAAGCACAAAATAAGATATTCTTTAATAAAAAATGATTATTACATTTTTTTTTCAAGTTGTTACTTAAATATTTATATTTTCCTCGAGTTCATAGATCTTGAATCGTAGCAAAGTGATACGAATCTATAAACTTGATAAAACTTTTTAATCTTTTATTAAGTGTTCGGTTGCATTAGTTTTCCGAAGGTTTAAGTTCTTCGAGGAGATTCCCATGATCCTTTACGAAGCGACATTGTTATCTCACCAACAGCTATCCATAAACTGCATGTCATATAACAGGGGAATTTAGGCATTCTTTTTTTGGGAGATTTGGGTTAATAAAGTCACTACTTTTAAAATAGACCAACATTTGTCTCTTTCCAAATGTATGCCAATCAGTGATGATGGGCAAATTGAATCTTTTTAAACATTTTTTCCTTATTATCTGAACCTCAATATACAAATATTCTGAATTACATGTAACAATAAATCTATGTAAAAAAGTAAGACAAATTGAAATTGAAATAGATTCAATTAAATTTGAATACAGATATACCTGTAGTGTGGATATATGACTGATTTCAGATGATGAAATTTCGAAAAATTTGGTAATAGGCTTGAAATATCCATTACAGAGAGAGAGTTTATGGTACTCAAAACGCTTTCATCGTAGGTATTTCTTGTCCTTGCATTTATCTTCAAAGTTAAAATCATTGAACATGGAATACGAAAGAAGATCGAGTGCGATATTAAAATGGGGAGAGAAACAGGATCAATTAATTAGTTTTATGTGTTGACTGACAGGGTATTTGTTCATCGGTCTTTTTACTCTTTAAAGGGTGAAATACCCCCCCCCCAAAAAAAAAAGAACGAGAAACACTATACTAAAACACAAAAAGTGAATAATGGGTAAGAAGTTTTAATTTAATTCAGAGTCCTTAAAAGGACTGGCTTGAAGGGGCGAAGCAAGAATGCTTTTCATCTTCCCCGTTATCTGTAGAGGACAGTGCAGGGATAAGGTGTTATTGAGCTATTAAAGCTCTGATCATGGCAAGAGAGTAACAGCAATAGCCGAGCCTCTGTTAAAACTTCATTGGCTACAGCATTGCCATCCATTACCCTCCAAGGGTTTTCAATTCTTTCCCCCTAATTCAGAGTTTACAGTTTACTTAAGTATATGCAATTCTTTCTAAAATTAAAAAGGTGTTTGAAAATATAGATATTTTAAATAAAGTATTTAAAATAAAAATAAAAATATCATAACCAGTTTAAACTAAAATATTTAATTCAATTTTTTTATTTACCTAAATTAATTATTTCCTTTAAATAAATAATCGTAATAATTATTATTGAAGAAATTATCTAGAATATCATGGCTTCGCGAACACAGATAAGAGTATAAACAGCGAGAGTATACAATATTTGAACTCTAAGAGAATTTATAATGCGTCAAGTGTAAATATTTGTTCCCTCTAATTTTAAATGTTTATTTTTTTTCTGTTAATCTTCGATTGTGAACAGACCTGATTTCGTGTTAAACAACACATTTGAAAGGTATTTTCGGTATTTTCTTCTATGATTCATTCGAAATTTCAGCTTATTCGTTTAAAATACAATTTTGAACGCATTCCTATTTACTGCCGTAATGTTAATTACAGCAGGATTATGATTTGTAACAATCATATTGCACAGTAACATGTTTCTCATTTAAGAATCCAATACTTAGCTGAATATGTGTGTGTGTGTGTGTGTGTGTGTGTGTGTGTGTGTGTGTGTGTGTGTGTGTGTGTAACATGTTCTCAAATCTAGGAAAATACTCATGAGTGTGGTGTGGATTACGATGAAATCTACACAAAAATTACGATAAATCAAGAAATCGTGTTATTAATGAATTTGAAATCCACCTCATCTTTTCTTCTCTTATCTTAAAACAAGTCTTGGAGGTATTGATCGGAATGAAGAAGGCTTGACGCACTTTCAATAACTCATCTATTCAGTGGGAAATAGTTATTTCTACTTTTCAAATGAATTAACTACTCTCATTTTATGGCGTAAATTATCCACAAGAGGGCGTTAAATATTTAATCTTGTTAGAAGGTGCACCTTCTTTCGAATAGATTAGTGGCTTAAGAACAGTCCTTCACTGGAAACAGTCCTTGACCCGACTATACGGTAAATGCAATGCCATGTGTGAGGTGGTCTCTGAGATCATTTAGATAGTAATTAAAAATGATAAATAAATGAAAGATGAACAGAGTTCTTATGCATATTTTGTTTTATAAAAAGAACAAAAACCGAGGTCTGTGTGACGAATTATGAATAGAAATGAAAATAAAGAGACAAAATCAAAATGTAAAGAAGAGAGAGAGAGAGAGAGAGAGAGAGAGAGAGAGAGAGTGAGATGAATAAAGCAAAAGAGAAAGACAGCAATAATGATAAAGATAATAATAGTAAGATAATGAGTAAACCTTCCAAGTGGAAATGCATCCCATAATACACAGAGTAAAACGCAGTCCACATCTTAAGAAAAATGAATTCTGGGAAAATATTTATTTCTTACAATAGCATGGTGAGTATTTCAATATATTATTATTATATATTGATTATAATAATATTCAATTATTAAATTGAATATTTAATAATTACATGGAGTCCAAAGACTCATCGAGGGAGGGTACCTACTCTACAGTCTCTCTCTCCACTAACTACACCAACGCCATCTACCGCCCATCACCACTAGTATTTTCACAGACAATCCCCAACATCCATGCCCAAGGCGGAATTCGAACCCGCAGCCTTTTGCCTGGAAAGCGAATACGCTAACCACTCTGCCAACCAGGACAGCTGGTTAGCGTATATGGCAAAGTTTTGTCAGCCTACCTGTAACCTTTTACAAACACGGATTTAATAATTACAGTCTTGTCGTGGTGCGAAAATAACCGACACATGTTAACCTTTGAAATTTTTAAAAGTGAATCGTAACTATAATTACTCTTTTATTCTTATTATTTTAAAATTGTGTTAAATTTATAATTTTTGCTGAATTTCGTTATATACAAAGTCTCGAAACAGTTAAAATTTTTATTTATTTATTTTCTTTCGGTGATTGCAGTCAAATTTCTTAATCAGATTAACTCGACAGAATTTAATTGTAATTAATGACAATATAATTAAATTTAAATTACTTTTCGAAACATTTATATATTGCTAAAATATATCCTCTATAGTTTAATCTCCCACATTATAAAACTAAATAATAAAGAATTCATTTCAATCAAGTTTTGCAGCCTCAACGACTGCGAATATTCAGAAAAATTCTGAAGTGTAATTATATCAATGCCCAGCAGTGACCGGCTAACTTGATCATGGAAGAGATTACGCTTTTTTTTATTATTAAATTTTATTTTCAGCTATGTTAAAACAAATCAAAACAAAATAAAAACTTGCAAAACAATTTCGCAGCATTTTTTTAAAAGTCGTGTTCATCATATTTTATTACACGAACGATGGCAGCATTAAATGAATGCTATCTACTAGATGGAGCCACTATACAAGCATCGTCAGATAAATCTGTCACGATGACGACCATCTGTTCAAGATTCAGTAAAAGTGTTTTTTAATATAACAAAACTTAAACATGTAATGTGCTTCTTATTTTTTATTTATTTACATTTTTTTAACTCTCTTGGAGTGGATATATTGAAATTTCTATGGATATATCTGACATAAGTAATACAGGAAGGAGTAGATTTTTGAAAGAAAAACAAAATTAACCATTGAAATTTTTAAAAAAAATGTTTAAAGCTCAACACAGAATATGTGATAAAATTATAAGCTTATATCAGTACGGAGAGATAAATATATAAGCTTGTAACAAACCGTAATAGAATATGAAATATTATATTAGTTCTGGGAAAATTCCTATGTTACTCTTCTAAAATAAACTATTATTTTAATGACTAATATAGTCAACTTTTTTTAGGAGTGCCCCCTTTTTGATAAGTAGACAGCAAACGACATCCAAAAAGGTATGTCCGAATTTCCCTCCTATATTATTTTCCATATATCAGTTTTATAACACTTCAGTAATGCCCTAAGATTTGAGTAAAGAGCCAATGACATTAAAAAAAAAAAAAAAGGAGCACTCCTAAAGGAAAGTAAGCCATATTAGCCATTAAAATAATACTTTAGATTATTTATTTTACTTAGAAAAAAATCTGTTAGTAATTAATGAGAATTATTGTTAGAGGAGATTAAGCGAATAAACTGAAGAAGAAATTAATATATACCTAATCAGAATAATACGCACAAGACAACTCCAGTTTGCATCAAATAACACTTGCAAATGCTACGGCTCCCTCCGTGGCAGGCAAAAACTCACCATCGAGCCAATTGGCTGAGGGACACAGGGTTTTACGGCAAATTTGGATTTTAATAACCAGCTTAATTTAAAAAAAATGATTTTAGACTTCACTCTGTTTTACAGAAGAATCCCAATTATGGTTTAGGATCACGATATGGCGCCAGCTATCTACATCACTTTTTGAATTCTTCAAAATCATCGTAGTCATAAACTCGACTATTAGGGATTACTGAAGGCACACAAGGCCTGCTCCTCATTTCTAACAAAAAGTCACATAAAATTTATTTAATTTTTATACTTACATCATTGGCTGGAAGTTACTGTATTTAAATCACCCCAAGGTGTTTTTTTTGTGCGTTTTTTTAACACAATTGATACAATAATTTACGTGACAATTAGACAAACAAGGCAGTTGGTTTAACATAAGCGAAAACAATGTCAGGGACCTCCTGCTCTATCCAGATGTTCTTTACACATGCCAAACAGATTAGTGTGATATGAAATGATTCGCATTTTAGTTAAAATTTTAACTCACATAACCGACAGAATTCCTTCTAAGAATCATTTCCGTTTTGTAGCCGTCTTGTTGACCATTAAAATAAAGGATTGCTTTCTTACCAGAATATTTTCTTAAACAACTGAGTGTTCTTTTAAATACGTTTTAGAAATAATACACGAAAAATGAAGACATGCATTTACACTAATATTAAGACATGTAGACTAGATTCAGAAAATATTAATACGTGTGTTAGCAACATCAAGCTACAGGTCGTTTTCGTTTTACTGACATTATCTACTTATAACTGGGATGGCGTAATAATTATTGGCGACATTCTCGGCTTTAAAATGGAACATGATGCTTGTTTTATTATCGTCATTAAAGTGGCCTACGCTGTTATATCAAGGAAGCTGATGTAGCGATAGAATCGCCTGTGTAACTGTCTTTTGGCAATAGCACATGACGAACTTCTGTTACTTGGTCCCCCATAATACTCATTTTTACTAATGTAAAAATGAGTATTATGGCTGAATTCAACCTTATTCCCCTATCTTTTAAAAATTAATAAATTAATTTTTTTTGTATTTTTTTATCTGGTCCCCAAACCCTGCTCTTGAGATGTGCATCTTTTTCAAAGCCACTTGAAGCCTTCAAATAAACGTGGCCGGGGGGGGGTTCACACAGGGGGAAGAAATTCATCTATCATCCAAAGACACACATCCATGCTTACATCAGAATTCGAAACTGCAGCCTGTAGATTGCGAAGCTAACTACGCAACCAATCATGCCGGTAAAATGCTTCGAACGAGGTGTGATTAATGAATCTCCTATCATTCTATCCATTTGTCACAAGAATAAACATCATCATCCCAAACCAATCACAGTCTAGTAGGGAGGCATAGTATTTTGCCTTTGGTTTTTAGAAAAACCTGCATTCGAATCCCGTCTAGAACGCAGAGCGATGTACCTTAGCCGTAGTTGCTTAGATCGCAGTGTCAATAAACACGACTCCTTGAATGAAATACAATATTTCATACTAAACACTTTTCAGCGTACATTATGCGTACTATCCGACTTTTTGATTGCAATTTGTTTGTATAGAAATTTGATAGATTGTTCTGGAAAGATATTAGGTCATCGCACATAATTACGTTTCATACAGGTTTACAGTAAAATTAATATTATTTCTCTGGAAATAACATTATAACTTATACTTCAATTAAATATTTAAAAAAAAAATACAATTATAAAGATTTATATAATTAGATACAAATGTTATATATTTTTTTATGATTTTTAAACTAGAAATAGGCACATATTTCTAAACTTTATTATTTTTTGTATGACGATAGTATAAATAACTTATCAGATGTAAATTATCTTTATCGTTAAGAACACTTCCATGTTCTTAACACGGGAGTGTGTGGTGGTCGGGAAAAGAATAGCCCCAATGTAGCTCATGCATGTCGTACGAGGCAACTAAAATGGGTACCTAGGGAGGGTAATGGATTGCAATGCTGTAGTCAATTAAAGTTCTAACTGAAGCTCGGCTATTGCTGTTACCCTCATGCCATGATCAGAGCTTTAATAGCTCAATAACACCTTATCCTTACACTCTTCTCTACAGACAACGAGGAATATGAAAAGCATTCTTGCTTCTCCCCTTTAAGCCAGTCCTTATAAGGACTATTATCATTGAAACCCAGTATAATGTCCGGGATAAGAATAGCCCGACTGTAGCCCATGCATGTCGTACGAGATGACTGAAATGGGTAGTGGAGGGTAATGGATGGCAGTGCTGTAGCCAATGAAGTTCTAACTGAGGCTCGGCTATTGCTGTACAATTATAAAGATTTATATAATTAGATACAAATGTTATATATTTTTTATGATTTTTAAACTAGAAATAGGCAGATATTTCGTAAACTTTATTATTTTTTGTATGACGATAGTATAAATAACTTATCAGACGTAAATTATCTTTATCGTTAAGCCATGATCAGAGCTTATAGTGGTATATTACCCCATCCATACATTTCCTTCTACAGATAACGGAGAATACGAAAATCATTCTTGCTTCACCCATCTAGCAAAAAAAAAAAAAAAAAAAAAAAAAAAATCGTTAAAAGGATTCACGTTAAAAAAAGCTTTTAGTAAAAATTGCCTTTGAGAATTATTTATATTTATATTACAGTGCATTTAATTTTAAAGAAATTCGAAATTTGTCATTAGTATTTTCTGTATGTAGTCATCTACAGTTCGTCAATCATTTGGTTTCTACTTCTGCTTATAAGACATTCCACTTGAAATAATAACAATATGTATTTTACTTGAATCTATATATTAAAGAGTTTAATATTTTATATAAATATATAATTTCGTATTTTTTAAGAATTTAATATATTTCTAATAGTATTTAATATATTTTACTAGAACTCGATAATTTAAATGATACAAAATGTTTTCTACAATGTTAAAAAAAATAGCATACTCTTCAAATCTTCACGTGATAATATTATAAATAAATTATGTAGCAATGTGATTTAGAAAACATATCAGCTTTCTGTGATATTGAAATCTGGGTGATTACACTTTTATCCACCGGGTGTTAAATTAGCCACTTCGTTGTTTTGGTTATTTGTATGATACAGGAACTCATATTTCTTTCTGCTGATAATGTAGCCTTTTGGAACTGTTGTTTTATTGACATTATTGACCTAAGATTCATCGTTCATCTGGACTATTCTGATTCAGGTTTTTCGAACCAAAAGCAAATATCAGCACCTCTTCGCGAATACGGTTGATTTTGAATAATAATGTTTACTGTTGTCACCAATGAATATAGTGATAAATTATTCAGTAATCACAATCACACCTCTTTCAAAGTCCATTAGTTCTGTTGCTGGCAAAGGCAATATGCAGTCGATAATATCAATGCTACTGCTTGCTGACTATAACACTTGTACACCACGTTTGATAACTATAATAATACAAACATTACGTGTCATTCAAAAACAGGAAATCTCCAATAATTATTATGACATCCCTGTTAGAAGTGGATAATGTCAGAACCCCCCTCCCCCTAAAAACCTGATGCTTCGTACTAACTGCACTTCTTCGTTCTTGCTAAACTATTTCTAAGAAGTTTCAGAAAGAACAAGCAGTTGTTTTAGAAAATATCCTAGGCAATCAGCGATAAGAAACTTACTACTTATCTTAATGACCGATAAAAGGGCTACAAAATGTTAATCATCTTAAGATTCTTAAAAGGAATTCTGTCGTTTATGTGAATTGATGTTCGACACTGATTCAGTTCCCTGTATTAATGACAGCTTTTAAATGTTATTGCACTATACTAAAAGGTAATAATATTTAGGGGAAAATATTATAATGCTGGAAGGTGCCCGCTCGCTTTGGGCTTTGATAATTCATGTTGAACTGGTTATCTAGATTTCTTCGTGGAGTAAAAATTAGTATATACAAATTAGTATAATGGTTAATATAATTAACTACTATAATCTAGGAAAGGGATATGAACTGATATAAAGGTATAAGATTTCGTATAATATCCACGAAAAGAAGAAAATGATTTTGGGAGTAATATAATTTTTGCATGAATCTTACTTACATGAGAGCAGAGGCGGCTCATGCATGGATAAATAAATACATTTATTAATTTATTTATATTTGCTTGTAATATTTAATTTTATCATCAACAACCCTATACAATTATTTTATTTTCTATAAAAAATAATAAAAATCCATCTTGTAGTACTTAGGAGGGCGAAGGACGCTAGCAGCACTGTGTTTACCACAGTGTCATATTGCTACGCGCGCAAGCATATGCATATCATAGTAAGATGCGGGCTCTTAGCGTAATGCGGCACTGTCCGTCGCGCAGTTCCACTGTTGTTTATATGCAGTTTGCTCCAGTAGTAGAGTGTTCATAGTGCTTATCGTGTTTACTCTAAACACGATATATCCCATGATCAATAAAGAAAAACTTGCAACTGAACTTCGAGCATTCCACAGTAGACCCGACATGCACGATTATTGTAAATTAATTGACTTGTTAAAATTTATTACAGAAAATAATTTAGATTGTGTTCTTAGTGAAATTACTGTATTGATAAAAATTCTCTTGACAATTCCTATGACTACATTAGAGCCTGAACGCTGTTTTTTAACATTAAAGCGAATAAAAACATTTCGGAGAGCACTATGAATCAGGATAGGTTAAATGCACTTGCAATGATTTCAACGGAGAAAAAATTCTTCAACAGTCACACAAACGTTTATGATGGAAAAGGTTATTGACCTTTTCGCTCAAAACAAGAAGAATGGATTTTATTTTTAAGTCATTTTGAATTATACCAAACTGTATAATTTTATCGATAATAAATAATATTTTTTCATGTTTATTTTTTTTTTAATTTTTACCATTATTTTGATATTTTATCCAAACACGTATACACTGTACTTACAGTGTGTATGTATATTTCGAAAGTTGCAGCACCCCCACGATTTCAAGCTACGAGCCACCACTGCATGAGAGAGAGAGAGAGTTCAGCCTAAAAAAAGTGATTATTTCTTGCTGTTCTTACCTGGGGTAGTGATTTTATGTGATTTTTCAGAGCATTTAACTCAATCCTGATAGGAAATGCTTTTACTGTCTCGTAAAGTTCCACATCAGAAAGCTTAATTTCAAGAATCTAATTCCTCTTAGTATACGTGAAAAGAACCTCCTTCTCAAAGACACCGATTTGCTTATGTTAATAATGATAATAATTTGCAACAGAAAAATAGCGCTCCTGTTAAATTGCTATAATATCCATTGGGTTTAATTTCAGCTTTTTCATTTGAAAGTAAAATATAAGGCAATACACATCACCCTGACCTGAAAGTAGAGCTGGAACATCGGGAAGTCAGTGGCATCGTTTTTCGTATATGTACGGATAACTGCTTTATTTGCTGGATAGTTGTGTATTGTCCCCTAAACTGTTCAGTTTAGGGGACAATACAAAGTTATAAAAAATGATAAAATCTCTGCTAAGTTATCTAAATGCAGCATTCTTCATCCAAAGATATAAGAAACTAAATTTAATATTTCCCCTAACAAGTTCTATTCCCTATTGGGATTAAGCAAAAGTCTTTTTAGCATTAAATAACTTTTTCTTTCTTTTTTATGGAAATCGGTAGCAGCAGGCAGCAGTTGAGTTGGTGATTACCAATGATTTTGAAAATTTCGGTCAAAAAGGAAGACAGCTGCCAATATCGTGATCCTAATCCACAACTGATATTATTGTCCGAAATACCGAAAAGTCTGTAGCTGATTTTTTCCTAGTGCCAGGGGATTAAAATCGAATTTACGGATTTTGACGCACATAAGCCTACTTTTCGGCTACAAAAATCATCTCGCACGAAAGAAGTTCATAAAATGTTTCTTTAGTCAACTAGAAATGTATCTACAACGGTTTTTCTCATCACACTCCAGCTTGAGTTGTAGAAACCAACGTAGTTGGCTTCTACAAACAGTCTTAAAAATGGAATTACTTTGAGTAGCAGTAGATCAAGATAAGTACATATCCAGACATCAAGGAAGGGAATTATTGTTGCATTTAAAAAAAAAAATGTTTCAGTTTCATTCCATAT
The DNA here is from genome assembly GCF_054136105.1 of Typopeltis vanoorti. Lineage (NCBI taxonomy): Eukaryota > Metazoa > Arthropoda > Arachnida > Uropygi > Thelyphonidae > Typopeltis > Typopeltis vanoorti. The sequence continues at coordinate 28,783,523 of NC_143572.1, forward strand.
GGGCGTGTAAAACTTATCAAGATCTGGGAAAGTAATTTAAACTTCCCATCCAACAACCAAGGCTGCGTCTCATTGCAATAGAGGGCACCCTCTTAGAACCTTAGGCTTTTCAAATATCTTCAATTTATTTTGCGTGTTTTATGTTCGCTGTTACACTCTTTATATTGTATACCAAATGATGTATCTGTGGCTGAGACGAAATACTGAAATTCTTAAACCCGTGTTTAATTATTTAATTTTGCATATTGATTTCATTGTGTGTGAGTCTGTGGAAAGAATATTAAATACACCGTATAAAAAAAAGAAGTAATTTCAGAAAGGAGAAAGGAATTTTAATAGTTCTAGCAAGATACATCCAATACAAACACTAGACTATTGCTTGCACATGCAGTTGTTCGTTTAATCAATGGGTTTTCTAACTGTTACTTAGATTTTCCTCTGTTTGGAGAAAGAAATACAAGAGCATGTTTATAAAATATTGGAAAATACAAATAAAATTACTGAAATTAACATATTTACTCTGATTTTTGTATATCTGACTCCATGGGTTTCTTTTATCCTCATCAATTCTGTTGTCTACTATATTTTATCTAAACAGCAGAAAATTCCAGATAAAATATACAGATGGGTATTTTTCTGGATAAATTCATGAAAATGCTATAATATTATTTTGATTATTTTCCTTTTCTTTTAAATATTTTAGACCCAAAGAGAATTTAAAACATTTATCAATAAATATGGGGTAATATGAGGTGACATTACACTTAAATGCCAGTTTTTTTATTCAAGTTTTGCAATAATATTTTTCATATGATTCTATATTTTCAACTACTATTTTTCTCATTCAAATGCTTATTTGCGAATAGAGTTAAAGAAATACTAAACAGTTTTTTTTTTCCTTCACAACTTGTTACTGTATGTAATGTCGAATGCAAATGACCTCCCCTCTGAACATACAAAAATATAACAAAAATCGTGTATGGATGATTATACAGAAAATAAATCTTGTCAACTATAAGTTGAAATAACGAATTTTGTACAAAATCTCTCAAAATATTCAACATGACTTCAGAAGTACATGAAATACATCAATGTGCATTGCCTATGACTAGCAACAGTCTAAGACTAGATGCCTAAACTTGGACCAGAGAGAATGGGTCAGAAGATTTCATCCTCTCTTTCCAAGACTGGTCCCACAGGGGCAAAACTTGCCCCAAAGATGAGATGCTACAAAACTATTTAAGCACTAAATACTAATTGGGGTAACAGCAACTATCCTAAAGCTATAGAAAACTTGGAAACACATCTACTTCTTCTTCTAGGATTATATTTGTAATTAATTATTGTTAAGATAAAGTGTAATTTCTATTCCTTCTCCTGGTATTAACTACCAAATCTTCCCTAATCTTATTGGGAAATATAACATGGAATTGGATTACCACTTATCTAGATCGATAATCCCATATTAATTTTTCAATATTGGATTGACACTTTTTTGTAGATATTGTAAGGGAAGTATCTTCAGTTCTGCTAGAATTATTGCTCTTCAACTACGAGTTTCGTTTTCAATACAATTCTATGACAGTGCACAGAACACGAAGAAGAAAGTGCAAAAAGGATCGGATGAAAAATATGCGCACATAATTCAATTCTCATCGAGCAAATAGTCAACTTGTGACCATAGAATAAAAGGCAGTATTTCCTTCATAAACTTCTCATTGAGAACATAGAGAATAATGCTTGGATACTGTTGAAAACGGACGGTTGAAAATGGTAACCATAGTCCTTTTGTAGCATCTTATAAACAAACTCACAGACCTGACCTTGGCACTGGTAGAGAAACTACCACGTGGAATTTGAACGGGTGTTTTAGCTGAACTCATGAGTAATTCAATACAAAACTCCAACACAGACTAGCTTTGAATATAACTAGAGATTGAATCATTTTATTCTATCATTTCAATATTTTCTTGTATTACTCTAATAGAAAAGCACACGGATAATTTGCAAATGCGAAGCATAAAGTTTGATATAAAGCCTTTTCTTTGCACAGCAAAGCATTATCAAAATCAAGAAATATTCATGTGTTCATGCAAAGTTGAAAGCGGTGTTCCAAACCATACAAAAATCTTCATATGTGCAGTAAAGAGATAAATTATCAGAAGGCACAAAGATGACAAAGGCAGCAAGGAAGGACAGCTGGGATTTCCCAGATTCAAGTTATACATAAGGTTTTGTTTTATGTATAGAAAACTGGGATATAAAAGAAAACTCAATGAATTTGGAAAGCGTAAGATTGATATGTTGATGTCACAAATCTGTACGAAACAAACATCTAAAGATTTATACTTAAGCAAATCAAATAATTTTTCAAAATCGGTGGGTACAGTGATATGATCTAAGGCAATAGCTGTCGTGAAGCACAACTAACAGCAACAGAAGCAATAAAAAAAGAAACTTTGCCTTTAAATTAATACATAATGTAATTCATTACAAAGAATAGTTCGTTATCTGAAGAATTTTAACTTTTATTACTGATCTAACTCAACTTTCTTCTTGTTATATATTAATTCCTCAAAATTCAGTACATTTCATAATACGGGTTAATGGTTGTGTAACTAAGTGATTCTTAAAGGACGTGTCCTAATACCTTGATCTAGGTTTTATCCTATGACTGAACATCTATATAAAAGTTTGGCTTTATAATGATCTACAGTAAAGCTAGTCTCACAGAGATAATATCTCGCTATTTAGGTGTGCTAAATAATCACGTGCTTCGATGAACAGCAGTAGTAGTAGTAGGAATAGTAGTACAGACAGAAGTATATTTCTGAGTTGAGTTGTTTCGTTGATTCCTTGAAAAAGGAAGATAATTGGTGCAAAGCAAGTAATACTGTCGTAGGGAGTCATACCTGAGAAGTAATCATGGAAATGAGTAATTACAGGTTTTTGTTTTCGTGTTGCATTGATTAAATAGGGACATCTTTGTCTCTCAATAGCAATGGACTTGTCCAGGAGGATACATTTGACACCAATCCTCCTTAAAGTCGTCTTAAGTGCTAGGAAGAGATTGGTGCCTCTTGTGGACATCTGAGTTAAACGTGATATGTCCATTTGTTGGCAAATTTTGGGTCATCTCAATATTTTTGTCCATCTTGGGTTCCTCGTTTGACTTGATTGCAGATGGGGTCTTCTTGAACTTTCCATAACTGGTGTAGCATCGGATGTAGAAATCGAGAAACATCAGCCAAAAAAGTCCACTGAATACGAAATTCAGGAAGCTGAGGAAGTGTGGGTAACCACAGTTTCGTAGAAAAAACAGCTGTCCATAGTAGATGAAGAGTATTGCCAACTGGATCTGTAAACAGAAGAATATCATATTACTCCTGTTTATTGAATAATATTTTATCGATTTAATTACTGTCGAGACAAAAATAAAACATTTTCGGTAGTTTCCCAAATTCAAATTATTTTGATTTCAATGAATCGCATGCTACTAAGCATGCGATATTCAAGTTCTTAAGTGGAACTTATTAGCCACAAACTTAATAAGAATCCAGGGTACTTTTCTTTCAATTCTTAACTATAATTTAGCAAACATTAAAATTAATATTTTGACCGCACAAAAAAAGGATTTGGTGGTTCAAATCTAGTCAGCGACTAGAGGAAATTTTTCTAAGCCATTTTTCGACCGGTTTCCGAGTTAGTCGATCTCTGGCACGGGCTAACGGGGTTTTTTCTCCAGGAAAACGCGGGTTTTTCGTCCCGTAAACTCAAGAAAATCGACCGTCGAACCCACACTATTTTCAGACATTAAAAATATTGTGTTAGGGTTAGGGACCACGAGATGGCGGTACTAGCTTGCCACCTTCTTCACTGCGTACCGATGAATCAGTGATAGCCTTGGGCCAGCTATCTCTCTGATTGGCTACCAGTGGAGATTGAACTGCCCACTCAGTCTCCAAACGTTAGAAACGGCTTCGCCTACTCCCTATATGGGAACAAATAGGCGCTAAAGATAGGTAGGGTAATCAGGAATGCTGCTGATATGCAGGACTTGCAGAATGATTTGAATAGGCTGGAATTGTGGGCATGGGAAAATGGGTGTCAGTTCAATGTCAGTAAATATAAAGTCATTCACTTCGGCATGATTAGATATCCAATGTCGTATTATATTGATGGGATTAGGCTAGAAGAAACTGATGAGGCTAGGGATGTTGGAGTATTAATAGATAGGAAGTTGAAGTTCAGGGGGCCATGTGGCAAAGATTACAAATACAACTCAAAAGATAATTGCAATGCTGAAACGAACGTTCACATGTAAAGATAAGGATGTTGCCTCTTTACAAGACTTTGATAAGACCTCACTTGGACTACTGTGCGCAGGTCTGGTCTCCTAGTTTCTGTTGTCATTCTGATATATTGGAGAGAGTACAAAGGAGAGTGTTAAAAATGATATCAGTATTTTTGGAATACTGATTATGAAGACAGATTGAGAATTTGTAGACTGCAGACACTAGCAAACAGACGAAAGAGAGGTGATATGATTGGGACTTACAAACTTCTGAAAGGATCATTCAGGATTTCAGTTGATGGAATTTTTCAATTTATGGAGGGTGGGGAAAGGACGAGAGGGCATCCTTAGAAGCTGAGAATGAAGGGTGTGAAGGCTAGATTTTTCTCTCGGGCGGTGATTGGAATGGATTGCCTTTGGATGTTGCGAGTGCAAGCAGTGTGAATTAATTCAAGAATAAGTATGATAGCTGGTGTGTGTGTAGTATGTTTCCTTCCTCGATGAGGGGTCTCTCTTAATAATAATAATAATAAGAAGAAGAAGAAGAAGAATTTCATAAACCAATAAGCACAGTAGCGAACAAATTAATCCTAACACATATTTTCAAGAAAAAGTTTAGTTTCAGAAGAAAATAAGAACAAAAATTAAACTCCAACTTTGCCTAATAATTTGTATGTGTTCCTCTGTTCTTAATAAGTTGATTAATTCACTTAGGCATGGATTCTACCAACGCAGGGCATATTTTTCTTATTTCTGCAGCTCGAAACCATACTTTTATAATGGATTGCTTTAAGTTATTCTTTGTATCATAATTAAATTTTTTCACTATGGCCCACAAATTTGATATTGGGTTAATGTCAGGAGAGTTACTTGGCCACTGAAGCAATTGGATGTTGTGATTTTTGAGGAACTCTTTCATTTTTTTTAAGTCTGGCAGGGAGCGAGATCCTGTTGGAGAATGAGTTCTTTTTCTTTCTGGATTGTGGAACCACTCTTTTCTCCAATATTTTTATGTAATGGTCACTTTTCATCATTCCGTCAACAAGCACAAGTGATCCTGAACAGTCACGTGTACATGATCCAGTATCTTTTTAGCTGGGTGTTTAGGAGCTTGTTGAAGGTTGGCGGGAGAAGTCTTCTCAGCCGCTGATCTGTGAACATAGAGTACCCGCTTTCCTTGGATAAAGAAATGGATCTCATTTGAAAATATGACTTCTTCCACTTCTCAAATTCAATCTTTGTACAATTTTGTCCACTGAAGCCTCTTTTTCTGCATCGCCTTCATCAACAGATGTTTTTGGTCTGTGGGCAGTCCTCCCTGCTTCCAATAATCTTCGACGGACTGTCATGTCAGAAACATTAATCCCATTAACTGCCAATTTTCTTTAAGTATACAGCAAAGTCTTGGATTCATTTTGCTTTCCTAACTAGTAAACGATCTTGAGTAAGTGTAGTTTTCCTTTTTCATTCATTTTTTCCGTTTCTGTCAGGATAAAAGGTACCTGTCTCCCTAAATCTGTTTAAAATCGCATTAACAGTACTCAAGCCAACACCCACACTCATTGGCAATTTGCCTTTGAGACATGCAGGTGTGTGCTGAGAAAGAGTACATATTTCTGAGCGCTTTCTTGAAGATGTATCCATTTTATAGCTACATAAATTGAATAAAACACTACGAATGTCAACTTATTTACACTTTTCAAACCACAACACTATTAATAAACATTATAGAGAGATTTAAAACACGCAGCGCTCAACCAAAATAGTGAACTGGAACAAAATACCAAACTAAAATCAAACTCTTGACGAAAATTCAGCTTGTTCGGATTACTTTTTTCGCTACTGTAAAGCTACAAAAATTTTACGAAATATAATCTAGTTTTGATTTTACTTCTATATGAAATAAATATATGAATAGCTTTCATAATTAACGCTACTCAAGAGAAGTTGCAAAATGTACAGCAGATCACTGGCATTTGTGGGAAAATACGTGTTGCTATCCTCCAATGACGATAACACGAAGGTTGTCATCACTAGGGAATAACAACAGGAAGAGATTCAGAGGGAAGATACAAAGAATATAATCAGATGTTAGTTAGAAGTTATCAAACAGGATAGTGAATGAATGTTGTTAAACAGCTACTACTGCTTGTAAAGTCTTAATGGAAGATGGAAGAATGATTATTATTATTATTATTATTATTACTACATAACACCTCCAGGGAGTCCAAAGACTCATCGAGGGAGGGTACCCGCTCTACAGCTCTCTGTCTCCACCACTCCACTAACCGCAACTACATTCATCATCAACACTAGCGTCATCTACCGCTGACCACCACCACTATTTCCACAGACAATCACAAACATCCATGCCAACGGCGAACCCGCAGCCTTTCGGCTGGAGAGCGAATACGCTAACCAGTCGGCCAACCAGGCCGGCAATATGATAGTAGGCATTCAGTTAAAACTGAATCAATACGAAAATACTTATGGAAAAAGCATAAGAAATAGAACGTCTAGGAGAGATTGATTGGAGGGAATGGGGTGTGTGTGTGTGTGTGTGTGAGAGAGAGAGAGAGAGAGACAGTTAATTGATTTGATCGTGAAAAGTAGTGTATCAAGTCGAACTCAAGAATCAAGTACACAAGTTTATCGAAAACTGAGGAGACTGAGGGTATGAAGCGTGTGTCAGAAAAGATTCGAGTTACAACTCAACGCGAGAAGAGACTGGAAATCTGAGTATCATCACTGGTAAAGGAAAATAAATTAAGATCTATCCTGTCTGAAATAAACAGGAATGTGTTTTGATGTCAACAATATTCTTCTCATTCTATTGGAGAATATCAAGGTGAGCTGAGTTTAAAATCTGTTTTAAAGAATCCCGAAGCGTCGAATGTTTGAGAACTACAAAGCTTGCCAAATGAAGAGAGCGGATTATTATCATCAAAAGGATTGATTTGACAGATGTCAGTGCGAGGAAGATTCTGGTAGAAGCAGAGATTCTCGAGGTACGATGACATTGGGAAGGAAATCTCAATGGAGAAATCTGTGCCTCATGGGTAGTAATAAACAATTGTAAATGGTGAAAAGCAGATGATAGATAGATACAGTCCGGTAAGTAGGTTTCTATAACAGATATGATGAGATGTTCTTGAGAGGCCAAGGAGTTTCTTCAAACTTCTCCATGATTCATGTCCAAAGTTCAGAATGTTTACTAAGTGATTCACTGTACGCAACAGAATCGATATTAATTAGCGGGCAGTGGAAGTCTTCACTTCATTTTTGAGAAAATGGAGATATGACCAGTGATACTGGATTTTGTTGGCTGACCATTACCTTTTTTTGAAAGGGGCTAAATATATGTTTGATTTCATGTACTAAAGTAGAAGCTGTATGAGTATGATACACTGTGAATCAATATAGAATGGAAATTAATTCTAGACTACAAGTTTTGATTCACAACTAGGGATCACCAGAATTATTAGCATCTCCATAAGATTCTTTTTGTCGTCCTGGAGAAAATCGTATGTAGATGATAAGGTTGGGAGTATCATTTATGTTTGTTTTAAGCCAATATTATCAATGATTCATATTGTGGTCTTAAATTCTTTCTGTACGTTTTTTATAGTTGTATTTTTTATTATTTTTATTGGTTTAATATTATTATCGGGTTATTAATATTATTGGTTTAATAATATAATCAAAGCACTCCAGAATCAGAGAGATCCTGGAGAATGTATGGACCTCCTCCAGGCAATATACTTCACGCCAACAATCCACGAATAGCAATAAAATATCAATTGAAAAAGGTGTCCGACAAGAAGACTCTCTATCGCCCAAAATCTTTACAGCAGTCCTTCAAGAAATATTTAATAATATAAACTGGACAAATCTTGGTATAAAAATTAATAACAGAAATTTAATACATCTAAGATATGCAGATGATATCATAATTTTTGCAAACACTCAGAAGACCTTAATATAATGATAAAAGACCTATACCATGAAAGCAGAAAAGTCGGTCTAAAGAAACAAAACTCAAATCATGTTGAATCATTTTGTAACACCAAAAAACATAATAATAGAAAACAATTTCTTGGAAAGAGTCTCTTCATATACATACTTAGGTCATCTCATTGATCTAAACTGTGGACTCCAAAAAGAAAAATGATAGGAGAGTTCAACTTGCCTGGAGTGCATTGAGAAAATTGAAAAGCATTTTTAAAAACAATGATGTCCCACTCTGTTTAAAAAGGAAGACATTTAACCAGTGTATGCTTCCAGTCGTCTCATATGGTTTTGAAACTTGGTCGCTAACAAAAGCACTGGCAAATAAATTAACAACAACTCAAAGAAAAATGGAGAGGTTGATGGTAGGCATCACATTAAAAGATAAGAAGCGAAACACCTGGATAAGAAGCCAGACTCATATCACTGACATCATTCTTCACCACAAGCGACTAAAATGGAAATGGACCAGACATCTATCCAGAAGAAAAGATGAGCGATGGACCACCATACTAACGAACTGGATTCCAAAAAAAAGGGAAACGAGGTCGAGGACGTCCTAAAAGAAGGTGGAGTGATGAATTGTCAAATTTTGTTGGGGAAAATTGGTCAACCATTGACAAGAACAGAGAAAGATGGAGAGAACTGGAGGAAGCCTTCGTTCAGCAGTGCACAGAAAATGGCTGAAAAAAAAAAGAAGATTATTTTTAGGGGTTTTTTTAATCAGGAGTGAAGTTTTCATTATTGGTGATTTTCGTAGTTGGTGATGGAGACGAACTAATTAAAGCATACTCGAACTTCCCTTTGGCCGAGTAAGTTGCACTGGGAATATTTCAGGTAATCAGGTAGTCCCGTGGTGTGTTGCCATGTGAAATATCTGTATGCATTTAAATCTATTCATCTGTAGTCTTTATAATTAATAATGCTAAACACATACATTGCACAAATAAAACAATACTAATCATGAAATCCAATAGAAGCGGAAAAAAAGTTTCTTTGAATTTCAGTAAAAAGAACTTACCATTTGCAAGGTGGTGATGTACTTTTTCCACCATAGATACTTTTGAATGGCTGGACCCAGTCCACTTAAACCATAATAAAAGTACATTACTACATGCACAAACGAGTTGAAAAACATCATAACTACACTGCTTCCTCCTAAATAAATAAATAAAGGAAATAAAACAAAGGGTTAAACATTGAAATATTAACATTATCTGAAAATTCTACCTATAATTTCATTCAACTCTGAACATTAGTAAGAAATGCTTCTGTAGTATAGTTCCCATGGAAATAATCGAACTAATGACATTTATTATAAATTCCAGTACATCATTTTCTTTCATTATTGAATTTTGAATAGACCTGTCATTAACCAATGCATGTAAAAAGGAATAAATTAATTTAACTTACCAGGTGAGAGTTTGGCTCCAAACCAGCAAACTATAGGCACTGTAAAATGATGGACTACGTGGAGAGTGGTAATGTGAGTATACTTTTTACGAAGGACGAAGAAAACCTGAAAAAAAATTCAATGCAAAACTAAATGTAACTCACTCATTTATTATTATTATTATTATTATTATTATTATTACGGGCGACTCCAGGGAGTCCTTAGACTCATCGTAGGGAGGCCCTAAACATCATGTCCACACAACTATACGACATTCTCACCGTATCTATCATACCTTGCCTTGAACTTACTCACCGTTATAACATCCACAACAGACTCTGGCAGCTTATTCTACTCATTTACCACTCTAAAAGTAAAGAACCCAGCTCTAACACCCTTGCTAACCACACTCTTGCCCAGCTTCCATAGGTGTCCCATAGTTCTCCCACCACTAGTCCTGATCTCAAAACTGTCCTCTGAATTAATCCTATAGAAGCACTTTAGCAATCTGAATGTCTCAATCATATCTCCCCTTTTCCGCCTATCAACTAATTTCTGCAACCCACAAATCTTCAACCTGTTCTCATAAGGTTCATTCCATAGACCTGCTATCATCTTGGTCACTCGCCTTTGGATCCTTTCAACCTCCTCCTCATCAAGAAGGAACCTAGGTGACGAAATCTGGGCACAGTAGTCGAGATGAGGTCTTATCAAGGCTCTGTACAGAAGTACAATAACTTGCTTGTTTCTGCTCGTCAAAGTATTTTTCAACAACCAAGTGAGTTGATGAGCTGATTTAGCTACGTTTGCAATGTTCCCCCTAAACTTCATCTCCCTATCCACCAACACTCCCAGGTCCCTGGCCTCATCACTCTCCTGGAGTACCGTTCCACCAATGTGGTATACTGCTGCTAATCTTTTCACCCCCAAATGCATAACCTTACATTTTATCACATTAAATTGACATCCATTCTCCTTAGCCCAGAACTACAATCTATCCAAGTCTTCCTGCAAGATTTTGACATCTTCTGCATTCACTATTGCCCTACCCAACTTTGCATCATCAGTGAACAAATGAACTGTTCCCCTTGGATCCTTCCCTATATCATTAATGAACAAATTAAACAGCAATGGTCCAAGAACAGAACCCTGCGGAACACCACTAGTCACAGACCGCCTTTTGGACTCTACTTGTGAATAAACTACTCTCTCTGATATCTCTCCATCAACCACCCACCTATCCATCTCACCAACCGTATATCTATTCCCATATGTTGTAGTTTACGGATTAGAATTCCATGTGGTATCCTGTCAAAGGCCTTAGCAAGGTCCAGCAGTATCGCTGTAAATCCATTACCCTTATTCAGCTCAGCCGTCACTGTATTATAAAACGTGAGCAAGTTACTGAGGCATGATTTACCCTTCACAAAGCCATGCTGCCTCCCATACAGTATCTCACTTTCCTGAATCTTTCCCTTGACTACTTTCTCCAAGACCTTGACAACGACTCCTGCTATGCTGATCGGTCGGTAATTTGCAACAGTAGTCTTGGATCCTCCTTTATGCAGTGGAACTATTTTCCCCTCTTTCCACACCTTCGGGACTAAACCAGACCCGAGACTCAGATTAAACAACATGGTCAAGGGCAGTGATAATTCTTTAGCCCCTTCACGTAAGACCCATGCCGGTGTACCATCCAATCCCACAGATGTATTCACATTAAGGTTCTTTAATAGACTATTCACCTCCACTTCATTCATCACAATTCCCGTATAAACTAATGATTTCTTCATTTTCTCAATGTCACCACCTGGATGATATACTCTTGCAAAGTACTCGCTCAGTAATTCCACTATATCGACTGATTCAGTGACCTCCTTACCATCGTCATTCCTTAAAATCATCCTGCGTGTACAGTTTTTTTTTTTTTTTGGCTTGCAGCATATTGAAAGAACTGTTTGGGAAGCTCTTTAGATTGCATAGCTAGTTTCCTTTCATAATCCGCTTTTGCTTTTTTACCATACTCGTTACCCTTCTGGCCTGCGCTTTATACCGTTCGTGTGCCTGCAGGTCATACCTTTCTTTAAATTCCCTCCACAGTTGTTTCTTTTTTTGCAGCTCAAGCTTAATGGTGTTATTCATCCATTTAATCCCTACTTGTTTTACTATTCAGACCCTAGGTATACAATCAGCCATAACCTCCTGTAAATGCTCCTTGACCACTTCCTATGCTCTATCGATATCCAGTCCTTGCAATTTTACATGCCATGGCACTGATCCAAACAATCTCTTAAGCTTGTCATACTTGCCAGCACGGTAATTCCACATATACCCTGTCTTAATCGAAAATTCCACACCTTTAGCTACCTCCCAGGTCAAGACCTTATGATCACTCTCACCAATAGGTGGCGACATGGTCATATTCATTACAGTCAAATTCTCAGATGCTATTACCAGGTCAAGCACTCTCAAACCCCTAGTATTTTCAATTACATGCTGTCTCAGATAGTTATCCCCTGATAATTGAATAAAATCCATTTCCTTCCTCACATATGTCCTCTCCTCCTTCCAATCAATGTTACCATAGTTGAAATCCCCCATAATAATTACCCTCCTTCCACTCATTTCATCAATTTGTTTATGCATACTATCTCCACCATCTATTCCATCACCTGGTCTATAGCAGCACCCAACCGTATATTTTGTTCTGCCAGTCTCAATCTCACACCAAATAGCCTCAAATGAGCTCTTTTCACTATCCTGCAATACAACTTCAATTCTCCTTGGCTGCAGTTCATCTCTATCATCAATAACACTCCTCCCCCGATTTTATTCTCTCTGTCCCTCCTAAAACACACTATAACCTACACATTCTATCCCACTAACTATGTCATCTTCCGTCAGCCTTGTTTCACTAATGCCAATAACCTGTGTCCAGGAAGAGCCAATCAAGGCCAAAAATTCTTTCTTCTTGTTCCTAACACTCCTGGCATTAGTATTCATGAAATGCAGAGGTCCCTTTGTCCCACCTCTATCTTGGTGCGCTATTCTAACTATCCCATTCCGATTTCTTGTCCTCAGTACTGGCTCGGGTACATTATATACATTCTTACACTCAACTGTCTCACTGATGTATGCAATCTCCCCCCCCTCCTTGGTAGTTCTAGTTTCCCTGGTTCTGCACATCCATTTTCACTTCACTCAGCAACACTTTTTCCAGTCTCCGCACACCAAATCCATTCAAATGCAGGTGATCCATCTTGTATAAATCCTTTCGCCCATCAAACTCATTCCACACTACACCTTCTGCATAACCTGCGCATAAAGTCATTTGCGATTATGGCCCTCCTCCTCTCTGTCGTACCACGGAAACAGACTCACCATTCTAACTCTGTCACTCTTTTCTTTCGCTACCTTTAACAATACTTTCAAGTCCTCTATCATAAAAAAATTATCTCCTTTCAATTCATTCGTACCCGCCACAACTATCAATTCTTTCACCCTCTGTTTTTGCACTCTAATACTCTCACTTACATCCTTAAATTTCGCACCCGGTAAGTATGATTTAGTTAAACTCCCATCTATCACTCTTAATAACGAGTCACCATACAACACTCTTTCCTTCATTTCAGAAACTCTCCCACTCTTACGCTTATTTTTCCTTTCAAACTCTTGTTTATTTCCGTTAGCCGAGGCACTCTGAAAGAGTTTTGCAGGTGCGCCAACTGCCGCTGCGCACTGTGTATCACTGCGCGCAGCCTAGCGATCTCACAAAATAATAATCATACAAAATAATTCCTCATTTTTTTCATCATTCAAACCATTTTCTCTCTCTGTATAGTTGCTTTCACTCTCTCTTTGATCACCGCTCTCATTGCCATCTTGTACAACATCGCAATTCCTTATCAAGCCACTATTTTCACTCACATTCTGGCTTTCTTCAACCATAACTATCTCAGCACCTGACACATACTTCAGTTCCTCACTTTCCTTACACTTTCTGCACATTCTCCCACCACTATTACTTTCCATCCAAACTCCAGCCTCCTTCGGGAATGCATACATCCCACACACATCACATTGGACAAACTCCCTCACATTACAGTTTTTTCAACAAAGGCGACGTATTTTTGGACGCCATTATCTTACGTCTCATTTACGTCATGTGACGTCAATGACATCTACTCTATGAAACGTATCGTTAAAATACTAAGTTTAAATAAAACGTAATTCACACCAAAATCACACAGACACAACAAGCTACCAAAAATAAACAATACTACGTTAAGATTTAAACCAATATTCCAATTTTCACTGAAAATTATATTTGGCTTTCGGGAGCTCTCTGAAAACATTACACACCATGTAGCCCTCTAGCGGCAACTAAAAAAAACGTATAGGGGAGGAGTATGATTCAAATTTAAATGTATGATTTATTATTTAAATGGATCGTTTACTTAACTTATGGATTACTTTTTTAAAGATGATAAAATGCTAAGTTTCTTATAAGTAAAGCTTATAATATTTCCAAGGCAATTCATTGGCGTATTCGAGATGTGACATTCCTCAAAATATATCTCCCTAGAACCTCACATTTACGGACTTTCCCAAATGTGGGACAGACATACTTTAAGAATAATCCATTACTAATGAAATATCAAGTAGAATCAACTAATCTGATTAATAAACTTTCATGGTATATGAATGACGATATTGGCTGTTAAGAACTAATATATAATGAAATTATAAACAGCATTCAAATGGTTAAAAGAAATATACTCGGCCAACCACTCGATTGGCTGAGTGGTTAGCGTATCCGCTCTCCCGCCAAGAGACTGCAGGTTCTAATCCTGCCTAGGACATTAATGTTTGCGATTTTCTTTCACTTTCATACAAACAAATATATATACTCTCCCAAGATGGACCGGGTTACCATGGAAAAAGTAGACCCAATTCTCCCACAATGGGAGAGGCCTTCCCCCTGTAGTGGGTGGAAAGACAGGCCAATCATCATCATTAGCCATTATGAAAAAAAAAAGTATAAAATATAAAGCTCTTTTGAGCAAATAACTCTATCTTTAGTGGTTATATAAATCTGCAATATTTAGCACACCGTTAACAATAATACACACATACGCAGACACACACACACACATACAGGGTGTTCGGGATAAATTTGACATATTTATAATTATTTATATTTTTCCGTAAGTTACATGTATTAACACACACTTCTCTTCATTTAAAGGTTTGGACCCTTCTTCATTCATATACAAGATGTCAGAAAGGATGGATAGCTGGAACCCACCTGAATCATGGAAGAGAATAACTTGTATCATGATGATTCGTGCCCGCCATCAAAATAAGGATATTACGACTGCTGCCCAATGCTCCCTGAATACAGCAAAAACAATCAGGCATGAACTAGAGACTTGCAATGGTGACTACGAGGATGTAGCAAGAAGAAAGATCCCTAGCAGACGATCTGATTGCGTTCGTACAGCAGAATTCCTCGCAAATCTGCAGGAACAGGTGTTGAAGAACCCTGGCATTGGAATTCGGGCTTTGTTCGTGGAGTTGCTAACTGTAATCAAGCCCTGGATAACAAGGGTAGCCAATGGTAGGCCGTATGTATGGCAGCAGGATTCGGCCCCTTGCCACACCTCTGGCAAAAGTCAAAAATGGTTGTCTGAAAATTTCTACGACTTCACCAGTCCAAATGTTTGGCCTCCAAACTCCCCAGACCTTAACCCCATGGATTATTTTGTATGGGGCGCAGTTGAAAAAGACACCAATCGCACTTCCAGTAATACAAAAGCCCAGTTAATGGATAAAATTAAAACAGTTTTTGCGGCCCTTCCCAGGGAGACTGTAGCATCAGCTTGTTCGAGGTTCCGAAGCAGAATTGAAGCTGTGATCGATGCTAATGGTGGTTATTTTGAGTAAATCTTGTTGATAGTATTGTAATTAACTCTGCCTGTAATGTATTTTTGTCAATTCATTAAATTTAATAGATACAAAGAAGATTTTCTTTTTCCTTACGAAACTGTCAAATTTATCCCGAACACCCTGTATATTATGAATATATAGTACTGATACTGGATATTTAATACGTTCGATCGCTGTCATTTATGAGAGCTGTCGTTATTATAATAGTTAAAATATGTATATAACGAAAAAGCTTTAAGCTTCTAGCATAGCTTTAATATAAGTTTACATACAGTCGTCACTTTTGTAATCTGAAGCAAATTTAATTGATAGGACTTAAAAAGGCTTCAATTGGCTAATTTATAATATAGATTTATTTATAATATCTTCCACATTAACTATATTGAGATTGAGACCAAACTGAATCACCATCATTAATGAGAACTACTATATTTTTCTTCTTCTTCTTCTCTTCACATATTAGGCCTAGTGGCCTGTTATGGGACTATTCTTAGCCCATCTAAGCCGTACTCGTTCCGAGGATAGAATGGCTAGCCCTATGTCTATAGAAGCGTTGAGTTCTCAAGAGCGGTTTGCCTGCATGCGGGAGGAAAAACCCCAGATAAACTGGGGAGAAAAACCCTGCTGTCCACGCCCAAGACCGGCTAACTTGGCTATGTCTGAGAAAGGTTCTTAAGCTCCTCATGTCGTCGGCGAGAATCAAGCCCAGGACACTCATTTACCAGGCATATGGTTGCGAAGCTCATAGTCACTCAGCTAACTGCGCGGACGCTATATTTTTATTTTATTTTATTATATGTGTTGTTTGTCCATGAAAGATTGCAGTCCTGTATAGTACATTGGTACCATGAATGGGCTAAGGGATTTTTTTGTTAATATTTTATTTTTGTAGAATTCCGAACACACACACACACACACACACATGTGAATTAGAGAATGATAAGTGACAATCAGTAAGTTTTATTGTCGAAATAATGAATTTTAATTGAAGATAGTTACCATCGCCATTGTACTTACCGTGTCCATTAGCTCCAGGAGCTTTCCTACCCAGAACAGGTATGTGACAAAGGCAAACTGAAATAATAATAATGATAATTATGAGAGGAGATAGATACGGAACTAAAGAAGAATTGAATCATTCTAGTGTTCAGTTATGCAATATTTGGAAAATGTGAATACAATTAAAGTATTCACATTTTCCATTCTGCTAAAGTTATTGCAACAACAAAAAATTGTTTACATTTCATAAATTCAATATAAACCTCAATAGGGTCTTTATATATATATATATATATATATATATAAGATACCAAGTTATTTTAAATATAAACCTGGTTTTTTACTCCATTTCCCATTATAACTTGGTATCTTTAACATATATTATACCCAAGGTAAAAAAAAAAAAAACTTTCTCTCTCTCTCTCTCTATGTGTATATATATATATATATATATATATATATATACTGTATACACACACACACACACACACACACACACACACACACACACACACACACACACCTAAACCTCTTTTTACGCGATTTTTAATCACTTTTACGCGACCAACCTAAAGTCTAAGTTAGGAAAAAATCTGTAATTCAAGAAAATTCTGAGAATTTTGTAGAATTGCATTCTCGTTTCAATTAAGAAAATTCTAAATTCTTACGAATTTCATTTATTGGGAATTCCCCGAATTGCATAACTGATTGCGCATAAAAAAGCAGTTCTTAGCGGTTTGAATTTGGTGTTTGAATAGACAACACAGTTACCGCATTTTTTTGCATTTGCATTTTTTAAGTAAAATGAAAATAAACATCGCGTTATAAAATTAATAATTTTGCCAAGAAATAATAAATGGTAAGCTATATGTAATTTTCAAACTTTCATTTCATTAACCGAAGATTTCAATCCAGTCCCCACATGATGTTGTCGATAACCAAAAAAAAAAAAAAAGCCGTTTTCTTGGATATAAAAATTCAAATTTTAGATCGTCTTCAAACTGGGGAAGGTGCGACGGCTGTGGGTAAGCATTTTGGAGTCCGTGAATCAACTGTCAGATCTATAAAGAAAAATGAAGAGGCTATTAGAAAAGCAGTATGTTCTGGTACAAAATCGAGTGCGAAATTATCATCATACAGAAGAGATGTTGTTCTAGGAAAGGCCGAAAAAGCTTTAGTGATGTGGATAGAAGATAATGTACAAAAAAGAATGCCAGTTGACGGAAATTCCATCAAGCAATCAGCATTGAGATTTTATGATGATGATGATTAAAAAACTGCAGCCAGATACTTCATCTCAATCGAGGAAAAAATATGAATTTCATGCAAGAAATGGTTGGCTGGCTAAGTTTATTAAAAGACATGCTCTTCATAATATAAAAATTAAAGGTGAAACGGCTTCTGCTGATGAAACAGCTGCTAAAGCATTTCCACAAAAATTGCTAAAATAATTGAAGATGGAAGTTACTCTCGTGAACAAGTTTGGAATATAGATGAAACCGGCTTTTTCTGGAAAAAAAAGGCCAAACTTGCGTATCAAAAATGCAAAAAAACTGTTGGTGGGTTGAAAACAGCAAAGGATCGCATACCACTCCTATTTTGTTCGAACGCTTTAGGAGATCGGATGTTAAAACCACTGCTCATAAATCGATCATTAAGGCCACGGCCAATGAAAGGTGTAGATTTTCAAAAATTGCCAGTTTCATTGGATGGCCAACAAAAAAGCTTGGGTGACCATTGATATTTTCACTGAGTGGTTCCACAAACATTTGTTCCAGAAGTTAGACGCTATTTGAATGACAGGGGTCTCGAATTTAAAGTGCTTTTGATTCTTGATAATGCACCCGCTCATCCTGCCATAGAACATACAAATGTGCAATTTTTTTTTCTGCCGCCCAATACCACATCATTGCTACAACAGATCGGGGTATAATTGCGACTTCTAAAACATTATGTCAGACGAACATTTCAGTACGTTTTGAACAAGCTAAATGATGATGAAACACTGTCAGTTATGGATGTATGGAAAAAATTTTCAATTATGGATTGTATTGATCAGGTTGGATTATCGTTATCTGAATTGAGACCAGAAACTATGAATGCATGCTGGAAAGCTATTTGGCCCGCATGTGTTAAAGAGAATGCTCCTGTTCCCTTCAATCATACTGCTGAATTCCCCAATATAATAAGTTTGGCATGTGAAATTGGCGGAGAAGGATTCGACGATCTTACGGAGGCAGGTATTGAAGAACTGTTAATTGATAAACCTCTTAGCGAAGACGAAATAGTGGAAATTGTTTCTGAGACTCCTGAAAGTGAAGAAGTTAATGATAATGATCCAGATAATCCTACTTTTACTGCTGATATAATTAAAGAAGGTCTTAAACTGGCCAGTAATTTAGGCAATTATTTTGCCCGATCCAAATGAAGAACGTGCTGGGAAGTTTTCACATGAGCTTCAGTTGTTAATGTCGCCATAGAGAGAATTATATCGCGACTTATCTAAAGAATCAACACAGCGATTAATAACTGAGTTCATGCCTAAAACTACTGAAACAACCAGTGGTACTTTTGTTCAAGACATGACAAGAATTCCACAAGTTGAGGAAGAAGTCGATGACGATAATACCATTACTATTACAGTCTCACGAAAACAAAAGCTTTCGCGTTTATTGTCAGAAACTGATAGCGAATAACATAATTTTTTTATACAATCCTTAACAAACAACTGAAATGAATATGTTTTTTTTAAAGTTATTAAAATCCCTTATATGTATGTGTGTTCTCCATGAAATGTAAATAAAAATCTTATGATCCTAACGAATTTAATGTTTGTTATTTTCATTATTTTGCTTATATTTCAGATTTGGAACCAATCTTCACTTTTTCTATGGAGTCAGTAGTTCTTTTTACGCGAATTCTATTTACGCGTAATTTTTAGGAACGTATCTATCGCGTAAAAAGAGATTTAGGTATATATATATATACATACATACAGATAGGCAAACTAGTCATTATTGTGCTATATAAAGGTAAGATAGTACTTCATTACAGAAATTAAAGAAGAACAAAGACCAATAAGAAATTTGATAATTTTTCTTACACGAAGGAACATAAGTTAGTTATATTCCGTAAATGTGTTATTGCTTTCTTGACAATTCAAATGTTTTTAAAATCATCTGATGGAATACAAGAAAAACATTGATAAAGAAATCCCCCAAATTAATCAAAATAATATGAACAAAACTGGCAAATTAAACAAGATATAGATATAGCATCACTACTGGTTCGTTATAGTATGCTGCATAACATAGAGAATTCTGGATAGTGAATCATAACCACAAACTTCAGTATCTGAAGTCCTTTTATTTAAATTTATTTTAATATATTTACATATAAAATAATATTATCTCTTAAATTAATAAGTATAATTTCAAATTAGTTTCGTTTTTTCTGTTAAAATGAATAAATCTATTGACACCTTTTATTTTATAACATAATAGAAATTAATTAACTTACCTTGTAAGAATCGGGATCATGAGAAAAATCACACGGCTGACATCTGAGATCATATTTTTTAATAATTGTTATCCGGGACGTCTATTAACAGAAATGAACGAGTTGATTAAAAAAAATTCGACTACTGGAGGTAAAAAGTAATGAGTTAGCTATAGTTGGTCATGGATCAGGATCACTTACCTGGTAGCAGACATAGACATTCTGAAGCGACATGCTTATATTATGGATTAACATGGGCATCTTAAGCACAAATGGATCCCTTCCTTTCATGATCCTTGGCCCGATTGCTTTCACAAAGAGCAAATATATGGTGACGATGTATAGAGTGGGCTTCAGATCCTGCATTAGAGGCCAATTGGCCACTCGAGGATCTAGGATGGAACACAAATGAATGAAACAAAGCATAAAAAAGTGTTTAATTTATAAAAATTTTTTGAAAACATTTTTTAAAATTTAATATCTTACCTCCAGCGCCATAGAAGGCCTTTCCTGACGTATTCCAAGCCATGTTTTGTTGATTTTACTTCCTAACAAAGAAAGAAAGCAAGATGAAGTACTGAGGAAGTATAATAACATCGGTGTAAATGCAGAAGTCGTTAAACTATTCATATAATTGATAATTTATTCACATTAGATTACATTATCTTCCTAATAAGCACAACATTTCGACATGATATAATATTTCTCTTATTATGTTCATTAAATTCCTATCAATTAATGCTTACATGGTTATTTAGTGAACGTTCTCTTAGATGAAGATGACGATTTAGGTATACCATAGTTCTACTATCTAAAAGTCAACGATATTCCCAAAACCACTGTTGGACTCTTTTATGAGGAATCATTCAAAAAGTTAAACCTCACATGTGAGAAGTTGCCGAACCAATCGAATGCATCAGCACCTTGTGTTAAGAGAGTACAGAGGTTCATTTTGAAAAGCCTGAGAAGCCCTTGGAGAGTACCTGGAGTAGATGACTATTCTAGGCAATGGAGGCAGATGAAATCAAAGAGGAAAGAGAAGCAGATATTCAATGGATTTACACTTGAACAGCAAATGAAGGTTGAGGCATTGTTGTTCATGTTACTATTGAAGAAAGTGGAGGAATGATAGATGTCACTTCAGTGGAACAGCTCCTATGTCGGTGCCAGTAGATTGTATTTTATGAAGAATTTAACATTACTAGAAGTAAAGACACGTGCATTTTTTCCAGAAAAGATTGTACTTTGGTAGCATTGAAGATGACTAGATCGTCCATAGCATTTGCGAAGAAAATATGACAATTCTCTCTCTAAGAATGCAGAAATATTTATAAGAAGTTTTCAACTAAAGGTGAACTACTTGGTCGCATATGATTGCAGCATAGCCTTTCCTCCTGGAAGCACTAGTTTTTAATCTCACAAACAAAAAACTGGTCATATAAAAAACTTATGTCCTCATTTATTTCGTTTTTGTAGCCGTATATTCTAGATACTCCCAGTCGTATAAAGCCAATCAAATCCAATCGGTATATTGTTATTGTAAATTAATCATGAAATTACCATTTTTGATTCATTTCCAAAAATCTCTTTCGTCACTCTCCCTAAATTAAATCAAAACTCATTAATAACATCTCAACAGCAACAATAGTAAATAACAATATTCTTGGTTTATTAGACGTACTTCGAAAAGGGGCGGAGGCAACTTATGTTCTACAATATCTCTAGAAAGATGCACATGCAAGATGTTAAAGGCGTCGTTCATATTCCTTCACATAGCTTATGTTAAAGCTATTATGTGTTTGTGTTTTTACAGCTGAAATATTTACATTGTTTTTCTCATAAAAGTATTTAAAACGAAACGTATAAAGATTACTTTAATCTTATAAATCTTCTGAGTTATGAAATTCTCTCACCTCTTGTAAAAATGTGTTTGCTCAAAGAATATTAAAACTGCCTAAAGACCTACTGACAGAACTTTCTCTTGTGAGACAACTATACAGAATTAGGAAAGAGTGCCATCAACTGATTGGGATTTGTAAGAACGTTCACGGGATACATTATTCAACGTAATAGATATACAGAACATTCATGATTGAATTCAGTTTCTTCAAACTGATTATTCAAATCTTAACTCACGGTAGTTTTTTGAACAGGCCTGAGAGCAATCGCCGGTCTAGTGGATAGCTTGTCTGCAACCTAGAGTCAGTTAAAAGACTAGGTTTAAATCTCACTGTGGCACGAATGTTTGCAAAAGTCATAAATTGGAGGCTTAAAGTAACTTAAAAAAGTTCCATGTTTGGTCTGCAAAGAACAAGATCTTTCAACAATACCATAGATGCAGTGAGCATCTATGGTATTGTCGAAAAATAGTGATTATCATGGTCCTGATCGAAAGTTTTACTATACTTTATAAGTAAAACTGTATAGAATTTGTCTGTCTGTATTTAGTACAGTGAACGAGATCTCTCATCATTGTTGTAATTATTCTCCTTAGTCATGACATGATATCACTCACCCTTGACTATTTCATAGTCACAATTGAGGAAGGTAGTATCTCTATTTATCGACAGAAATAATATCCTTATTAGTTTTCAGAATTTCAGAATTAAAATTACCATCCCTTTGGGTCACATGTGCAGTTCCAGTTATATTGTTCGTTAACTTTACTAATAATATTTATATATAACTAATGGATCAAATTCTTAATGGTGTTTATAAATTCAATTAAAATTTGAAAAATAAATGCCATTTCAACCAACGAAAAGCTATTTAGATTTCAAATATTCATAATATTAATAATCTTATGTTATTATAATAAAAATCACATTAGGATTATGTTCCGTACCATACAGTGTACTCGCTAGCATGATTTTGTTGATATTCGTGCCATGAGAAGTTTTAGTCAGATAAAGAGAGATCTAAAAATTCGGATCAGTGAAGGGAAGGAACGATCATGATCTAATAAAGCTATTTTCCTTACGAGAAATAAGTTGAAACACATTATAAATAATATTCAATATCGTAATTTAAATATCTGTGAAAAAAAAATAAATAAAATCTTTTGTAACGGACAGCTCAATTGGATATTGAAATTAGTGATATCACAATTAGTAAAAACTATTCATAGAATTCTTCAAACTTTTCTAGTGGCATTTAAAATTAGAAAGAGAAGATAAAACTCTATATAAGATATTCTTAGTCGATTTTACCGTTGCTTTACGGCACGTGCTCCTACCAACTGCCATATTACAAGTCTCATTAGTTCAGATTGGTGGATGTGGGTCACACGCAACTACTTCTCCTCTCAATGAAGAGGAAACGCGATTTGGCGCCGTCGTTATTTGGGTTCGGGTCTGCAGTTTGTCGTGAAGTGCATCTTAGCTTTTAATACCGTGGAGGCCATCGAGGCAACGACTTCTTAATTATGTGCTGTTTTTAAGTATTTTTTAAAGGATAATTACATTTTATTTTATATCCGCTGTTTTCATTTAAATGAAAATGGAGAAGTCATCTACGAAATTATCTTCAATTTCAATGTCCTTCAGTACATTGTATTTGTGAATAATTTACTCTTGACATCTTCAGTCTTATTAGCGAAAAAAAAGGGAACTTGTGTATTTCGAGGATCGCAATACAGTGCGATAGTAATCCTAGACAGTCATCCCCCCCCCCACACACACACACCTTCGACATTAATAGAAGACAATAAATTTGAAAGTGGAAGCCGAAATCGAGTAGTAACACAGGAAGTGTCTAAAGAGATGTGAAAAAAAAAAACTCTACCCTTATAACTTTTTATATATACGTTTCAATCATGTATTTATATATTAGATTTATTTTTAAACAATGCGTTTCAGATTGAATTATGACCCCGCAAAAAAAAAAGAGCGAAACGTGTGCTATGGGACGATTAAAATGAAGGCAGAAATTACTAACCACTACCAATCTGGAGAGATTCGTGGATGTATGGATGAAGATATTCTTTGAGAAAACTGGCAGGGTTCGAAAACATCAGAATAGAAGAAAGCCAAGAACATCAGAGGATATTGAACCTACTCGTGCTGACTTCCAAAATATTCCAAGGAAGTTCACCCGTTGTGTCAGTCACCAAATGCAAATTCCACTTGCAACTTACTCATAAGCACATGGATAGAAAGCTACAGTTCGATACGTACGTACATGCGTGAGCCAAATTATTATTATCAGCCGGCATGTTTCTGGCCAACCGACCTTCAAGTGTGTAAAAAATCAGAAGTTAGAAATATTCTTCAAATATATATGATTTAATAGAAACCTCCATAACTCAGTAGTTAATGAAATGTTCTTTGACTGAAAAGACCGTTCGAATCCTGTGTAGCACACGACTTCTATAAAGACTTTTCGCCCGAAAAATGAAGAATCAGTGTCATATGAATATGACTGTTTTTATCTCCCAGAAACTCAGCTTTTTCGTTTTGCAAGACAAACTAACCTCAGAACACACGCAGTTGACAGCTTTAGTAGACTACACTAAGATTAACTGCTATATCATAATATGAATAGAATCATTAGGAGAAGTTGAATATTTTGCTCTGAAAGTGCGTTGCTCTGTGTGTGAGAGAGAGAGAGAGAGAGAGAGAGAGAGAGAGAGAGAGAGAGTGAGTCTTAGGTAATGAAAAATTCGACAGTTGAACTGAGCGAAAAATGTTCAGAAAGTGCCTTTAAAGCACCTCTTTCTAAACCAAGGTAAAGTCGCCGATGAATCCAACAAAGATTCCACCAAGATATATTAAGTATGAAAACCTGGCACTGAGGAGAATAAAATCTGTTTATTCTGCCAGTTCGTGATGGATGGACTCTATTCAGAGATACTGCCTATAAATACGATGCAAAACAGCAATGAAAATATCTCCTACAAACATTTTCCCCCTCCCTATTTTAAAAAATTAACCCTTTCACTTTTTTCCCCACCCTATATAAAAGTATATGTTTCTATATATTACGAAAAAAACCCGGGTTTTTCTAACTTATTCTACCAAACTGCCTACCCCCCCCCCCACACACACACACCACACACACACACTCTGCAGTTCTCGACATCGCAGACAGAGGAAAAGCCACAACACCCAGAAAAAGGTATGTGCAATTTCTATTCCTTAAGCTACATATACTTTTTAGTACATCTACACTCATAATGCCCTAAGAACCCATGAGTAAATAGCCAATGACATTTAAACAGGGGTACTCCTAAACTGAAGCAGACAATATAGCTGTATTATAATAATAATAAATTTTATTTAAACTTTTAAGATGAATTTGTATTCAAAAGATTAAAAAATAAATCCATTAAAAATAAAAGCTTAAAAAAATGGTTTCAATATCTTGAATCCTTCTAATAGTTGATAATTTTTGCACGAAAACCATTAGCTTTTATTAAAAACAAATAATCATTGAAGGTTTTAAAAAAATTGTGCCATATATTGTCCATTCTAAATACCATTTAGCATATCACTGGATATTCATATTTTATAGATGTAACATTTATGATAATATTATTATGCAATAATACTTATTTTAGTTTCATATATTAATATATAATAATCTTATTACTAGTATATTTTAAATAATCGTATTTTACATAAATAATATATATTTTAACAGTCTAATTTATATTATGCATTTATTGTAGTTAATGTGTATTAATAGTACCGAAAATATTTTAACATAATTTTTATGTTAATAATTATTATTAACATAATAATATCATCACTTACGTAAGATTAATTAACTAATGTCACTAGGTTTAAGCAAAATTTAAAATATTATTAAGTTATTTTAAAAATCAATTTTTATTTTCTGCGTTATTTTATTAATTATATTATTTTATTTCTTAAATACTGAAGCGAATAATGCAAATTAATCATTTGATATTTGTTCAAAATGGAATAGACATGTCGTGTAAATGAAATAGAATTTAACTTTATAATAACTGCAATTAATATACATATTTCTCTTTTTAAATTCTTTGATTATTTTCGTATGATTTATGTGACAAGTTATTAAGAGCATCAATAATATAAAACAAGAAAAAATGTTCTCTACTGTTGTTGATTATAAATTATGCCTTTTCTTTTTTCAAGTTTCTTTGGAAATTCATAAATTATGTATACGAAACTTCTCCGGCAGCATTTCTTCTGTGAAAATCGATGTACTCGGTAGTCATACTGGAGCCATATCACACGAACGTTTGAATGCGCAGTATTCAGCTAGACTGCTTCTATACTTTTAATGTCTCGATTGAAATTTCAGTTTCGTGTACCCGGATGATCGTTTGAATTTCTTCTTTAAATGGCGCATATAAATTGTAGAAGTAGAACAGAAATCATTCTGTTTTTATATATTTGAACTTAAAAATGATAAAATATATAAAATATTTTAGAATATTTTATATATTAGAATAAAAAAAATGATAAAATAATAAATAAAAATATAGATATATAAAAAATAAACATAAAATTATAAAATAATAAAAATTTTTAAAAATATTAACTTTCATTCACGACTTCTCTAGTTTCGGGAAACAACACCTATAACTAACATTTAAATATCATTATGCAATTGGGATTGATCATCGAATACGTGCATAAAAGACAATAATTCAGCTAGACAACTCATGTTCAACGGAGAATATTATCAGTGCAATGCCTTTAATACGCTAATGTAGCACGTTTAGAAGCAAGCCATTAATGAAGTTCATATAGCAATAAAGACTTGGTGACGTAAGCCATGACCTCAAAAGTAGATGGAACTTATGCTAAGCTTATGGTGTGCTTGTCAAATGGTTTGAAATAGAGACTAGAGAAGAGGTAATAATATTAGTCACCCAAGGAATGCCCCACCTAGTTTTCTGTGAAGGTTGCCAGAAAATTCATCCCCATATTTGATTTTTTTTTCTTTCTTTCGCTAGTTGTGTTTTGGGTGGAGCAGGAAAACATGCTGTTCTATACTAAAGTGTGTCACCGTGATTTTAGTGAAAATACCTCAAGTATTATTTGATTAACAACTCAACATACTAATAGTTTTTGTTCAGTTTAAATTACAAGCAAGGATTTTGATTTGTATGTTCGATATTCTTTGATTTTTAAATAATGTTTTTTTGAGGTCAATTATCCATTTCCGTTTCAGATTTCAGCACCATACGGTATTAGATCTTCAGTAATTTCTAATTGAACTTTAAATGCTTGTATCTGAGGCATGATTACTCTCTCTTATTTTCCATTGAGAACTTTTTTTTTTAATATTATTTGTTTGTGAACAGCAGGTTGTCATCTTCTTTTACAATATTATTATTATTCTTTGACAATACAATAAGCAAGTACATCCACTTACAAGGAACCAAGGACATGCGCAAAATGTGTCAGCCAGTGATGACATACTTGTTAATTTCTATTTTGATCAAGAGTCTTCAAAATATCACCAGGTGGCACTGTCTTTTATGTAAATATCATTGTTAGCAATCATTACTATAGCTACGTGCGTATTCTCATGGTAGTCGTATAAAAAAATTAGAACATTATTAACGAAAAACATAAATGGCCAGGATCTGGAATTTCTTCATTGTCTGTAAATTACACGTTGACTAGAAGAAATTCCTTGAAATAGTGGAAGACACATCTTCAAATACCACGCAAATTTTTAAAATGGCTTTACCATATAATAACCACGCATTCCAGTCGTACTTATGTCATTACGTGAATTAGAAAAAATTATTAAATAATTACCCACTGTTCTTGTCTGTATGTTTTAGTAATGAGGAAACTGGAATAAAGCCAAGGAAGTCCGTTTTCAGCTGAGACAAGACGTTCAGTACTTGGCAAGATTATAATTTAATTCTGCGTTTATCAGAAATGAACACCTAATTTCAAGGTAAGTGTATGGTATTAGTGTGTAATCGAGGTCAATCCAAATGATGCTGGATTTCATTTGATTTTGGTACTGGTATCAAAAACAGTATCAGATACGAGACAAATTTTTCCATCTTGAATAAATAATAGTTTGCTGTGTGCTGTAATTGGACATTAATGGTAGGAAACGTATTACATTAAAAAAATGCTGGAGGCAGAAATTAAACTCTTCATTTATTTAGTTTAATGCCAACCTACTCTCTCTGTCTGTCTATCTCTCTCAGCTTCCAGTACATATTAAATTTTCTTATATCAGAAATAATTGGTAGGTTATTTAAGATATGGTTAGGACATTGTTTTAAAACCAAAATATCGCTGTAAACGTTAATGGTAAAAATTAAATTACATCAAGAGGTAGAGCTATATGTCCATGGTAATCGAAAATCGATAGGCTGTAGCTATTATGGAGTGGAAAAAAATATTGGCTTTCTGTTAGTTCTATTATGATACGATGCACATTTATAGTTATGTTCTTGCATGAAGTGATCCTCTAGCTATGCAAGCGAAGTTTGGAACAATTGTAAGCGAGTTGTGTACTCAATAACTTAATAGGTACCTCTCTGCAATAGTATGTGTTCCAAAGTCACCAAGTATGATTAGATATTTGTCTTAATGTAGCACCAAGGCATTATCTATCTATCCAGATGTAGAAAATAAAGCAATGTGAATTGTTTCACGAAATAAAAGCAAGTTAAGTCCTACTGGCTGTCGGTTTCAAATTGCTAGCCAGGTGTTACAAAAATATGGAAATCATTGGATGCAAAATCGGAGCCTTACGGCAGGTGGTCTAGAACTTTCCGTTATAATTATAAAGGGATTATTATATCCAAATAAAGTGTACCGAATCTAAACCTTTTATTCTTCCTCCCGTTTTTGTGACATAGCATTTCCTCTACGTATTGTCAAACAACTACAACCAGCTGGTCGGCCATATGCCAGCTGATGGTCAGCTGTATAAGGAAACGATGTAAATCACGTATTCAAACTCTAGTAAAATACTTTTTTTTTTCAGGTATTTTAAATATCCTCGAGTATGAAATAATAATTATAACTAATACAATAAGATTCAAGAATTTTGATAACAATTCTCAACAGCTCTAAAATTGAAAATATCATTCCAAACATAATCGTGTGTATTATTTATTATGAATTTGCTGTTAATATAATTTTATACTAACCACTGCCTCTTAATTCAAAATTGATTAATTTAATACTCTGCAAAGTGTTCAAGATTTTAATACTTTGAGGTGTTAAAATCAATAGAAACTTACGAAGAAATAATTTAGAAATAATATTTGCACTGTTTATAAAAATGACATTAAAACTTCGAGTATATATTTAAGACGCCTATCGATTATTATACATGGGAATGAATTAATATGACTACCGAAACGTTACAAAAAAATGTCATTCCTAATGAGTATGTTGGATTCCGGGAGAACCACGGCATCGAACAAACACGTTTCAGAATCGTCGAAAACAGCTTATAACATAAGAGACAGTAGCACACAGGGGCAAGCTTCCTGGACATTGCCAAACATACGGCACAATGGGGTTCTTTTCAATCTCCTGGGAGCCGAATTCCCACTAGGACTTGTCAAACTTAACAAATCCTACCTCAGCGATTGCAAATTCCGAATGAAGCTGCAGTGAATCAGGTCGTCTGAATGCAAAATCACAGCAGGTTTCCCAAGGCTTCCTATTATCACTCTGCTCTCCACTATCTGTGTGGCTGACATCCCGCGCACAGTTCCACCCCAACAGGCACGGCAACTGTACAAACCAATATGTAGATAGCATATTGGTTTGTACCATTATTGCAGATGATACTATGATCAATGCAAACAAGAACCTTACAACAGTGTTATTCACAAGAGGACGAGTATCTCCGGAGGTCGAAGTGGTAATATTTGGTACTCCCATTGAATGGAGACCCGTAGCCAAATACTTAGGTATAAAATTAGGTAGAGAGCTTTGCTTCACGACTCATGTCGATATATATGTTTACTCAAAAGCAATTAGAGGCAATAGGGCCGTTATAACCGTCACTCAAATACCGCACAGAACATAAACTACTTTCATACAAGATGCTGATCAGGCCAGTTCCTTACAAATAATCTAAAACAAATATTTACGAATATTATTCAACGCACCATAGTTCGTGAGAAACGTAAGACGCTCTTACTGGAAAGGGCTGCAAAATTCTTTGCAAATACTACCATCTATCGAACCCATTAATCCACCAAGCGGCAGACTACAGTGACAATGCTAAACACAAGGCCCCAATCCATACTGATCGGAAAGGTTTTTGAAAATCGCTGCCAGAAGATCAACATGGGCGAGCCAAATAAATAATCAACAAATATCCAAAAAGCAGCTTCGAAAATAGATATTTTTATAAACTAAAAATGACTTACAGTCATTTTTAGCCTTAAGCCTCAACACACGTATGACTTACAGTCATTAGTCCACAACAGGCGAGTCAAGTGCTCTGTAATCAGCCTTAATCAAATAAAGAGATTAAGGGACCACAGGTCCAATCCATCCATCGTAGCAGAACAGTTATCAGTAACGTTACAATTGGTGAATATATTAATTTTATGTAAAAGTGAATGTAAATTACATGTGAGTATATTATGTAAACATATGTAAATACGCTTCTTCTATTTCGAATAATTATGAAAAATATCAGGCATCACAACGGAGTAATCAATGTTCCATAGCTAAGGTAATTTTAATTCACAAAAATCAATTGATGGTTGACTGGCCATTGTCCTTTACAAAGAACCACTTTGTAGTTGCATTCTATCAAAGCTAATCTATTAGTCTCGTTTACTGAGAAGAGTGCAATATTAAGTGGTTCTATTTAAACGCATATTTAATATATGATTTAAATTAATGGAAGTTTATGTAGTGCATTTATGGGTGTATACGAGAGACACTCTTTCTAGGTAGTGCTTCTGATCGGTGGTTGCCAGGATACTTAAGTTTCGCAGTTGACAGCTGTCTCTCCTTAACATTTCCAATCGATACGAATAAAATGCTTCCTTACAGAGCACTAAAGGGGCTCGTTAAGATTGTTTCTTAAGAGAAATGTGACTCACGAAACGAAGTATGGTTTTATATTTGAGTGTATGAAATAATTTCAAGACGTACATTAAAAAAAAAAAAAATTGAAACGTATCGCTGCATTGAGCAAAGTAACAATCGAAGCTAAATGGGAAGGTAACGTTGTTGTGTGTGTGTGTGTGTGTGTGAGTCAGCATGTAAATCGCTTTCATCTGTGTAAGCGTATTATACATAGGCTAATGCACATGCAGAATAAATAGTAAAACTCATAACTTGGAATTCCAGAGCGATTACAAATCTACTATTGATAAAATCCATGGAAAAACCCACTGGTTGTGTTTTTAATAAATATAATATTTTACTCTAATTTTTGTGTTCCCTCAGCTATAATGTAAACACATACATATGCATAGATACATACAAATGTAAACAAATAAAATAAATATTAATTTATTTAGTACTGGTATGTGTGATGTAGAGTATAGATGGGGGCTCTGGAGTAGACAATTCAGTTGTGTACAGTACTTACAATACTATTACTACTAATAATAATAATACTATCAAAACAACTGTCTTTAAATATTCTCCCCAATAACTTATATTTTTCATCACATCATACTCAATACTCAACTGCTTTTAACGTTTTTTGAGGACTTTTAAAGCAATTTTTTTTTTTTCAGTATTCGCGATGTCTTTCTAAACTCTGAATCTCTTATATCAAATTCACTTCCATCTTTTCGTGAACGTCTTTTTGACACTTTATTATTGAGAGTTAGTGTAACTCATAAAAGCTTCTCGTCCAATGTTCGTAAACTGTGTTTAGCAGAACCAAGCTAAGCTACAGTTCTCCGAAAACTTGTGAGGGTTCCACAGAGCAAACGAATCTCATACATGACCATACATTTATAAATTGTATTACATGTAGTTTACGAAAAGAAACTTCAGTAAGTGGAGAAAATACTAACTTGATTAAATTGACTTATTTCTCCGACAGTTAGGTTCCTTTATTATTCGTAATATCATGTGGCCCACTATGCTTTTTTTTATTAAAATATTTTGCGTTAACTGTTCAATGTCATACTTTTCCAGTATTTTTTTAAGAAAATTTTCATAGCGAGTTCCGAAAATAAATAAATATTTTTATGTATGATTCCGCAATCTAGTTTACGTAGGGGGATAGTTTTCAACATTTTTTCGAGGCCTGTTGGCTAGGTAACTGTTACTATAACTGATGTTGTTATCAATTCGCCAGACAACATCCGGGTTTTTTTTTTTATAGGAATATCATAAAATTGAAACTAGAAATAGAGAAATGACCATAAAATTAAAATTTTCATTGTCCATTTCTAAGTGCTAATTATAGTATTGTTCTGTTTTACTTAGCATTATCTCTGCTTACAGTTGAATAATAAAATGGAACTCATGACAAATACAGTAGACGCCATCTTTGTTTTTTTACTATGTCACTGAATTCACCCTAGTTCTCTTAGTGGATCTCTTGTATTGGTTGTATTAATACCCTGTCCCCTTCTTTGACGAAATTTGTAATGTTACGTACTGAATTAGGGATGCATTTTTTAAAACTGGTTTGAAAATTTCGATGCGAATTTGTGTTTTAACTAATCCATATACATTTATTCAGTTAACTATTGTTACAGCAGCAATATTGTTATCATCAGCACTATTTGCTTCCTGATTCCATTTATTAAAATTGTTCCTAAGTAGCTAAACTATATTACACATTGTTCGTTATTCAGAATAAAATTTAGATTTAAAAAAAAAAATTCCTTAACATTTTCATAGCTTTAGCCGTTTTGTTGTTAATGCAGCAGTTATTTAATTTGGGTAACGTGTTTTATAAAATGTTGTAGCAAATATCTTTAGGGGGATGACATCATCTGCATACAGTAAGGAACTCAGTTTAATATCTGTTTTGTGACTTCAGGTCAGATGAAAGAGAATGACAAATGCACTTGACCTATGAGTATTAAAGAAACTGGAAGAAATCCAGACAGAAACTACTACTACATCTGAAACATCAAGTGAACCAGTCTCTTGGCTTTGTGCTAATATTAATGAGTCTTACAAAACACATTTCATCGTATCTGAGAACTACAGACTCACTGTAATTTGGCCACACATTATTCGGCCATTTAAAGATTAGTTTAAGTCTGTCACTTGTGAAAGTAAAACTGTGACTTAAACTAAAACACATACTTTTTATACTGAGAAAGGTCTATGTGAATAAATACCAGATCAACTTCCTACATATTTATTAGCCTGTAGATTTTATGTAAATGTTTTGGTTAAAAAGGACATTTCAGGTGTTGAAATATGTAATGTAAATTATTACATTTTTCCGTAATATCAAATACAAATATTATATAAATAAAATCGTTAACAACTGAAGACATTGTTTACTTCCGGTTAATAATTTATGCAGAAATCGGAAATAACTATTTTCCTCAATGAATCAAAATTCTTATATAAAAACAAATCCTTTAAATTCTTTAAATTTCGTAGTAAGGATGGATTCACAACATTCTCCAGTAATGCCTTTGAACATTGTAAAATAAGTAGTTTATTTTTCTATAATAATAATTGGTGTTTTGTTAAACATAAAATTACAAATAAAAATTTAAGTATTTTTCTACGATCGAAATTATCTAAAAGAAAAATTAAGTATGCAACTATTTCCTTTAGTATTTAATATCAGAATGATATCATAATCTTGAACTTTTAGTTTTTGAGGAAAAAAAAATTAATTTATAGGTTGAGCAACTTCATTCCAACATCAACAATAATATTGCTGCCATCACTGCTCTAGTTATATTGATCTGAGTTATTATTTCACAATACAGCGTACTGTATTTTACTGCAGTTTCTATTGATTTATACAACAAACTTTTATAAATTCCCTCTAAAACTAGGTCAGTTGAATGACGAGATGTGATATATTTATAATGTATCGATCATGTAATAGTAATTTTTGTACATTATAGAGTATGCGATGTGTTGAGGAATGAAAAAGAACTAACCGAACAGTTTTAAATCGATTTTTTTTAAAAGTGTGCTTGCCGAAGACAGGAAAAACAAAGAAAAACATTTTAAATAAAGTCAGAGAAATAAATTGAATAGAGGCTAATGATAAATAATATTGTGATTTATTCTGGTTAGAAATTTTGGTGTACTAATTTTATGATATCG
Organism: Typopeltis vanoorti; assembly: GCF_054136105.1. Classification (NCBI taxonomy): domain Eukaryota; kingdom Metazoa; phylum Arthropoda; class Arachnida; order Uropygi; family Thelyphonidae; genus Typopeltis; species Typopeltis vanoorti. Next base: position 28,817,883 of record NC_143572.1, read on the forward strand.
TTTTTCCATGTAAGTAAAATGTCTTACATATTTAAAGCTCCTAAACTAGACTCTGGCTAATTTCATTTTGTCAGTTATTTCATTTAAGTAAATGAGTTATAATTCTGCTTAATGTCTGATGCCATATACGGGTGAAGTATAAATTCGAAGGGGTAAATATCAAAATAACAATAATTTTAATGATTAGTGTCTTCAGTACAGCGCTCCGTTTATATTATATGCATATAATCTGGCAGTTAAGTCAAACATCAGTAATACTTCATATACAAGTTTAATTATGATAATTAAAATTTACGGATTCCATCAAATGAAACAGGGATGAAAATATGATATGAAACGAAAATATAAAAGTCTCCTTTTATATTTCTCCAAATATAAAGGGAGACTTCTCCCTTTATATTTAGAGAAATAAATGATTCCTGCAAATATCACATAGTCGGCTATTTTTTGTCATTGTTAATGAAATCCGAGGCCATGGTTATCAATGTTAATAATTAGCATGCGAGAGAAAAATTTTACAGAATTAAGAAGCGAACGATTTTTATTAATGACACTGCGGTGCCGTAAAGCTGAGTCATGTTTGGCTTCCATTTTAGTGCTTATAAAGAACGGCATGAATCTTGGATACTTCCTGACGAATCTCCTCTGTTTTCCTGCTAAAGGAGTTTGAACTTGCCGAGCCGACTTCCGACATTTTTACAACTGAGGAAGAGGAATGAGTGAATCTATAACCACCGCAGTCACACAGAGTGCGCATTCTCTGTGGGTGTGAACTTACACTCCCCATGCTGTACCGAAAAAGTCATGTGATTGATCTATCGTTTTAATTAACAGATGCTACGAATAATATTCTAAATATTGATTCCCTGTACACAAAGGGATCTTACCGTTTTTCTAAACATACCTGAGGGAGCCCTTCGTCATTCCGCACGCCTAATCCACATTTGTGTCTTCATATAAAACTCGCACTCTTAAGTCTTCACCGAAACCAAGGCCACGAAAACCTTCCGCCCTAACGGTGTACAATACGGGCAGGCAGACGAACCTATCGCGTTTGGGTTGTGGTGAATGTCCTCACAACCATACAACCGACGCCCTTCCTAGCTATCCCCCATGTGCCGTTGTGTAAGGCTTATACCTCTGCATTGTCGCATTATATGATCGGAAGAATTCTCGAGGGAAGAATTAAATCGGATATAATTTAATGAAAAATGAATAATAACTCTGCAGTTTTACTAGAGGACAAACGCCTGTTATTATTCAGCTTTCTAGTTAGCTTTCTTTAATAGAGAAAATAGAAAATACATTTATATGATACTAAAGAAAATGTCCACTTACCGGCTCAGCCAGCACCAACTGAACACTAGAGGCGCTGTGTGTCTCTCCTACTACAACAATGTACTGATCGCAAAGCTTAGCAGTAATGGCCTTGGACACTATTTTAGGTGGAGACAGTTATTATAAATGCCCAAATGGTGTGACGAATAGCACGCTCATTGCCGACAAAGTAAATTATCGTGGTCATGAAGAATATACAAAGCGGCTTAGAATGGTAGCTGATTCTGTTTAGAAGATGCAAAGAAAATAATACCGTGCAAACAACTCCAGTGCGAAGTATCGTATTAGGATAACGTTTTCTTAGCGGAAACAGAATCGTTTGAGAAATAGATGGGACTGAGACGTGGGGGGAGGGGGTTCGCAACAACGAGCGTTTATTAAAAACAGATCAAATGGGGCGTGACTTTGTCTTAATTTTTTTTTTTATTTCATAGAGTTTGATAATGTAAACGAAATTCCCCATTATAAGCTTGAAAAAATAATAATAATCTGCGCCGTTTTCTTAAATTATAAATTTAAGCATCACTTCGTCGTGACCATTAGGGGACTCCCTCTCTTAAGGGATGAATGAATTGAAAAATATAACGACTGTCAGCAGAACGTAATTGACAAATGTATCATTGCGCCTGTCAAATTTCCTTTGTTTCGTTTAGTTGGAAGCAGTAACGCACTTAGGATTTAATCTTGGGGGGGGTGGGGGGGAGTTGAGTAGGCGATTTGAGAATACACACTACGCATCGCATACGACCTATGACTGAGCATCTGCAATGATCGCTAATTCATAAGTAGTATAGAAATAGAAGACACGACACAACATAAATTAAAAAAATGAATTTTATTAATTAGAAAAAGATTTCTGGAAAATTTTCTAGTGTTTCTTTCCCTTTTTCTTTGGGGGAACAGGGCCCCTTGGCGCCCCTCCTCTGGGTGCGCCATGGGTTGGAAGTACAGCTAAAGTAACTCAAGACTATAGTTGCCAAAGGATTATATCTGGTAATTTTCTGTATGTTTCCTAGCCAGTTTTTTGGGATATGATCAATGGCGGCTCGTGGCTTGAAATCGTGGGGGTGCTGCAACTTTCGAATTATACATACACACTGTAAGTACAGTGTATACTTACAGTGTGTATGTATTACAGTGTATACTTATACGTGTTTGGATAAAATATCAAAATTATGGTAAAAATTAAAAAAAAAACATGAAAAAATATTTTTAATTATCGATAAAATTATGCAGTTTAGTATAATTCAAAATTACTTAAAAATAAAATCCATTATCATAACAAATAAAAATATAATAAAAACTATAACAAATGTTATGTCTTTAATTGTAATGTCCAAATATTTAAAGAGACGGAGTAAACACGATAAGCACTACAAACATTCTACCACTCGCGCAAACTGCATATAAACAACAGTGGAAATGCGCTATGGACAGTGCCGCATTACTAATAGTTCACATCTCACTATGACGTGCATATGCTTGCACGTGTAGTAATATAGCACTGTGGTAAACACAGTGCTGTTAGCGTCCTTCGCCCTCCTAAGTGCTGCAAGATGAATTTTTATTATTTTTTATACAAAATAAGAGAATTGTATAGGATTGTGGATGATAAAATTAAATATTACAAGCAAATATAAATAAATTAATAAATATATTTATATATCGAGAAAAACTGGGGGTGCTGCAGTTCCGTAGTGCCTATGCACGAGTCGCCCCTGAATATGACAAACTGTAAGTTTCCTGAAGGAAATACCTTTGTACTTACGTGTGAGACTCTAACTCCCCTTCGGTTACGTCTATCAGTATAGCCTTTTGGGTTATGGGGGTAGACTGCTTCTATTTGATATCAACGCTTGCTATTATGCTCTAAAAATCAACATCAAACTTTCTATTGACATTTCGCTGTGATATGAAACGACTTAGTTGTGTAACAACGTGATAATTTTTTTGCCATAGGACAAGAACTGTACAACGTGATCAGACCCGCGAGCATAGAATTCCGATGTGAAGTAGATAGAATACCATTGAGAATGGTTAGAAGGTGATATTAATGTTAGTTCGTTTGGTTTTCATCTCAGCGAGTTCTTGGTAAATTTAGAAGAAACAGAACGCAGATTCTCTTATTATCTTAAGCAACTACAAGGCCGAATTCTTTTGACGAAGTCGAATGTCAAAATTCAATAATAAATAAACGAGTTAGGATTTCTTATAAATGAAAGAACCAATTATTGCGCTTACAAAGTATTGCTGTGATAGCAGTGGAATTACATTATTATTTACTTCACGTTGCGAGCAATGGCCATGCATGCACTTATCCATTCGCATATAGAATTAAATTGTGTCACGGAATAGAGTACAAAATGCGTCTCTTAGGCGCCTTTAAAGACGATTAGCGTTAAAGGCTTTTCCGATATATAACTGAAAATTGTTACGTTATATTTACATGCAAATGTGCACGTAAACGAGCAAGATGGCCAGTCCTTTAGCCTAATATAAGTACGTCTGGTTGCCTTTAGAGTTCTCGGTGGACATAATCTGGTAGACTACTGAACAAATTAAAAATTCTGGACTGATTCTTTCGTTTATTCCAGTCACGAAGGAGCGACTATAAAAGGAGAAAAATATGTAAGCATAAAACACGTTTTCATTAGCTGGGAAAAACGAACTTTGCAGAATGAGAGATTCAACTCCTCCCTAATAACATTAAAGTGGAAATCTTGGAAGCTATCTGGGCGGCAAACAACAGTAACAGATGTGAATCATGCTGAGCAGATCAAAAATCATTCACTTTGTAATGCTACAAAGTATGCAGTTAAGGATAATAACTTAATGATAACAAAGGATTAGTTCTGGAGATTTGTATCTTCGAAGAAGATAAAGATGTGTTCCTTTATTGAAAACTTGGAGAAATGTCGTTATCTACTTGACGAATTACATGACCATGTCTCCCAAAGGGTGATATGAAAGGTTAAAAAAAATGACTCACAGAAGAAAGAAATTGAAATGATCTAGACTTTATTCAAACATTTCTAGTTCTTTTTTACCATTACTTTACAAGCAAACAACCCATTGCTACTCGTAAAAAATATATATTTAAATTTAATATAATAATTCTCAAACCCCCTTGAATCAAACAGGATAAAGTCCAATTTGTTTTCAGTCATTTAGAAATTGTATTTATTTAGTCAATATACATGCATTCATTTTATGGTACGGTATCTTGTTTCAAATTTATTTAGCAAAAAAAAAAAAAAAACCTCTCGATAAGGGACTTCAACATATTTTGCTATACAATAACTCTAATATAAGAAGAAATATCTAAACTAATGCAGACCGACATATACTTTGGATATCTATTAGGATAAAAAACCTTCTGCTGCAATGAATAGAGAACATATTATATTTAAGATTGTGTTTCCTTTATAAATATATCCAACTTTTACTTTAAATGCAAAATCGTAAAGTAAAATGATTATATAATAGTAAAAGTTATGCTGTTAGAATAAAAATAAACTATAAAAAATGGAAATATATAGTCATTTCCCTTTCGTGTCTTCCCTTAGTTTGATTATGTCTATATTAAGATGTATTACACATACGCTAAGTATTAAGAATGCCTGATCTCGTGTTGTACAGCTAATATACTAATTTCAATAATGGTATTATTGTAAAGAAAGACGTTATCATACTTTTTTTTCATACTTGACGACATCATACGTGTTTTTACGCATTTGTATTTAAAAGAAATTATATCCATACAATATCGTATAGTGATATGTGCTTTGAATAGACAGTAGTAGATGATTGTGAGTTTGCTAAAGCATCTCAACCACCAACAGATTTTAAACCTGACTCAGATCAGAAACATGCTTAAAAAAAAATTAAAAAACATATTTTACGTATGAAAAAAAAAGAAAAAAAGAAGAGTAGATTAAAAATTTTAACGTAAGTTTAACGTACTTTTCAGCTTTAGAGATTGTAATTAGTCATTGAAGGGGGAGGGGCAGCACTCCCCTTGATTTAGTATCTAGTTTATCTGAGAATGATGAAAGTGAACTTCAAAAAGATATTAAAACACTCCTTGCATCCGGAACCAGGAATCTTCCCCAATATCTTCATTTTTCAAACTCTCTTCACTTTATTGCTGTTTGTGAAATAGTAAATTAGTAAATTTTAAATTGATGTTGACGTACCTTGCAGCTTCCATTTGCAGTTGGTCCAATTAACTGAAGAAATTCTCTTCTCCCTTACAAACGTACTTTTCATCTCCCATAACGTACAAAAAAAACAATATTAAAAATCTGCTTCTGTTATTAACAACACTATGATCACAAATAGAATTTTCATTGCTGCTTAGATGTGCATGTGTATGTATGTATATATATGAACATCCAGCCACGCACATTACATTACATGTTATATAGGGAGAAAGGGAAAATATACCATTAACCTAATGTCCTGTGGTGATCTTTTTTACTAATGGCCTGATTCCGATATTTAATATTCAATGCGCTTTCTGACCTACCGAAAAATTATAAAAACCAGAAAACTTAACTCAGTGAATGAAAGAGAAAGCTAAGAAACCATCCAGCCTTATTCCCTGTGGTGACTAGTGGCCTAATTCAACGTTTTTTTAAACACGAGGTGCACTCATTGACCTACCGAAAGTTATAAATTTCATCTAGTAGTTGAGAGAGAGAGAGAGAGAGAGAGTTAGCCAAAGATATCCATCTCAATCCCTGTCGTGACCTTTTTTACTAGTAGCCTAATTCCGATACTTATCATGAGCACGATCTGCTATTTTTCAACGGTTTCTTGCCACATTTTAAATCAGAATAGGTGGTATGAAGAACAACGAACATTTGCTATCGTATTGAACAGGGTGATACATCTAAACTGAAGAGACAGAACTGGAGTTGACAGAAACATTCAGTTTTTCTTAAAAAATGCTTAAAATATTTTAGAAGTATTTTACTACAGTTTTTTTTTCCATTCAGATTCAAGCCTCGTTTCATCCTGTATATAATTCTAATCCAAATCTTTCCAGTAAAAAGGAAACTTTCATTCGATAGTTATTTATTATTATTATCAGTAGTAGTAATAATAGTATTGGTATTCATTTGCTTTCTACCATAAGACCTCCTTTGGGATACCGCTTCCGCTGTCTATGCACTATAGTAGATTAGTATATAGGTTAGGAATTAAATAAATTAATAAAAAAATGTATATTTTTATTTTGAGGATGGTAGTTATGTTCCGTCGGAATATATACTTAAAGATACTTAAAAGTATCTTTAAGTATAGGATAAATTATTACAATTCCAATTTCTTAGTGGAAATACACAGGATAATTTGTTATTTATAAATATAATACGAGTAAGTATCTGATACTGCTGTGCCATTTTTATATTTGTTTCGATATCATCCAACAAAGGAAGATCAATATCACAATACAAAAAACACTTACAAGAATCTCCTAAAAGGAATATTGAATATCATTACCATGCGAAAACTGCGCTTCTATTCTCCATCTCCATTCCAATCGTCCGCATGAATAATATCAATTTACAGGAAGACCATTCCCTGTTTCCTGGCACAATTAACTCACACAGTAGAGTTACCCTTAGGCATCGGTGATTTTAATGGTTTCTTCCCTCGAGTTAATAATCTCATCCAACGATTGCAATCTCAAATTAATCTTCTTGCCTTTTGTCAGGTAAGAAGCAGTCGTTGAGAAGTCGCATTCTAAAATTAATCTTTTAAAATTTGTCAGTTAAAATTTGCAGTTAAGAAACAAAGTCATTAATTAGTTAATGACTTTGTTTCTTAACTCTGTTTCATTAATATCGCAAACGTGCCTTGCAGTACTACGTTCTGTACCCATTTACGAACTTGTTTCGAATTCAAGTAGCATTGAATTCATTCAGCCAATGCGTATTGCTGGTTTTAATATCCTCAAACATCTGTGGAAGGGTGTGTAATTTCTGTCACTCGAAGTGTTAAAGTATCTAATCCAGCGTTATTAGACCCGTGAATGTGTAAATGCATTGCAAGTAGAATCCCAGACAGTGTGTGAAATTGATTTCGCTCTACTTGTCATGCAGAGACACCAATGCCTGATAGTTCCTTTCGTTTGTTTTCTTTTTTTCTTTATTGATGAATTCAGGTAATTAGAGTAAAATGTTTTCTATCCAAAATTCTATTCTTATTCTATCCAAAAGCTTATTATGCAAATGACCATAATGAATCAAATCCAACAGTATATGGGCAGTTGGTATTTTTTTTTTTTAAATTAGCTGCGTATGTTTGAAATTATTGTATTTTAGACTGAATTGTAAATATTCTCATGTAATTTACATTTGATTTGAACTGTCTCCAGTTAGGAATGGCATTGAAAATTTGGTAGATCTTGATTCGGTGTATTTTGTCAAGTACGTCAATGTGACTATGGTGTTCCCTCCCAAAATCCTTTGATTTCTATTTCTCCGCGTAATACTAGAAAAATACAAACAAGGAATGCATTTACAGACAGGTTACCGATAGTTCTATTTGTATTTCCTCACGATACGATATAGGGAAGCCTTCGCAGCCCATCTGGAAGAATGATAGGCTCCTCTGAGCAGAAAATGAAGGAAAGAAGAAATATTTATAAGACGTTTTTAGCTGAACGTAAAAATCGGGTCTCATATAGATGAACGAGGTTTTCTTCCTTGGCAGGATTTTCGTTCCACACAAAACAAGCTTACTGACTGGAGAAAATGCATTTATTAACAAACAAACAAAAAACAAAACAAACAAAAAAAAAACCTATACGCAGTTGCTTGTAAATACCAAAAACCAACGCTTCCTAACCTTTACATATCTGCTAATTGGGTTTTTTTCAGCATTATTTTTGTGGCCTGCAACGTATGCATTGATAAATTCATGCGTAAGTGTATGTTTTGGCAGTTTAGTCCTTATATAAGGACCGGCTTAAAGGGGCGAAGCAAGAATGCTTTTCATCTTCCCCGTTATCTGTAGAGGACAGTGTAGGGAGATAAGGTGTTATTGAGCCAGCAAAGCTCTGATCATGGCAGGAGGGTAACAGCAATAGCCGAGCTTCAGTTAGAACTTCATTGGCTACAGCATTGCCATCCATTACCCTCCAAGGGTATTAATCATTAATCACCGCCATCAGCAGGTCTTAAAAGAACTGGGCGATGGACTGAGTCCTTGACTCTTTATCCCGTCATCTGAATGAAGAAACTCTGTGTGGATGGAGTGTTATTGAGCTAAAAAGCTCTAGTCATGGCTGGGTAACGGCAATAGCCGAGCCTCAGTTAAAACTTCATTGATTACAGCATTGCATCTGCTATCCTGGAAGTCCTAAAAAGGACTTTATATGTTTTTAATGCCACCTGATATCGGTTTGCCAAAGGGTGTGACTAAGTGTGTTTTTGTATGTGTATGCTCATGTTAAATTTGAATAAACATAGTTACACACATTCGATGTTTTGTTTTATTTTATTCTTTTTTTTAGATAAAATAAAAATATTCTAGTTTTCATTTGTTAGTGAATACATTTTGCAAACTATGCAGCTCTGATTACGAAATTATTTATTTTTAACCTCCGAATGAACCAACTAATATCTGTTTTGTCTTGCTTTATACCTGAAGCATGACAAAATAATCGTTTTCATCTAGAAATCAATGATTATTGGTACACTTGGACAAGCAAATGTCCCTTTTCAGAGCAATAGAAGCAGGTACACATTCAAGGTAAATGGTTTTTTTTTTTTTTTTTCATCTCCGAACTTTGGTGATATTGATTAGAACTAAGCAGTCTTCGAAAACGACAAACAAAATAATTTTTTATTCTAGCAAAATCGTTTATATATATAAATGGTTTTCTAAAATTATTGACTGTTACACTGGTTCGTTTTGGCAATGATTAGCAGTATGGATGTTACCAATCGCGCATCTAATATCATATATAACTCCCACAAAGTCACCTCTTTATTATATATCTTCTCCAAGGTGATTTCTGAAAATCGAACTACACAGATGTATGTGGGGGTTTTTCTTTGTCCACATCGAACTTGTTGCCTAGGCTACCGGTGCGAGAACCGTATCTTTAATGCCGATATTAATGCGTATCTTTTACCTTCCCAACGACTACGAAAAGCTCTATATTATTAATGTTACGCTATGATTTGGCAATGTGCCAACTTGGATTTTGCCCTAGCTTTGCAAAAATTGGGGTGATGTGCGGCAAGAAAGGGAACCGTTGCCATGGTAATGAGAACAAGCCATTTTTAGGAAGAAGGACTGAGTGCTTTGTTTTTACCAAGCGTCTATGGCTTTGAGAGCTTTTCTGTGTCGTTTATTTCACTCAAGATTTCGAAAATAATAAAAGAATGCTGTACTTAATGATTAATTTGTTTAGGTATGAAATGAAGGAGGAAAATAATATCCAAAGATAGATATCTCAAGTGTTCATTTATCAGGCTTGTTTATATTGAAATACAAACTTGATCCATGAATACATGACGATAAAATTCGAACTTAATATCAAGAAAATGAATTAGCACGAATTATTTTTTTAATACATGTATAAATTCATAAAGATGATTATTGATTCATCTAAGGGGAAAAAAAGCAAGAAACTTTATTTATTCATCAATAACCTAACTGTAATTTATAAACATCAGGTGAAATTTTGATATTTTCAAAATCATCTCATCCAGCAATATTTACTTTCATAATTATTCTTATTCCAGCTTAATCTGACTTCTTTGGGGATGAAGCTTTACTGCAATTCTTCCAGTAACTTTTCAGATAAAAATCCAGAAAGAAGGCAAAAAATATTCCACAAGCAGAAACATTTAAAATACTAAGAAAATATGGATAACCACAGTCTTGAAACATCACTTGAATGTAATATGCGATTATTGAGAACAACTGGATCTGCAAAGAAATTGTATACGTCATGTTAAAATGAACAAATATTAATATTTGAAATTCATTTAAAGCTTATCGGAAATATGAGATGAGTAGACGCACATGAATTGCAGTTGAGTACAATCTAGTGGCACGATAGATCCTAGCTATAATTTATTTAAGGATTCTTGTGTGTCATCTGCCGTCTATTCTCGGTGTCGCGGTCTTAGGTCATGTACAGAATTCCTAACTCGGTTCGTTTGTTTGTTTGTCTTTTAGGGATTATCCTGGTCATGAATTAACGGATTAGTCACATCCGCTTGAATTTGACAAGCCTATCTTCTATGGAAAACTGTTACAGAAGTTGCTCGTGTTCTATACAGGATTCAAACTGTATTTTTGATCAATAAACCCAGTCGCTTTTATGTAAATTGTGTCAGCTCTCTCTCTCTCTGTCTATCTGTCTCTCTTTCTCCCGGAGATGGAAAAAATTCATCTCTGGGGAAGTGGAGGGAGAGGACACAGAGATACACAGAGAGGAGAGTTGCGGGGGTGGGGGGGGGGTGGACAACCGTGTGCATTGAAATAGCGAGATTTGTTCCTGCCGTTTCACTGTTTCCGAAATATGGAGGAAAAATATGTCCACCGCGCAGGTGGCCAAAATATCGAAACGTTGAAAATGTTCAAAAGGTCCGAACTCAAGGCGTAGAGACCGCTCCTTCAACATACATTTATAACCATGCTCGCTAACATTCATATCGTTATCAAGTTAGCATAAGTTAGATGAACTTACACACACCTACATTCTCACTGCTCCTTCCATGATAATCTACCACCCCTAACAACTTCATTAGGTCCCACCCTAATATTTATTTTTCAAATTAGTTCTTTTGCAGTCATACAATTTTTTACTCAACAAAGTCCAGTTGTTTTCCGTTTATTTATTTTAATTCTCATTAGTGTAGTTCCTAATATGACATGGGTCCAGAATTTGCCCAACGTTTAGAATACAGCACTTACATTTTGGTTGGAAGAGAGACCAAAATTCTCCAAAAATTCTGCTTGTTGTTTTAAAAAGGGTGCATTCCTATTGGACTTATTCCGTTCCCTTTCTGTTCTTCCCCTAAGCTTATAAGAAACACGTGAAATTACTGGCTAACAAACATTTACCAACATTCAAGTCCTTTCTAAAAGATCATACTTGCAATTTTTTCTCTAGTGACAGCCTTCAGCTAAGTGAGAAATACATCAATTGGTTTAGTGTATGTACATAATCACTTGTCCACGTCTCTGATTTATTACAGAATTTGCAGTCTTTCGTGGGTAGGTGACACATGATAGGTTCCATGACTGATTAATTTGAAGGAAACAAAAAATAGACTATTCTATTTATTATTCAAAATTACAAATAGTTTCGTCCTACTAGTACCACGTCCACCTCCCAAAAAAAAAAAAAGAAAAAAGAAAATGCACACACACACACACACACACACACACACACACACACACACACACACACACACACACACACACACACACACACACACACACACACACACACACACACACACACACACACAGTAACTATCAGGACGCTAAACATGGATTCCTCTTTGATACTAGTCGGATCCTGTTGATATTGCTGAACGTCTGGGTATAGCCTGGTTTTCGTCATAACTGAATTGCAGTTAAATATCAGTCTGATGAAGTGTAGCTGGGTTACATTCAGGTAATGAGATTGAAAGGGACACTAGAAGCTATAAACCAATGCTTAACCCTGACCATTTAAGATCAAATCTTAGTTATAACTTATAAGAGTGATATTCAACTCAATATTATTAATTATCACCTCCAGGGAGTCCAAAGACTCATCGAGGGAGGGCATCTACTACAACTCTGCTTCCACCACTCACAATCCCCCAACTGACCAACTATAACAACGCCATCTACCGCCGACCACCACCACTAGTATTTCCACAGACAATCACAGAATATTACTCCACATTAATAAAAAAAATACACAAGCATAGTACGTTTCACCTTTTTCTGTAGTTTCAGCCATTACTTTTATAGAAAAAAATAGATCCAGATAAAGGTTGAACAAATTTTCGAATAGCATTTTACGTAGTGGTATGTTTATTTATTGCATTTCATCGCGAAATCATTCTAACCGATGAGATAATGAGCATTTGCAATAACTAATAGAAAGAAAGAAAGAAAGAAATGGAATAATTACCATTTGAATCATGGTGAGGTATTTCTTCCACCATAGATATTTCTGAACTTCTGGTCCAAGACAACTCATGGCATAGTAGAAATACATCAAGACATGCGTGGCCGAATTTAGAAGGGTTACGAAATAAGTACTGCCACCTATATAACAAAATAAAATAAACGCTTATTTGTTTGGTTGTGTGTTTGTCTTCTAGAGCCTTTTTTTCAACCATAGAGGAAGTAAGAAGGTGAGTAGCACCCTTTCAGTCATGACTGAAAGGGTGATGATAAAGTGGAGATGATTGTTTCTGTGTCAGCTGAGGGGTCACCAGATAGCAAAAATGGATGAATGTGAATATAGCGTATTCCTAATCCTAAGTAGTCTGGCATTTTAGATGTATTCTGGTTATGATATCATGTTTAATGAGTTTAATCTCCCGAAGTTCTTCATCATTCATGTATTTGTTCATGTATGAATAGGGAAATATATATATAGAAATATTCATATAGCAAAAACAAATGAATATTGTATATTGGATGAAAGTGAGCTTAGTTCCTCTGTTTTGTGCCAAATAGTAAATATGGTTGATGAGTCTCAACTTCGAAAAGAAGTTTGCCAATATTGTTCGCTTGGTCTTCCCCTACATGCATTCGTTAGTCTGTAAAAATCAAGAGCATTGAATGTTCGTGAAAGTGAATAAGTTAGTTTTCAACCATCTCAGTTGATTTTGTTTTAATTCTTTCTCGTAGGGGATGATTTTTGCTGGCTTTCTACCAGAATCACAGCATTGGGAATGTGATGTAGCCATGCATATCTTAGTATTGTTCGAAGGCATGTTGTTCCAAAGCTATTGATGATATTAATTGTTCGTTGAGTAGTAATGTTCAATGTCTGGGCAACCTATGTAAATATGGTTTGACTGGTGGTTTTGCAAGACAGTTTTTCCGTATACTGGTGTTAGGAACACATTACTGAAAACTGAAAGACTGTAGGCAGAGAGTTTGGCGGGATCTCCATGAAGCAATAAACAAGCTTGCCTTGTAAACACTCAAGGGTCTGTAGGTGGTGTCATGGTGTGATACATGTTCTGCTGGTACAGGACGGGTCCCCTGATATTTCTAGAAAGTCAGGTGTCCTCCAACGAATATCTGAACATTGCTGCCGATCACGTCCATCCTGTAATATTGACTTTTTATCAAGAAGGTGCCAGTTGTTTCATGAACGACTTGCTATTGTTCATTGCACAAGAATTATTCAACAGTCGTTCAGCGAGCATGACGGCAACTTCCATCATCTTTCCCAGTCATCACAAAGCACAAAGCCCTGGTTGGAACTCCATTGAGGAATGTGATGTAGCCATGCATATTCTAGTATTGTTCGAAGGCATGACTTAAAGTCCTCTTCCGTCAAATCTGAGCCAGTTAAAAGGGTGTAGGGTATGTGGAACACCTGATATGTTGCAAACGTAGATGCAATCGAACACTTTGTGGAATCTATGCCAAACCTCACACATGATGTAATTCAGGCTAAAAGAGGTCCAACAGGGTATTAAATAAAAGTTAATACAATGACCGGTATGCGTAATTCAATAGATTTTTACATTTGACCAAAATATGGTATACTGCAATAACACCAAAGATGATGTATATTTTTAAATCCCTGTGTATTTTAAGCTGTCATGTTTGATTTTTTGTACAGAAGCAAGTACAGGAGTTTGGTTATATTAGTGAAAGGAGTGCGGATTTTATATATTTTTTAAAATTTTAGCTAACTTTGGTGAAAGGAGCTGATATACGGAAGAGAAATAAAACCTTTTACATCCTGATTTTCTTCAATATGGTGAGCAGGTGGATTAAACAGAAGATTATTAATAGTCTGCTGACGATAACCGTTATTTTGAACGTTTGCTGCAAGAAACTTGAGTTCTTTGGTGATCGTCTCTTCTTCTTCCTCTTCAATCAGGAGAGAGTGAGCACGTTTACCAAATGTAGAAATGATGCCAAGCTTTTGGATGGATGAGATTGCGCACGAAGGTATGGTTGGTATGTGAAATCTTGGTTTCAATGAAAAGGAGCTGATTGCTTTTCCTCAAAGACTTAATATATATTTACCGATATAGGAGATGCTGGTCATAATTTCATTTTATTTGAAGATGTATGTCTGTAATAATCGAAACAAATTATTCGGAATTCGTGATGAGGCTGTCGAACCTGCTAAACGTTTTAAAATTTTGGAGAAAGGTTTTTAACCTTATATTTTGGAGAATCAATGCCTTCCACAGTGGGTTTTAGTGCAGTGTTTTTCTTGTCTTTTAGAGACACCATGTAGTCGAAGAATTAAAGGATGAAATGAACAAAGAGATAATCTTACATCTCTAGGAAATTCCACAACAGTTCTGAGGAGACTCTTAGTACGATAGTGGAGTGTACGAGCTGGATCTCTTTCAAGAATTAAGTATCTGCGTGCAATAATTGTGGCATTTTGATGTATTCTTCAGTATGTAAGATGACAGTAGCGTTACCTTTATTTGCTGGGAGAATTGTAATATCCTTATTTTTCTGTAGATTTTTAATGCTTGACTTTCTGCCGTAGTAACTTTATCCATTGGAGGTTTTGCATTGTTAATTGTAAAGATGGATTCCATTCGTCGTAAATTAGCTTCTTGAGGTGGAAGGAACGAAGTTGCGTATTTTATATATTCAAGTAAGAGTTCCTTTGGAATAGACGAAGATTTTATCACTCACCCAGTCATCTGAAACAAATCAGATGTCCAGGCTTGCAATTATACCAGTAGGAACCGTTCATAGATAATATCAAAGGCATCACCATTGACTCCTGTTGATATAATTGTAAGCCTGGACTTTTTACAAATGTTCCAAGAATAAAAACCATACAAATACTTCAGGAAAGTTTCCCACAGGACTCAGTGGACCTTTTTAACGATTCCATTAATAGCACTGTTTTTCAAATTTGAAGATTTTTTGAACAGAAAGGATGATTACCGATGGACCCTCCTATGTTAGCTGACCTATTTATGGTCAGCTAACATAGGAGGGTCTTCGCCAAAAAAATGGCGAAGACACTTCGAAAATATTTTTAATAATCTGGTCCTGGTCTTTTTTATATCTTATCCAAACACGAGAGACCAGAAGACTTATAGCACACTAGTGCCGTGTCGGAAGGTTCACATTTTGCTTGGACAGATGAGAGTTGTAATCTTTGGGGAAGGCAGAGTGGTGGAGACTGTTTTCCAAAGGACAGAAATAGATGGAATAAGAGAAGGCAGTGAGCATCTCCTACCCAATTAGAAAATTTCGTTACCTTCCTGAACAGCATTTATCCTCAAATCAAATTCACAGTTAAATTAGAAAGAATGTAGGTTCTTTACCGATTTTTGGATACATTAGTTGAGATGTGAGAACAAAACACAATCAACTTCTCAGTCTACGGGAAAACCAATTAGCAAAAGACGTTACCTACACGCAACTTCTCATCACCAACCAGCACAAAAAATGGGCGCCATCTGTTTTTTATGCGATAGAGCCTACAGAATTTCCACAAGAAATAAAGAGCTACAGTATCTTAATTCTGTCCTTCCAAAAAAAATGGTTATAACAGAACTTTAGTGAAAAAAATTCTATTTCAATCTCCAAAATAAACAGAAGAACAAATAAACCAAGATTCTAAAGGCGAAATGATTCTTTCATATATACAATCGATCACAGATAAAAGAACAATACTGCGTCGCCAAAAAAAAAAAAAAAAGCTAAAAATTGCTTTCTTCCAAATCAACAAAATTTCCAGTCGTCTGAATCCTCCACATCTACCACTTAAAAAAAAAAAAAAAAAAAAACGAGGTGTCTGCATGATCAGCTGCAGTTGTGGGCTACACAACATAGGAAAAACTGGCAAATTTAGTGAGATACGCTAATCGAACACTTCAAAGACGTTGACAATGATTACCGTTTTACTCAAGGGCATTCAAAGAAAGTTGAATGAAGTATCCTCTACAGCAGGGTTTTTCAAACTTTTTCTACGACGGTACACTTTACAAATCCTGAAATGTTTACCTTGGATATTTTGTAATGTATTAATTAATAATTAAGTGGTAATTTAGCTTATTTTATTGTTAATTAATAATTGTTAATGAATAATTAATGATTGGTAAATATTTAATAATTAATAATTAATTAAGCATTAATTAAACCATTATTAAATTAATTTGTGCTGATTTTCATTGACGTATCCCATTCTGATCACCAAAAATTTATAATATTATTATAAGTACTTACGAGTGAATGCAGACTTTCTCTCCTGTCTGCTGGTTTTGTAGGTTAGGTAAATATAAATAAAATAAATGAGTAAATCTAAGCGTTAAAAAAACAATCATTTATTGTCAAATGTTAATTAGTAAAAACAAAACACATAAAAATAGTAAAACGTATATTGCAAATTAAGTTCTTAATGACTCCGATGTTTTTGGGTCTTTGAATTACAAATTCGTTTGATATCAGGCACAATATTAGAAAGTTGAATTCTCATATTTGGTATAGCGTCGAATCTGTTCCTGGACTTTGATTTGGTTGCAGCATAATATGAAAATCCCGCCTCGCATAAATATGTCGTCGTAAAAGGAAGTAAAACAAGAATAGCGTTTAGACACGCTTGCCCAGAAATCATTTATTGGCAGTTCCTTGTATTTTTGTTTTAAATCAGAGTCACTAATTAAGTCAATTAGATTTTCATAGTCACTTGCGCTGAAGCCTGCTGGCTTAGCTGTCACTGTAAATGGATTCAGAACCCAGGAATTGTCCTCACTGGATTTTGGAAAATATTGCAAAAGGGTTGATTGCAAGTCATGCAAGTGTTCTAAAATTACGTTTGATACTTCTTCATTTACTTTAGAATTTATTTCAGTTAAAAATTCATGCAAGGTGGGAAAACAATCAAAATTATTCTGTTCAACTGTAGAAATCCAGAATTGCAACTTCCTATCAAAAGATGCAATTTTATCTCTTGTATTCAAATTAGTAATATTCTTTCCTTGTAATGATAAGTTAATTTCATTGCACTTTATAAAAATATCTGCCAGATACGCAAGACTCATCAACCATGAATAATTTCTTAATAATTCAATAAAATTTTGTCCTAAATTATGTGACATCAAGAAGACCATTAACTCACTACGAAGTTCAAAAAGCCTCAATAATGCTTTTGCTCTGGGTAGCCATCTCACTTCAGTATGTAATAAAAGTGCGTTATGTGCACTACCCATTTCATCGCACAAAATTTTAAATAATCCGAATTGAAGTGGTCGAGATTTTACATAGTTCATCATTTTTACGGCTTCATCCAAAATAGTTTTTAAATATGTAGGAATTCTTTTTGTTACTAGTGCTTGTCTATGCAAAACACAATGACTTTTGGTGGCTCTTGTAGCTACTTGCAGGATACATGTTAAAACTCCCTTCATCTTTCCTACCATTGCTTGAGCACCATCTGTACAAATATCAATACACTTCTCCCCACCGATTTCCTGTTTTGTAATATAATTATTAATACAGTTGAATATATCTTCCCCGGTAGTTTTTTCTTGTAGATATTTCGCACATGAGTAAATCTTCTTCAATACTTTTATCAAATATATAACGAACAAACACTTGTAATACAGCGAATCCTGCGACATCTGTAGATTCATCCATTTGCAATGAATATTCACTGCAAAGTCTAAGTCTATGAATTAGCTCTTTTTCTATGTCAGCAGAAAAATCTTTGATGCTGCGTGAAACAGTATCATTTGATAATTGTACTGCATCTATTACTTAAACTAAGGGGATATTAAATCCTACATAGTTTTAAAACCGAATAAGAAACTCAAAGATTGGAATCAGAGAGTTTCTTGCCGAATATAGTAAACTATAAAGTATCGGCGACACTAGCGTTAGCCAATGCAAGTGATCCTAGTACGTAGTACAATACCGGGCAACTCGTTGCAAAGGTGGGGAAGTTCAGATCGCTATTCTTAGGTATTTTCCATAATGTAAAAACACATTTCCTAGGAAATGTATGCTGTTATTACATTATGGAGAGAGGTCACTACCCAGACTCTGATTCCAATCTTTGAGTTTCTTATTCGGTTTTAAAACTATGTGGGATTTAATATCCCCTTAATTTAAGTAATGTTTTCATTGCCGAAATGAAGCTTATTAGCTCTTTATACTTAAGTGTACTGCATCTATTTTTTTAGCAACCTGCTCATTTAACATGCGTGATGCAATGTCTTTCACACAAGGCTTAATGAGCGTCTCACCAATGGTATGAGCTTCACCATGAAGTGCAATGCAGTAACTCACGCGAAAAGACGCCTCTGCTGCGTTTTCAGTTGTAGCAATTGTAGCCATTTAAAGTTTAGATTTTTCTAGAGAGTCACGTCGTCTCTTAAAAAAATGTATATCTTTTCCTTTGTAATCAGTGTGCTTCATTTCGAAGTGCCTACGAAATTTAGCTGGAGCCAAAGAACCGTTTACTAGTATTTTATTACACAAAACATCAGGAGCATGTGTATTGCCAATACACGTAAATTCATAATTTAAATAACTTTCATCGTACTTCCGTTTTGGTCTGTTCTGAGATGACACTTGTTCTTTGATATTAGCTTTTGAAGAAACCACCGTTTTCAATTCCATATCTTCTCCAATCATACGAGTCGATGTGTCAGCAGAAGTACTTGCTCCTCCTTGCGTTAAAGTTCCTGTCTTTAAACAAGAATCCATGGGTATTTTTTCAATAATATTCAAATTCTAATATTTGTCAGAGCTATAATAAAAACAAATAGAATTGTGTTGTAAAGGTAACTTTAGTATGAAAAACAATAAGATTATAAATAAGAAATGTCGAATAATATAAAAGTAAATGAATAATGCAAAATAGTAAAAAAAGACTGCAACACACAAAAGTAAATATGAATTGTAACAATACTTGTAAGAAAAGTACTAAACCGTTTCAAATAATGTAAAAGCAATTGTAATAAGAATCATTTGATAAAATGTTCAATAACTAAAATTAAACAGTTCGAAATAAATCAGATATATTATTATAAAATTAGTTTAAAGAGTAAGAATAATTCTTTTTTTTTTTTTAAAAAACGTCGCCTCGCCTACTCCCTATATACGGGAATAAAAAGGCGTTAGCTGATTTTTTTTTTCCGAGGGCCCGGTCCCAAGAAATTTACTCGTAAATACCTTTCCAAATTTTTTTAAAGTTCATACATTAACCTAAGTATTAATAATTAATTATGGCATAATCATAAAGAGTATTAGTATACTTATGTATACGGTGTGGCGTGTTGACAAATATAAATTACATTTAAATTCGTTATCAATCACTGGACTAATGAAATCTTGTAGCATGTCGTAGTTTCTTCAGGCAAACATCATTAAATTAATTTGTGTTGATTTTCATTGACATATCCCATTCCGATCACCAAATACATTTATAATATTATTATAAGTACTTACGAGTGAATGCAGACTTTTTCTCCTGTGTGCTGGTAGTTTTCCCTTCCTTTTTGTACATCCTGGAGATCTTTGTAGGCTTGAGGTGGATGACTCACTGTATGTTCCGTCACAAACACCTTCAATAAGAGATTTCTTAATAACAAAATTAAACAAAGTGCCTTGTCTCTTATTCATATTAATTTTAACTCTGTATTCCTATTACTTTTTAAAAAATCACGGTACTCCGGTTTCAGAACAAGCACTTACACACTGCAATACGAACTTGCGAAGAAAGTATTCAGTAGTAATAGATTTGAGAACCGGATACAGACTACCTTGATCTTCAATATGAGTGGAAAAATTTTCTTTATACTTCTTTGCTGAATGGTCACTGATATTTGCAACGTAGATGTTATTTCGTTCAGTTTTGAGAACAGAGGATACGCCGCCCATTGTTGTAATCGGCTTGCAGGCAATTTTTATGATCGGTCATAAACGGTGGTATTCTCTTTCCCAATTGTTGAAAGATTTCAATGTGTGAAAATTAACAATAATTCATGAATACTTCCATGTTTAAAAATATGCTACTTGGTCACTGACATTTGCTACACAGATGTCATTTCCTTCAGTTTTTAGAACAGAGGATATGCCACCAATTGTTGTAATGGGCTTGCAGGCAATTTTTATGACCGGTCATAAACAGCGATATTTCCTTTCCCAAATGTTGAAAGGTTTCGATGTGCGAAAATTAACGATACACAGATGTCATTAGGTGTTCTGGGTCTGAGCTTTTCGACATATTCACTAATATTATTCTCCTCAGAATATTTTTACTATAAAATATTTATTCATGAAAAATGCTTAGAAAACTAAAATGACAAATTTCAGAACTTCTCGCGGAACACCTATTCACCTTCCGTGGAACACTAGTGTTCCGCGGAACACAGTTTGAGAAACCCTGCTCCACAGGGTAACCAAAAAAAAACAAAAAAAAAGCGATGATTTTACATCAAATCTGGTCTTCCTTAATCCATCAAGACACACTTGTGTCCACCAGCAGTATACAGCAACCTGCGAACCAGCAGTCAGCTTAATAGCGAATGCACGCTTTCAATTGTTTAAATGTTTTCAAATATTCTTCACTGCTAACTGTTATTACTGTATAAAATACAGTAATACTGTTCTAGTAGATGGCGCCACAAAACTATGTATCAGCACTGTGAAGAGAAAAGAACGGAAATTGTCTATTAAGGGAAACAGAGCTATTTACTATTGCAAACAGTAAAATAAAACAAGGCATGGAACGTAAATAAAAATAAAACAAAATAATAACAACAAATAAAGGTTTCAGGGGAGGGGAGGCAACTGTTTATAACCACGCTGGTCCAAATTCAGTACAGTTGAGAAACAACCACAAAACGAAAAGATAATTTGGTTTAGTTTCAATGGAATTACGAACATCTAAGTACAGCAAGCCTCTGTTTACTGCGTGTATCTTCCGTCTGATTTATGTGCTTTTGTAGATTAAAAAACGTTTTCGAGAAGAAAGAAAAAAAAATAATACTCCGAGATATCATCAAAAAGATAGTTAAGAAGAGAATCAGAATACAAAGAATGCGTATTTTTACCGTCAGATGGAGCCACAGCTTACTCAAGGTAAGCTGCTAAAATCGCATATCATTGCATACATGAGAAATATTTATTATATTATAAAATAATACACCGTAGTTGAAATCAGTTGATAATAATATGCTTAACATAGATAATAAAAGTAATGATCAGTAAGGCTTGAATTTTCACTTACCTGGAGAAAGTTTTACATTATAATAGCAAACTATTGGAGTTAACATATGATGGACGAGATGCAAGGAGCTCACTTGGTTGAATTTCTTTCTTAAGATAAAAAAAACCTGTGAAAATATATCTTTAGTTTTTTTACAGTGCTTCATCGCTGCATTATTATTATTATTATTATTATTATTATTATTATTATTATTATTATTATTATTATTATTATTATTATTATTATTATTAACTCCCCCTAAAAAGTAAAATCTTCCAGTATGCAGACAACACTGCTATAGTATCTATTCACAACACAAATCGCTTACAAAAATATGCAACACGACATCAATCAAATCACTAACTGGTTAACCGAAAATGGCATATATATAAACCCTGGAAAAACAAAGCTAATGGTATTCAAAAACCCCCAAACCCTGCCCATAGAAACTAAATATCTCACTATCAAACATTCATCCTCCTATACACAAAGTGCAGAACCTAAAATCACAACCATCACACAGGTGAAAACTGTTAACACGCTACCTTGGACTTCACTTCGATGCAAATCAAAGTTGGAATAGCCATACAAACTATCTACATACCAAGCTTAGGATAATAGCAAGCAAACTATACAGATTAAAAGACATTGCCCCAACCCACATAAAAATACTAATCTATAAAGCATTATGTGAAAACATTTTAAGATATGCAATCACATCATACGCATTTTGTGCAGACTACAGACTTAACAGGCTACAATGGTTGCAAGATAAAATGATAAAACTGATATTCTGGGAACAAGCCACTCTTATGCAGGAAGCATGGACAAAACACAAAATATTTAAGGTGAAACACTTACGCCACTACACAGTCATGTTAAAACACTACTACAGCCCAACATATAGAGTAACCAGAACAACATATCAAATAACAAGACCACAGTCAACAAACTACATATCAAATAACAAGACTACAGTCAACAAACTACATAACATATAAGTACAACAATCACTACGGCAAAGCCACCCGAAACTTCTACGTACCTGACATGATAAACAAACTGCCGTTCGACAACAGAAACTTAGGAACATACAGAGAGCTGAAACAGGCACTATATAAATATTATAGCGAGAATGAAAATTAGAGCAATTCCTGTTTCTCTCTCCCCCACCACACATACACACACACACAAACCTACGACAACCCCCCCCCCTCTCAAAAAACTACCACTACAAGAACACAAAGAAACAAACACACCATGTCTAAATCCAACCCTATTTGCACAAAAAAAAAGTTAAACTGTAATAGCAGTCAAAGTCTTTCAAACACGTACCAACAAACAGTAAAATCAACACCTGGCTTGTGACCACTATAGGAACACAACCATGAAACCACCACCCTCTGTCATCTATTGTCTTCCTCAGATAAGCTCTGCTAAGCTTCGAGGAAGAAAATTACTAACTTGCAAGCATCTGTTATACACACTTGTAATGCATTATAAATATTATATGCATATAATTACTACAGCAACTATGCATGCAATTCATCTGAGACATTTAAAAAAAAAAAAAAAAAAAAAAAATCTGTATAATCCTTATTGTAAATGCTGTAAATATTAGTATTGTATGTAACTTATACTGAGACATAATAAAAAAAAAATAAAAAAAAATAAAAAAATAAAAAAATAATAATAATAATTATTATTATTATTATTATTATTATTGTGTAAATACCTGTATGCAGATTAGTGTGCAAGTACGTATTGTAAATATTATATGTGAATAATAATAAAGTTATTATTATTAAAATAAAATCCTTAATACTATTAAAAATTATTATTATTATTATTATTATTATTATTGCTATATTAGTTTTATTAAAGTTTCATTCTACAAATATTTTCCAATCAATCTACGTTAGGATATAACATGTAATGTTTTCATCTTTCACACTGACAATCTGTCTAAATTGTTCGACTGTTATTTACACCTAACCTTGCAGTTAAAAAACATCCGTAAGAGAGGTTTTATTTGGCTCTCACATTTTGACGGCCTAGTTGCCCGAGTTAGCTGCGGGTTCAAATCCCGTTTTTGATATGGAAGTTGGTGATTATATTGGTGGGAGATGGTCTTGTCTCGTGTGCAGGACCATCTCCCTGCATTCACCTGAAATGGAGAACTTCAAAAAGTTCTGTTTGGTCTCAAGACGTGATTTGCTGATTTATGTAAAAAATTAATGAAAATACATCTAATTATAAAATAGAAAAAAAAAATTTACCACTCACAGCATTAAATGTACCATAGGTGGAAGTTGAATGAATGAATTTTTATGAAAAAAAAAATTTTTATTTTATATGTAAAACATCTAAAAATCAAAATAAGGTATGGCAACATTCTATTTGGTGCTCAAGTTACACTATACTTTATGATAGCAAATTTAAATTATCATTCACCCTTTATGATAGCAAATTTAAAGCATTTAACGTCAGAAATCAGGACTGGGTGGATAGAAATATGATGCTTTATAAGGGGCAACATGGTTTTGTGAGGAGTAGGCCTTACCTTAGCAATTTGCTTACTTTCTATAATAAAGTAACAGTGGAGTCGAATAAAGGAAATGCTTATTAGGTGATACTGCTAGACTTTGCAAAGGCATTTGAAAGGATTCAACATGGAACTCTGGTATTTAAATTTGAGCAAATAGGAAAGAATCTGAAGCTTATGTATGATTATGTATTATGTGTGATTTGGATTAGAGGGTGGCTGATGGACAGATATCTAAGAGTGGTTTATAGAGGAGTTAAGTCCAGGAGAGGGCAGGTGACTAGTGGTGTATTTCACGGGTCAGTACGTAGTCCTCTGTTGTTTAATTTATACAGTAATGATATTGGAAATAATTTCACAGGAAATATCCACTTGTTTTCTGGTGATGCAAAACTGGAAAAAGCCATAACCCATGAAAGCGATGCAGAGATCTTGTAAGCTGGCTGTATGGGGAAAGGTAAGTGGCACTACAAGTTTAACGTGGCCAAGTGTAAGGTGGTGTACTTTGGGAGGTTGAGATCACATGCTGTGTACGATATTGATGGAACTGAACTAGAAGAAGTTGAAGGCGAGGGACTTAGGGGTGATTGTGGACAGGGAATTGAAGTTTAGAGGGCATGTTGCAAATGTGGCCGCATCAGCACATCAAATTATGTAATTGTTGAAGAATACATTGACAACCAGAGATGGGGGAGGTTATTGTTCCATTTATAAGGCATTAATAAAGCCACATCGGGACTATTTGGTACAGATCTGATTGGCTGGATTCCTTGATGAAGTGGGGAAGAGGCTTCAGAGGGAAGTAAAAAGATTATGGCAGGTCTTTAGAATGCTGAATACGAGAATACTTTGAAGGTTGTGGGCTCCCAAAAATGAGAACATGTAAGATAAAATATATGATAGAAGAACATAAATTACACAGCCCTGAAAATTTGAGTCATAAAAAGTTGTCTGGAAACTATTAACTGTTTCTGATTTATTTTTGACGGCTGATTTGAAAGATCGCTTCCATTTTTTTCTATCACGTAAGGATTTTTTGAAAACTTATTATAATAAAATAGCTTCAAAACGCATAAAATAACAGTGTTTAAAATTTTCCGTAAACAGTTTGGAATGAAAGTATTGGAAAAAAATTTTTAATTAAAGTAATTAAAGATTAATCTTTAGTACATACTTTATATTTCGTTGTGGTGTCTTTTTCGTTTTTCCTTCAAAGCTTCTTTTTGAACTTTTTCTGTGAAATTCTTTTCCCGGGTCGTCTCTCTGCAACATCCAGCAATGGTCCACCATCATGTTGACATTCCACCTGCCCTGATACCTTCTTTCCATCTTCTTGATGCCTTGGTGGAATCGCTCTCCATGCTCTTCGCTGACAGTTCCCAGATTCTCAGGAAAATAGTCTAAATGAGAGTTGAGAAAGTGCACTTTTAAGCTCATGGAACATCCAATCCTTGAATTTCTGGAGAATGTCTTCCAGAGTCATTTTATAGTTGGGGTCCTTGTTTTCCAAAAAAATTGGTCACCACCTCTTTCGAAGTTTAACACGCTTCGTTTTCAATAGTTGCCATTTATTCTTCAAAGTTTATCCTTCATAAGTTTCCTGATGTCCGGACAGATAAAAATACCTTTTTTCAATTTTTCTGTAGATAATCCCGGAAATTTTGCACAGATGTATTTAAAACACTCTCATTCTTTCGAAAAAGCCTTGAAAAATTTCTTCATCAATCCCAGCTTCATGTGAGGAGGTGGTAAAGGGATTTTTACCCAA
Organism: Typopeltis vanoorti; assembly: GCF_054136105.1. NCBI lineage: Eukaryota > Metazoa > Arthropoda > Arachnida > Uropygi > Thelyphonidae > Typopeltis > Typopeltis vanoorti. Next base: position 28,843,950 of record NC_143572.1, read on the forward strand.
ACAACCAAAGTTTCGTGTAAGACATTTTTACTTCCAGGTTCTAATGTGACTCTTTCTGGCCATTCGTTCTTGATCCAATGTTGCTCTCGATCTCTGCTGTCCCACTCGCACAAAAAGCACGGTATTTGGTGTATCCCCTTTGTTATCCCAAAATCATAGATATGACTTTAAGATCACCGCAAACTGGCCTCGTGTGGCGCCTGTGAATAAGTTATGTTAAACTTGTGCTTCCGCATTTCATCGTAATTGCAAGTGGTTTTATGCAAAATAAGCAGTAAACGAAAAACTAACAGAAGTGCTAAGGAGCCGATTACTTTAGCACAACTCGTAAGTATTCATAGTTTATTAAATCAGCTATTTTTTACAATTAAAAAACAACCAAGTGAAAGCGCTATGCCTACCTTGCGAAGCAAAGCTGGCGGCAACAAAGGCCAACAACGGAAGATTACCTCAAGTCAGCTTACCAACAAACCAAATGACATCACGAAGTGCCGCAGCTGTGAAACCGAAGTTAAAGAAAAAAAAAAGGCATATTATGCGATTTCAACTGGATGCATACGTCCTGCGCGAAAATAGATGAATCGCCTAAATTCTTTGGCTGAAGCTATTCCTCCCCCACTCAGTCAAATTCATCTACTGTCTCTATCGCTCTCCTAATACCACCAATCATTCTGAGCTCTTTCATTTCCTCTCCCTAAAAGTTGATTTTCAGTCCCACTCCCCAAACAGCGAATTCATCCTCCTGGGTGATTTCAACGTCCATAACACCGATTGGCTTTCCTCTTCCAGTTACACAGATTCTGCAGGTAGAGATGCTGAAACATTTGCCATCACTTATGACCTTACACAAATTGTTCAAAAACCGACCAGAATACCAGATAACCCGAACCACTCCCCAAATACCCTAGATCTCTTCCTTACTAATGACCCCTCCAAATATGCAGTGAATGTAGTGAGCCCCCCTGGGCAATTCTGACCACAACTTAGTGCTCATCTCCTCCCCATGCAACAACGCTTACGCAGTCACTCCCACACAAGAGAATTTTGGCATTATAACAGTGCCAAATGGGACAGTCTCCGAGACTATTATGCTTTATTTCCATAGTTGGATTATTGCGGTCTTCCAGTCCAAACATATGCACCGAACTATCACCAAAGTAATCTTCACTAGCATGAAAACATACATTCCCCACACTACTCTGAACTGCCGTCCCCTAACTAAACTCTGGTTCTCCAAAAGATGTGTCAAGGCTGTATGTACAAATGAAAAATCAGGCATTCCACAACTGGCTCAAATCAAGAGCCCATCATCCTTCAATGCCTATACTGAAGCCCGAAACAGATGCAAGAAAATTATCAATGCTTCTAAAACAAAATTTGAACGGGCAAAACGCAGGGAGCTTGCAGCCTGTCCAAATGGCAGCCACGCCTTTTGGTCTCTTGCCAAGATCGTAACTTTTGCCCTACACTACTCCCACCCCTATCATACCCATATGGCTCAATTGCAATATCACCCACAAAAAAAGCTAACCTCCTGGCTTCACAATTTGCCTCCAACCCACACATAACTGATAATGACAAATGCCCTCCAGTCATTCCAACTGCCCAACATACAATGCCCGCTGTATCCTTTTGCCAAAAATATATCATAAAGCTGTTGTCTAAATTAGACACAAAAAAGTCTCCTGCCCCTGATGGCATTCCTCCAATTATCCCGAAGGTCTGCGCACCAGAACTGACTCATATCCTATGCCGTCTGTACACACTCTCTTACTCCATTGGTATATATCCCAAAGCCTGGAAACTGGCCTATATTCAACCCATTCCTAAAACGGATGACAAATCACTGCCATCTAACTACCGACCTATCTCACTCACTTCAGTCCTATCTAGAGTGATGGAGAAAATCATCAACTCCCAACTCCTAATCTACCCAGCTATTAAGCGACCACCAGTACTGATTCCGTCAAAGCCGATCAACAGAAGATCTACTCTCATACATCACCCATCGCTGGACAAATGCCATGGAGAAATTCAGCGAATCCCAAGTAGTTCCACTTAATATCTCTAAAGCCTTTGACCGAGTCTGGCACAAAGGCTTACCAAGCAAACTCCCATCATTTGGACTCTCTCAGGACTTCTGCAGATGGATTGCCAGCTTCCTGTCTGGACGCGCACTATGTGTGATGGTAGACGACTCCCTATCCTCTCACCATCCAACTAATGCCGGGGTCCCTCAAGGCTCAGTTCTCTCACCGACCCTCTTCCTTCTATATATCAATGATCTACTTCAATTGACCTCTAATCCAATACTCAGTTTTGCAGATGACAGCACATCATTGCCCTCCTCCCTTTCATTTGACAAACCTTACCCTACACAACTCACCTCAACCCACAGAACATCAACCACCACTGCTACTGTGGAGCAGTCTTCCCCTGACGTATTTCCCAAGGAATACAACATACAGGCTTTTAAATTAAATATAAACAAGTTTCTTCTTTCCCAACCCACTATCCATATATGGTACAAATGTACTATAGGTTGACCAGCCAACCTCTCGTATATGGGCGGCCCAACATATAATAAATAAATAAATAAATAAAATCTATCCATCCATGATCATTGTACTTAAGTTTGCTGAGAATGAAGGCTAAATTTTCGTATCGTTCTTTCAATTGCACGGAATGTGCCACTGGTACTGAAGCATGCTTATTGTAATTATGGAGATGTACAGCTTTGCGGCTTCTTTCTGAGGACTCGATAAACAACCTCCAATCGATGAGTTCATATTTTACATTGAATTTGCTTATCAGTCTGGGAACATTGCTACAGTAAACTAAATCACCTCCCTCTGAAAAGCAAGGAAGAAAATCTCTTTCTCTATATCTAAACCATGAGAAAGAAGTGCCAGGGGCTAACAAATTATTTTCGTTTAGTCTCAAACTGAGCAGTTTTGTAGATTCCTTAGGAAAACCCAAATCTCTGACCAAGTCTTTTAAATCGGTCTATGAAACAGAAGTGACAGTCATCGGTATGGTTGCGAGGTTCCCGCTATACCATGGGAATTCCGAAACGTAAAGATGTTTGTTCTCCCTTCGACCACCTTCTAAGTTCTTCTACACAAATGGAACATACTATATGAGGTGCCCATGGCTTATCTAAGCCACCTAGTTTCATCCCAAAATACGCATAGTACACGTTTTTTCACAAAATATGTAATGCTTCTTCGTTGTTTTTTTTACCACTAATTCCCCGCATATGTAGTAGAAAATGTTAGGTGAATTTTTGCAACTCTTGAAGCCATTACAAACACCACTTAAAACACAGTTAAACGAATTTTAACGAATGACATCAACACTCTTACACGACACTACATAAAAACATTAAAGAAACCACAAACACATTAAGTTAAATCTTCACACTAAGTTAGAAAATAGGCCACCTTTCAGAAATATGATAACCTTAGTAGTCAACGACTAACGTTCAACTGAAGAATCACACAAGAAAATGTAAATGTCTGTGACAACAGGAAAGTCATCTGTTATCTCGGCGATTCAAATTCAAAGTAGCTACCTACACTTTTATCTGCATTCCTCCCTCCCTCTCCTATCTTAAGAATGAGACGTTTCGTGGAAATTTCTTTATTTACCAAAAAAGACCCTTCAGAAATGTACTTATACAACTAATTAGCTATAAATAAAGGCGAATGAAAATAAATACCAATGCGCTGAATTTAAATCAGTATAGATGGTCCTCCGCGATGAGTCGTTTGACTTCATGCAGACATCCGTATAATAATAATAATAATAACAGGATATCCCTTTGGTCCTCAAGACTTGGGTTCAATTCCCGTCCATGATGTGCGCAACCATTATCTGGTTTTTCGACTAAAGGTGAGTTAGCCAGTCCCATACGGAGATTGAGATTTTTTTTCTCTCGGAAATTCGGGTTTTTGGTCCCTCAAGAACAGTCAATCCGGCCCCGTGAACACACACGTTTCTACAGACCAAAAATACTTTCCTCGCAACGTCAGGCTCCGTGACGAGTCGGTTGGGATCACGCGCGTAAAAAAGTCGCATCATGTAAAAGGACGATCCTAAATTGATGAAATAAGGCACAAGAGGAAGAAGAGAAGAATAACAGGAATAAATTATTAATGTACTTACTGTATCAAGGAGATCCACAACTTTCGACTGAAAAAACAAGTACATCAACAGTGCAATCTAGGAAGTAAATAAACAGTATATTACATAAAGCATAACAATCATTAATTGCATTACTAATTCGCGTGTTCAAATTTAAATTACAGAATAATTTATTACTTTACAAATGTTTAACCATAGCAATATTTTGTTTTGTGTAGGGGGGGGGTGCGTATTGTGTGATTTAGTTAACAGTCGACATGAATGAAAACTAATATTTAAAAAATAAAACATAGTGACAATTATATTAAATTTGGTTTTTCATTTTTGAGGAGATGAGAACCATCCCCCCCCCCCAAAATGGGGGGGTGGTTCTCATCACCTCTCAGTGTGTCATTTGCGGGGAAGTCATTCGCTGAAAATCTTATCAATATTTGGCCTGGATTGAAAACAGAATATCTTAGTGAAAAAATCTTTGAAAATCGATCTTTTATTATCTTGCGTAAACAGCCAGTTACTCATCGTTTAGAAATATACTATCAGGTTAGTAAGGACTTTGAAAAGCATGTATTATAAAGCAAAAATGCAAATCCGTTTACCTCGTAGGAATCAGGATCGTTGGCATAGTCACATGGCTGACAAATCAAGTTATATTTCTTGAGAGCTATCTTTCGAGCAACCTAACCAACCAACAAATAAAAAGATAGTATTATTGTATTTGCATCTTCGTTTATTCTTCTGTTATATACCAATTATTTTTCATATATTAATACAGTATTTTCATAAATTAATTCTACTAAACAACTGCAGATGATCTTACCTTATAAGCAATATATGCGTTTGTCATCATTATAAGCAGATTATAATTAAAAAGCAGGATCTTAAACTCAAATGGCTCGCGATTCTTCATGAATTTTGGTAATACTACTGTCACAAAAAGGAAATATAATACTAGGACGTATATTGTTGGCTTCAAGTCGTGCATCAGAGGCAAGCTAGCAGTTCTTGGATCTAAAAAATTAGAAGAAGAACATTAATAAGCAAACCTCAAATTCTGATTATTGACAGCTGAATATTGATATAAATATCACAGTCATAAATGCTCTATTATTCTTATATTCAGTTTTTATTTTTTTATTTTTAATACGGGCATCATGAGAACTCTACTCCAATCAATCTGGAATTTAATCTTCAGCCAAGTTTTATTAATTATGCAGTGCAACCACTGTAAAATATTTACACTTCCGTATTTGCATTTATGGTTGAATAATATTTGCTTCAATTGCCTTTCCACATTTTAGTTTTTGATGGTTTTTTTATCTCATCTTCCTTTTTCCTCTTTTACCTTGCGGTGTCGAGGGTTAGTTAATCATCAGACCTCAAACCGTTCACAGGATAAGGTAGTCAGCTCTATGCCCCTGTGTATCCTATGTCCGTAGTGTTGAGTTCTCAAGGCTTGTTTGCCTGTTTTGCGGGATGAAAAACCCCAGGATAAACTGGTGGGAAAACCCTGCTGTCCACGACCAAGACCGGCTAACTTGGCTATGGTTGAGAAAGAGCCTTCAGCTCCTCAAATCGTCGACGGGAATCGAACCTAGGACATTCCTTTCCCAGGCATATGGTTGTGAAGCGCACAGCCACTAGGCTAACTGCGCAGACGCTTTTTCTATTTCATATATTAATATGGCGCCTGCGTAGCTCAGTGGAGTTCTATTCTAGTCATCGACTAGACGAATTTTTATTAAGGCTTTTCCCCACCGGTTCCCGAGTTAGTCGATCTCTGGAACGGGCATATGGGTTTTTTCCCTCCCTGAAACTCGGGTTTTTCGTCCGTTAAGCTCAAGAAAATTGGCCGTAGAATCCACACTATTTTCAGACAGTAAAAGCATAGTGTCAGGATTCGGGATCACAAGATGGCGGCACTTGTCAGCCGTTTCTCTTCACCGGAGGCTATATATAATTAATGATAGCCTTGGGTCAGCTATATCTGATTGGCTACCGTGGAGATTGAACTTCCCCCTCAGTCTTCAAAACTTAGATGAAGCTAAAATGGCTCCGCTTACTCTCTTTACGGGAATAACAGTCGTCAGTTGATTTTTTTATATATTAATATGTACTCTTGACTGCATTCCTCTTGAATATTTCAAATAATATTTTGTTCTTTTTATTTCATTTAACAATCATTCAAGACATCTAGAATCTGAAGAAGAAAATAATAATGCAAAAATCCACTAGTCAGTAATCAGGATCAGCCTATTTTTAAGTTTCTAAAAACCAGGCAGTCCGTTATTTGGAATTATACATATAAGGCAACTAAGGTTATGAGGTGCATGCAATGTTACCTATTCGTTTTTTGTTCTTGTGCAATCAAAGAACTGAGTTTCCTGATAACATGAGACTCCAACTTTCCCATAAGGCTAACTCAAAATCAGTTGAAACTCATTCGGCACAAGGAAAATAAGTTCTTCGCATTCCACTTCAAGTAGGTCTTGACACCGTAACGAAACGTGTCCTGAAGATGTCAAGTTTCTTGCAAGGTGTCCTTCGGTTGCATACTTTGCAATCGAAGGCAGGTGTTGTGATGCCCTCACAAGCTTGCTTCCGAGAAGCAAAACTAGATGTTCAAGTCTATAATAATTTAACTTATGATTGTATTTAACTGATAGTTAGCACTGCTCGAGAAACGTTAATATATTATATTATGCTCTATTATATTATTACTTACCAACTTGGCCATAGAAGGGACTGTATTGCTTTGTATGGTTTAGAAAGATCTCAGCCATATTCTTTTTTTCGTTGATCTAAGAAAGAATCAGGTATTATCCATAAATTATTTACAACCCAAGTATTTATTTATTTGTTTATTTAATTCCATAATAAGAAGAGCACAATTTACTGTGGTAAAAGGAGCAGCCAAATATATTTGCTCGTCTATCTTCTTGTGTGGCCTAGATCGGGAATGAAAAACTGTAGCCTGTGGGAAGAAAGATATCCTTAACCGTAATCTCATCTAATTTGTGATCCGATTAGATGCAATAATAGATTCAATAGGGCTTAAGTATAGTTCTCGTTTTTCCCCCATTTCTTCCTCAGAGTGTTTTGACACCTGCTTTTGCAATAATCTTATTAACTCGGCTTTCATTTTTATAATGTTGACCAACATATGTTATCAAAGAAGGCATTAGACCGTGATCTTCACGGTCGCCTTCAGTACAAAAGTAGGAAAATAATGATTAAGTATGGCTTTCGAAATAAATGATATATAAAGCACATAAAGACCATTTCTTATCCTAGAACATTTCTTGCAGAATCCCTTTTTGTGTCGGGGGAAGAGGGAAGGGTTAAGGGCATAATATCGTTTACAAAAGCAAAAGATTGCGAGACAAATAATTTCTCTTTAACAAATAACTAAATTCGAAACAGTAGTGTCACGTGTAAATCATCTGAATGATGGTCACCATAGCATAAACTTTGAAATGCGGTCAATAGTGATACTGCTGTATTCGTATTTCGTGTGAAAAATGTACCGTTATATCTTCACCGTATTTGAAAAAGCAACTCAAAAGGATCATTGTGAATGTATAAGTACTGACGCTGCTATATTTACCAATTTTCGGATTGATGCACCAAAGAAGAAGAAGTACTGACATTGATATAATGATTGAATACTTGATTAACATATTTCTACAAGATCCATTGAACATTATAACCAAAGCCATTTTAAATTATTTCCGGCTGATACAGTCAGATGGATACACCTGTGTTCTCTTTTATTCCTATGTGGCATGCAGAAAAGTGTCCATAAGCAAGTATTATTATTATTATTGTTGTTGTTGTTGTTGTTGTTGTTGTCGATAACCAAGTAAAAAATAGAGCCTGGAATTCCCAACTTAAAATAAATGATTCTGTAACATTATACGAGAATTTTCAACTAAAGTTCACAGAAATATACAAAAAAAGCAACAAAACGTACACAAACGAGAAGACAAACAGACAACAATCCATGGATAAATTACGACATACTAAATACTATTACTGAAAAAGAAAATCTATCGAAAAAACTTAAAAAGTCACCCAGTAACACACATTTACAAACCTTATACCAAAACACAAGAAATCCGTTAACAACAAAACTTCGTAGAGCAAAATGACACTACTAATTCCAAAAATTCATGGAATATAACGACAACATGAAGCAAACATGGGCTACACTCAACGAATTAGTAACCCGAAAAAAGAAAACTTCAGCACAAGATTTTATTGCAAAAAGCTTCGGTCAGGACACAAACCAAGAGGAACTAGCAGACTCATTCAACCATGCTTTCACAAATAACATCACACAACTCAAAAAAGACAAACAACCAACGATCAACAAAAAACTACCGACACAAAGTCAACAACAAACGATGTATTTTCCACCCATAATAAAACAGGAACTGAAAGAAGCAATCCTACAACTAAAACCAAAGACCACTCCAGGAATAGACAAAATAAGACTCACAGACCTTATAACACACTTTGAAGAAATAAATCCAATACTTTTGAAACTCGTGAACATAATATTCGACACAGGCATTATTCCACAACAACTAAAAACTGCAGTAATTACGCCAATATACAAACACGGCAAAAGAAACGATACTCAGAACTACAGACCAATAGCTACACTACCAGTCATCTCAAAATTTCTAGGAAAAATAACACACACCAGACTACAGAACTATTTACAGAAGTACAACATCATCTCACAAAACCAATACGGCTTTCAGAAAACAAAAAGCACCATTACTTTATTAGAAGACATCGCCGACACAATAAACAAAGCTCTCGACAAAAACAAGTACGCCGTCCTTATACTGCTGGACCTAACCAAAGCATTTGACACAATTGAACATGACATACTCCTCACCAAACTATACTCAATAGGTATAAGAGGAACACTGCATACATGGTTCAAGAACTACCTCTCAAACAGAACACAAGTAACAAAAATAGGTACACGTCACAGTCGGAGTATACAAGTAAAACACGGTGTACCTCAAGGTGCCATATTATCACCCACTTTATTCAACATATACATTAACGATGTTCATAACATGGCCATAAGAAGTAAAATATTTCAGTACGCAGATGACATTGCACTACTAGCAATCCACACAGACATTAACAGAGCTCTCTGCAAAGCACAACAAGACCTAAACGAAATCACAACATACTTCCACCAAAACGCAATTCTAATCAATGTCACCAAAACACAGATGTTGATAATACACAACCCAAGAATCATACGCCCTGCATCACTATCGATACATCGTCACACGTACCGCTGCATTAACAACAAAAATACCTGCCAATGTTCAGAAATTAAACCTGTAACACACGCAAAATACCTCGGTCTCTATATAGGTTCCCACCTTAAATGGACAAAACATATAGAATACCTACACATATTAAAATTCCGGATCATCGCAGCAAAACTCTTCCAAGTTAAAGACATTATTCCACCCAACATAAAAAAACTCCTATATCACGGTATCTGCGAATCACTACTCAGATACGGAATAACACTCAATGCAAATCATTAAACATTAAACAGTACATCAAACAGACACCTAACAAAATTAGAAACACTACACAGGAAAATCGTGTCAACAGTGATCTGGACACCTTACACGCAACAACCAATATCCGACAAACACATGGCGAAACACAGAATTCTGAGCATTAAAAACCTGAAACACTACATGACAATAACAAGGAATTACTTCAACATCACCTATGGAAACAACACAGACACACATATCGTATAACGCGATCTACGACAACTCTCTACATCCCCACTCCCTTCAACAACTCATACGGTTCTTTTGTGAGATCACATCAGATACCCACGCAACTCAACAACCTAACAAGAAAGTTAAAACACGTTGATAACTACAGAACGTTAAAAAACGAACTCTGGAAAATATACCAACAAAGTTAAGAAACCATTAACATTAATATACACATCCCAAATCACTAGCATTCAATGCCTACATCCCATATATAAACAGTAGCAACAACACAAATATAGAAGGCTAAATCCCACTCTCTTCATAAAAGCTAACCCAAGCTTCGAAGTAGGTGGGATTAACTTGCCTCACTCATCTACAAGTAATCCTTATAAGCAAATGCAGAAATTTGTATGAATAATCATTCTTTCTCAAACTTTAAAAAAAAAAAAAAAAAAAAAAAAAAATATATATATATATATATATATATATATATATGTAGAACTTGGGAAATGGAGCAAAACCAGGTTTAAAATTACTTGGTATCTTTAACATATATATATATATATATATATATATATATATATATATATATATATATATATATATATATATTATTATTATTATTATTATTATTATTATTATAACGCCAACAATACCACCGCGTCTGAAACTATAAAACAACTTCCTGAAAGACGTTAAATGTCTTCAGCAACTAGCAAATGACTAGAATCAATACTATGTAGACTCCATCCAAGAACTGCACAGAAATATTCCTCAAATCACAAAACTTGACCCTCCACTTGGACGACAATCAAAACAGACATTATGGTTCCCAACCATAAAAGAAGCAGAACTACTCTTTGTAATACTTTAAATCAAACCAAACAAAGGCCCAGGAATAGATGGTATCAGACCCAAGGATATCACGCAACACGAAATTATCATTGACCCTATCCTACTAAAATTAACGAATAAAATATTTAAAAGTGGACAAATACCAAGTATGTTAAAGATTTCCATAATCACACTCATATACAAACATGGAAATAACATTTATTCAGTAATTAAAATCCCATAGCAACACTACCAATTATCAATCAAATTATGGAGCGGATCGTATTAAAGAAACTCACAGCATATACAGAGAACTTTCATATTATCCCCAAAACACAATACGGTTTTCAGAAAAATAAGGGAACAACATCTCTCTCGGAAGACTTTACAGACTTAATTAATACCTGCTTAGATAAAACTAACGACTAAAGCATTTGACCAACTCACACATTAAACTTTATTAGAAAAGCTGAGATGAGACATGTTGGAATAGATGGGACTATGCATGGATGGTTTAGAAATTACCTTCGAAATAGAAAACAGATCACCACGTATCGGGTCAAACTGCAGTAGAGAGCTACTAGTAACCTATGGAGTGCCAGAGGGAGCTGTTCTCTCCCCAACTCTATTTAACATTTATATGCACGATACTAATCACTTCCTCTCACAGGCAAGATCTTCCCATACGCAGGTAATACAGCTATAATATCCATACATAATAACGCAAGCATAGCTCAAACAAATATGCAACAAGACATAAATCTGCTCACTGACTGGCTCATCAAAAATTTCATACACCTAAGCTTTGACAAGACAAAATTAATGATATTGAGAAATCTGCTGATTCAACCTGTTAATAATATATATATATATATATATATATATATATATATATATATATATATATATATATATATATATATATATATATATATATATATATATATATATATATATATATATATATATCCAACATCCACTCTCCAACATAAAAAACACACAGAATAGTAAAACACTACAATCACTCAGGTTGAAACAATACGATACCTTGGAATTTACTTCGATGCAGATATGAACTGGAATAGCCACATAAACCATCTACACAACAAACTCCGAGCAATAAGTGGCAAACTCTACAGATTAAAAGACATAGTTCCCATACGCCTAAAAACACTAATATACAAAGCACTATGCCAAAATATACTAAGATACGCTGTAACAACGTATGCTTTCTGTGCACCCTACAAATTAAATAGATTAATGTCGCTACAGTACAAAATGATAAAACTGATCTTTTGGGAACAAAGAGAAAATAACGATCTTATATACATTGCAATGTCAGAACACAAAATACTGACAGCAAAACATTTATGTCACTATGCAGTTTTGCTAAAACATTATTTCGATGATAACTACAGGACAGTCAGAAATACATATCGTATAACAAGACCTCAGACAACTAATATAAATGCAATAATGATAAGTGAAGATTATTACAGGTCACTTATAGCTTCTACATCCCATTCGTGCTAAATAAATTACCTTTTAAATACAAGAACCTTACGAACTACGATAGCCTGAAAAGAGCCTTAAGGAGATACTGTGAACAAGAAATACGCTCCCTACACCCGTTACAAAATTAATGAAACAAAGTATATTAGTTCAGGCTTTCCAGTTCAGTGATGCATCATGACATTTCAAATTATCGCGCGCGCCCGTGTGTGTGTGTCCCTGAGTCCGAGTGAATGAATTTCTCATCCTACAGCAATAGTGAACTCCAGGCCACTCGGCTGGAGCATCCAAAATCAACGGTTGCGATGTGATCAGCAAATGGAGACGTTTTGGCATTACTAGTGCAGGAAAACACCCAATCGGCGGACGCTGAAAATGACTGACAGGGACAGAAGGGTGTTAAAACGGGGGGGCACGCAAAAACCGGTTACAATCGGAACAGACCATCTGCGATGAGTTCCAGAGCGCCAGGAACACCATGCTGAGCACAAATACTGTACGAAAAAAACTCTATTTACTGGGTTGGTTTCACGGAAGAGCAGCGGCATACAAGTCGAACATCACAACAACGAACAAGGAAGCACGTCTGGCCTGGTGCAAGAGAGTGCGAACGGGACAACTGACCAGTGGAAAACGGTAGTGTGGCGCACTGAATCAAGTTCACCTGTTTCCAGTCTCATGTCAGTGTGCAGTTGTGGAGGAGCCTAACGAACGCTTGTTACCACAGTGTGTTGTACCCACAGTAAAGTTTGGTGGTGGAGGAGTAATGGTATGGGGTGCATTCAGCTGGTTTGAATTGGAGTACTGGTCGTTGTCAGTGGTTCCATGAAGGAAGTTGAGTACCTTGATATTTTGGATAATCAGGTGCTGCCTACACTGTGGAGTTTTTATGGAACGGACTAGTGTTACTATTAAGACGACAATGCCCCATATCATAAATCTACTTCTGTTATGGAATGGTATGAAGAGATGGGTGTTGAACGACTAGTTTGGCCTGCGCAGAGTCCTGATCTCAATCCCATCGGACACCTGTCGGACGAATTGGGGCAGCGATTGAGGTTCAGAGCAGCATGTCCTTGATCTGTCGCTGAACTCAGTGCTGCTTTGATGGAGGGATGGAGTAAAATTATAACTGCTCTGCCGCACATTGGTGGAAAGCCTCTCTCAAAGGGTGCAGGAGGTGATCAAAGCCAAAGGTGGACATATTCGATATTAAGATTCGCCTGCTAATACCAATTGTAAATTGCTAAAGTGTAAGGACAATTATTAACATATGGTGCATATACAGTTCAGAAATGAGCAGCATCCACACTTATTTTTCATCGAAAAAAAGTACCAAACAACATAAATAGTGTTTGCTAATTCGCTGTAACTATATGCAAGCACGCATTGCTTAGCTCCTAGATGAGGAACTGCTTCTGATGTTCATGAAATTAACCCAATGGTCAAAATAATGATGGGATAACAATGAGTTAAGGTGAAACTCCTACCAATGTTTGCTGATGTGAACAGTTTATGGATTTGTAAACTAAAATATGAGGACACCCTTAAGTAGACAGAATGTTACACACAGTTAATCAAGCATTTTGTAGTGCACCTGAAATGCAAAACAGTGCACCGTAGTCATAACTGTAGTCAGATGGATGAGCAAGTGAAAGCGACTACAACTGGAAAGTTGCAAATTCCTGGAGAAATTAAACCTAAAGATGTACTGAGTTGATTCACGTTTCAGTAAAATAATCACAAAATAAGATAACAAGAATTTTATAGAAGAACTGTTAATTTAAGATCGAGAACTGTTAATTTAAGATCGCCATGATGTTACAATTCTTTGAATGGGTATGCAAATGACAAGAAAGTTTGACGAAAAGTATTAATGGTTCGTACAAACGTTTGTTGAAAACACCAACGGAATTAGTTCATCTAAATGTCATTCATACCTGGATTATTGATGTGAACAATCCCTTCACAACAAATTTATCTCACAATCAACTGGAGTGATTACCGCAAGTCAAATGAGTAACTTCTCAATAAGAAGGTGATGGTGGATTCTCGTCGATGCTGCTAGTCAATGTTCTTGAACTGAAGAAAAAAATGATAAAATGAATCGGACTAACTATTGGTTTACTTAACATGAAAATTATTATTCACTACGCGTTCATAAAAAAACAAACAAAAAATCTGTGAAGTAATCAAGAATGCTCACATTGAATATTTTTAAAATATGTTCGATGAGATTTGTGACAAACGTTTTGAAGTTTAAAGGTAATATAGCAACCCTCCATGTTAGTTATTAACCAATCAAATTTTCCGGGTTTTTTTAATCTTTACAATTGGGCAATAAAATTACAGAGTTAGATATTGCAATGAGCCATAAATAAAACATGAACGGACTACTGTGATCTATTTCCCTCTCTTAAAGACAACCTTTCGAATTTATCATGAACACAGTTTTTATGAAGTCTCGTGCTTTTGGTACCAAGATCCTCTTCAGCTCAGTCGGTTTCAACGACCCATCAAGGTGACTTCCCTGTCAAAATGATAAACGTTTTAGTTCCCGAATTACTCATTTTCTTTTCAATGTGGGATGTTCCTTCATACGAATATTTCCTGAATGGCCAGTCTGTAACTTATGCACATAAAATTATACAAAACGTGGAGAGGCGAATGAGGTTGCTGGTGTGATCTGCTAAAATATATAATATATGACCTTAAACTTGCCTTATGAAGGAAAGTTTGAGGTGATATATTATATATTTTAATACACTAGATAATTTAATATTTATCTATGATGTACTTGACAGGACCTTTGTAATTCATGTTGTCCTCCATGTCTGCAGATATATTTTCTTGTTTCTAGAATGGTACTAAAAGTTGTAGAATGTATCCGTTCTTTTATAAGCACTTCTCTTAGAGATTCCGTTTATCATTTTGATGCTCTGTTCAGCTACAGATTGCAAAAAGATTAAGAAGAAAAACAATCTGTCAAGAGGTACACACAATGTAAGTTATAGCTCAGTCAAAAGAAAAAAATAAATAAATCTCTTTCCTTAAGCACCTGTTCTGTCCCTCTAAACCAGGGGTCTTCACTCTTTGAGACAGTGCGAGCTGCTTTAAAAATTTCAATGAAGCCCGCGGGCCACTAAGCTATACTGCGGTATTTAGAATTGTAAGATGCTTTCCAGATTCACAAGGAACGCTGTGCATTTGATAACTTTACATAAAATCCTATAAAAATAAACAAACTCAGCTTTAAGAGCGTAGATAGGAGTCGGATTCATGATAATTCAATACAATCAATACTTGAAAGAAGATATTTTAATGAAAAAAACATTCATTTTTTACAATGTCAATGGGAAACTTTGCAATGCTTTCCTTGACCAGTTTATCGATGTTGGCATCAATGTTGGAAGTCGCTAGGCGCAGAGTATTCTCTAGATGTTGGTCCGTAATCTGAGTTCTTGTCTTGGACATGCTACATTCTGGAGAAGAACTGCTCACATAAGTATGTGCTTCCTAACAAAGCGCACATCTTCAAAGCATGCCGGCGAACAGTGAGGAAATCGTTCTCAGAAATGTAGTCGTTGTAAAATGTAAGCAAGGTCACATTGAATAACTTTTCTCTCAAAGAAGAGTTGTTTTGGAGTTCAAGCAGTTCCATTTGTACTGAGCCTGGCATTTCGGCAGCATTGACGTGAATGGCATTGAACATAAATCTAAAGAAGACTGTTGGTAACAAAAATCAATAAATCTCTCTTTGAACTCACTTCGCAACACGGCTAATTTTGTAGCTTATTCATCAAGAGACGAACAGTTGGACTCAGCGACAAGCTGAAAATGAGTTAAGTCTTTTTTTTTGCGAGTTGTGCTTCCGGAAGTTTGAGCTTGGCCACAAAAGCCTTGATGAGACCAAACAGAGTGTGCACCAGTTGATCTTTGAATTGTAGCCGGGTATTTAGGTCATTCATATGCAACGAGATGTCGGTCACAAAGGCAAAGTCTGTCATCCATTTGGGATCGTTGAATTCCATAATCGGCTTCCCCGTGGTTTGCACGAACTGCTGTATTTCACCATAATACATCACTATAATAAACCACATCGCCGTGATCCGCTTCGCACTCTTGGGTCAAAAACTCTTGGAATTGACCATGATTCAATCCTCTTGCCCTAATAATGTTGAAGACAGTCACAATAACTTCCAGGACATTCTCAAATCCAATAGTTTTCGCTCACAAATTCTCCTGGTGTTAATAGACGTAATCGTTTCCTTCTAGTTCCGGTTCTTTCCGTAGCAGCGCAACAAACCCTTCGTACTGCAGCAGGGGAACCATCAGTTACCACACCCTCGAGTTTAGTTAAGCTGAGGTCGAAACGCTTCAGCGTTTTCTTGGCCGATTCAAGAATATCAGTGCCTTTCGTCGTTCCCTTGATAGGTACGAGAGCTAACAGTTCTTCTGCCACAGTGAATTGTTGATCAATGCCACGACAAAGATAGCCAGTTGTGCTGTATCCTTCATCAGTGCTCTCATCTAAAGCAAGTGAATATGACGTAAATTCATACGACCCTTTTTTTAAAGTTCCTTCCATGTCATTGGCAAGTTTTTTGACACGTCGTGCTACAGTTACCCAAGACAAACTAGGTTTTTTAAACACTTCCTTATTATTTGGGCCCAGAATTTCCCCAGCAGCAATGAGATACTCTTTCACAAACTCGCCGTCCAAGAAGTCTTTTGATCTTTGAGCAGTTTTTTCAGTTACATAACTTACTTTGAAGCACGTTTCGCTCTCTTCCCTCTGCCTTTTAAAAGTACCCTGCTGGCACTTTAAATCAATTTGGAGATTCACTTTGTCCACACGAAGCCGCCCTTGAAGTTGATTGAAATTGGACGCATGCTTTGTCTCATGGTGTCGTTTTATATTGTATCATTTTGATACTGGCACTGACTCACGACAAATTAAACACACTGGCTTATCGTCGATCGGCACAAAAAGGACAAATTGGTCCACTTTTCATTAAAAATTCGACAAGAATCACTTGATTTACTCTTAGACGCCATAGTGATGGAAGATGAACCCAAAAATTGATCCAAAATGGCCGTGTAACGGTTATTATCCACTGAATATGTCTGCCACTAATGAAAAAAGTCTGGCAATATAAAACTACAATAGACTATGGCTGACACGACGAAGAAGATCTCATCCACAGTCAGTCGTGAACAGTGGATAAGATCTTCTTATATTTATATGAAAATAACGAAGTATCGAGAACCTTCGAGATGTATCTGGAAGGCACTAGACAGCGCACTCGAACGAACTACTGCTTCAGCCATCCACCTGCGACGTTAGTACTAGTACTTAAGTACCGCTTGGAGCTGGTAGATGGCTGAAGAAGCATGTCTATTTAATATTTATTTTTATAGGATTTTATGTAAAGTATCAAATGCACAGCGTTCCTTGAAAATCTGGAAAGCATCTTATAATTCTCAATACCGCAATATACCTTAGTGGCCCGAGGGTTTCATTGAAATTATTTTTTATTTAATCGCATTTTAATGTTAAGTAGCTGTTATTTCAAAATGGCAGGCCGACCACGGCAAAGAGCTCCGGCAAAGACATTCCATCACAACATGAATGCTTATCGACTAATATCTTCCTTTTCTATTCAAAACAATAACGTCACTTATTTACAACTAACAATTACGTCACTTATTTACAGCTAACAAATGACGTCACTTATCTACATCTGATAATAACAAACATCCACGTCACGATTCCTTATCTTATCTTGATCTTGATCTGGTCAGAAGTGTCCCATCAATCTGGACACGATTACTTTTCCACTAATATATCTCCCTTTTCCAATCAAAACAATAACATCACTTATTTACAACTAACAAAGGACGTCACTTATCTTCATCTGATAACAACACATCCACGTCACGATTCCTTATCTTATCTTGATCTTGACCTGGTTAAAAGTGTCCCACCAATCACGCCACGAATCCTTATTCACTAATATATCTCCATTTTCCATTCAAATCAATAACATCACTTATTTACAACTAACAAATGACGTCACTTATCTACATCTGAAAACAACATGCACACAGCCACGACACGATTCCTTATCTTATGTTGATCTTGATCTGGTCAGAGGTGCCCCACCAATCACGTCACGAATCCTTATCTCTGCCATCACCCATAATTCCATACGCGAACCAAAACACAAGAACTGAAGCTATTTACTCATATGCTCACAGGGAAACTCCAAACATTTCAAACTCATGACGTCATGTACACACTGACGTCATCATCTTATCAACCAATTACCTCACGATTCCTTATCTTGATCTTGATCTTGTCAGAAGTGTCCACCCTACTACTAACTTCTTTCTATGAGATTAATGCCTAAATTAATAGGTTCTTTATGACATAAATTTGTAATATTTGTGTTATTACATTCCTCATTCTGAGAGATAAATTATACTATGAAAATACACAAATACTCCTGTATATCTGATGTATAACGGAGATGATAAAATTGTTTCTCAAATCTTAATCTTCTTATAATTTTCAGAATATAGAGTTCATTAAGATTTTTCTTCCTTACATTTGGGCAAACTTTTACTTTTCATTTATTATAAACTAATGTTTTTAAAAAACTATCTTTTCTCAGAAAACTTTTCTGAGAGCGTTGTCAGAAATTAACTTTGACTGTTTAAAATTAGTAAGTTTTATTGCGAATAACGAATACGAGAGTGTGCTGGAAAGTTGTGATAATCACCATGAAGGAATTGAGGTAGAACCATGTAACATTATTGTACATATTCCCCACGAAGTTTTATACACTTGTCACAACGCTGCTGCATCGTTTGCAATCCTCTGAGGAAAAAGTCTTTCCCTTGTTGCACAATCCAGTCGTTTATGTTCTAAGTGTTTATCACAACTTTTCAGTCCCATTCCCTTGTGTCTACCAACTAAAAGAATTAAAGAATTACCCTTAAGGAAGGAGTTGGAAATAAAGCTAATGGTTAAAAATTTAATTGAATTCTAGTCTATCCAAGAGGACTGATTCCCGTATTCGGATATTTCAGGCAGTTAAACAGCTGGTCTGTCACTCCTTATGTGTAGATATGGCATGCATATAGGTATTTTCAAGGGACTGGTTTGCCTATTGGGACGAAAAGCCAGATTTCCAGAAGCAAGAACCTCTCCTTTATATCACACCAGCTAACTCTGCTTTTAATGGAATGAACCCGATGTTCATTGCCTGAGAGAGGATTTCAACCAGGATCTTTCTAACCAAGGGTCTCTTTTGAAACCAGATGAGCTATGAGCTTCAATGGAGCTGAAAATAAACTATTCAGAGGAGCTTTAAAATTTGTTCAGGATGTAATTTTGGACTTTCAAGAAACATCACTTATTCGCCAAATTGTGCCTTTCAAGGCAAAGATATTTGAGAATACGAAAAATGTAATCTGAAAAAAAATGTTGCCGAAGAAAAAATTAGGACAACAATATAAAGGTAAATTACATCTTATTTATAAAGGATTAGAGGCTAAAAACAGATTACTGGAATCCTGTATCAATTATGGAATGAAAATTGGCATCAGAAAAACAAAGGTTATGAAAATAGCAAGGAAAGAGGGAAATATGGATATCAGAATAAATGGGGGAAAATGCAATCATGTAAAGACATTTAAATATCTAGGAAGTGTTATTAGCAGTGATGGAAGATGTAAAAGTGGCATAAAAGCAAGAATATCGATGGGAAGAGATGCCTTTAACAGAAAATGGAATTTATTCAGAAGTAAAATGGACAGAAACCTGATGAAAAGACTAATAAAATGTTATGTGTGGAGTGTTGCCCTCTGTGCAGTTGAAAAAGAAGCAATTAAGAGTTTGGAAAGCTTCGAGATGTGGATTTGGAGAAGGATGGAAAAAATCAAATGGGCTGATAAAATAACTAATGAAGAGGTCTTAAAAAGAGTAGAAGAAGAAAGAAGTCTGTTAAGGAGGATCACAAGAAGAAAGGGAAACTGGATCGGACATATTCTGAGAGGGAATGGAATAATCAGAGATGCAATTGAAGGTAAAATAGAAGGGGAAAAAACTAAAGAAAGAGTGAAGAAAACAATGAAGGCTTAGAACAGAAGAGAGTGGAAGGAAAGTTTCTGCTACTAAAAGAAGAACCTGCTCAATTGCAGAATACTCAAGAAGAAGAGGCTAAATACAGAACGAATGGAATAATTTCATTGTACTGATTGATTTTACGTTTTGTATAAATTTATATATTTATTTAAATTATGAGAAATTTTTAATAAATCGAAATGTCTACATTGATGTTTGGATTTTTTTTGTTTAGTTTTCCTGGAACTCTCATCACTATACTTGGTGAAGACAACATTACATCTGTTCACATTTCTTCAGTTTGCCCACAGCTCTGATTTTCTAAACTCGAAAGAAATATTGCATTTTGAATGTTTTTGTTTGATGTGTCCCACAACTGTAGTTTCGTCATGACTATGTGATCTACATCAGATAGTCACATTACCATTCTTGATGCATGGATCCCATGCTGCTAAGCGTGCCCATGCGGATAGGGCAATGATCTCTGGATACAGAGGTAAGCTGCAAATAAACATGGAGATCTGTAAATAAGCAGTCGTGGACAATGATACGGCATCTACCAACAGAAAGTGGTGAGACATCCAGTAACATGGCTATCTATAAAAAAACCATATATTTCGGAGGATTTCGACGTAGCGAAATGGAACCGCCATTAAATACGTTACAGTCAGCTGGATATTGAGGAAGCAACAACATTCATCAAGATCAGCGAAAGATCGCGCATAAGTGAAAACAGTGTGAAGAGTAACGTGGTAGGGGATAATAATGAAAATGAGAAACGGCTAGCGCACCAAACCTCTTTAGCAGGCTACTGATGGACAGGAAAGGCAACGGGAAGCCACCTTGTTCTGCTATCTTTTCCTAGTAAGGAAGCAGTACGGATGGAAGTTTTAAGAGATAGTAAAGCGCACAATAACTCAGTACATGTGCACTGCAGGGGATGGAACAAGGCTTCTCAGGCCGTAAATCAGCGAAATCCTTCTACCCTCATTAGGACAACTGGAAAATGAAAAGTTGTAAAGAGAGAAATGGATGGATTAAAAATAGCTGTAATTCGTGAGATGTTATGGAATGGAAATGGAAAATACTGAAGCGATGAATATACTATAGAATCATTTATTCAGGTCATGTGACAGCAAACAATGGAGTCGCAGTAGTCCTCAATAAGGAATGCTGGAGAGAAGAGTAATCAACTCAGTAAAATATAGCAGCAGACTGATAATGGTAAAACTCGAAACAAAACCAAGAAATATAATAATAATACAAGCAAATATGCCTAGCATTTACCACAATGATGACAAAGTTGAAAAAATATACGCATATATTTTTTCTGCATATATTTTTCTGTATATTTTTTCTGCATATATTTTTCTGTATATATTTCTGCAAAAAATATTCAGATTATATGGCAGTTATTACAAACAATGAAGGCAAGCTGAAATCCACCCTAACAAAGATGGAAGATATTTTCACACAGCACAACCTAAAATTAATTACAAGAAAACGAAACTACTAATCACAAGTAATGAAAATCCCATGAAAATAAACTTGGAAATAAATAACAACCAAATACAACAGATAACTTCCTCTAAATACCTTGGGAAGAAGCCAATCATACATCAAAGCAAAAATAAGCTTGACCAAAAAGGCATTCTAAATTAATAAAGACATTTTACTAAAAAAGGACTCAGCACTCAACTGAAAAAAGAGATTAATGAAAAACTTACGTATGTTTTTCATTAGTCTCTTGTGACTGATGAAAACATACGTATGGAGCATAGCATTACTTGGTTGTGAGTCTTGGACGTTAACAAAACAAGACATCGAAACGTTGAAGGCATTTGAACTTTGGTGCTGGAGAAGGGTGACGAGGGTTAATTGGATAGAAATAAAGACTAATGAAAGGGTCCTAAACATGGTTCAAGACGAGCGGTTACCGCTGAACCACATCAGTAACAGAAGAAAAAGCGTAGCTGGACACCACCTGAGGTATGGAGGACTGGTTACAGAAATAACGTGTGGTAGAAGGGAAGAAGCTAAAATGCTGACCAAAAATCTCCAATATAAACAATTTAACGATAACTGGGGCTAAAAGCTATGAAGAAATTAAAACGAAAAGCACAGGACAGGTTGCTATGACGTCCTGGTGCAATCAACCGATCTTCGGATTGATGCACCCATGAAGAAGAAGAAGATCAGATAGGAATGAAGTCATGACTATCTGATCCATATTCCACTTCTCAAAAGTGTCACGTTTGTTTGAGATTGAGACTGGGTAGTTCAGTCAAGTTCTTTCTCGGCATTTTCCATAAACCGTATCGCCATTGCATCTCACTTGTAACACGAGTCTCGTTTTAAAATTTTAAAAGTACTGCACTGTCCATAAATGTTGCATATCTCCATCAGTATCCACCCTTAAACATTAGCTTACAGCTAATCCATGAATAGAGATTTCTGTGTTGTTCTTACAGATAATAAATGGCCTTGAAATCCACATACTGAGCAATTCGATGAATAGTCTTTATCTCTGCGTTGTTAACTGGATAGAGAAATAAAAGGCTGAAAATTAAAGGATGCATCTGATTGATAACAATATTAAATTAGGCTCGTGTTTTCAGCCTCTTGTGTCTTTATTGCGTGGTTTCTGTATCGTCAATAATTTTTAAAATTATGTTTAATTGAGAGCCTGTGTAGCTCAGTGGATGTGGCAACAGTGGAAAGAACTCCATGACGGCATAAAGAAGAAAATTAATGCAATGCGCTCTAGACAGCTGTCCGTCAGAGGAAGGGCCCGGGTTTGCAACATCTACCTAACATCTCGCCTGTGGTACAAGATACACAACACCCCGTATCACGGAAGGTGGGCCGAAAAAATACACAGGCTCTGCGCTACGTACATCTGGGGCTCTCAGTATGAACCCATGCGCAGATCAACATTCTTCCATGAAGTTGAAGCTGAAGGTTTAGCATTGCTAAACATCCATCTGAAAACTCTCATCGGCAGGGCAATAACAGCAGCCCGAGCACACACAAAAACCTATCATGCCTATGCGGCAACATTCTTACAAAAGTGTTTGCCGCATAGGTTTATAAGCTCATTTCCAGATATAAAAAAACCAAGCCCGAGAATGTTCAAAGAAATAGCCGAAGGGTACACATATATAATGAAATACTGAGATACCGAAATCTTACTGACAATCAAACCAAGAAAACTATATAAAACATTACGTCAAGTGACATTCCCACCTCCCCAACACAGGGAAATAAGAAAAGGAGAAATTAGGCTAAGTCCGGTGCTTAGCAAAGTTTTCCGACTTCTAATACCACCAAAATACAAAACATTCTTCTATAAAGTACATCATGCCTGTCTCCCCACAAAAATGTGGTGTGTAGCAAAAAAAATCCCACTACAAGACTCAGCGAAGTGTCATTTCTGTCCCGACCCAGAAACAATATATCATATTATGATGTTCTGTAGCAAAACGTCCACAGTATGGAACACCATACAGAAATTCCTACATAAGACACAACCATTCTCTGAAAACACATTATTTTGGCTGGAAGACCAAAAAATGAAAAAAAAAACAGAACTAATAATCATAGTAATAACAATGTATGCAATATGGTCCCACAGATGTGACAAAATACACGGAAGAGACACCAGACCAGACATACTAGCAAAGATTAACAATTATTTAAAGGAAATTATCATAAACACTACACAAAACAAAAGTATAACAACACAGCAATGGAGGAAACTCGGGCTAATTGAAGAAGGAGAAGAAGAAGGAAAAATAAAACTTATACCGATAATGAAACCCCCGTAGTTAGTGATAAACAATAATGATAACCCACTATCTGAACAAAAAGCATAATCCCAGACAAAGGTGCTGGTAACGTAGGCCCATTCGCCACAATGAGAGGAATAATGACAACAAGATATCAAATCTAATAAAAAAAATAATAAAATTTAAAAAAAAAGTATATATGTATATAAAATAATAATTAAAATAAATAAATAAGTAAAAGTTTAAAAAAATAATAAAAATATTAATAATAATATATAGGTACGCCTATATATAAGGGATAAGAATGTTATGTATATGTATATCTAATTGGGTAAGGAAAAATAAATAAATAGCAAATTACTCCTTAAGAAGTCAATACTACTCTAGTAATAAATATGTAGATTAAGATATATTACCACAAATATGTATATGTTCTTGTATATACAGACACCAGGACGGTAGAAATGTCAATTGTAAGAAATGCAGATAACATAAGTTCATAACATGATAATAACCCAAAATGTTAATAGGATATATTATCCATTTATAGACTTGGAACTAATTCTGCAATTCAGAAAACATTTTTTATGTAAGAAATTACAGATTTACCTCTTTAGTTAAGCAAACAATATAATGTTAAAGCAAGATGGAATTCATTTTTGTAAAAATAAGAGTGCCTACAAAAAAATAAAATCTGCATGAGATATAGAGATACTACCAAAATATATGCATATATAAATATAAAGAAAAACATAAGCAATGTATGTATTTTAAGAATAAGAAGTGCATTTAAATTAAGTTAATAAAATAATCATCCAAAATATGTGAACAAAGATATAAAATGAATATATATGTAAAACGAATTGTACATATGGAAAATGTCAATGCTAACATGTATATGTATGTGTATATATATATGTATATATGTATGTGGATGTATATATATATATATATATGTAAACGAGAATAGACTGATCTGATAATGGAACTTATAAATAGACTGAAATCACTATGTAACATATACCAACAAAAATAACAGCTCAAACAATTCAATAGGACAATAAGGAAAATAGAAATTGAGCATGTGATGTTGTATCTTATTTAAACAGCGATTGTAAAACAGGTGTCATAAGTATATTGTAACGAGTAAATGAAAATGCCTAATAGAATTAGCAGCCTATGTACAAATTGTAAATAGCTGTATATATGTTTATTTTTAAATGTACACAGCTGCTGTTGTTGATACAAATAAACTCAGTAGAAGCAGTCTCAAGAAATGTAAATCAAGATGTCAATTAGAATAAGCATTCTATGTACAAATATATATATTGTAAATAGTTGTATATATATTTATTTTGATTGTACATAGATGCTTTAGTGTTAATAAAAATATACTCAGTGGATGTGGCGTTTGTATACCACGGCGCTTGGCCGAACGAAGGAAGACTTGGTTTCGAGTCTAGTCGGCGACTAGAGTAAATTTTTCTAAGCCTTTTTTCGACCGGTTCCCGAGTTAGTCGATCTCTGGTCGAAGTTAGTCTACTGCTAATCGAACAATATTGCACCAAATGGCGACTCCAAGTGAATCCCCTGAAGAGCGTAGCCGTCCTATTCTCTAGAAGATCTTTTCTTCCTACTGAAGATATCCTCCTTTTCAACACAAAAATCCAGTGGAAAACTGAGATCAAATAACTTGGAGTAATATTAGACAGAAAACTGACTTTCAGCTCCCATATTAAGACTCTCTGTGCAAACACATCAAAAACCATAGCCCAGCTCTATCCGCTGATTAACAGAAATAGTAAGCTGAACAACAGAATTAAATTTATATACAAACTCATATACAAACTGATGGTTCGTCCAATACTCATCTACGCTTCACCGGCCTCGAGTCATACTGTGCATCTGTGCACCCTAACAGACTGATCCAACTGGCTGCAGATTATGACGCAATGGATTATTTCAAACATAAAAGACCTAAAGCCATCCTAAACTTCAACACTGAGGACTAATCTTCTAGCCCACTCAGCGCGAGCAATTAGCTCATAAACTTTCTCCACTCACAGTTTCTCTTAAGATAGCGGGGAATATGAAAAGCTTTTGCTTCACCCCTTATGTCAGTAAAGTTGATAGTTGATTTCTTAGATTATTTATAGTAAATTGTAATGAGCGATATCTACTTAAGTATCTCTCTTTCTGCACAATTTCTTTACAATGAGAAACATACCTATCTTACAAAGTATACTTACAGAAAGTTTCGCTCTTGAGTGAGGAGAAACAAGATGAACTTTTACAAGCAACTCATTTATGAGATGTGAGGAGGTATATGTTTATGACAACGTTAAAGAGACGGTTATTAAAACAAACGAAAACGACCAATTAATGCTAGATCCACCAATGATATGTAAGCACATCTCCTTCACCAGGAAGTAGAATTTCTGTGGAATGACTTATCTTACTGTCCCTTTCGAACAAGTCATAATTGACACTAAATAAGGATAATTCAAGAACTGGTTTTTCCAAATGCTTTATGCTAGTTTTCATATTCACAACTTAAGCCAAGGCATTATTATTATTATTATTATTATTATTCAGACAGTCGAAGCAAAGAGAACGGATACAATTCACTATAAATTGATTGGCAATATAGCATTTCAGATTCTACCCAAGAATACAGCAATATTATCTCAGGTGCCCACGTAAAATATGGACTGTTAGAAGTAATGCCACTTTTTTTTTTACAAATTATGTATCTTTAAATTCTCGTCGATTAATTCCTGGAAATGATCAGAGAGTTTTTTAAAACTTCAATAATAACTGGTATCATCCGTGAATAGTCTAAAGTTGTCAATTTAGATGATGTCAGCTCTATTGTTGGTGCAAAGGCTCATCAGCTTGTATTTTAAAATGACAACGAATTTTTTGCAGCTTTGTTTCCAATAATATTTCGATCTCATGTTGCCACCAGGTATTTGTCAGAGATAGGTAAGCCATTTTTCTTGTATAAAAACTTGTGAGTTATAATTGTAAACATCAGTAGTGGTTTCACTACTAATACTTACAGTAGTTCCAAGAGAGAAAAAAAAAAGAGTAATTAATTGCAAGTGACCTTTTATCATGCGATATTTATCTGAGATTTTTAATTTATCTTAGATTCATACATGTAAATAACCCAAAATGAAAAACGTCCTGTTTTCTTAATTTATTTTATTTTTTTGGCCAAAAATGACTTAAACCAGTTGTGAATTACTGGTTTCTGTTTTCTGCCTACGTTTTCTAATAGAGGTCAGACCTATCTAGAATCCTCATTACGAAAATACAATCTTAATAATAGTGGTTGTGTAAGCATTAATAATAATAAATTTACTAAAAATGCCTTCATGATTTGAAAGATCGCTTTGTTAATGAAAAACGATTAAACATATTAACATCGATATATATGCCTTTATTACCATTATACCTTTATTAGGCAAAAATGATGTAGGAGACATATGATTAAGAAAATTTAGTGTATAAGATAATTTAGTGTTATATTTATCCACCTGAAGACGCAATATATTTGATGAATACTGGGGATTTTGTACTCGGTTTTAATCCTTTTCCTAAGTAAGCAAAACAGTTTTGCACGTGAAATACATTCATCCGAGCTACTTGTATATAGAGGCTAATGACTTCATATCACTTGCTTTTCAGGCGTGTATAATGCAATGAATAATGGGAAGGGCCAGAACCCAAACTAGTTTCGACCCCTATTGAATGTTCATGTACAGGTCAAACTCGCTCCAAAAACCCAGCGTTGTTTCCTCCAGTAACAGGCTCACTCTGCCACTGAGAAAAACTCCCAGAACCGGTTGGTTCTACTCCGTGGCAGGCTCACCCCACCACCGAGCAGAGCCACTCATACGTCATCTGAGGGGTAACAGCAACGGCCGTGCCTCAGTTAACTTCAGCATTGCCATTCATCACCCAGGCTTCCAATCGGTTTCGACCTATTCAAGTCTCTTTTCGGTGGGAGCCTGACCTGGAAGAAATACCAAGGTCCTTATAAGGACTGGCTTAAAGGGGGAAGTAAGAATGCTTTTCATCTTTCCCGTTATCTGTAGAGGACAGTGTAGGGATAAGGTGTTATTGAACTATTAAAGCTCTGATCATGGCAGGAGGGTAACGGCAATAGCCGAACCTCCGCTAGAACTTCATTGGCTACAGCATTGCCATCCATTACCCTCCAAGGGTATTAATCACTCACATCTCCCACCACCTACCACCATACCAAGGTTCTTAAAAGAACTGGGAGATGGACTGAGTCCTTGACTCTTAATCCCGTCATCTGAATGAAGAAAATCTTTGTGGATGAGGTGTTATTGAGATAAAAAGAGCCTCAGTTAAAGCTTCATCGACTACAGCATTGCCATTAGTTACCCTGGAAGTCCTTTTTAGGACTTCCAGGGTAACGGTTCTTATAAGAACTGGGCGATGGACTGAGTCCTTGACTCTTTATCCCGTCATCTGAATGAAGAAAATCTGTTTGGATGGAGTGTTATTGAGCTAAAAAGCTCTAGTCATGGCTGGGTAACGGCAATAGCCGAGCCTCAGTTAACCCTTCATTGGCTACAGCATTGCCATTTGTTACCCGAGAAGTCGTAAAAAGGATTTATAATATAATATCATTCAACATTAGGGTAACGGTTCCTTATCCTTATAAGGACTGGCTTAAAGGGGCGAAGCAAGAATGCTTTTCATATTCCCCGTTATCTGTAGAGGGCAGTGTATGGATGAGGTGTTATTGACCAATTAAAGTTAAAGCTCTGATCATGGCAGGAGGGTAACAGCAATAGCTGAGCCTCAGTTAGAACTTCATTAGCTACAGCATTGCCATCCATTACCCTCCAAGGGTATTGGATTGAATGAATCAATCACTGTATCTCACGATCGATTGATCCTCGGTCTAGGATAACGGTTGATGAAGTAATGCAGAAACCATATTTATCTCATGTACAAGTATACAAAAGGTGTTTGAACTTCTTAATAAAAATCTCTGGATGAGAGAAAGATGTAGGAAGTTTTTAACATTGGATTTAATATACATTAAAGTTACCATGAAATTTTATATTTTGTCTACAAGTAGACAAAATTTTCCATTATGCATTGCATTATACACGCCTGAAAGGGAATGTGTGCTTTGCATTATGAGATAATAAGGCAAGTAATATGAAGTCATTAGCCTCTATATACAAGTAGCTCAGACGTGAATATATTTCACGAGCAAAACTTTGTTTTGCTTACTTGGGAAAAGGATTAAAACCACGAATATAAAATTTCTTGGTATCTTTAACATGGATCTCATTTATTTTGGTCGTATTAATTCTTTTGATATTTTGCATAGGTCTGTGGAATCAAAGCCTTCCGTCATATATTTAAGCCTAGAAATGAGAACATTATAGTTTGTTGTTTTTTCATCATTTGATTTAATGTTGGTAAACGATTAGCAATTTAAATAACTTGGCTGTTGATAGATTGGACTGGAAAGCTGTTCTTCATGGTAGCCTCAAACTACCTAAAACGGATGAGGAAGAAGAAGAAGATGATTACGATGATAATGAAACGATTCACAGTTGCTAATTATGTTCTCTAAATATCACGCACGCGAGCACACACACACGAGAGAGCGAGCACGTACTAATAACATCGTACAAATACAAAGAAAAATTTGTCATTTTTATATAAAAATGACATTTTTATATAAAAAATCTCTTTCTTATATAAAAAAGTAATTATAGTGTGATATTTTAGTTACAGACAGAATCGTTTATCGCGATTCTTGAGCCCTGGATATGATACTCTTTGTTGCCATGCACAAGTCCGTCTAAAAGCGTTGAAGAATGGCAATAAAACGAAGTTCTGGTTGAGGTCATCCTGAAGTGATTTCATGTTCGTGCTACTCCGCCTTCAGTTTGTTTTTGAATCTGGATTTCTGCCAGCACTTAGGAATTATAGATTTCCTTATTCCACCTAACGAAGGCCATCATTTCCATTGCTTGTTGTTCAGTCGAGCTTGGAATGTAAACAGGGATTCAAGGAAGGTTATATATAAATAAATCTGGTTGTCGTTTTGAATAGCTTGCGACCCAATACGCACGAAGATTGAAAATACTCCATCATTGCAGCATTTCGATTTTTAATCTTAGTTTTACTACTATTAGTGTTTATTTCGTTTTGATGAATTTCAAATAAAAACATTTTTCACACAAATCGGTTTTATTCTAGAAAGATTTTTAGGGAGTCAAATTTTGATTACTTTTTTTGTCATTTAAAAAAAAAAAGAATTCCTGTTTAAAAACATTAAATATGATGTCTTAATAAATAATTTATGTATGTTATTAATTTTAGATATTTGAAAATTTTAATCTACTTAATCAAATTACGTATTTCTGTCAGAAACAAGAACTCTCCAACAGGCAGCAAATCACACAGCTTTTTTTTTTTGTCATTTAGTTTAGAGAATCGCCACTAGATGGCGATTACAATAATCGCATGAAACATAGGATATTAAATCCTGGTTTTTTTTTCGATTTATTATTATTATGTAACACCTCCAGGGAGTTCAAAGACTCATCGAGGGAGGGCATCTACTCTACAAGTTTCCGTCTCCACCACTCCACCAACCACAACTACCTTCATCATTTACACCAACGCCATCTACCGCCGACCACTACCACTAGTATTTCCACAGACAATCACCAACATCCATGCCCACGGCGGGATTTGAACCCGCCGGCTTTGTGTTGGAGAGCGGATACGCTAACCACTCGGCCAGCCAGGCCAGCGCATTTAAGTCAAAGTAAACTCTGAAGATAAATATGATATATTAGAAATAGGAAAAAAAAAACTTTCAGATTGAAATACTATAGTGGCAATCACACATCCATTATGTAAAGTGATGAAGCATATTTTTAGAATTTATGGTGTAAAAAAAGGGATTGTAGGCGCGGTTAGCCGAGTGGTTATGCGCTTCGCAACCATATGCCTCGGAAAGGAGTGTCCTGGATTCGATTCCCGTCGATGACGTCAGGAACTTAAGGATCTTCCTCAACCCATAGCCAAGTTAGCCGGTCTTAGGCGTGGACTGCAGGGTTTTTGCCCAGTTTTTCCTAGGGTTTTTCCTCCCGCAAAGCAGGTAAACCAGCCTTGAGAACATAACGCTTCACAGACAGTTATACATAGTCGAGTAATGTTGGCTGAGTAATTTTGCTTTGATTTATTATTTTAATATAAGGGAAAAAATTAAGTAAATGGCATATCAGATGGAATGTTGATCCGCATTAGAAGACAGATTCTTCTATTTTTCAACAGGAAATGTCTCGCCTGCAGTCATGATGTTGTTCAGATAATAAAGTAGCTTAGCCATGTGAATACTTCTGTTCATGGAGTTCAAATTTTAACATATCTTTAGGAGACATTTCCTCGGGTGGATCCATCAATCAAATAATATCTCACTCTCTCTCTCTCTCTCTCTCTCTCTCTCTCTCTCTTTCTGTCTTTCTCGTAAGAGAACTGCTTTGCATTCTGCTATAAGGAAAAGGTATGTGATATAAAGCCATATGATTATTCCGATTGTGTGTGTGTGTGTGTGTGTGTATGCGCGCGCGCAGAAGACAGAGGAACAAGATTGTAGATTCTTTTCTGAATATGTCGCTTCTTTTCGTAGAGTATTTTTTAAATTGCTCGCCTGTCCTTAACAACCGTATAAAGGAGGATTAGTCTAAACCACGGTGAAACTGCACTTAAGTTATTCAGGGGCCTTAACAACGTTGGTGTTTATCTTTTTTATTGACATGTGCAGAAAGCAAAGAAATAAATGATGAAAAATCAGAAAAAGCAATTAGAAGTCGGGCCTGCCTTAAGATCGGAACGTGTGTAATATTCGCTAAATGCCTAAGTCAGATGCATCATATAAGTGCCAAGAAAGTAGAGAAAATAATATTAGATTTATTGGTAAACACTGCTTAGGAATCGATTGTTTAGAGCGAACTCTGCAAATAGAAATAAGTGTCGAAGAGTGTGACGTCCTTAGTGCAGTTGTTGGGATAAAGATAAGAGAAGTTAAAGACCAAGAAAGAGATGGCATGAGACCGGAACAAGCCACCTGGCCTAAAAAATCCATGTTAGGAAGATAATGAAGAAGGAGAAGACGTAATAAGTGTTAAATAAACTATCTTTTGAAGAAAGAAACGTTACAAACTACAGTAGCTTGAAAATGGCCCTAAAGACATAAGTGTGAACGAGAAATACGCAAGTATTTCTCGTTCACCCTACAGGTAAACTTACAGACTTAATGAAACACAGTATATTAGTTCAGGCTTTCCCGTTCATGGATACGTGCGTGTAACTAACCGGTGTAATTTTCAGATAAGCTTAACAGAAAGCTTCGAGGATGTAAGCTGATATTTTAAAACGTCACCTGGGATCATCGCAAAGAACAAAAATCCATTTATTACAACTACAGTATTTAAATACATTTAAACAAAAGTTTATAAATAAATATAATTTATTGTTATTGTATAAATACTGTAAAAATGTAATCTTATTCAACTGCAAATGAAAATTACCAACTACATTTACTATTATTAATCCATATACAATTTATATATAAGAAATATATTAGTTATTCGTTATACAAAAAATCTGTGTAATTTTTATTGTTAATATTAGAACATGTGTTGTAAATACATATTGTATAAGCAAAAAAAAATATTGATTTTTTTATTGAAATTCAGTTTGAAAGAGCCATAATCTACAGCACTTAGTGCTGAATTTTGTAAAAGTGTAAGTTGGAATGTCCCTCAGGATGATTATTGTATATGTGTAAGTATTTTAGAAATCAATAAAAATATTATTATTATATTATATTATTCTTATAATAATACAGGGTGTTTCGAAAGAATATCCCGATTTCAAAATTGCATATCTCTGCAACTACGAACAACAAGTGAATGCGTCTTGTACCATGTGAACGGCCTTGGCTCAGAGTTTGATATGAAGACTGCTAGATGTCACTACTATCGCCCATATAGCAGCTACGCTTAGTTAATAAGAAGGCCTTACTTTATACTTGGTACTTTATTTTGGAACTGTACCACATTTTCATTATTAAATATAATTATTTTAAATTGGGTCATTCTCTTTGAAACACCCTAAATATTCATGTATGTGCTTTATTTTTATTTTTTTTATTAGAAGGTGAGATCACGTGATGATAAAGCTCATAAGGCGGACTGCATCGCTTCTAGAAATTATGGACTTTTGTAAGGGGCCATTGTCAATTTAATGAATAATTAATATACTGTATATTCACACGCCAAATACCAAACGTATGGTGGACAGCAACTTATCTGTGTGAATGAAATCTAATGAAAGAAGATTGACATTTCGTTAAAGAGGTGCAAAATAGAGAGCTATTTTAACCCCCCCCCACACACACACACGCAGAGAGAGAGAGAGAGAGAGAATCATTGAGAATTTGATATGGCAGAGGACATGCCTATTTTGATAATTACGGTTATTAACTATTATTTCTATTTTTCTTTTGACAACTTCTTGCATTTTTTATATCACATAATTATACGTCATAATTTACTGCATAATTTAATTTTACACAGGCCTGTGTCACCCTATTGCAAATGTGTTCATATCCATAGTGCTAAAACACCAGAAGAAAGATCATTCATTCTGATTCCAGACGCTGACTGGAGGGACTTTTTCCAAGCCTTCATTCTACTGGTTCCCAGTTAGTTGATCTGTAGTACGTGAGGTTTTTACTGCCAAAAGTTAGGGATTTAATTCCCTAGTTTCTGGGAATTTCAACATCCCAAGAAAATTGATTGTAAAACTTGCACTGTTTAGACTATATAAGAAAAACGTCTACCCACAAATGAGAGAACCATACCTGTCACAGTGCCAAAAAGAGTCAGTTCACGTTGAAGGGGAGAAATGAATAAGACGATGTACGTATTCGTCACCAACACGAGAAATCACCTGCTTTATACATGATGTTTTTTAACAGTTGTTCAACTAAATAGTTGCCACTTTAAAAACTAGACTGTTCAAAAAAGAAAAGCTGATATTCCGACATGTGATAATAACCAAACTCATCCCACCAGACGGATTGATAACCCTATTATTGAAATGGATTCGCCTTCTTCTGCCATGCGCAGAAGTGTCGAGGGTCTAGCATCTGTGGTCGAAGTATATATAAGATGGCATGGTATATTTGAAAAGATACTACTAGTATACCACTAGTTTCGTTGAATTGATCAACATCTTCAGGTATCACAATCAAAGAAGTATATAAAAAATTACACAGACTTAAAATTGTAATAACAGAACAAGTACAAAAAGACAGTAGCGTGTTTGAAAAAAATGCAAGTATGAGTTCCAAACAAACGAATACTACGCGCTGTCGCGAGTGCGCCAGTAATGAACAGAGGTAACGTGTGCGTCAGAGAGATTGAAACTTAGGCTGTTGTTCATATGAAAGGAATCTAGAGAAATTTCTCTAGATTCGACAATCTTTCTCTCGAGTTCATCATAGCACACATGGATGTTAGAAGTTTGAGTCCAGTTCACAATGTGTTGGCGGCCTTCGTCTGAGTTAACTGAAAAGAGAACGTGGCTAGAGAGAGCGCTGGCTCAAGTCCTGTTGTAGGAGATATCTCTACGGTGTTCATCCAAACGTAGAAGGATGGATTTAGCAATCTGGCCAAAGTATGGCTTTCCATAATCACATAAAATCTTGTACACTCCTGGAAACTGAGTTGGAAGATGTTTCTCTTTAGGTTTGCTACGTAATGAACGAAGTTTTGGAAGCGTAGTGAAGCAAGTTCTGAAGTTCAACTTCTTGAGAATTTTTGCCAGTTTTGGTGAAAGAGAGAGCTGATGTGAGGCAAAGAGATGAAGGCTCTTGGGGAAAGAGGGATCTTCAGAAGTACTTGAGTGACTGGGGGAAAGAAATTTGTCAATTTTCTTAGGAGAGAAACCATTATTAATAAAAGTTTTTTTAAGAAAAAGGAGTTCATTTTCAATATCAGCTTCTGTAAGTAAAGATTTGGCTCAGTGAGCTAAGGTGGAAATAATACTAAATTTTTCTTTTTAAGAAAAATTTGGCATTATTTCCAAATATATATATATATATATATATATATATATATATATATATATATATATATTTGGAAATAATGCTTGACAGAGAGAACATCGGATTCATATGAAAATAAGTGAAGAGAACGCATTCCATGTATTCATACCAGTTTTTTTATATTAAAGAGTATTTTGTTTATTTACTCTATCTTTAAATATAATATCACTGCAAAATTCGATAAAACTGCTAATATATATGTAAATATTTTATAGTTTCCTGCATTTTTATTCATACACCATAAAATAAACAGTAATATGTTGATACAAATTAAGAGTATAATAGATGTATTTTAACTTAGATATTTATATTATATATATTTAAATTATAGGACTAATTTAGTTTATGGAATCTTCTATTTTCGTTACAAATTAGTTCGACCAATATAAACCCAGTTAATGTCAATCTTTTCCATACTTTATATTGTCGAAAATAACATAAAATCATTATAGACACGAAATGTATTGAATTTTATATGAAACTTGTTACAGAAATTATTCAATTTAGTTAAGGAATCCAGAGACTTGTACTCTATTTCACTGTAATAAATAATATATATACAATTTTAATACGCAGTATAATTTATACGATTTGAAAACGTTTATGCTGGCAACAGTAGAAAATACGTCTTAGTTCTGTTAAAACTGAGGCTGCACTTTTCGAGAAGGGAATGAGATGAACAAGAAAGTGGATTCAGATTGTCCAGTTTCTTAGGATAACCCCATTATTTCCTTCAAAGAGTGGAAGTAAAAGTTCTTACTTTGTTAGTATTTTAATACATTCGTTTATAAAAATATAATTTCTGTATCATAATCCTTTTGTACGAGTAGACGAATACTTTTCCCAGAGTAAACAACTTCGCAGTAGTATCCATTTTTTTAACTTAGAATTCAAGCAGGTTTAC
Organism: Typopeltis vanoorti; assembly: GCF_054136105.1. NCBI lineage: Eukaryota > Metazoa > Arthropoda > Arachnida > Uropygi > Thelyphonidae > Typopeltis > Typopeltis vanoorti. The sequence continues at coordinate 28,880,227 of NC_143572.1, forward strand.
CTTAAAAAGTAAACCTATATTGCTCAAGTACAGAAATGATTCTAACAAATGAAACACATATATGAAAAAAGAAAGAAACAGTGTTGATATTATTAGGATAAAAATTCAAAGAAATGACCAGCTTCTGTTCCAATATGTGCTTTTAAAAAAATAATATAAATTATTCTAGTAATTAATTTATAGTAATTATTATTATTATAGAAAATATATTCATTTTAACACAACCCTTTTGACTCAAACAAGTTATAATGTTAGTTACAAAGTCAGTGTTAGTTAAAAAAAAAATATATATATATATATATATATATAGTTATTTTAACCTTTATTTCACTCACACAAAAAAAGATAAAAGAAATCCATGTGTAAATAAAAAAAAAATAAAATTAAAATAGCATCAAATCTCAATGGCAGATGGTGCCACTGTATAATGCAGTGTGTGACGTTCTGAAGAATTAAAATCATGTGCGTAAATTATTCTAAAGCCAGGAATAACAATGAATAGATGTTGCTTGATTTTAATATTCATTTTTGAGGAATTCTAATTTTACTTATTAAATTGTAGATGCTTTCTACATATAAATCTACCGCACTGTTAATAGAGATGCACTTATATTGTCAGGTTATAGGGTCAAAAACGCTTAGATTGATGTAAGAAATGATTACTTCTTCTGGTTCTCATCTGCCATACGGCCGCGGGAGGATAGCTATAAGCTACTATTCTAGGGAGAGATGATTATGAGCAAGGTGGTTTCCCGTTGCCTTCCTTGCCGTAAGTATTTTATGACTGTAACCTGTGTGTTCACGGGGCCGGTTTGCCTGGTTGCGGGATGAAAAACCCCACATAAACTGGCGGAAAAAACCCTGCTGTCCACGCCCAAGACCGGCTAACTTGGCTATGGCTGAGGAAGATCCTTAAGCTCCTCACGTCGTGGACGGGAATCGAACCTAGGACACTCCTTTCCCAGGCATATGGTTGCGAAGCGCAAAGCCACTAGGCTAACCGCGCGGACGAAATTATTACAGTTATCGAAAACACGCAGCGAATGAAAGCACGTAACTAAGGTTAGGAAGTGATGGGGGGGGAGAAAGAACCGTCGTTCATTCCATGTCTTTTACTATGATATTCATGCCTTTTCGGATGAAGAAAATCAAGTTGTATGGAGGAAAGAAAAAATAACCCATGTTTTCATAAAAATATATATGAAATAATCAAAATACAACACAAAATGTGTGTTTTGCACCGTCAGATGGAGCCACAATACACCAAGGAGCGCCGTTACTTCTAACCCGTATTGGTCGAATATAATATATATATGATACATACTGACAAAGCCCTGATAAAGGTTCTTAAATGAAATTTGAAATCAAGGTCTTTTAAACCAAATAGCTCATTGCAACTCAAGGAGCTATGAAAGCTCTTTTTATATTACATTAAATTTTATTTAGTAATAAGCACAAATTCTTTGGGAAGACACCATCACTCTACCATAATAATGGACTGTTAAAATTCCACTTTCATCGGGGAAGTTAATGTACTAAAGTCATATATCATATACTAAAGTACATATGCAATCGCTGTAAAGGATCATATCATATATCATATATCATATATATCATATATCATATATATATATAAATATATATATATATAAATATAAATAAAGTACATATGCAATCGCTGTAAAGGATCATATCATATATCATATATCATATATATCATATATCATATATATATATAAATATATATATATATAAATATAAATATATATATATAAATAAATAAATATATATAAATATAAATATATATATATATAAATAAATATATATAAATATAAATATATATATATATATATATATATATATGATCCTTTACAGCGATTGCAAAAAAGGGGATTGCACTTTGCTCAGTAGCTTCAGAAATTTATCTATATTCTATGAAATTATCATATCATGGGATACATCAGAAAATAGCCGAGATATCAATGCAGGTATGGATTTTAATTCATCTTCTGAAGCCAAAGGCGACAACGATGTCACCTGAATTCACATTGCAATCCACTCACCATTAATCCATCCCAATTCAATTAAGATTCATGCACGACTACAATAAGTAAAATCATATTGGTGAATTTGGTGACGAATTCAGAACAACACTCCAAGTTGTGAAGGTAGTTGTGTAGTTTTAAATAAAAAGACTTCATCTCTAGTTATAATGTGATATTCATTTGGTGTTTCCATGACAACCGAAGGAAAATGACATTTTTACAATTTTTAACAATTGGGGAACTTCTTCTTCTGCAGCTTCTCCCACTTAAGTGGGGTCGCTGTTGATAATGAGTCTCCTGTACTCCTTCCTGTCTTGGGCGGTCACCACATCCAAGTTCTTCATCCTCAAGTCCTCTTCTACCAGCTCCCTCCATCTCTTCTTTGGCTGCCCACGCTTCCTTCTTCCTTGCAAATCCATCTGCATGACCCTTCTTCCCACATATTCGTCCTTCCTCCTCATCGCATGACCAAACCATTGAAACCTTGCCTCCTATATTTTCGCTCCTAAGTTCGTAACTTTCACTGTTCCCCTGACATAGTAATTTCTCAGATGATCCTTTCTGGTCACACCGCACATCCACCTAAACAATCTCATCTCTGCTACTTCCATCCTGCTGATGTTATTTTTCCTCAGGGCCACAGTTTCCATAACATATGTCATAGCTGTCCTCACTACTGTCCTATAGAATTTGCATTTCAGGTTGATCGGCACCCTCTTATCGCATAACACTCCAGCCATCTCTCTCCAGTTCCTCCAACCTGCTTGTATCCTGCATCCCACTTCCTTCTCAGCAACTCCATCTTCTTCCACTGTTGAACCTAAGTATCTAAAGTCTCTCGCCTTCCTGATGACATTTCCTTCCAGCTCCAGGTCTGTCTCCTGGCCGCCGCCCACTATGCAACACATATACTCTGTCTTACTTCTGCTCAGTCTCATATCTCTCTTTTCCAGTACTTTTCTCCATCTTTCCAGTTTAGTTCCCGCTTCTTCTCTTGAATGTGCACACAGCAAGATGTCATCTGCATACAACATTGTCCAAGGCGCATCTTCTCTCACCTCCTCCGTCACCACCTCCATCACAATATTAAACAGAAACGGACTTAATGCTGACCCTTGATGCAAGCCAACTGTTACTTGAAGACTTTCTGTCTGTCCCAGACCAGACCAGACAGGTCGGAACACTTGTCTTCAAAATTATAGCATTATAGGAACAGATTATAGCAATTAGCTCGACAATTTGGTTTTCTTTCAAAGTGCATTAATTTCAAAATTTGGTTATAATTGTTTTAATTTAGTACAAAAAATTAATATAGCAATTTTAAGTATTCTTCAAAAGAAAAAAAAAATCGAATGCTTTTTTAACTTTCGCGTATAACCTTTGCGATGCAGAAGCTAAATGGCATTGGAATACATCTGGCTACATTTTATGGTCAAATCTGTTTTTATATGCCCTATCGACTAACTAAATGGTAACATCTGTTATAAATTTTACGAAATTATCAGACCCACTGCTAACACAGAAAAAACAAAACCATATTTTGATACGCAAATATGATTACTATAGAATAAATTCATGGATCAAATCATTACATAAAACTTGCAGTTTTGATGTCGATGTTTCCACACTATTACATAAGTCGCAAGTCCTGCTCTGTTATCAGATTAACAATATGAATTGGGGTTCCCAGCGTCAGCATGAGCTTGAAGATGTTTTTCAGCGCAAGCTTTTTAAGTTAAGGCACATTCTTTAAAATGTTTTCAGCAAGCACACAATCAAGACAGAATATTGGTTTCCAAAGTTCTTTATATATATATATATTACAATACATAATTGATTAACGAGAATTAAAATTAAAGTATATATTTCATTTAAATTGTATTCTTATAAAAAATATTTTTCTTTTAGCTCGATTTCTAATATATGTATATAAATAACATTTATCTTTATAATTAGTTAAATCTGTATCCCATTTATAATTACATAATTTAGAGTTATAAAGGTAAGTTATAAATGATAAAAGATAAATGTAAAATAAAATAAAAAAAATAAATGAACGAACCAAACAACATGATACTCAAAACCGGGTTTGTCATCTCACAGAGTTATTTAAATTCAGCCATAAGTACGGAGTTATTAATTTATATAATTTAGTTTATTTTAATGTGAACTTGATGCTTCTAATTTGCAAAGAAAGCATTGCAAATCATTTATAAGTTGTTATTATTTTAAATTATTTAATATTTATGGTTATTTATAATCATTTATAAGTTGGTTGAAGTTATCTAATTAATTAATAGAATTCCGTGTGCGCTACTTGCAGCTTCATTAACCTGATTTGAATCCCATGGAATATTTATGAGATTATATAGAACGCAGAATTCATGAGTCGACACAGTGTCTTGGTCAGTTGAATACATCCGGGACATTATCCTGCCCAGTTGGTCCAGAATATCTTAAGAAATCTTCTGTCTTCTAGTAGAATCAATGGCGCAGGTGGTTACTCCAAAGAAGATCCCACTCACAACTTAGAAGCTGGTCGTAATGTTTTAGTTGATGAGAGTACGTTAATGTTGAGTGCTGTGTATCACGTTGGCTTTATTTATTACACAGGAAAGTCCTAAAAATTGCAAAAACAGCCAATTTATTATTTAAAGTTTTGTTCAGCTGTTCACTGCTTGATGAAATATATGAAATTCCACAGTAATAAGAAACTTTTGCGATCCTTTAATGAATTTTTTTAATCTATCTATCTATTCCCTTCTGCCATACGGCTGGTGGGGTAGCTATATGCTACCATACTAAGGAGATGATTATGAGCAAGGTGGTTGCCCGTCGCCTTCCTTGTCGTACTATATCCTATGGCTGTACCCTGTGTGTGTTCACGGTGCCGGTTTGCCTGCTTGTGGGATGAAACCCCTACCCAATTAACTGGGGGAAAAACCCTGCTGTCCACACCCAAGACATTATTTAAAAATTCATTTTTAAATAATGTCATCATTTACGTAGCTGTATCCCCTGTACATTATTTTTCTGACATTTCTTTGCACCTTTTCCACACACAGGATACCAAATCCTGCGTGCAAAAGCAGGATTTGGTATCCTGTGTGGTATCTGGATATCTGAATATCTGATATGGTATCTGAATCATAGGCCATATTTTCATTGGCAATTACAATTTCATTATCAAATATTTTTCTTATTCACAGAATTTCCTTTTTTCTATGTATTAAATGTTCAAAGATGGCATGGCGATTAATATATGAAAACATACTACGTCTCAGACTTTTGATGGAAATACATTTCGATGCATAGAGTCCAACTTCAGGTACACATTATGCATCTTTCATGATATCTGATTGACAAGACCAAAGTTTAATTCAAGAATGTGAAGCATAGCAGCAAGAAAGGAAAAAACAAAAACATATCTCAGTTTTATGTTAAGTTCTAAATCGTTAATATTGTAGAAGGTAAATGCTTGTTCAAAATATTACTCACTTTCTCACAATTAATCCGATAAACAACCTAAGAAATATACCCTATTTATGTTCCACATTAATGAACACAAATCATCGGAATATATAAAAGATAAAATTACTAACATAATTTAAAATAATATTTTAGGCAGCGTTATGTCCATTTATCACTGTTATTTCGTTCAAAAACTCTCTTAAAGCGATGATTTCATTAGTGTTTGATATCACTAATAGAATGAAAGAAAAACAAGTGAAGATACTACCATTTGCATCATGGTGAGGAGCCTCTTCCACCACAGATATTTCTGAACTTTCGGTCCAAGACCACTCATGGCATAATAGAAGTACATCAAGATATGCATAGCCGAATTCTGCAGCACAATGAAATAAGTACTTCTACCTATAATATTTATATAAATAGATAAATAAATAATTAGAATAAATTAAAACACAACAAGCACTGTACTGCTTATTTAGATATTTCCAACTAAAAAACATTGTTAACTGAAAAAGCATCTAATCAAACAGAACAAAGTGTTCTTAATATTTAAATATGTTGACAAAACATCGGTAAGGGACAGTGATGATTTGTCAATACATATCAGACATTTTCTCACGTATTTTATGATGAACAATTAGTTACATTTTCTTTCCTTGAGATTTTGTCTAGATACAGTTTTATAACCCGATGGAAAGTTGATGTTTGATGCTTGTTAACTGAATGCTCTCCAATTGTTGTTCATAGGTTTTGGGATAAAAAAAATATAAAATTTTCGAGCAAAAAAAAAAAGTGGGGGGATCTCCAAACATCGACAAAACATGGTTAAGAAAATAATCGAAATGCAATAAAAATGTGCAGTTTTGACCGTTAGATGGCGCCACAATACACAGACATTTTCTTGATTTTCCTTACTTATAAGAAAGTTGTTATTAAGAATACGCATTCACAATTAATACATAATTTCTTGAGATTTAAAAGTTGTTCTAAAAGTTTCTATTAATCGTGATTGCATATTCTTAAAAAACATCTTTCTCTAAGTGAAAAAAATCAAGAAAATGAAATCTCCGTGCATTGTGACTCCATCTAACGATCAAAAATACAATTTCTAAATTTCCATTAATTTCTTAATCATGTTTTTTTAGGAAGTTTTGGGATCCCCCCCGCCCCCTTTCATGCATGAAAAAAAAAAATTTTTTTTTTTCATGCATGAAATTATTTGATTTCTTCTTCTTCTCTAACTGAAAATTATTAGTGAAGCCTTGCTGTTAAATGATTTTAAAGAGATTTTAATGATCTTTTCTTTTCTCGACTGCTCCTAGCATTGACGCATCAATAAACCGTAAGCGTTGTTGTTATTATTATTACTTCAAGATTTTATATTTCTAAAATAAGCTATAGAATAGTTTTAATAGTTAACCACCATATTCGGATTCTAGATCATCTAAAACACAGAAACTGATAACTTTTTTTAAAACTCTTCTAAACTATTAATAATCGCATTAACAAAATCCTTCATTTCCTTAAAGATTGATTTTAAATTGACACAATTCTTATTGGAGTCCGTTATAATGGCATGAAGTGGATTTTTCATAAAAAAAATAGGGAATAATATAGAACATGTTTCACTTAGTTGCAGATCAAATTAAACGTACCAAATATAAATATATATATTAAACGCAATATATCTATACCATACATAAGCTCAGTCTCTCAAAAATTAGCCAAGGTTCTCAAAAAATATAACATCACAACTTTATTTACTCCGCTTCCTAAGATCCGCTCCCTAGTGAGCCGTCCAAAGCCTAGCCATCATAGTCTAAAATATCCCGGTGTGTATAAGATATGGTGGGGCTGCCACATCCCTTACTTTGGCCAGACGGATAAGTCTATTGAATTGCGTATGGAGGAGCACAGGAGGTACATCGCTTACAAGAGAACACGTACCAGGGCTTTATCCAGCCATATCCTTTTTTCGGCCGATTCTGATGATGAAAATCATGATCATACAATCCTTGGGGATAGGTCTAACAACATTTTCCGTTGCCATGACGAATTTCAGAGACAAATTGTAGAATCCAGAGAAATCATCCTCAACCCTGTACGTTTAAATAATAATTTAAGCTATAACCTCCCAGGCTGTCATTCTGATGTGACCTAACGATGTGACAATGAAGGAACAGCTCTCTCTCTCTCTCTCTCTCTCTCTCTCTCTATATATATATATATATATATATATATATATATATAAAATCCTCAAGGGCTCACTCTAGTGAGTACGGGCACGACGAATCCGAGGCACCTTAAGCTGGACCACGCCTTACTTCGTGTAATATAACACCTGTTATATTATCTGTAGACTGGTCCCTACTCTTATTTCCCTCTGTATTTCTTTTCACCTTGCTTCTTCCCCCCAATGCTATTAGAGTATTCGAGGACTAGGGGTGATTCTGTCCTATTTACCTATTTGTTTATCTCACGCACCCGACCATCCCCAGTTAAAAATGGCGAAGACAAATCAGAACTCTATACCGCATCGGTCGTCGCGCGGGGTACCAAGGACCGCACTGGATGTTAGACTTCCTGGACAGCCAGTGACAAATGGGCTACAGGAGCAAGATCCACAGAACTCGCAAGTATTTACTAGGAAAAAGTGGAGCATGGCTGAAAATCGACGTCATGCAGTGCTTCTACAGTTCAAACCCCTCAGTTAGGGGATTTCAAAAACGAATGATCCAACTTTGACTTGAACGACACCCAAATTCTGAAATTTCATTCGAAAGGCTGATGCAGCAACGCAGCTTCATTTTCAAACGCAAGGTATTTAGTGAACTTGAGCTGTAAAAGGAGACCGTACTGACCCTGAAGCTACCAAGAATATGAATGGAGCAGAACCAGATTCCAAAATGCAGAATGCTGAAAAATTTGAAAATATACAAATAGTTGAAAGGAAGTTATCAGAGAAGGAACGAGAACTCGCAAGAAAAATTATCGAGCAAATGAATAGCAACCTGGTACGAGTTAGGCTTCCAGTATTGAGACAAGTACCTCACCAAAAACTGAAGGAACTCCTACAAGAGACCAATAAAGCTGCAAGGGATATTCCTACTGGAACTATTGGGCAAACGAATCAACTTATGTACTCAATAGCCTACGTCGTAACATCTGAATTAGGATATAAGATTGGTGAAGCCAAAAGCAGTAAGGGTCAGGAACCAAAATGGAAGCATCGACTGGAGAATAAAATTCTGAAACTCAGAGTATACGAGAGCAATTTGAAAAACCTTAAGGAAAAGAAGCAGAAAAACACAAGAATCCGAAATAACCTCATGAAGTATTAGAGGAAGTGAAGCAAAAAATAGTTGCAGTTGCAGCTAAAATAAGAAGCTACAGTGTACGGATTGAACAGTACAAGCAAAATTCGATGTTTCGCGCAAATCAGCACCAGTTTTACAAGAAAATTGATTGCTGCAGGAATGATAACCTTAAAGAAAATATAAATATAAATACCAGAGACAAAGAAAATACACTAAAGTTTTGGAAAAACCTATGGGACAACCCTAAGAGGCACAATAACAAGGCAAAGTCGATTAAAGAAATTAAGAACGAATCTCAAGAACGAAAAATGGACCAACTGAAAAGAACAGTGGAATGATTCTAAAGCAAGCTAAAAGAATAAAAAATTGGTCAACACCCGGGAAGGATGAATTACATGGCTACTGGTTGAAATATCTAACAGGCTTACACGAAAGACTTGCTAACCAATTTTATGATGTTTTAGAAGGAAAAAGCAAAGAAGAGTGGCTCACAGCAAGGAAAACGTTTTTGATCATAAAGGATAAAGAAAAAGGTCAAAACCCAGAAAACATCCTACCAATAACCTGATGCCAACAATCTTTAAGCTACTCACAGGCATACTAGCTGATAAAATATACAGGTATCTTAAAGCAAATTCTCTTCTCCCAATTGAACAAAAAGGTAACAGAAAAAATTCAAGAGGCACAAAAGACCAATTGCTGATTGATAAAATGATTCTTAAAAATTGAAAACGTAGAAAAACCAACCTTCACATGGCTTGGATAGATTATAGAAAAGCGTTTGATTCGGTGCCTCATAGTTGGATTTTAAAATGCACAGAACTCTTCGGTATTAGCGAAAATGTACAAACATTTTTGCAATCCAGCATGAAACTGGAAAACAACGTTGGTTCTAAATAGAGAAGAAATTGGACAGGTAAACATAAACATCAAAAGGGGCATCTTTCAAAGAGACTCATTATCTTCTCTATCGTTTATATTGTCATTGATCCCCTTAACTAGAATTTTAAATAAAACTGCTCATAGTTATCAAACAGCGCAAAAAAGTGCAAAGATATCTCACCTTTTATACATGGACGATCTGAAGTTGTATGCAAAATCAGAGAATGAACTCGGATCGTTGTTTAACACTGTGCACATATTGGGTCAAGATATATCAATGGATTTTGGCTTAGACAAATGTGCAATTGCTGGAATAACAAGAAGAAAGTTTGAAGATATGAACGAAATCGAGCTGCTCAATGGTGAAATAATCAAGACAATAAAATTCGAAGACAGCTACAAATATCTAGGAATTTTAGAAGCATCACAAATTCTGCACAATAAGATCAAAGAAAGAAGTAGAGCGGAATACTTAAGACGATTAAGAAAACTCCTTAAGTCAATGCTTAATGCTGGAAATTTGATAAAAGCAATTAATACCTGGGCCATACCTGTTCTGAGATATTCAGCAGGCATTGTTGAATGGACCCAGCTAGAGATTGAACAAATCACTTATTTAGACCGAAAAACTCGAAAATTAATGACAATGCACCATGCCCTCAATCGTCGCAGTGACATTGATAGGCTCTATCTATCACGCAAAAAAGGAGGTAGAGGATTATTACAAGTGAAGCAAATGATTGAAGAAGAAAGACGATTAAATGATTATCTGCAGCAAAGAACGGAAAATTTTCTAATTGAGGTAAGGAAAGAGGGTTTATTTAAACCCATGGAGACAAAATTGGAATACAAAACCAACCAAGTAAAAGTGAGAACTGAAAGATGGAAAAATAAAGCATTTCATGGAAAATACCTTCACAGCATAGAGGACAGCGCTGACAGCACCTTGACTTGTCAATGGTTCAGAAATGGAGCACTAAAGAAAGAAACAGAATCGGTAATTTTTGCAGCACACGAAAAAGCCATTAAAACCAACGTTATGAAGGCAAAAATACAAAAAATTCAAGAAGATAGTAAATGTAGATTGTGCAAAGAAAAGGAAGAAACGGTAGACCACATTATAAGTGGATGCAGCAAAATCGATCGTACAAATTGAGTACCGTAAAAGGCATGATAACGTAGCTAAGATAATCCACTGGCATTTATGTAAAAAGTATGGGTTTGAAGTATCTAAAGGCTATTGGAAGCATAAAGAAAGTGGTTGAGAATGAAAAAGCTAAAATACTCTGGGATTTCAAAATCCAGACTGACAAAAGCTTGGAATGTAATACACCCGATATAACAGTGGTTGAAAAAAGTGAAAACAAGGGTGTTAAGTTTATCGAAATATATACGATTTGAATTAGTATAGAAGATAATTTTAATAATAACATCATACACCTTTCTATTACTAAGATATAGAAAATATATGAAATTTGCATTATTTCATAGCTTCTGTCTGTATATGCATATGCATATTGGGACATTGTGTGGTATTCCATAAAGTATTTTAATGTTAGGTTAATCAGAAATGACACAAATGCTATTCCAAACAATCTGCTGAATGATAGGCAGTCAAGAGACGACCGACTTCAATTCCCTCATAATTCTGTTAAACATTTTAGTAATTTTGAACACACACTGTGTTCAAAATTAGTGAATGCATTCACGCTGGTTTGTCTATTTTCATATTACAGCTGCTGTAGTAATACGGTGTCCTAGTTTAGTTTAATAAGGAAAAAGAAAGCACAGCTCTATGGTGTGTGATTTATACTTACCTGCAGAAAGTTTCCTGCTATACCAACAAATTATAGGAATTAAAAGATGATGGAACCACATGTAGTAAGCTTACTTGGTTGAATTTCTTTCTTAAGAGAAAAAACACTTGCGAAAGTATATTTGTTGTTCCATTATAGCATTTCATCAAAAACACATCATTATCATCATTATAATTATTATTATTATTGCAATATTAGTATTAGTTTAATTAATTGAATGTTTATTCTATAAGTATTTTCCATTCTTCATAGATAAGAAGACACATGAAATGTTCACTGTTATCTAAACGAGTTTTGCATTTCTTTATATATACAAGATCTACCAATAACTGCTCGGACACCCCTGTTATTTGAATTTATGGAACATTCCAAGTTTTTAATAACATAAAAGCCGTGTACAGATAGTAAGAAGCAGTATTTCGTCGCAGCAGTCGAATACAGGTGGTATGGCATCAACGTGAACTCAGTGACTTCGAGAGAGGTGTCATCGTGGGCTGTCACATCGGTAGTATGCCATAGGTGCCACTGCCACTCAACTGGAGGGTCCAAAATCAGCAGTTGGCGATCTGATCAACAAATGGAGGCGTTTTGGTATCACTAGTGCAGGAAAACACCCAGGTCGGCCGCCGAAAATGACTAACAGGGACCGGAGGGTGTTAAAACGGATGGCACGTAAAAGATGCTACAGTCGGCCCAGACCATCCGTGATGAGTTCCAGAGCGCCAATAACACCATGGTGAGCACTAACACTGCACGAAAAGATGTATGAAAAGAACTCCATTACTGAGTTCTTTTCATACTTGTGCAAAGAGCGTGTGAACTGGACAACTGACCAATGGAAAACGGTATTCTGTAGCGAGGAATCAGAGATTACCTGTTTCCAGGCTGACGGTAGGGTGTGGGTATGGAGGCAGCTGGTGAACGTGTGTTGTACCCACAGTAAAGTTTGGTGGTGAAGGAGTAATGGTGTGTGGTGCATTCTGCGGATTTGGACTGGGACCAGTCGTCGTTGTCCATGGTTCCATGAAGGCACCTCAATACTTTGATATTCTGGATAATGAGGTACGGCCTACAATGTGAAGTTTTTATGGAACGGACCCTTGTTACTATTAAGACGACAATGCCACAAACGTTAAACGACTGCCCTGGCCTGTGCAGAGTCCAGAGTCCTTCAATACCATCGAACACCTTGGGGGGGGTGAACGAATTGTAGCCGCGATTGAGGTCCAGAGTAGCACGTCCTCGATCTGTCGCTGAACTCAGTGCTCGTTTGAATTTGAAGAAGAAATGGAAACAAATTCAACCTGATATCTGCTTCACATTGGTGAAAAGCCTCCCTCAAAGGGTGCAGGATGTGATCAAAGCCAAAGGTGGACATACTCAATATTAGGGTTCACCTTCTGGTACCACCCACGAAAGCTTTTTTACAAACGTATAGTGTATTGGATGGGAGGATTTGTTTCTATTTTTATTAATTTTATACATTTTTGCATCTTTTCTTTATTTTTACATAGTTGGAAAAAATCGCTCTTGAAACTAAATATGGAAGGTTTTCAAGCCACTTGAGGCCTTTAATAATCGGTCTACTGGTCTCACACCAAAAGATGAAATTAATCTCCCATCTAAATAAAACAAATCAAACAGACAATCAAAACATGAGCTATATCTATAGATCTGTCTATGCAATCGCCAAAGGAGAGGACGGGCTTCGGTTTGTTTCTACCCTTATATTTTAGTGTTGTGTTTTAAAGTCAGCTGGATCTAAATAATATATTAAAATAATGTAATATTAAGATATACAGCACATTTAGGTTATATTTTACGCGAAATTCTCAAAGTTATTAGTCTTTCTTCGAAAAGTCCTTTGTCTCCAAAGAAATGCATTTAGTCTGAGAGAGGCTTTCTTACAAGCTCTGTCCCCATTGTCCACAGATATGGTCACAACGAGCATTGCTGAGTCGTCGCCCACAACAGCCTCCTGTCGTGGCTCAGTAGGAATCGGTCAAAGGTCTCATGAAGCTCGGAACGGGATAAGTTCATCCCTGCCGAAATCAAAAGCAACTGACAAAGAAAGTATTTTCTCTCTCTTAGCTTACAGGCAGGCGCCAATCCCTAATACAGGATAACAACCGCAAGTGCAAATGCATAAACAACCAACTGCGTTTCCAGAGACAAAGAATAGTCGTGATTTCAATAGAAAATGCTCAATAGGAGAATATTTAGAAGAAGTCGTCACAGTATGTCCGACAGAAAAATATAGCGCACGTTTGAAGAGTTGCTGGAACCGTGCAAATGTATTTCAACAATCCACTGGGTCTAGATAGTAATTGAAGAAGTAAATATCGTGTATGCCATGTTCATGTCTCACCAATGGAGCTTGAGCCCATGAAAGTAACAGTGTAACCCTAATAAACAACCAAATACTATGCGAATTACTGTAAAATATGGTACAGTCATAGATGAAATCCGAACGTCACAAGTGTCTACTTCCAAGACGGAGTTTTTCCACATGAATATTTTTAGAGCAGAGACTTGAATGAACCTTGGCGAGAACACAATTCCTTCCATACCAAAAATAATAATTATGGAAATACACGGAGACCTTACACCTTTTGCATTACTGTAGCTGCTTGGTTCTTGTACTGCTACAAAATTATGACCTTATATACTCAAGTGAGAAAACAACTAACAATACCACCAGAATGAGATCCTTTGGTCCAATACGTCCTTTGGCATATATTAAAATTCTAGCTCCTCCACTAACACTTCATCGAGATAATACAATCATACATCTATCGCTTTACAGTATATGCAACAAAACCAACTGGCAATTACAGATTAGATTACAATCTCAATTACAGATTAGAAAACCAGAAACATGGTATATCAACTGTATTGCAACTGCGCATCGACTGTACGCTGGACAGACACTAATGCTAAGAACATTGCTTCGGCTTAGTTCAACTCCTCCACGATGTAATCTATAATTATGAGTTGAGCGATATCTTCAGACACACGCATCCACAAGAAAAAGGTTTCATCCTGGAGCTCAAAAGGAGATTGCTACAAGAAAGAACGCCTTATTAGGCACGATTAGCTTGGTACTGTACGCTCACGCATACACTATATTTCATAAAGGGGCATCACATCTTCCATCTCACGCATCAGACACGATTCCATTCTCTTAAGAATCTTCAGCCCTGAGTACACAGGACATAAAGATGGAGCATACTGAATCTTGTACAATATCTTGCTAAAGTACGTAGTCTATCTCAATAGATCCCAAAACTATATTGCCACTGTCATCATGCCAACTTCTTTAAGTCTAAAATCATGGCATTTATTCAAACGTATAGAAACCAGAGGAATCTGAATAGGCACTTAATCTGTGACTGCAGCAACAACAGCAGTCACATTATCCTGGCTCTGAAGAATGTCAACTCCTAGAAGCCACCATACGTTCACATTTTGAGACTCTGCAAAAAGATCTTTAAGAAGAGCACGTCATAGCCACATAAATTTATCAGATGCACCCACAAAGTATTTGACACAAATAAAAACGTCAACATGAGTCCACCATAATTAATTCCTCTCATCAGATGGTAGAAACATTGCAGAAGATCACGATGAACTCATCCTATATACCCTACAGTACTACAAGAATATATACAAAGCCAATGTATATATAAATCCATCGATGCTCTATTCTCTGATGTAAAAAACTCTCACCTTCCATGCAGCATAAAACAGAGCTTTCCATAATGGTACACGATGTTTAAAAGTTGGAAATTCTCGACCTAAAGAAATCTTCCTCCATAGACGAGCTTACTACGGAGTTTTATCAACACTTCTTGGAGCAGTTTAGACATACTCTCCATAGACTATATGTCGAAGTCAGTACTACAGCTTCCCACCAAATATAACAATATCTGTCATATATCCCAAAGTAAGGTGACCTTACAAAACTAGAAAACTGATGATCTATCTCCAATATAAACATGATATAATATCAAAAGCCATTGGTAACAGAATCAATCCTGATCTGAAATGATATAACAGATAGACACCATAGCTACTTTATATCAGGACCATCGATCCATGAAAACCTGCACCTCATAAGGGATCTGATTGATAAGCAGAGCTAACAAAAACATTGACATCGCGGGCTTCGTAACACTTGACCAAGAAAAAGCTTTCGACCTAATTGAACTTCCCTACCTATTCAGTGCCCATTTCTGTGTCGAGTAAACATGATGATGTAACCTTGACATTATATGTTGATGTCTCTGTTATAGCCTGCCATGATGAGGAATTCTCAAGAATATCAAACCGCTTCAGGAACCAAGCTAAACTCACATAAAACCACAGGTCTATGGTGTGGCAAATGCAGAAGACAAGACGAACGGACATTCCTATGTTAGACCACTGAGGGAAAGAAATACCCATGATTCAGTTGGTATGATGTGAGATCCTATCAACAAATCTCACGTTGTGCTTCCCTCGCTCACTATGAACACTAGAATATGGGAACCTCGCTGAACAGATGGACCTAATCAAATCCCTGTTTTAGTTGGCCATCCAAGAAATCATATCTAAAACAGGCTTTCAACAACGGAACACCTGATACCCACATACGTCTCGCAAACCGGTACAACTATGATGGTAGTTAACTCGCTCAACATTCACAAAGTTTATGCAACCCTAATCCACCAGATATAACATATATCTTCATCTCAGCAACCATCCATCAATTGTGATCTACATACAGGAAAATTATGACACAATGTCCCTCCCACTCCTGTACAAATTTAATCCAGTGCCAGAAAAAGTATCTCTTCTGTGATGGAACCGGGACAGTGAACATAAAAGTTGTATCTAACTGCTTCTGCAGTGATGAAGAGATAGCTGGAGATATTTTCGGTTTCTTGACTGTTCATGTATAAGCTTGAATATTCTTCTTCAGAATGCAGATGACTGGAGATTAGAGCTACACTTCCCCGCGAACACCCAATTGATCCATTTGTCTCGAAACACTATAACCTCCAGCCATCTGCATTCTGAAAAAGAATATTTCAAGCTTATACATGAACAGTCAAGAAACCAAAAATATCTCCAGCTATCTCTTCATCACTGCAGAAGCAGTTAGATACAACTTTTATGTTCACTACATAAGAACAGATAGCACATCTTCAGAGAGAGAGAGAGAGAAGCAGCTGACCGCCTTCTTACAATCTTCATGCAACAGGTAAGAAGCCGCCTTCTGCATGAATACCACAAGGAGTGCATCATCCTTGACCAGTTCAGTCAACTCTGGAACGAAAGGATTCAACTGCTGGCTGAGCAGAGCAACGGTATCATCATTCAACTTTCCAACTTAGAAGCAACATTATTCTTCCTCAAAAATCGGGGGAGGAGGATTTCCTTCTTATGTAATGGACTATAATCATGTGAACACTTACAAAATTGATTTTACACTTTAAATAAATCTTGAGTGTAATATTTTAACAATCGTTGAGTATGTAAACTCTTTGTGGGAATGCTGAAAAATCCATAGGACATATATAAAGAATCTACAAAAGTGTTCTTCATATCCTGGCCATCTGAATATAAATTTCAGCTACAGCTTTATAGAGTTTTATTTAAATGCAATTAGCTATTGGCAAAAGCGAGACCATCACGCACACGTGCTCAACAGTACCTTTAGGGCCAGCCTTGTTTCTCACGACAGCTATCTATTTTTAATGTAATGAGGAAAAATGTATTTCTAATGTTTACTGCGTGTCTCGGAAACTGTTTTCTGAGACACGCAGTAAAACTACTTGTTCTTTTTTCTGTTCTCTTGTCGTAACTGATCATAAAATAATTTTACGTCTTACAGCTGAGAAAGCCTTTGTCAAGTAACTATTCTACTTTATAACGATTATGGACATTTACAGAAGAATCTAACGTCAAAATAAACAAGTTGATTTTCCATTGATGATGTATGAATCCGATCTTAAAGAGAGTGACTACCAAATGACCCTACTTCCGGTGTACCAAGAGCTTTAACAACTTGAAGAAAAAACACTAACCCAGTAATTACTCTAGCAGATACGAGGAATCAAATACTATAATACTGTTATACTATGGCAGATACGGTAATCCTGATCGGATACTGTAACCGCGATCATGTGATCAGATACTGCGATCATGTGACATACTGTACTCCAGATATTGTGATCCTGTGAACAGTTAATGTGATCATATACCTTGATCTTGCAATCAGATTCTGTCACTTGATACTGTGATCATGTGATACTCTGATCCTATGATATAGTTCGCCCACCGTTTGTAGGTGTCTGCTTGGTTTGTGCCAAGACTAGTCGATTCATGCTGAAGGGGGGAGAGAGAATAAATGAAGGACGTACGAATTGGTCGCCAACACGCGAAATCACGTGCTTTATAGGTAAAGTTTCCAACTGTTATACAAGGAACACAGTTAACTACAATAATCATAAAAGAGAAGATAATTTTCCGACCGGTAATAATAAACAACTCATCCCACAATACGAACTGATTACCCTATTATCGGAATGGATTCTCCTTTTTCTGACATGCGCAGAAGTGTCGAAGGATCTCTAATCGGTGGGCGAACAGTACTATAATCCTCTCATATTGTGATCTTGTGAACATATACTGTAATCCTGTCATCCTGTTATCAGACTGTAATCTTGTGTTAAAATAATGTAATCCTGTAAGTCTGATACTGTAAGCAGATACAATAATTCACGATACAAAAAACTATAATTTTAAAAACGTTGCAGTTACTCAATATGGACAAGTAAACACAACTGGACATATACCACATGAGAACTTCAAAATCGTATCAAAATAATTTCTCAGAACAACTGTAGAATTTAGAATAAAATCATAATTTTTGTCTGTTTGTTCATACTTTTGAAACACCCGGTGTATGGAAATATATATATTCATCAGTGATCCCGACCATTTAAAAAATTGTTAATAAAATAGCAATTTTTAAATTATCTGCAGTATAAACAACAATGCTTGAGTTGATTATACAAGGTAAGTTGAATACATTATTTACATAATGTGCTTGAAAAAAGGAATATACATTATTAATGGACTTACCGTATCGAGGAGCTCCACTAATTTCAATTGGTAAAAAACGTATACCATCACTGCGAGCTAGGAAATCAACCAGTTATATATGACGTTAATAACCATTCACTGGACATGCAAGTTACACATTTTAATTAATAATCCATATATTTAAATTCAAATGATATTATAACTAATCAAGCATTTGACACATCAAAGTACATTGCTGTGTATTGGTCTGTGTGTGTGTGTGCGTGTTATGCGACCGTACATCACTCAACAGCCAACATGAATGGTATCTAAATCATCAAATTCTTTCTGTTGCTTAAAAGGTAGAAAGGAATTGTGTGTTTGACTTTCGTTTTTAAATTCGTTCATTCCAAACATGATACTAAACATTCACAGATTCACTCCTCCAGTTTTTGTTTTTGTTAGTATATGGGAGTATCCAGGATCCCAGTGTTGGCATTTGGATTGGAGATGATGTATACTGGTGAGTATTCCTAGCAGGATTCGGTGCAGGCTATAATCATTCCCCAAAGTGTTCTACATCTGTAGATCTGTGTTTACGGTCAGTTTGCTTGTTGTGAGCGAAGAATAACACGAGTTTCCGATTCCTGGCTTCTGTTCTCTCCTCTTCTCTGTCCACCGTGAGTGTTACAGAGCCGAAACCGTCTCCATTTCAATCTATATCAATAAAAACTGTGGTGCAGAGGCCGGCCTGCCAGATAGTGCTCTGTCTGAGTTTCTCAATATTCGGTCTGGAGGATTTTAGATCATGTGGCACATAATGCTTCTCCCGCATACTTTGCCAAGTCATGACTGGAGATGGAGTCCGCACAGTGGTAAGTGGGAGGCTGTCACGACAATGAGACTGGTTGTTCGCTGTATGGATATCATGTCCAAAAGTCTACTCCTCTTACTGCATATTCCCTCTCTTTAAATTTTGTCTAAGAAGAAATGAACCGCTAAACCTACAAATATTCAGCAACCATACGATAAAAGAAATATCGCCCTCAAATACGAATCGAAGAAAAAAAAAAAGGCAATAGGCAATTATGCCAGAATCGGCACAATAAAAATTGACTTTCTCATTCCCTTTACTGACATCTGCGACATATAAAACATCAAAACCAACGTTCACCATCACTTACAATCATCTGGACAAGGACTATTACCCTTGACAGAAACCCAAATTGTAGATACATCCACCACTGTCCACCTCCAATGTTTAAATTACTTCACGATTCCTTTTGACGCTTGTGCCAACAGTGAAGAAATGATCTAACATTGCTTTCAAGAGACCCTGTGTGGGTCACGGTTTCCTTACCCCATTTAGTAATATGCATCTGCTGCGCAATTAACGGTCTCTCAGCTACGAAAACCACATTGATCTCTTTACTATTGTCTTCATGTTGCTCGACCATCTGTATTTGGGCTATCCAAATAGTGAGGTCAACTTCTTGAACTTAACATCCATAGTTTCAATTGGCTCCCGCTTTCTAACACCACCATTAAAGCTGGATGAGAGGGAAGAAGACTTTGCTACGAGTACAAGCGGTCACCTAACCCAAATTGTACGTCTACCTACCGGAATTCCTATAATACGCTTCACTTTCCCAACACTCTTAATCTCTTTTTAACCAGCTACTCTTCGATATGCACTCTGAAGGTGACCTCTCCTGACAGTAGCTCAGACCACCGATCTTGAGCAAGTCTCCTCTCTCGAAGAACGCTCTTCCTCCAACCACTTCAAACTTAGTGTCCATTGCACAAGCAACTTCTTACATGACCCTGCACATCCAGATAACAGCACTGTTGTAGCACCCAAAGATAAAGCCAATATTTTGGCATTGCTTTTTCCCTCCATCTACTGCACAGACAGATACCAGGACAAACTGCAATCAGATATCAGAAAAATATCAAATAATTTGAACACATGTCCTGTATCGTCTCCACAATATTTCATACTTAACTAGTTCTTATCCCAATCCGTGGAAGCACTCTTATATCTAATCTTCCAAAAAAGGAGACAGAAGTCTAGCATCAAACTACCGACCAATCGCCATCATGCCAATCTTCACCAAAATAATAGGATAGGCAATAGTAGTCAATCTGAGAAAAGGATAATACAACTTATTTCCACTACCTATAGAACCACCAGCATGAATTCCACCATTAAAAGGTCCCGTCTAACCTCTTAGCTTGAATATCCGCCACTGGACGCTTGCTAAGAAAGTGTTCGAAGAACCATGTGCTTTTATTCTCGATATTTCCAAGCATTTCATCGACCTGGGCTCGAGTCCTGCTAGGCAAATTTCCATTCTTTGTTTATCTGTTATCCTCTGTAATTGAACAGTCATCTTTCGCTCTGGTTATTCTGTGTGTCCTGGTGGAGGGCTCTCTCTCTCTCTCTTTTTGGGCTTCGCCACGAACGCAGTATTGCCTCAGGGGGCTGGCCAAATACACAATTAAATATATCTGACCTATACTTAAATGACCTAGTCCTAATCATCACTAATCCTATCACAGCTTTTCTGGTGACTGTACCAGGGTGGGAAGAAAAGGTCTCGGCCTAACAATGAAAAACGGAATTTATACTTTCAAAATTGTTTTTATTTTTCAACATAATCTCCCTTAAGACTAATACATTTATTCCAGCGATGCTCCAGCGTCCCTTTAGTGGTTCTCAGTAAGATCTGCAAAATCCCCTCTACAGCTGCAATCACCTCTTTATTCGAAGAAAAACGCTGACCAGCGAGGAAGACTTTAGTTTTGGGAAGAGATAGAAGTCAGAGGGAGCCAAATCTGGGAAATAGGGTGGATGTTCCAATAATTCATAGTGCAGATCCCTTAATTTTCCCATTGCCAAAACACCTTTGTGGGCAGGTGCATTGTCCTGATGAAAGATGATTTTTTTTTCTGCAAACATGGTGTTTTCTTACGAATGTTTTCGTCTAGTCTAGTTAAAAGATCGTTGTTTTACCCTTTTCTCAGATTGACTATATTTTGAATAGAAGAAAACATCTTAATGCAGTAACAAATTGTAAGCTAATCCCAACAGATCAGGTGACGCAGCAATACTGGCTGCTGTGTGCAGACTTTGAAATAAAGTCGAAGATAAGAACCTTTAGAAGCCATGGGAGGAGGAACATTAAGTGGTTTCGCTTAAAAGAAGAGAGTGTGAGGAACCGCTTTAGGGAGAAGGTGTTAGAGAGGATTTCGGATGGACTAAAAAGTGCACAAGACTGGTAGAGACATAATTTAAAAGTAATTCTGAGCTGTGCAATTGAGATGCTTGGGGGAACGTCCGGAAAGATTAGAGAGCCGAAGGAGGGTTGGTGGTAAAATAATAATGTACAAGAAGCAGTGACGGCTAAGAGGAAGGTAAAGCAGAAATGGGACGAGTCAAGAATGGAAGAGGACACAGAGGAGTACAGAGAGAAAAAGCGAGAAGCCAAAAGAGTTGTCGTAGGCGAAGATCATGACATATCAAGACCTTTATGATCAATTATAAACAAAGAAAGCACAGAGAAAGATTTATCGATTGACAAAATGTAGAAATAAGGCATCAAAGGACATAGTACATGTGAGACAGATCAAAGATCCCGGAGGAAGGGAATTAAGGAGGGATGTGAATTTAAGAAACAGATGGAGAATATACTTTGAAGGGCTTTTGAATGAAGAAAATGCAAGGACCCACAGAGAAGATGGAGAACCTTATGAAGGGATGGTGCAGAACATTAGTAAATTGGAAGTGAAGGAAGCCATAAAGAGGATGAAGAATGGAAAATCGGTGGGCCCTGACAGGATCCTAGTGGAGGCATGGAAGGCACTGGGGGAAGAGGGAATTGACTTGCTGTGGGACCTGTTATAAAAGTTTGTCAACAGGAAAATATACCCAAGGAATGGAGTGAAAGTACTCTTGTCCCCATCGACAAGAGTAAAGGGAATGCCCAAGACTGCAAGAATTACAGAGGAATAAACTTGATATCCCACACAATGAAAACCCTAGAGAGGGTTCTTGTGGAAGTCTGAGGAAGGAGGTGGAGATTGCAAAGGGGCAATTTGGCTTCATGCCTGGTCAATCCACGACAGATGCTATTTTTGGGTTACGACAGATGATAGAAAAGTTTCGAGAGAAGCAACGGGAGCTACATCTGGTATTGTATTGATCTGGAGAAAGCGTGTGATAGAGTGCCAAGACAAGAAGTCTTGATGTGTGTACCTTCTTCTGAGGGAGAAGAAGGTACCGGCGAAATATATCAGGTTGGTGCAGGAGATGTACAGAAATGTGAAGACAAGAGTTCGAAACTGTCTGGAACAGACAGAAAGTTTTCAACTGACAGTTGGCTTGCATCAATGGTCAGTATTAAGTCCGTTCCTGTTTAATATTGTGATGGAGGTGGTGACGGAGGAGGTGAAGGAAGACGCACCTTGGACTATGTTGTGTGCAGATGATATCTTGCTGTGTGCAGAATCAAGAGAAGTGGTGGCAGCTAAACTGGAAAGTTGGAGGAAAGTACAGGAAGAGAGAGGTATGAGACAGAGCAGAAGTAAGACAGAGTATATGTGTTGCAAAGTGGATGGCAGCCAGGAGACAGATCTGGAGCTGGGAGGAAATGTCATCAGAAAGGTCAGTGACGTTAGATACTTAGGTTCAACAATGAAAGGGAATGGTGAGGTTCAGAAGGAAGTGGGATGCAGGATACAATCAGGATGGAGAAGAGAGATGGCTGAAGTGCTATGCAACATAAGAGGGTGCCGATCAATCTAAAAGGCAAATTCTACAGGACAGTATTGAGACTAGCTATGATGTATGCAATGGAAACTGTGGCCCTGAGGAAAAATAACATCAGTAAGATGGAGGTAACGGAGATGAGAATGCTTAGGTGGATGTGCGGTCTGACCAGAAAGGATCGTTTGAGAAATGACTATGTAAGGGGAACGGTCAAAGTTACGAACTTAGGAGCAAAGATACAGGAGGCAAGGTTGAGATGGTTTGGTCATGTGATGAGGAGGGAGGAAGAGTATATGGGAAGAAAGGTCATGCAGATGGATGTGCAGAGGAGGAGGAGGAAGCGCGGACGGCCAAAGAAGAGATGGTGGAGGAGGACTTGAGGATATAGAATTGGATGTGGTTAAAGCCCAAGACAGGAGATTATGGAGGAGACTCACCGCAAACAGAGACCCTACGTAGTGGGAAAAGCTGCAGAAGAAGAAGAAAATCCAGACATTATGAGTAGTTTATATTACATTACAACGATTGGAAGTTAATTAATTCTATTGTCAAAATTAAATAATTTTCAGTAATACCTTTGGATGATTCTCTTTTGACACTGACTATTTTCTCCAGAAGTGGCGAAGTGTAGTATCCAGTGGAGTCCAGTAGCTGACAGTAGTAAACTAAGTGATCGACAGTCTGTTGGAGATGCGGACAACAAATGTATGATGGTAATTTCTGGATATGAAATCTGTGTATTTAGCGTCTTAAATTTAAAAGTTCCGTTAGTAGCATGGTTAAACCTCGAGAGATTGCGACTATTTTCAACCACAGTCTGTTGCTGTTACTTGGCACTTATTTCTAACCGATCGTCTGTAGCCGCTTCTTTAGCCAGCTAATCTGATATTCTTGTCCCAGTTTCGTTACTCTAGTATGCACCTTCACCCGGCAGAGCTTGATTTCGCATCCCTGTAAGGAGAGATTCCATATCAGATTGCTTGTTTGCTCTATTAATGCTAGGTGTTTGTCCTATTTTTTATTATTATCATTCAGCAGTGTGACTATAAATTATTGCGGTCTTTAGATGACAGATTTTGAGTTTTAAATCCCCGAAGATACGTGAGTAAACAAACCAGAGCAAGCTGTTCTGCTTGGTTGTTGGAACAGAGGGGAATGTAGTCTAAAACAGCCTGCTTGTACATTGGACTGTTTGAAATAAGATATGAAGGAACAACCAAAGTTTTCTTCTCTTTTACTCCCGTCAGTGTATTTGGAAATCGTCACTTTCAGAGCTTGAATTCTTGCACTTTCAGGCAATCCGTGTTAGACTAGTAATAATACAAGCTGCCTCGAAAGATAATGTCCTGTATTCATTAGTTATTCGTATGGCTATAAGGCATTGAATTATGTTTAACTTTTGTTGGTGTTCCTTAGATTTCAGTACATTTCTAAGCAGGTGTAGCATAGAGATAAGATATCAATGGTGGCATAGCTCCAGTATATATTGTTTTCAGCATTGGTTAGTCTAATCCTCAGTTGGTCCTTGCAGGCTTAGCTAAAAGGTTTATTATTTGGTCTGTTTACTACTGGTCTGATCCACAAACGACATTCCACTCCATCCGAAAGTATTCTTTAACGTTAATATTGGGAATCTGAGTGGATCAATAAGTATTTTTCACGTCATATTCCTCAAACCATATCGTAGTAGCACCTGCAGTGTAACTTGGTTCTCCTACTAAAATTTAATTCTAATATCCTTTTAAAAGACATTACGACTTTTTAAATCCTAAGGTCTGCTAAGCATAGGAAATCTGGATTTTTTTAATGAGAAACCCATCTACGAGAGGGTGGCCAACGTATAGTACACTAATACCGAGGATTGGCAAGATGTACCTTCTTCACGCCTACCATGAAGAGCTGTGGATTGTATTCCTTGGGAAACATATGATTGAGGACTGTGTCCAGAGAAAACAGTGGAAAGTATGAAAGAGGAGAAGGAGAATTTTTTTTCTGCTAGGAGTTTAGGGTCGAACTGTGAGAACGTAGAGGCTGTTGCATGAGCTTGGGAGAGTTTGCAGACAGTGAGGTTTTATTGATGCTAATACTGATGAACAGTGGGCGTAGAAGTATTTGCCAAGATGGAAACAGTGGAAACTGGGCTGCCCCTGTGAAAGTGGAGTGTATTAGTGAGAAAGGAGTCATGGATTATGCTGACCGTCCAGTGATAGAATCTAATGTTTTTAACACGTTCATTGCCAATCACGCGATATCGCGCGGTGCGAGTTCTCATCAAACGGCCGATCACGCGTTATCGCTTTGACGTCGCTAACTAAATAAAAAAATTAAAAAAATATGGCCACCACACGAAATTCCAATTTTCAGCTTGGCAATGAAAGTGTTAAGGTGCTTTTAGGGCACCATCCCAGATATGAAAGCAATATTCAATGGTCAGAGGGATTTATATGGATTTTGAAGCTGCTTACAGTTAAAGTAATTCCTGAAGCGAAAACAACCCAATTTTCTAAAACAGAGGAAGAGATACACTGCTTGTAGAAAAGTTAACGGACACCCCATGGGCATGGAGCATCGTGCCATGTAACGAGTCACGTGTTTGCATTCGGTATAAATTGGAGGGATGTTCACGTGAAATGGCTATGTGAAGGGCATTGGCGGAGTTTGAAAGAGGCGTTGATAGGTTGCATTGTTGCAGGCCTAGCTGTTAGGAAAACTGGACTATCCCAGGTCAACATCCAGTGATACCATATTGAGATGGAAGCGCAGGAAGTCGACTTCAAATGCAACCCACAGCGGATGACCCACCACACTCATCGAACGTGAGCATAGGGTGCTACGAAGAGAGTAATATGTAAAAAACTGCCATTCGTCTGGATCGTTAATTGTGGAGTTCTGGGCATAGACTGGAACATGAATCTGCACATCCGGAAATGAGGCTCCTCACCACATAGTTTCCATGGTAGGACCGCAACATACAAGCACCACATTACCCAATTCAACATGCAGCGTGTGAGACTTCAGTGATAAAAAGGGCATGTACAGTGAGACGTGGAAGCTTGAAAAACTATCTTTTGAAGGAATGAATCGCACTAGGTCCTACTGAGTAGATGGACGTGTGGGGGGGGGGAAGGGGGTGGCGGATGCCAGGTGAGCGTCTCTTACCAGCGTGCGTAACCCCAACTATGAATTTCGGAGAAGGTGGTGTGATGGTATGGTCCTTTTTTTTTTGGATTGTCCTGTGACATCTGTTTGTTATGCCACGAACATTGACCTACGTAGGGTATCTACATATTCTGGACAATGCTTCTTACTTCGTGATGTTTCTACGGAACTGACCATTGTATCAGCAAGACATAATGTCATAAGGCTGCTACTGTAACTGCGTGATTTATGGACATGAATGTCACCAGACTCTACTGACCTCCACGGAGTCCTGATCTCAGTCAGATGTAACATCTGAGGAGTGAACTGGAGTCTGTAATGAGGTCAAGAGACGACCGTCCCACAACAGTCCACAATTTGATTACATGCCTACAGGAAGAATGGTTCAAAATTCCCATTGATCGTTAGTATGCCCAGTAGGGTTGCTGCAGTCATCGCAACTAAAGGAGGTCCTATTCCTTATTAAGATGAGCGGTATGACTCTTTGTTCTTCACATTATGGTGTCCTTTGACATCTTTTCAAGGCAGTGTATTTGTGATACTCTATATATCATGAGAGATTTGAATTTAGGTTTGTCTCAAGAAGATAGATCTCACCATTCATGAGGATTTGGGTGGTGTTACAAGTAAGGGTGAAAAAGGAGGTTTCATATTTGTTCAAAAATAATGTAGACCTACGTTTTGCTGGCATTGAAATCGATAATATGTCCACATCCCTTTGAATGTTTTGAAGCTCTGCATTTAAGGTGGGTGATTAAGGCTGTATTGCCAGGATTGTGAATAGAAAAAGGAATGATACAATGTTGTGTAGTCAGCAAAACTATGTACTGGGATGATAGTCTGCTGCAGTAAGTTACTTATATATAGAAGGGATAGGGTGGATGAAAGAGCAAGGCCTTGCTGGATCCATGCATTGATTGTATACTTAGAAGACATATTACCATCCACCATCACACAACGTTGGCAATCCAACTGCAGAATGCAGGGGGAAGACCAAATGATGGAAATTTACTTACAAGTCTTTGTACCAGACCAGTTTGAAAGCCAAGGGCAACCAATTTAGACTAGCGAAACTTTCCCATGGTATTTATCCAGATATTGGTGGCATCGGTAATAGGTTGCCTGTTGACCAGTAGTGACGAAAACCATACTGGGGTTCATTTATTAGTTGCGAGTGTGCAAGACAGCGTAGCAGCTGAGTGTTAATTACGCTTTCAATTAGAACTGTCAGGACGTAATAATGGTGGGAAGAGTATTGGGCAGAAGTTGCGCAACATTCGTCAACACCTTCGCTTTATATTAACGTGTTGATAGTTTTCTTGTAACTAATCCATTCTTTAGGGGACGGGAACTTTGGGTGGAAGAGAAACAAAAATGTGTTTGCATGCTAATAAGACTAAATTCGGTGATACTTTCAGTAGAGAAGTTTGGGACAAATGGCTAGAAGCAAAAAACTAGCGAAGGAAATGAGGCATAATAATTTGTGTAAATAATCTCACTTAGCTTTTTTCTAATGCCATACAATTTGCGGATGTGAATGGTTATGTTTGCATGGGGAAAGAAGCTGTTCAGGGTATTCGGAGAGTGGTTGGAGTTGTCCGATATTCTGGAATGCATGTGTACTATTCGGGTAAGGTCATCGGTGATGGGAAAAGTCTCAGTCTCTCTACGTGCTTGATCTGTGCAGCAAATGAATCTCAGCATTTGAATAAATGTGGGATTTCTGGTTGTTCGGTCATTCTTAGTACGCTCCAAATCAGAGGTGAAAACGTTTTCTCATTAGAATATACACCTATAAAATTAAGTGCCATTAAATTATATTATTATTATTATTAAGATTCCAGGGAGACAGAGACTCATAGAGGGAGACCATATGCTACACGCACCAGCTATTAAACGTATTCTTGAATTCATTCACACTGCTTGCAGTCACAACATCCAATGGCAATCCATTCCAATCAAACACCACTCTATCAGAGAAAAATAGAGCCCTCTCCCCCTTCTTAGTTTCCAAGGATGACTTCTTGTCCTTCACCCCCCCCCCTCCAAAAATGCAAACTTCCATCAACTAAAATCCTGTATGACCCTTTCAGAAGTTTGCAAGTCTCAATCATATCACTCCTCTTTCTACTGTTTCGTGTTTTGACTACTTCTGCCTTTGAAAATAGAAGTTCTAAAGTTTTGTGCTGCCTCAGTTTTCTGTTAATTTTTTTAAGATGGAATTCTGCCCAAAATTGACAGTTCTCGATTTCCTCATCCCACCAACCAACACCTGTAAGTTTTATTCCTTGTTACATAAATCTTGGTATGTAAATACAGATTAAGTAAGGCACGTCTTCTCTTTGGTAGCTTAAATTATTGACGCTGTAATTTTTTTATCCAGTATTACATCCATATACGAGAGGTTGGTTGGTCAATCTACAGGACGTTAGTTGATTTGTGTGCATTGTGCAGGTAGATGGGAAAATTCTTGACTTTCCTTATACTTCAAACTTAATTTTTTTGATGAATTGTTTTTATCATTAGTTTTAAATGGAATGTTTCACCTGTGATTAGAAGCGATCATGAGATATCATTAATATGAGATCATAGTTTGCGTATTGAAATTCGGCTTATATTTTTCGGGAATGCTGGAGAAGGCATTTTTTTTGGCTTTATTTGCAAGATTCACTTAATAATTTTTTTTTTGCTGAAATTGCACTGTTTGTAGGGTATTTTTTTTATTGGCACGTGCAGGAACCAAAGAAATAATAAAAAAAAAAACTTGAATGGGATGGTCTGACCCATGTGCTAATTGTTACCAGCTAAATTAAGTGAATCATATGAAATGCGATGAAAGTGTATTGCGATGCCATTCTAAAAACTGGAAACAATTAATAAAATAAGAATTATTTCCAAAAACTTAAAAGGTGTATTAATAATTAAGAGTGTTTAAAAAACATAATTCTAATAAATTTAATATTTTTTATATTAATACTATATTTCATTATTTTAGATACTTTATTTTATATAAAAATTTAAAATTAATATGTTTGAGATGCTTTTTTTATAATGTCAATTTTTCTAGCCAGAGATTTCTTTGTATTTTTAATTAAAATGGGTTTTAAAATTAATCAGCATTTTTCCAGGTTGACCAATTTTTGATATTCATTGAACTTTATTAATCAAGGTGAATACTTTCTGATTTTTTGTGTAGATTTATAGTAAAACTAAATTTTTTTCCAATAATAATGATAGTTGCTTTAGTTGTTTCAATTGTTTTTTTTTCTCTTATTTTGTGTTCTACCCTGTGAGGGCTAAACTGATACTGAGTGTTTTATACATTCGCGTAGTGCAATTAAGTATACCTGTAATCATCTTGATTGAAAAGTTTCTTCTATTACAAAAATATCTCCTTAAATTTTTCAATAAATTAAAAAACGGCTGTTTTTTGAAGCCCCCACAAAGGTTACTAATGTGGGGAACAAAATAAAACTTTTTGAGAGATACTCTTAATATATGACTCTGAAGAAAATTTATTCCCATTCTGTTAATTTCGTTTATTCCATCACTTAAATACAATGTTGTTTTCCGAAGATATCATCGTATGGAAATTTTTAGTAGAAAATTTATAGCATGTCAGTTTTAGTTTTAAGAGTTATCGCCTCAAACGCAGCAGACAGCATTCAGTCGTTGTTCTGCAGGTCTACCCACTGATAGTCGGTTGACCCAAACATATGGAAGCTCTGCAAAACAGAATAGTCGCTGAGAGCAACAAATTTCTTCCACTGTGACACAGCTGTGATACACCCCTCAGCTTATTTTCATGTTCCCGTCTTCATTATATAAAACAGAATTTTATACTACTAATGTTGCTAGGTCCACGCGGTTAGCCTACTGGCTATGCGCTTCGCAACCATATGCCTGGGGAAGGAGTGTCCTAGGTTCGATTCCCGTCGACGACGTGAGGAGCTTCAGGATCTTCAGGACCCGTCCTAGATGGATGAGAAAGATAGGATAGGAATGTTGCTAGACTAGAAGGATCTAGCAATGGTTTACAGTAACAGTTGTGGTTTTCAATAGTCCTTTGCAATCTTTTCTTTGTGATGAAGCTTTTACTGCTTCCCTCAATACCATCACACACGCTCTCTCTCTCTGTATATATATATAAACCTGAATCTTTATATCCACAAATAATGCTGTTCTGTTTGAGTTTTTAAAACTCAAACTGGGATTTTTGCAGTGAAATGATTGAGCCTTTAATTAAACCAACTCTTCCTGTAAATCAACGAATAACTTCTCTCCAGTCTTCACCATAGTGACAAATTCACATCTGTCGGTTGATATACAATTTTAGCAAGTTTTTCTATTTGTAACATCAACTCCAGGGCACTCCAGGCAACGCGAAAGCATTCAACTCTCCTTGGAATCATCACAAACAGTAATTTTCATGAAAGATTTGTTTTCCCATACCTTATTATAGCTACCTGCCAACTTTAGTTAACTATTTTGATTGGTTGAGCACACATGCACGTATAGAACGAGTACTACTTACCAGCTAACACAGTTTAGATTATCGGCCTAAATGCGACAAATTTAGAAAAAAAAAACTATTCTTATACCGAGATAGATTGCTTAGAACTTCAAGCATATCGCTTCCAAATTCAAATCTAGCAGGTGCTTTTGCTCTTTTGATTTTACTCCACTTGAATATAACAGAAGGATTTACTGTTCGTCCCTTAAACAGAGGTCTACCACTTCTTAATTATATCATCACCAAACTGATTTTTCTTTCAACTTGTCAGTACTGTCTCTTTCTTACTGCTCTATAGTTTCTGCAATTTCCATAATTTCGATACATTCCTGTCTGATCTTTGCAATGGTTCACCTTTTTTTTTTGGAACAAGATCGAAAATGTGCTCTTCATCAAACGAATAGTTTTTTTTAGACTTTCTCCTTTAATTCTTGTATGAATTCAAGATAATCTGAATGAAGACAAGGAGAATTTAGGCTTTCTGATGCTTCAAGATCATAAGAAAACAGAGAAACCAGTTTATAATTTCCTTTGAACTTATCTGATAGTTTTCACAATATTTTCTTCTGTTTCTCTTATTTTAGAAAAAATGTAATTTCTGTAAACTGAAGGGAGATTCATCCAGAGCAGTACATGCCTAGTTAATTGTTTCTAGAAGAACACTTTCTGTCAAACATTATCGTAATAACGTATTCCAACTTCATCTCCTAATTGTCAAGGTTTATTTAAGTTTTCTAAGCATTGAGAACACAGAGCCTTACGTACATGTTCTAACAGGTCATTTTTTTTCACACAACTTCAGAGTGATTTCTAGTAATGATTTTGAAACAACTCATTCTGTACAGTAACTGCATCTCAGAATTTGTATTAATGGTGTTTCAACTGTCCTATTTTATACCCTACCGTCTAAATGCTAGGTCGAAGCTACAAGTCTCATTCATCTTTTCCCCAAATATTTATAGCGATATGTAAATATGATATTTACAACTCTAACTGTACCTGATCTAAATGTCATTAATGTTTTAACGCTGTGACTTTACTCACTCCCATATGTTAACTGAGATGGTCTAGGTCTAAATGACTAACAAGAGACTGAACAAAAGAAGGCTAAGTAGTGGATCGTGTACAATCCTGTCTTAACTTGCGTACATGTGTTTGAATCACAGACGTGTTCAAACTTGTCTGTATTGCCACAGGTTTTGCAGCCTCCAAAATTACAACAGGTTAGATCTGAGAGTTTTGAGCGTTTTATATCTTTCTTATTAGCATCCTGTTTTTTCCTCGATTACAATGTCACTATATCTAAATTTAAAAATAGACAGAGGCGATAAACCTCTCAGCGACCATATTATTTTGTAATTTCATTTATCTCACTAGAAAATGGAGTAGATTATAAAAACATAAATTAAAATTAAAAAAAAAATTATAACAGTCTTCATTCGATAATATATTTGAAGCTATAATTATGTCTCTCTCTACAGCAATTTTGTTTTACTTTTTAATCATTTATTTTTTTTTATTCTTCCATTTCTGTTGTCACATAGCATATCATTCTTGATGTGCTATGTGCTATGTTACGCTACCTGATCGTGTCTTGATTTTGAACCTTAATAGGTTGATCATCACTTCTATAACTCTTTGATTTCTTTTGGCTACACTGATGTAAAAGCATAAAAAATATTTATGATAACATGTATTTATTTATTTATTTATTTATTTTAAAAAACTTTGTTTATTCATAAACATCCCAACTTTAATTTGTACATATGGAATTCAAACAAATTCTAGTATATTCTCTTTCATGGTTATTCTTTTTCATAATTAGTCTGATTTGTTTGTGGATGAAACTTTAGAAGACTTCTTAAGGTAACTCTTCAGGTAAAAATCCAGAAACATGAACAAAAATAATGAAGCAAGTAAAGCATTTAAAATGGCAATGAAATGCGGATAACCACAATCTTGGAACATCACTTGGATGTAATAAGAGCTTATTACGAGCAACTGGATCTGAAAATAAATTATAACACAATATTAAAAAGAACAAAAAAGACTTTTGAAAAAACTGAAAATAGTTAGCTTTATTTATTACTATAACTGCTCAAAATTCAGTAAACTATAATGCAGGTTGGATAAGAATGCTCTTTTTAATCGTAATTGGAATTTCTTTCTTCGTTGGCGTTTGTTTGTTTGTTTTTCTTGTGGGTACATAATCAGCAGTCATTTTCCCTTGAGCCAGACTAGCTTACCTTCAATTGAAAATTCTTAGGAAAATTTCTCAAGTTAACGTAAGTAGTCGGGATTTAAACCAAGGCTGTTCAAGCAATAGTCTTTTGAAATGGATCTTGTTTCTCTCACGGTTAGGAGGTTATTTCTAAAAAAACATTAAGTAACTTTTATTGACTGAAAAAAAAATGAAACAACAAACATAAATCGCTTTAACAAACTACACATTTAGTAGCTAACCACTTTTTGGTTGATACTTCTCGATGCATATAGTGGTTGGAATCTCTTTCGAAGACCATATTAAGAAGATAAAAAAAAAACAGCAGGATAAGTTAGCAATACGAAAAAACGTTCACACCAACACAATCTGACATACAATAATAGAATTCCATTTATTCTGCACCATCACCTTACATCTTTAAATAATCAACATGCTAATATGTTCTAGAGGAAACCGCATTTTTTATTCCAAAGCTCTATTTTGACTTAGTAATAAGGTAATGTTTTCTTGTCTAGATTCACACGAAGAAAATATCAATAGATAACATAATAACATATCAATTTTACGTAAGTATATTTCCATTATACTTTGCTAATCCCGATATTATCCTGATTCTCTTGTTGTCGTTCTTTGGGTCACTCTTAAATTATTCATTCTGTCGCATTGTTATATTAATTGCAATGATCCCAAACCTGATGCCTCGGACCTTCTAAACTCTATGTAAAGTAATTTTTTTTCCCAACATCACACCTACTAACAAGGATTCTTGGTCACAAAGTTAACTGAGTAGTTCATATATCAAGGAATATAGTACACATTTTATACGTATGTATTTAATATTTAACTTTTATTTTTTAAATATAATATTAAAATTAAATTTTATATAGATTATTTTTAATATACGTATTACTATTAAATATATATATAAGAATATACAAAAAAATGCACCTTTGTTCAAGATGCATGAGTATATATGGGAAATGTCATATATATGGTCTGCCTTTTTCTTCCACTTTTAGATATTTCACAGATATAAATTTAAATAAATAGATTAATGATTTTATTCCTCAAAAGGAGAGAGCAAAGAAGTTTCGTCTTATCAAATTTGGAAATTGCATAGCAGCCAGTCACAGATAGCTGGCACAATACTATCAATGATTTTAAACGGAACCTAGGGAAGAGAGTATGGAAGACAAGTGTCGCAATGTACTGGTCCTTAATCTTAACATTATTTATTGTTGTCAGAAACGGTGTGAGTTTTACGGTCGATTTTATAGAGAAAAATATGTAAAATAGTGACCATGTAATTCATCCTATGTGCATTTAATACTGTTTCTATTCGATGAGCATTTGAAATAATGAATGGAAAGAGAAAGAAAATAGAATAAATGGAATAATTACCATTTGAATCTTGGTGAGGTGTTTCTTCCACCACAGATATTTCTGAACTTCTGGTCCAAGACCACTCATGGCATAATAGAAATACATCAAGACATGTACTCCCGAATTCATAATTACTGCGAAATAAGTACTGCCGCCTATATAACAAAGTAAATAGAAAACGAATTAAATATAAAAGTAATACGAAGCAAAACGATAAAAATTTCATTGATTTCTTTATTATTTCTAGAGCCTTAAGTGGATAATCCTTATTAAACACCTTGTTTAATCGGAACTGTCTGGAAATCTATTCTACCTAAATCGATTCCAGAGATTATGTTTTTAGTGGGTATATATCCAACCAAAAGGCTGGGAAATTCGAACCGGCCTTTTTGGATGAATATTTCTGAATATCTTTTTTTTTTGGGGGGGGGGTTGAATTTTATATTCGTTGCAGACTCTCCCACCTAACTGAAGGTCGGAAGTAGCTTGAAAAGTTTCATGTTTGGTGTCTAGTTGAGAATTTCCGGTTCATGTAAAAATATAAAATAAATAAATAAATACCAATAAAGTAAAATAAAAATATCCTTAGCTCATCCACCATGCTCGTGTATTATAGGTTTACAACTCTTTTGGGTGGATATCACATAAAAAAATAAAATGAAATGTGAAAGATGAAATTATAGAATGACATTGGAATGACATAGTATTTTTGAACTGATCAATAAAATTATATATATTATTTATTAGTCATAGTAAAAGAGAATAGAGAAAGAGAGAGAGATTTTCTTAAGTTCTGTTCAAGAAAGAAAATTCTGTTAAACTAACAAACAGACTTTCCATAATCAAAGTACTGATTTTCAAATCACATGTGCTGCATATCGCCTTTCTTGAATAGACATTGGTTAAATAAAAAAATGGCTATATTTATAAGTGATGAAGAGGAAAAGATGGTTTTGTTTCAGTATTTGTGAGACTTATAATGGGATTCGTCACAGCTGGAAGGTCAGAGTACCTTAGTATCTCTGGAAATGAGTTATGAATCACATCTAGGGAAACCTCAATTTATTTGTTAACATTCCAATACTGATGTACTGTCAGAATCAAACATGAAATGTTAATATTATTACTCGCTTTTTACCAACAATTTTCCTCCTTCCAATTCAGCCTGCTCTCTGTAAGGACAGGACCCAAATGTGTTCTTGAGGTATTTTGCACCAACCAACAGAATCACGTGTAGGGCCATACATTGTTTGAAACTATCCAGTCCAGAACCATCTGTTCACACTGTCATCATGTAGGACAATACATGATCCGAAACAATCCTCAGATAAGAGCAGTTACGGAGTAAGGATGAAGGACCAAATGGTATCCATGCAACTTATCCGTATACCAGAATATTATCACTACCGATTCTGCCAGTTGTGTAACGGATTGTCCGTAAAGAGTAAATGTGGTGATAAAATGTTTTGGCTCATGAGTGGATATGTGCAGATGATATATATACAGGAACCGTGTTATCTATCATATATATATTTATATTCACATGAATGTTGGTGTGAAAAATTTTCATCATTTCAAACTTAAGATTTTAAAAATGTGACTATAAGAGATTATCTTCAATACTTAAGAGTCTGTCCTTGACTTGTTCTTTTTTTTACAGTTGCTTTAATTTTATTTCAACCACAGAAAAATAAACTAAATAAATATTTAAATAAATGTTTATTTATTTAAATAAATAAACAATGCTGATTTAAGGGGAAAAGAAGGTTTCTATGCATTACTAGAGAAAGAGATAGATTTGACTAAAGGTGGTAAAGATAATAATGGATATGAAGTAGTTATGCGGAACGAAAAACTAAGAGTTGAAAATAAAAATGGAACAATATTAAAATATTTCTGCCTCTTTAATAACTTGATATAGTTCGCCCACAGTCCGTAGATCTCTGCTTGGCGTCTTGCCGAGAATAGTCGATTCATGCTGAAGGGGGAGAAAGAAATGAAGGATGTACGAATTGGTCGCCAACACGCGAAATCACGTGCTTTATAGGTGAAAGTTTACAACTGTTATGCAAGCAACATAGTTAACTACAATAATCATAAAAGAGAAGTTAATTTTCCGACGTGTAATAATAAACAACTCATCTCACAATACAGACTGATTACCCTATTATCGGAATGGATTCTCCTCCTGTTGACATGCGGAAAAGTATCGAAGGGTCTATAATAGGAGGAACTTACTAAGTCTATAATATGTGGACGTACTATAATAGGAGGAACTCTGTTTAAACATAAAGACGAACATAAATATGCCTGGATATCACCAGATGGTAATAGTGAAAATCAAATAGACCATATAATAATAAATAAACCATGAAGATCCTCTCTACAGGATATAAGAAACAAAAGAGGAGCAGATGCGTGTACAGATCATATATTCATAATAGTAAAGATAAAAATAAAATTAGCAAAGTTTTTAAACAAAGAAAACAATATAATTAAAATAAATTAAAAAATGAGGATTATGCAGAAAACTCCGCATATACAATTAAAAATAAGTATGAAACAGAAATATTGGACAAAATGGAACAAGCGGATGTAGAGGACAAGTGGAGAGAAATAAAAGTAATTTATAATGAAACAGCTGAAGAAATACTTGGGAGACAGGGCAGGTCAAAGAAACGATGGATAACAGATGAAACAATTAGGTGAGGAAAGAGGAAAAATGTACTACAAAGTCTAGAGGAAAAAAATGAGAGGAACAAAATATATAAAGAAAAAAATTAAAAAGAGTACAAGAAATGATAACAGGAAATATACCGAAGAATTATGTGAAGAGTCAGAACAAGCTGCAAGGAACTATGACTCTAAGACACTATGTGAGATAATAAGAAAAATAACCGGGAAAAACATGAGAAAAGAAAAACAAATAAAAAATAAATACGGAAATTTGCTGACATAGAAAAAAGATGGGGTTTAATATTTTCAGGAAGTATTGGGCAAAGAAATCTACAGCACAGAAAAAAATACTGCCAGAGAACATTGAATTGGGGACACTAGATATAAATGTAGGAGAAATAACAAGAACAGAGATAACAAGAGCAATAAAGAAGCTAAAAAATGGAAAGGCAGCAGGGATAGATAACATTCCAGCAGATTTAATTAACACAGACATTAAATTTTCAACAGACATATTACATCCACTGATAAATGCGATATGGGAGAAAAAAAATGACTGGGATATAGGAATACTGGTCAAAGTACCAAAAAAGGTGAATTACAGAATGTAAAAATTGGAGAGGAATCTCAGTGCTGGGCACGGTCAGTAAGATCTTTACAAGAATAATCCTGCAAAGAATGACATACAAACGGAAGAACAAGCAGCCTTCAGACCAAATAGATCATGTATAGACCAAATAATAATCCTAAGAATAATAATAGAACAATCAATGGAATGGTAAAACACCTATATTTAGGGTTTATCGATTTTGAAGAGGCCTTTGATAGTATAAATAGAGAAAAAATGTGAAGTCTAATGAAACAATATGGTATACCAATAAAAAATAATGGGTTTGGTGAAGAAACTGTGTGACATCTACAGAATTAAAATATTATGCACACTATTTTTGATTGTAATGGATTGGGTGATGAGAAACACAACAGTTGATAATATAAATATACAATGGGGTGGACAAACAATTAAATGATTTAGATTTTGCTGAATACATATGTCTGATAGCTCAAAAGCACCAACACGTGCAAAAAAAATAGATAACTTAAACCAGGAAGCCTCTAAATGTAGCTTAAAATAAACAGTAAAAAGACAAAAATAATGAAGATAAACTATACAAAATCTAATTTTTAAAATAATAGAAGAATCAATGGAACAGATAGACACTTTTGGTCTACCTGGGATCAGTGGTAAGTACCACAGGAGGAACAGAAGAATATAGAAAAAAAAACAGAATACAAAAAGCTCAAGTATCAGTACAATGAAAAGCATATGGAGAAGTAAAGAATTAAACTTAAAAACTGAAATAAGGCTTTTCAACCCTAATGTTAAAACTATTCTACTATATGGATCATAAACCTGGAAATTAACTTAAGAAAATACAAACAAACTATACATATATATGAATAAATGTCTAAGGAAAATATTGGAAATATACTGACCAGATAAAATTTTAAATATGGCATTATGGGAAAGAACAAACCAAATCAGTATCGCAATAAAAAAGAGGAAGCGGAAATGAATTTGATATGCTATCAGAAATCGTGATAAAGACATTGCTAAGACAGCCATGGAATGGAATCCACAGGGAAAAAGGAAAAGAGGTCGCCCCAAGATGACCTCGGGAGACAGACTGAGATGGAGATGAAGCGGATGGGCAGATCCTGGAGTGAACTCAAGAGAGAGGCAGCAATCAGAGCCCGATGCAAAGCATAGATTGAGATTACTTATCCTTTCCATCTATATGTTCCGCAGGGACTGAATAGGATAAGTAAGTAATTTGCTTTTTATTGCATTGTTTCCTACAGGAATCTTACGCTTTGCTACATTGAATTGACAGATCTACACTGTTGTCCATTCATACAATCTATTCAATTATATGAATGGACAACAGTGCTTGGTTCCTCACCACTCTCCACAGTTTAACGCCATCTGCATAATTGCAAATATTAATATGCTTTTCTGTGTCTAGAAACTTTATTTTTTCTCTCAACCGAACATGTAATAAATCACAATTAAAAAACACCCACAAGTTTCAATGACAAGGTATTGATAAATTCGGTTTGAATTCTAATGTCTGAAGAGAAACGTAGTATTTGGAGACCATCATGATATTTCCCTCCGTAATATACACCAATAAACACTACACTTTTTACGCTCACTGACATGAAATCGATAGCATTACCGGGTTTTGTGCGGTGTGCAAATCTATGTTCCATCTTCTCATCATAACGTCAAAGTAAAGTCAGAAATGGCTTTGAAGGCAACTTCAAACCTTCGTGATTGGTTACCTGGAGACAATATATTCATTCAGCAATGTAATTTGTGTTTCATGACGATCCTTCTTATAGCTTAGTATGAATATCAAATCCCATACAGTCCAGTAATGGGAAAATGCGAATAGAAGAGAAAGGTATTGACATTCTAAGAGAAAATAATTGGTCAGAGAATATATAGACTTCTGAAGTTGAATCTTAATGGACAACTTAAAACTATTTTCAGTTCACCGTGCATGTCTCTATTGCTAACTACGCAGGTCGTTGGGTAACTAATAAGTATCAATGAAGATACCCCAGTATGGAAAAAAAACTCATAAATAAACGCAATCGGTGTTTTTTTGATTCGATTAGTGCAAGAGATTAGCTTTTCATAATCCCACTTTGTTTATTAAAAATAGGCTTATCCTTTTAAGGACTGGCTTAAGGGGCGAAGCAAGAAGTCTTTTCATCTTCCCCGTTATCTGTAGAGGACAGTGTAGGGATAAGGTGTTATTGAGCAATTAAAGCTCTGATCCTGGCAGGAGGGTAACAGCAATAGCCGAGCCTCAGTTAGAACTTCATTGGCTACAGCATTGCCATCCATTACCCTCCAAGAGTATTGGATTGAATGAATCAATCACCGCATCTCACGGTCAATTGATCTTCATCTCGGCTCTAATGGTTCACTTTAAAAATAGGCTAGTTCTTAAAGTTCTTAAAAGAACTGGGCGATGGACTGAGTCCTTGACTTTTTATCCCGTCATCTGAATGAAGAAAATCTGTGTGGATGAGATGTTATTGAGCTAAAAAACCCTAGTCATGACTGGGTAACGGCAATAGCCGAGCCTCAGTTAAAACTTCATTGGCTACAGCATTGCCATTTGTTACCCTGGAAGTCCTGATTAGTAAGTAAAGGGTAAAATCTCAAAAAATCGGACGATCTCTAGGCCACTCCATAGTGGGCGAAAGACCGTCCATGTCTCAGCGTTGGTTCCACTCATTGACGGCCGCCCCGTCCAAGCACCCCGACGGGCTCCCCGTTTAAGCAGAACCGCTCAGCGTTGGTTCCACTCAGTGTCGGCCGCCCCATCCTAGCACCCCGACTCCTGAGCAGAACCGCTCAAATTCCGAGGAAAATAATTCACCGACAAGAACCCCTCAGCGGGCCGTGCCGGAGAACACCTCCCCCGGAGACTCAAGGTGCTCCCTTAAGGCAAAAACCCTAAGGGAGCGAACTCAAAAACTCACACCCAGGATAACAGCAACAGCCGAACCTCAGTTTACTTCCTCGGTTCAGCATTGCTAATTGTTACCCTGGAAGTCCTAAAAAGGACTTTTTCTTTATATCATGCCTAAAAATAGGCTATTGCTTGCTTATGATTATATATAATTAAAGTATTCATTTATTATTTTGGTGTATAATTGTAAACTGAAAATATTTGGAACTCTACTGAAATTTTTCGCAGAAAAGTAATGTAAATTGGTGTTTATTAAAATGCTAGTTTTAGTTTTATTTTTTTAAAGTAAGAAGCCTTAACAGAGTCAAAAAAATTGTGTCTATGTGTTTTGCCAATACAAGTCACTTAGATCAGCAATTTCCTCTTTGAAAGCCCAGAACTTCCATTGAAAGCAGGGTAACTATCAGCCGTCTACAACATTGAAGCGAGATCAATTTTTCCGGTTTTCGAATTCCTACCTAATTATACATTTCAGTGATAAATTCGGTTTGAGTTGTTCATTTATATTTGTATGACAGCAATTAAGGCTACAAGTCAGTATTATGTGCCTTCCAAGTGCACGAGTTCTCGGGCTAGTTTGTCTGTTTTAAGATTATTGCTGTAATAATATTCTGCTCTAATTTAATATATAAAAAGAAAGCAATAAGCAGTTAGGTATGATCTTTTACTTACCTGCAGCATATTTTGTATTACACCAAGCAACTACAGGAGTTAAACAATGATGGACGACATGTAGTGTGCTTACTTGGTTGAATTTCTTTCTTAAGACAAAAAAGACCTGTGAAAATATATTTTTAGCTCTATTAGAGAGTTTAATTTACTTATTTACGCTTATGGCTACGTGAAACTGGTAAGAGAAAGGTACAATCACAATTTCCAGCAACAAATGATGAAAATCTTAACATATAAAAGTTCATTACATAAAAGGCACAACCAGCTTTCTACGTCCTTCCTTTTTTTTTAAATAAAGCAAAAGTAACTTGTCATAATCAAGCCAAGGACAATTATCGTCCTACTGCAACAAGTATAACAAGACTGCATGTTCTCACAACACTTCACAACATAAAAGTCGCTGTATTTGAGGTTTAAGTAAAGAGCAGTTGTGTCTTGTGTGAGAAAACTTGATCCATTAGAGGAGGCCCATTTCACGCTGTATCATCATCTTCTAACATGAAGAGGAGTTCTGCTGATACTATGACGAGGACTATGTGAGTCACTACGAGAATAACGTCTTCCTGGTGAGACGGGACCGTGATCTTCTGTTTCCTCCATAACCACCGCCACATCATCTATAGGTCAAGGTCAAGGTCAAGCTGGAGGTTGGAAATCCAATTTAAGGCCTCATCCGTCACTTTGTGGATGTCCTGTAGGCTACCACCGTGAAATTGGCGCCTTGGGCAGTCGTACACAATATGCGTAATCGTCTGAGCCATGGGAGAACAATCACAATGAGGGTGATCTGACAGTCACCATTAATATAGAAGATATCCACATCTGCCCTGGTTTGTTCTGATCCTGTTTATTGATGACTAAATCTTCCCAGGAAGATCAAAACCAGGCTGCGGGGCACAGGGATCTTCTACGAGGAAGCTGTTTGTTGGGAGATTGTTGAACCAG
This sequence comes from Typopeltis vanoorti, assembly GCF_054136105.1. NCBI lineage: Eukaryota > Metazoa > Arthropoda > Arachnida > Uropygi > Thelyphonidae > Typopeltis > Typopeltis vanoorti. The sequence goes on from NC_143572.1 coordinate 28,922,724, forward strand.
CATTCTCTCCATATATCTGATATTGATGGACCAGAGAGGCTTTCTAGATTTGAGGTGAAGACTAGGTGGGTTTATGAGAGTCTGGTGGAGGGGCAGGAGAGAGTTGCTCATTGCTTTATTAAATTCCTTAATCGCGGCTTGTCTTCTCCGTATGTGTGGTGGAACAATGTCAGATAGAACAGGCAGCCAGGAAAGAGGGGTGCTTCTCACTGTCCCACTAATTGTGCGCATGGTAAAGTTTAGCTGGGTGCCTATAATGCTAGTGTGTGTACTTCTGATTTTCACTGATAATATATTAGTATTATATTAATTTATTGTTTCATTGTATAAGTCTGAAGACATCAGAATAGAGCATATGGAGGGATGGCAAAAATGAAGGGAAATCAGATACCAGAAGGGCAAACAGTAATTATAGACAATAAAATAGATCAGGTACAAAAAATATGTATACCTTGGAAGAACGTCTATGTTAGGAAAAATAAGCATTTATGAAGCATTTTTGATAAAAAAAAAGAATTCAGTTGGGTGTATGTAATAATCACTTGGCCTATAGTTCTAAATATAGCCCTTCTTAGTGAACACTACTCATATTTCGCAGCCCAAGATCACATGATCATTTCCCCCAATGAGAGGCAATGTTGTCACCTCGGTTATAGACAGATCTTCTGATCTCATGACCACATACAATACACTCAAACCTCGCGTCTCCTTCGTCACATGCTGTTTTAAGTAACCATCTCTTAGTAAATGAATGAATTCCATTTACGTCCAATCAAGTGATCTTTCCTCGTTCCAATCTATGTCTCCGTAGTTGAAGTTAGCCATAATAATTACTCGACCTGCACTGATTGTGCTAATTTCCTATTGCCTGTCTTCCACATCTTTTTCATTCCCTGGTCTGTTGCAGCACCCAACTGTATATATACAATTGGCCTCTACCTCACACAAAATTGTTTCAAATCAATTGCTCTGCACATACTTATCTTGATAATCTTCTATCCCTTTTGACTGCAGTTCATTTGCTATCATCAGCAGTACTTATTTTCTCTATCTTCCCTGAAAATACTACACCCACCATATTCTATCTCTATAACTGTATCATTAGCCAAGTGTCACTAAAGCCTATAACTTTGGCCAGTGTTGTACCAACGAATACTCAAAACTCTCCTCTCCCATCCCTGATACTTATAGTGAGTATTATTACCCAAACTGTATCATTTAAACTCTAACTTCCCTTCTACTTTGTATTGACTGTCCCATTTGATTTTGTCTCTTGAGGCACTGAACCTTTGGTCATTCTCACGCTTACTCAGTTCATGGGCGCCTGATTTAAGTTCAGTCTATCATAATTGTATGGTTCGCGCCATCCTTTGAATTCAGTCCATAGGTCTAAACACATACACACACCTTTTGCTCGACATGCACCTTGATTCATGCTGTGATCATTGTTCTCCTCAACTCACCTCTAACATCGCATGACAATAAACGCAAAATCTTTGCCCTCTCGCTTTTTGCTTCCTCCAATAGCTGCATATTTTCTCTCATACAATATCTTTTACTGTTTAAATCAGTAATGTCAGCCAAAGCATTCAATTCGTCACTTACCTTTTTACATCATGACAGCTTCGCTAATATTATTAAATTTCACGCAAGGAATCCAAGATTTAGTCATGCTTTCATTATCATGGAATAGCATTAACTTTTTCTATTTATCTTAGTTCTCTAGCTCTCTCTTAGTCATGTGTTTTAACCTCTTGTTGTTTTTGTTGATTTTTTCCTCTCATCAGTTGTACTAATCGCCTAATTTTCGATGCTGTGATTTGTTCTGAGAAGTACTCCACGTAAGTGTGCTATTTCTTTCATGAAGTGCTCTTTATTTTCTCCTGACCTTCAGGAGAACAAAATTCTTCACACAATGTTCTCCAGTTTACTATAATGTGTTTATACTCTCTCTATATATATACACCTCGTTCTCACTCACAACACTTCCTACATATCGCCCCACCGGTCTCATTTTCCTTCCACAAATCTTTTAACTTTCGAGATGCATACCGCATAACATACATATTGCATCCCTTAGAAATGGCGTCTTGGTCACTGTTGTGCTTCTTAGCATTGGCTCATACCGAAAAAATATATATTTAACACAAAACATAGAAGTTTTCTTAAAATCTAAACCACTCGACCTATCACACACTTATAAAGAACAAAAGGTTACAACAAATTAATTTAGTATTATTATTTAAAATACAAAAAAATTAATTAAAATTTTAAAATTCTTAAAAAATTCTTATTAAGAGATGCATGTTTAGAGCACCGCTGTAAACACACATCTCTTATTATGATTTAGCCTTGAACGAATAATTCAACATTTTTCTGAGGGACTGGCAATCCCTTTTTAAAGACAGTCTTTAAATTAACACTCTGTCTACAAATATATTAGTAAATGCACCATATACAATTAATCCAATAAAATTATAATAATAATAATAATATACTAAAATACACACAATTAATCTAAGAAAACAAATAAAAAGAAGTGATCTTACAGGAGAATATAATACAACCATGGTCAAAATAGCCTCGAACCAGACTATACACACATAATGAAAGAGGAGTTACAACTAAGCAAAGTTTTGAGTAATTTTTCTGAATTATCATATGATGTATGAGTATATATATTCATATATTAATTGGTGGTCGCAGTAATAATTTTTAAGTATTTTCAGTATTTACAGTATTTCCTTAGAAGCTGGTAAAGGTAATCTATTCAATAAAACAGTATTGACTTACCGTATCAAGGAGCTCCACCAATTTGGATTGAGTAAAAATGTACGTCAGAATTGAAAGCTACGAAATAAATAAATAAATATTTATAAATAAAATTAAAAAAAAAAAAAAAAAATATATATATATATATATATATAGATGTTTAGTAATTTTTATGACTACAACCACCGAGATAATTAAAAATAAAAGTTTAATACGGGCACAACTAGTTTCGTTGGTAATCCAACTTCTTCAGGTATCAAAGTACAAAGATATATACACCAAAAAGACTGACAGAAACATTACACACAACAACAGAGATGTCAAAAAAAAAACTACCGTTAAGTTCAAATTGGAGTCCGCACTTCAGTTCTGTCTACATTTACACGCGGGCGAGTGATCTCGCGAGAACGCCAGCACTGAAGAGAGTGCTATGCGAATCTGGCAAATTGTAGCTAAGGTTGTTGTTACTCATGTGGGGTAGAATCGAGGGTGATTTCTTTTGACTCCAGAATATGTCTTTCAATTTCATCATAATATTTGTGAATATTAGAAGGTTGATTCCAGTCTATTTGGTGTTGACGGCCTTCATCAGAGTTTACAGAGAACAAAACGTGGCAGGCGAAGGCACTGGCTCGGATTCTATTATAAGAGATGTCTCTTTTGTGCTCTTCAAGTCGGAGAAAGACTGATTTTTCTCCGACTTACTATGTCCGTGGTAAGGTTTACCGCAACTACAAATAATTCTGTATACTCCTGGGAACTGAAGATGGGGGTGTTTTTCTTTTGACTGACCAAGGATAGATCGGAGTTTAGGAAGAGTAGAGAAGCACGTTTTGATGTCGAACTTTTTTAAAATTCTAGCCAGTTTGGGGGAGAGGGAACTAATGTAAGCTATGGAAGTAGTAGAATCTTCATTAGTTTCTTGACGACGGTGAAAAAGAAGTTTCTCAACACTTTTTGGAGCGAAACCATTATTGACAAAGGACCTTTTGAGGAAATTAAGTTAATTTTGAAACTCTTCGTCGTCTGATAATAAAGATCTGGCCCGGTGTGCAAGAGTGGAACGCATACAGATAGATATCTTCACGCTTCCTCTCACCACTACCCTCCTCACCGGGTAGGTGAGGAGGGTAGTGGTGAGAGGAAGCGTGAAGATATCTATCTGTATGCGTTGGTTTTCTGAAGATTGAAATTTTAATATTATCTGTACTCCTGTTTAGTTTTATGTCTAAAAAGAAAGACAATTGTATATATATAATATATATGTAGAAAGTTTTAACTTGGGTATATGTTATGTATTCAAGATACCAAGTGATTTTATATGAACTTGGTTTTTAATCCTGTTTCCCAAGAAAGCAAACAAGAAAGTTAAGTTTGCGCCTGCAAGTACTGCAAGTCTAAGGAAACTGATCCCAAAGGTAGTGCCAGTCAAGGCAACTCGTGGTAAAGGTGGATATCTCTCATCCTGAGATTTTATTTATAAGGTTAAAACATCTTGTGGCAACTTGTTTTGGTAAAATACATAATGAGCTCTGCATTACTTCAATCTTGGCATTTTCAGATCTGGCTCCCATTGACGAGACCTCAACAAAGGTCGAAACCGGTATGGGTAGTGACCATTGCCTTTAATGTTTAGCATCATACATCTCTAATGTGCTTTACATTAGAGGAAAAATACTAAGAATAGTGATCAGAGCTTTATCCACCTTTTCCACGAGTTGCCTTTACTGGCACTACCTTAGGGATCAGTTGCCTTAGACTTGCAGGCGCAAACTTAACTTTCTTGTTTGCTTCTTGGGAAATAGGATTAAAAACCAAGTTCACATAAAACCACTTGGTATCTTGAATATATATATATATATACACACACACACATACATTTATTCCAGCGATGCTCTAGCGCCATTATCCCGTCCATGTAGTGGTTCTCAGTAAGATCTGCAAAATACCCCTCTACAGCTGTAATCACTTCTTGATTCAAAGAAAAACTCTGACCAGCGAGGAAGAGTTTTTAATTTTGGGAAGAGAAAGAAGTCAGAGGGAGCCAAATCTGGGGAATACGGTGGATGTTCCAACAATTCATAGTGCAGATCCCTTAATTTTCCCATTGTCAAAACACCTTTGTAAGCAGGTGCAATGTCCTGATGAAAGATGATTTTTTCCCCTGCAAACAGGGTGTTTTCTCACGAATGTTTTCATCGAGCAATGATTTCTGGTGTTGTTACACTTTTTGGACGTCCTTCATGTGGATCACCTTCAAGGCTGGTACGGCCACGTTTAAACCCGGCAGCCCATTTCTTAATTGTCAAAAACGAAGGAGAAGAGTGCCCATAAACTTTTATGAAATTCGAATGCATAATTTCTTTTGGCGTTAAACCTTCTTTTACAAAGAGTTTAAAAAATCGTGCCGATAGTGTTGCCATCTATGATCGAGGCCGAGAACTTTTCATATATATATATATATATATATATATATATATATATATCGAGGCCGAGAACTTTTCATATATATATATATATATATATCGAGGCCGAGAACTTTTCATATATATATAACTTTTAGTAGTCATAGACTGCAAATTTATGTCAAAATATAAAAACAGAAAAACAGTATTAAGGTCAAAGAAATGTTTTAGTTACACTTTATTTTATTTAGTAGTATTTGATTTATGTGAGTAACAATAATTTATGATATTTTTTAAATAACATTAGATAGCAAGGAACAAAGATACTGAAACATGGATTCTCATATATGCTTCATTTATAAATATACTAAGAAAATGTTGACTTTAAAAACAATGCGTTATAAGGTAAAATGTAAATAATCTTACCTCATAAGAAAGAGGATCATCGGAATAATCACATGGCTGACAAATGCGGTTGAATTTTTTCCGGGTTATTAATCGAACAGTCTAAACGAAAAAAAAACAAGTGAGCCTCTTGGCTTGCTGTTCTGTACAGACATTTTAAACAATTATAATGTCCCAACTGCTTATAGCACGCACGCACACACACACACACTTGTAGATTACGTATTATCACAAATTAATTCTAGAAATGCAGCTTTAGATTATCTCCTTACCTGATAAGTAAGATAGGCATTTGTCATCATTATAATGATGTTATAAACAAACATCGGAGTCTTAACATCAAATGGTTCGCGTCTCGTCATGAATTTTGGTCCAACTATTTTCACAAAAAATAAATACAACGCTAGGATATATAACGTAGGCTTCAAGTCAATCATCAGAGGCAACCTAGAAGTTCTGGGATCTAAAACATAATAATAACAACAGTAATTAGCAAAAACTCAAGTTCCATGTCAATGCTGGATATTCAGTATACCATCTAATGATATTGAAATAAATATTTCATTACTTTTAATTAGATTCTTAAAGTCATTTCTTTTAATACAGTTTTATTTTATTTATTTTTATTATTTTTATACTGAAATGCAGAACCTGGAAATTTTCATTAGATATGAAAAAACACATCATGCAAACGCCTTCCATTTTCGACTGCACGAAACGAGCCCTTTCTACTTCATTGACCCATGACAGATGTTTGTTTTTAACTGTGGCGCCCTCATTTCTGCACAAATGTTGTATTTCAGCTGTTGGATTGTCTGGGGCTTGTTCACATACATCTGTTACTTCAGGTAACCCGATAGGAGGAAGTAGGGAGCCTTATGATGTGGAGAAGGCTGAAATCGAATGCTGATTTTTAAAATAAATGTGCACGATTTTGGTTCGTTTTTGATTTGGGAACTTTTCTATGATTAATTTCCCAAATGGTCCTTAGAATACGTGAAAAATAAAATAAAATGAAAAAAATAATAATCAAAAAACGTCGACCCTTTGGTGACTTATGAGCAAGCCTGTATTAAGAAAGAAGTGGTGTCTAACACAATCTCTGTAGCTAACTCTTTAGAACACAATTAATTTAAATTTATTTTAATTCACTGTAGAAGGTGAAAAGAAACCAGTAATTCTTTTTATTATTGTTTACTTGACTGTTCTGGAGAATGTTTGTATTACTTCTTAGATGAATAGCTGTGAATATCTGTTCGCTACTGACGGAACAAATCGACTCATGCTGTACTTCATCTAAGCAGGACACGAGAATTGGTCTCGTGTTTCCTGTTTTGCATATCTGGGAAGTGAAATGCACTGTTTAGTTAAAAACAGCTCTCCTGCAGACGTCATACGACAATAAAGCTTTATTGTCTAGGCACTAAATACACAACGTGCTAATAACTTATTTGAAAAGAATGATTTTATGTAACAGTAAGACATTTGAAAAACACTAATTTTAGAAAGAAAAATGCGTTGAAAAAAAAAAAAATGAAACTGGAGTGTAATATATATATTTAAATTTGTAGAAATGTATCCACCCAATGCGGAAGAGATAAGATGCGCACGAGACACACGAGACATAGGCCTGGCGTAATAATGTGTTAATATATAAACATAAAAATAATGAAAACCTAAAACATGATTAGAAAGTTTTAAATATAAAATATCTTAACAATAGACGTAGTAAAAAAAAAAAAAAAAAGTCAGTGCCATTAAATAATAGTTAAATACTAGTGTAAATGTGAAAATTTGAAAATCAAATGTACCTCATCCATAGGGCACTCTTTATTTAAAAGATGCTGGTACGCCGTACGTTTCATACCGTCCCAACAAAAGCATGTCATGTTTATCATTGAAGGCATGTGCACAATATATTCAGGGCCGTCACCAGATTAGATCGCGCCCTGAGGCAAACAATTAAATATCGCCCCTGATGGATTATAAAACCAAAATATAAGAAAATCTCCAATTGCTATTTTGTTTTTATTACAAGAGAAATATTAATGCAAAACGATTACATAATAATATTAATTAAAAGGTTGCTCTACGGGGATATCGCACAATAAAACTGTTTATAAGCTCTTCTAAATTTAAATTACAAGCTATGTCCGCCTCTATCGATATAGTTGCTAGACCAACCAAACTTTCTTGGGTCATTGCTGTTTGCAAATCATTTTTAAACAGCTTAAGCTTGGAAAAACTTCTCTCCGCACTCTACGCCAAGAGGAATTGTTAGCGTAGCGATGGCGCCTATTGCAATATGACTGAACGGGAGCGCTTTATTAAGCAGCGCCGTGAGGCAGGCTGCCCCTATGCTACACCCTGTCGACGGTACTGATTATATTATATATTATATTATATTGCTTACCATCTCGGCCATAGAACCAACTGTATTCCATCGTACTGTTTATGGAGATCTCAGCCATGAATACGTTTCGTTGACCTAAGAATAAATCGAAGCAGAATAAATCAAAGATAGCAATTACCAATGATTTATAGTTAAAGGTAAATAGCCAGCAATCATATATTCCTTATTAATCTATTTTCTCTATAAAACTCTCTCTTTCTCTCTCTCTCTCTCTCTCTCTCTCTCTCTCTCTCTCTCTCTCTCTCTCTCTCTCTCTCTCTCTCTCTCTCTCTCTCTCTCTCTATATATATATATATATATATATATAGGAAGAATTCTCCTACACGACTTTACACACCTAATCATACATCCCTATAAATATAAAGATAAAGACAAAATGTTTTCGACATTACCGTTTCTTAAATAGCCTACCGAAAGCATTTAGTCAACTCAGATATAAAACTCCACTAGAAAAGCTAAGATATATTGCAATAGGTGGGCTTTCACTCTACACTCCTGGTTCAGAAATTATCTGCAAAACAAAAAGAAAATTATACGCATCGATCCTAAGAGGACAGAGGAAAACCTCTAGCATCTCGCACAATACGATTCTCCTCATCCTATCTTTTCTGATACTAACCGTCTGCCTCTGAGAGGAAAGATCTTCTAATACGCAGACTAGACGGCCATAGGTTCCATTCAGAACGTCATGGTTCGGAGAAACGTGCAGGGACATTAATTTGGTCACCAAGCTAGCATAGCACTTACTCCATACCTCATTTAAGGAGGTGCTGTCAAGGGAATTAAAGACGCTATCAGAAATAAAGCGTATGTCACTGGGAAAGTCCATCACACAATTTTAATGCATGCCCAAGAGTTGACGTAACTGCGATATTTGTTCGTTAGGTGTCGATGTTGTAGCGTCAGCAAAAGGTTAATTCTTACTTGACGGACAAGACCAGGCATAGCGTAACGTGTTAATGTATAAATTATTAAGCAATTACGGCCAATACGTTCTGATGTAAGCAGTTTATGCAGTTGTAAGTTAAGACATGTCGACAGTCTTTAGCAAGCAAACAGTTTATTGAACTTAAGACGTTTGGAATTGAGATATTGTAGGTTATGCATTCCTTCTGTGTGTTATGTCCGTTAACTTCTGTGTGTTATGTCCGTTCTATGGCCTGTTTATTTGTTTTGTAGGAATAAAACATCCTGCGTTGCCGGGAAGGAAAGAAAAACTCAGCCATATTCGTATGAGACGAAAAAAGAATCAAGGTGTGTATCTCTGCAGAATGACCAACACTGTCCGCATTGAAGACTTCTAAAACGTTTTCCGAGTTTGTCCTCGTACATTTTTGTGTGAAATATGCTAAATTTACAGGTAACATGTAATACTTGTAATACTTTTGCATACTCGTTATTATACAATCAGGTTTTCCCCTCGTCTATACAATTTCAATGTATTCACTTAATATTCATTTTCACTTCACCCTATTACTTGAATGCTTGCAGCAGCAAGAACATATTGAAACAATAAATTCACACTTTTGGAACCAAAAATGCTTCATAAATCAAATTCAAACTACATTACAAAACGTGAAGAGATCAATTGGCTTCCAGTGCACGCATTACGTAAACATGATATAAAGGTAAGTATTCATATTTATTTGAACTTTTCCTGAAAAAGAATAAAAATAAAAATACATTTTTTTGTAAATTATAATATGATTAAGTTTATCTTTAATTTTCTGAAACCTTCAAATATCTGAAAATGATTTAGAATATGACAATACACCATTTACTTCTGCATATGAAAATGAAATAACAATGATTTTCTTGTTGATAAAATACAATTTAGTTGAAATTTCAAAGGCATTTTTGTAGATTAAACAAAAAAAAAAAATCTTTACGAAATATCAAATGAAATATTTATAAATAGCACAGATATCCTCAGCTTTGGATTTCAGTTAACATCCCTCTTAGTAATGTGTCAAGGTCGTTTTAAGTGAGCAGTAATTATCGGCTAAAAGACTGGGTTTTTATTTATTGCTAACGTACAAAGATAAAGATAGCTTCACACACGAGAGAACGTTTCCGCTAATAATCTGTAAATAATGTTAGAAACCGGAAGACTGGTGCTGCCACCTTCCATTGTCCCAACGTGTTGTTATTATTTATAATATTATAGTTGTTACAAACAGTTATTTTATCAAATATCATTTAATATTTTTATTTAATGAGTTAGATCCATTGTTATTTATTTAACGAATCATTCTCATCGTTGTTTCTATTCATTATATTATTTATTTATGTAGATATATTCTGCAACCAGTCTGGAGTTTCGTCAGAGTAGTCAAGTTTCTTTTATAATCAGCTTATCGTGTGTATAAGCACAGTTCAGCAAGCACGGCCTTCATGAAGCAAAGTTCGAGGAAATGATTAGAAATTTCCTTTGTCACGTGCTGCCTAATCAAATGCTTGAACATAATGGAAAGTTGGTGTAATTCTGCTCTTAAACTATCACAAGGCTTTCGTAAACTGTTAATCTATTTGCGTAGAAGAAATCATTCTATGATGTAACTGTGGCTTTTACATCACTGCGAAAGAACAAGGGACCATATTAAATAGACAGTGATTTATTGCGAACGCACTTCTGGACACTTCTTAAGTGATATATATATATATATATATATATATATATATATATATATATATATATATATATATATATATATATATATATATATATATATATATATATATATATATATATATATATATATATATATATATATATACAGCGATTACACTAATAAAAGTTCCCAAGAACTTTTATTAGTGTAATCGCTTCAAAGCCAGTCCACAAACAAGGAAACTACTCCAACTGTGCTTGAATTTAAGAGGAAAACCTATAAAACTCGAATGCTTGTTGTAGTAAACAAAACAGGGAAAAAACTGAGTTGTTTGCGTAAGGACAATATTTTATTGAAGAAATTAACACACGTGATAATTTTCGAAATACGTAAACGCAACTTCAAGGTTAACAAGAATATTTTCAATTTTTCTGTCTTATTTTTAAGCCGTATTATACGAGGTCTAATAAAAAGATCCATCCTATGCGAAACTTCTGTCATTTTTAGATATATTAGAGATGGTTAATAAAATGATTTTCAATCTCTTCAACGTGAGATTAATTTCACGTTGCGCTCTTCCTCCTTTACATCAATGACCTTCTTTCTCTGATCTCAAATCCTATTCACGGCTTCGCCGACGACAGTACTTTTCCTCATTCCAGAAACCTTGCAGTATTCAAACGATTTTAATTTTTATGTTGGGCCCGTAAACAAGACGTTAGTTGATCAACCAATAGTACGTTAGTACCTTATATGGGTAGTGGGTTGGGAAAGGAGAAACTTGTTTATATTTGATTTAAAAGCCTGTATGTTGTATTCCTTGGGAAATACGTCAGGGGGAAGACTGTTTCACAGTACAGCAGTAGCAGGGATGAAGGAGGAGGAAAAGAAACTTGTTCTGTGGGTTTCAAGGTGTACTGTGAAAGAATGTTGGGCGGCAGCTGTACGTATTTCAATGAGCTTAGTACAGGGTGCGGGAATTATCGATGCTTTTTCGTATGAACATTTTCCATGGAAATATTTATAGAATATACAAATCGCAGAGACCAAGCGTCTGTGTGAGAGTGAGGGGAGCGAGTTAGTGAGAGATGGGTCATTTATCAGTCTAATTGCTCTCCTCTGTATTGAGTCAAGTATTTTGAGGGAGCTTTTAGGAGCCCCACTACAAATGTGAAAGCAGTATTCGATTGCTGAGTGGATTTGTGATTTGTATAAGGTTAGCAGTTCCTTAGGGGTGAAGTAGCGTCTTCATCGAAAGAGAAAGCCCATTTTTTTTGGAAGCTGAGGATGTAATGGTTGTGATGTGTTTATGCCAGGAGAGGCTTGATGTCAGGGTAATTCTGAGGAGAGAAATCTCATCTTGTCTGTGAATTTGAGTGTTATCATAAGCAATGCTGGGAGAAAATGGTTCATTTTTGTGAGAAATAAGACAGAATTGAGTTTTTCGATTGAATCCTAGAGGTCTTCCATAAGCTATACAAACTTACGCGTGTTTCATCACACGCAAGAAAAGTCTATTTTATTCCGACGTACTTTTGGTAGCATTCTGATATTCTTTCAAGACTAGCTTTCTCTCCTTGGGCTGACTGTCACATCCGTCTTTTCTTGGAACAAATATATTACATTACATATTATTATTATTATTATCCTTTTCAGCCTCTGTAAAACTTGGTGTTCTTTGTCGTTTAAACATCACTTGTCTCTGCTCAAATCCTAACACTCTAAGTTTGAGATCCGACCAACCTTGGAATATTGTGGGAACATTTGGGGATGTCACGTTAGAAATATCCCTAAGAATGATTGATGATATAGAGCAGAAGACGAACGCTTTCACTAGTGACCTGCACATGCAGACTGCCTTCAGTCACTGTTTCCACACAAATGCCTTTTCGATAGGTACTTTCATGGCCACCGTTCTGCTGTACTGGCTACTGTCATTCCTTCACTTTCTTCCAATCATGTAAGAACTTAAGAAGCCACTGGCCAACACACTCACATACTACCCAACTCCCAACATACTTCTCATCATTTTTCCTCGATCCATCCATCACTGTTCTTTGGAATAATTTCCTCCATGCTGTTTTATCCACTGGGTACAACTGGCAACCTCTTTAAGAAACACATCAATAGTTTCCATTAATATCATCTCGACTTACGATGCTTCGCTTTGCGACCATCCACTCATAAAACACTCTTCAGTTATGACAACTGCTCATTTATACGATGTCTCGTTCTCTGGAACGACGGTTTCAGCACCATGACGCTGCCGTAAACCAACCAATGGGTAGTATTCGTGAAACTCGTTTATTTCAATTTACTTACAGCTTCGTTACTCGCTACATCTGTGTTTTGATGTTTCTCTATGACTTATAAACTGTTTATGAATGTGTTCCTTCTAACGAAGAGAAAAGGCGCATAATCTTGGTATCTGATTATGCAATGGTTTTGTTTTCGTCTGCACCGCTACGGCGATCAGTGAAATTCTAGGAAACGTTCTGCTCTCTCATAACTGAGAAACACAGAAATCACGTGCTTCATCACATGACTTATAGCTGGAGGCATCAATTACGAGGACATCAGAAACTACACAATAAGAAAGCAGGAAATTTCACAAAAGCCAAACATCACACACATCACTGATATGTTTGCGGAAATCTTTCCATAATTTACAATCCAAGGCTTTGAATGAACTTTAGTTGGCTGCTCAAATAAAAGCATCTATTAGGTAAAGCATTAGACAGTTTAGCAAACATGCTCACCTTAGTAACGTTATCAGGATGGGTTTAAAACAACAAGCTTTTAATTACTGTAAAGTGGCCTCTATAAGCTCTTCACAAAGAAAGTACTCACTCTATAATTAACACAGTAAGATGGCTACATCAGCGGTAATTGGGAGCATGAGAGTCTAAGTAAGATACATAAAACTGGCCACCTCTTCCAAAAGAGCTTATGAAAATAATAATAATAATAATAATGAAAAACAAGTGCTTCTGTTTTTCATTATTATTCTGTTCACTCTAAAATAAAAAGGCACTGGCATATCAATATGAGCAAATTTACGAAATGTGGAAAGTACTGATGTACAGTATTTCCATATGTTTTTTTTTTTTTTTGTATGTTGGGCCCATATACGAGAGGTTGGCTGGTCAACCTTTAGTACATTAGTACCGTATATGGGTGGTGGGTTGGGAAAGAAATAATTTGTTTACATTTGATTTAAAAGCCTGTATGTTGTATTCCTTGGGAAATACGTCAGGGGAAGACTGTTCCACAGTACCACAGTAGCAGGGATGAAGGAGGAGGAAAAATAACTTGTTCTGTGGGTTTCAAGGTGTACTGTGAAAGGATGTTGGAGGGCAGCTGTACATGTTCCAATGGGCTTAGTACAGAGTGGGGGAATTATTGATGCTGTTTCGGATGAACATTTCCCATGGAAATATTTATAGAATATACAAATCGCAGAGACCAAGCGTCTGTGTGAAAGTGAGGGGAGCGAGTTAGTGAGAGATGGGTCATTTATCAATCTAATTGCTCTCCTGTATATTGAGTCAAGCATTTTGAGGGAACTTTTAGGAGTCCCACTCCAGATATGTGAACAGTATTCGATAGCTGGGCGGATTTGCGAATTGTATAATGTTAATAGCTGTTTAGAGGTGAATGTAGTTTAAAAGATAAAACTGAAAAATATACCATGATTAAAATCGCTTATACAGAGTCTGGGTAATACTTTCAAATACCACCAGGTGGTTTTTGAAGGTACCAGTAGGTTAAACTAAAACGAAAAAAAAACTATGGTTTGAACTAAATTAATGTATGTTGGTTTAGTATTATGCCATTTCTAACACAGCCTTTTATAAAGCATATTTAAAAAAAACATGTTTTATTATTATTTGACACCTCCAGGGAGTCCAAGGACTCATCGAGGGAGAGCACCTACCATTTAATCACCAACTGATAGCAACTACACCAACGCCATCTACCGCCGACAACCACTGGTATTTCCATAGACAATCACAAACATCCATGCCCACGGCGGGATTCGAACCTGTAGCCTTTTGACTGGAGAGCGGTTTTCATAAAAGATTGTATTGTACCAGTATACCCGTGGCCTTGTCTGGGAAGCTGCCAATATTATACTCTGTTCGAGGAGTGCTGTAATGATCTGTTCCAAGAAGGAAAGGTGGATAGAAGAGGCCCTCACGGACCTATAGCAATGCCATGCTTCATCAGTGCTCCTGGTAAGGCAAGTTCTTCTGCCTGACCTGTCTGGAACGGCTGACCATGGAATTTAACAACGATGCAAGCGACATTGTTTTTAACCTAAACATACTTTCCCCTGTATGAGTCTCCAATATACAACTTCCAGGTGTTACTATGGCTGTGAAATACACTGGTATGAATCTAGTAGTATATCTTGCGATTACTAGCATCAGAAATCTGGCATTTGAATCCTCTTCGCTCAAACACTCGTGGAACAATAGAAAACAATCCTAAGAAGGTGATGTTGCATATCTACGCAACGTTCATAGGAGTTATAATGTCCATTCCATGCCGACTACTGATAGTTTTTCACATAAGGCACGAAACTGAAGTATATTTAACTTATATACCATATAGATTAAATCAAATATTTCTAAAGATCTTGACACATGCATCTATAGAAATATACAAGGAGAATAATATGTAAAATGATATGTGTATATTCACAACAATAAAAAATTACATAAAATAGAGCATAATGGATTTTATTCGTACTATTATTAGTTATGTTTACTCATCTTTGGATTAGTACTAATAAAAACGGTTCAGTCCAAAAAAGTAACCTGGTTGATTTTTCAACAATTCTTAATTAGCTATGACAGATTATAAGAACCAGACATCGACATTGAAACATACAGTTATTATTATTATTAGATATGATCTTCGTGATCAATATGATTCATTACCCTTTGCAAGGAATTCCCATTAATATGATACTCACTGCCTTATCAGCCAATTCTTCTTATGACCCTTAGGCTATTAAATACTCGAGGGCCATGGGGTCTTTCCATTTCTGGCCTTATATATATATGTGTGTGTGTGTGTGTGTGTGTGTGTGTGTGTGTGTGTGTGTCCCCTCTATAAACCTCTACCACAATTCTACTCTATCCTACTATAATTCTACTCTATTCTACAATAATCTACTCTTTCCCCTTCAGTATATCCTATTCCTCCTATGGGTCTAAATTCGGAAGAAGGCTAGTTCAGAAGCCTTACGGGCAGCCCTACTATTGGACTATCCATCGTCAGGCTAGTCACCTGACATGGAGAACATTATTCTACTTTTAAGCGACAGAAAAAGGTAATCAGTATGAATCTATGGAAAACGACCGTGGAATGGAAAAGGTAAATCGAAAATGGAAACTAAAAAATATAATACATATAACAAACTGGAATGTAAGAGGATAGCATATAAAGAAATAGAATTAGACCAATTATTAAATTAAAGAAATTTTCAAATAGCAGTAATCACTGAAACAAAAAAAAAAAAAAATGAAATTAAAAGGAACCATGAGAACCGAAAAATTTAATGTGATATATAGTGGAGTTGACAGAGACCAAAGAGCACAAGCGGGAATTGTGATTTGGATTCATTGTAAAACAGTTAAAACATTATAAATTATAGAATGAAAGAATAATAGAGGCTAGAATAAAAATAGATAGAGGTTATTTAACAATAATTTGTTTATATGTCCCAGAACAAATTAGAACAGGATCAGTTACAAAATATATATAATAAAATAATTAAAATAAAAATGATTATGTAATATTAACAGGAGACTTAAAGGCAAGAATTGGAAATACGAAAATTAATACTAATATAGGAATACATGGAGAACATACTCTAAACAGGAATGGTAAAAAATTGATCGATTTGGTAGTTTACAATAACCTAAAAATAATGAGACAAATAAATATATGTATGTTTGGAAAACATAAGAAATATAATTGCGGACGGAGACATGAATTTTGTACAAAACAATATGTTAGACATAGAGGTAAAAAATACTATAACAAAAAACAACTTTTCACACATTATACAGCGTTGTCAACTCAAAGACATATTCCGAGAATTTCATCCAACATGTAAAGCTTATACTCATTATTCCCCCACCAATGCCTCACGGCTAGACAGAATCTACATAAGCCGATATATGGGATTAACCGTTAAGGAGGTTTGTCACTTGCCTTTGACTTTAATGACCACTACATGGTCAAGGGCAAACTTTCCCATGAGGCTAATGACAGAAAAACATCCGCCAACAGAAACTACCCACTCTGGAAGCTAAGCAACACCATAATCAACATAGACACATTTTACAACAGAAATAAAAAGAATATTAGACAACATAACAGAAATAGAAAATCCAGTGTATGCCTGGAACCAATTCAAAATACATTTAAAAAAGCCTTGCTAAACAAATAGGAAACATAAGAAATACACAACAAACCAAGAAAAAAGAAGCACAATCAAAGAACTAACACGACAATACAACACAGACAAAAATTAAAATAGGAATCAATGCTCTTAAAGCAAAATTGAAACAAATGGAAATAAAATAGACTGAAGGGGGCCTGGATACGTGCAAAAATCAGAACAATGGAACATGATGACGTGAAGTCCAAAGCAGCTTTTGGCTCTTTGAAGAGCAGAGAAAACAAAAAAACACCATTCATAAAATAAAACATGAGGGGACAGAGGTCAAGGGAGATGCAAATTTCCTCCAATTCTTCCACTCACAATACACAAGTACTTTCTCCCAAAAAAGAAAGTGACAAAATAGAAACGCAAAACTTACTACGAAGCTCACCGAGCTTAACAAAGACAGAAGCTGAAATTATAGATTCACCCATTACATAAACTGAATGCAAAAATACTATAAAGTCCCTGCCACTACACAAATATCCAGTACCCGACAATCTCACTGCAGAATTTTATAAAGCTTACTACCCCCCCCGTTTGAGACACAATTTGTGAAAATGCTGAACGAAATACAGAATTCGGAAAGCATCCCAGAATATTTCAACCTCGGTTACATAACACTGATACCAAAAAATAAAGACACCACAAACAACGCAATCTCACAATGGAGAGGCATTACACTCCTCAAAACAACTACAAAATGTTATCAAAATCATATCACAACGAATTCAAATACACATTCAGAAAATAATATCAGAATCCCAAACCTGCCGCGTTAAAAACAGAAAAATAGAAGATAATATTCTGACAGTTAGATGTATATACGAACATTACCAGGCAACACAACAACCATGCCTGTTGGTAAGTCTGGACATTGAAAAGCCTTCGATTCGGTTAGTCACCACTACCTGAAAGAAGTCATTAAAGCTGCAAGTTTCGGGAAGAAATTTCAAAATTTAATGTCAAACATATACTGGAGTAGTATGGGAGGTGGTTTGAACCAGTTCAAGATCAAGATAAGATAAGGAATCGTGACGTGATTGGTTGATGATCATTGTGTGTGACGTCATGAGATTGGAATGTTAGGAATTTCCCTGTGGGCATATGTGTCAATGGCTTCAGTTGTTGTGTTTTGGTTCGCGTATAGAATTGTGGGTGGTGGTAGAGATAAGGATTCGTGTTGTGATTGGTGGGACACTTTTAACCAGATCAAGATCAAGATAAGATAAGGAATCGTGACGTGGGTGTGTGTTGTTATCAGGTGAAGATAACTGACGTCATTTGTTATTTGTAAATAAGTGACGTCATTTCTTAGTTGTAAATAAGTGACGTTGTTGTTTTGAATGGAAAAGAGAGATATATTAGAGATAAGGAATCGTGTCGTGACTGGTGGACACTTCTGACCAGATCAAGATCAAGATAAGATAAGATAAGGAATCGTGACGTGAATGTTTGTTGTTATGAGATGTAGATAAGTGACGCCATTTGTTAGTTGTAAATAAGTGACATTATTGTTTTGAATGGAAAGGAAGATACAGGGTGTTCGAGATAACTTTGACATATTTATAATTAATTATATTTTTCTGTAAGTTACATGTATTAACACACACTTCTCTTCATTTAAAAGTTTGGACCCTTCTTCATTCATATACAAGATGTCAGAAAGGATGGATAGCTGGAACCCACCTGAATCATGGAAGAGAATAACTTGTATCATGATGATTCGTGCCCGCCATCAAAATAAGGATATTACGACTGCTGCCCAATGCTCCCTGAATACAGTAAAAACAATCAGGAATGAACTAGAGACTTGCAATGGTGACTACGAGGATGTAGCAAGAAGAAAGATCCCTAGCAGACGATCTGATTGCGTTCGTACAGCAGAATTCCTCGCAAATCTGCAGGAACAGGTGTTGAAGAACCCTGGCATTGGAATTCGGGCTTTGTTCGTGGAGTTGCTAACTGTAGTCAAGCCCTGGATAACAAGGGTAGCCAATGGTAGGCCGTATGTATGGCAGCAGGATTCGGCCCCTTGCCACACCTCTGGGAAAAGTCAAAAATGGTTGTTTGAAAATTTCTACGACTTCACCAGTCCAAATGTTTGGCCTCCAAACTCCCCAGACCTTAACCCCATGGATTATTTTGTATGGGGCGCAATTGAAAAAGACACCAATCGCACTTCCAGTAATACAAAAGACCAGTTAATGGATAAAATTAAAACAGTTTTTGCGGCCCTTCCCAGGGAGACTGTAGCATCAGCTTGTTCGAGGTTCCGAAGCAGAATTGAAGCTGTGATCGATGCTAATGGTGGTTATTTTGAGTAAATCTTGTTGATAGTATTGTAATTAACTCTGCCTGTAATGTTTTTTTGTCAATTCATTAAATTTAATAGATACAAAGAAGATTTTCTTTTTCCTTACGAAACTGTCAAATTTATCCCGAACACCCTGTATATATTTTATAATTTTCAGATAAGGTAAAAATATTGTAATAGTTCAATGGATGTTAAATGGCAAAATAACTGGCCAAAAGATTGCAGGGACAGTTATTTTTGCGAAGGACTCTAGGTGAAAATAGATATTAGGCATGTTACCATGTTGTAAATGAAAATTTTTAACTGAAATAAGCATGCTATGTACTTATTGTATATATGCAAATAGTTCGTCCGAATGTACTTAGATGCTTTTGAGAAAATAAAATATTCAGATGGTAAAAAAAATGAAATAAATAAATATACTTGGGCAGCAAAGGATGGAAATCAATATTAGATTACTTTATCTTAAATGAAAAGACAACAAAGTTTTCTTTAGATGTTAAAGTTCACAGAGGATATGATATAAGTAGTGACCACTTCATCATTAAAATAAAATTAAGATTACCACCTAAATGGCTACAAATAACAAGAACAGGAAGAAACAATTAGAAATAGAATGGTTTAAAATAAAAACGATACTAAATGCAGCAGCAAATGAAAGATTAGGAAACACCAAAAAATATGAAGATATGGGATGATACAATCAAAGAAATAAGCAAAGTGAAAAAAGAAGCCTGTCATAAATGGTTAAGTAGTAAAATATTAGAAGATGAAACAGAATATAAAAGAATAAGAGCTATAACTAAAAAAGAAATCAGAAAAAGACATAGAGAATCATGGAACAAATTTGTTTCTAATTTAGAACATGATTTATATAAAACAAGACCTAATGCATATAAGATTTTGAAACACTTAAACGCAGATACCAAAGAAAACATAAAATTAAACACCGAATTGAAATTAGAAGAATTTTTAAATTTCTATACAGAAATTTGGACAGATAAATATTTTAAAAAAGATAACTGGCAAACAAAAGAAGAATTAGAAATCAGTCTGAAAGAAACAAGAAACGGAAAATCACCTGGAGAAGATAAACTAGGTTCAGAACTATATAAATATGCTGGAATAAGGTTCAAAGAAAGACTCATTATTTTTAAATAAAATCTATTCAACTAGGAAACCCCCCCCCAATAGAATGGAAAAAAGCAATTGTCACTCCTGTCTTTAAAAAAGGTAGTAGTAGAGATGACCCTAAAAACTATACAGTTATCAGTATACTAAATTCCTGTTACAAAATATATAGCAGAATCTTAAATAACAAACTGATTAAGTATTCCGAAAACTTTATTTTAG
This sequence comes from Typopeltis vanoorti, assembly GCF_054136105.1. Lineage (NCBI taxonomy): Eukaryota > Metazoa > Arthropoda > Arachnida > Uropygi > Thelyphonidae > Typopeltis > Typopeltis vanoorti. The sequence continues at coordinate 28,943,461 of NC_143572.1, forward strand.
AAGTACAGAATGGACTTAGAAAAGGACGATCATGTATACACCTTACCTTTTTCCTAAAATTAATAATAGAGAAAAGAAGAGAATACAATTTTGAAACACATATTACATTTATTGACTTTGAAAAAGCATTCGACAAAGTTAAAAGAAGCATTTTATTTAACATATTAAAAGAAAGACAAATACCAAATAATATTCTAAAAGCTATCATAAGTATATATGAAAATAATCAAATATAAATAAGATTAAATCATGAGCTATCGTATACGAGAGAGATAAACCAAGGGGGTCCGACAGGGATGCCCTGTCTCAGCAACTCTTTTTAATATTTACCTAAATGAAATAATAATAAAATGGAATAAAAATTTCCGTCAAGGTATTAAACTTTCTCCTACAGTGAACTTAAACACTCTCCTTTTTGCCGATGACCAAATAATAATTACAAATTCTGAAGATAACTTACAGAAAGCTATTTCAGATCTAAATGAGATAGCCAAAAATTATGATATGATAATATCAACAGAAAACAGAAAAATCAAAAACTATGGCCTTTAAAGGACAAGATCCAGCAAGAACTAAGATAGTAATAGATAACAAGATCTTAGCACAGGCGAATTCATTTAACTACTTAGGATGTATGATCACATATGAAAATGAAAAGATATAAACGTAAAAATTGCAAAATATTTAAAAATAACTGGTGTGATTAACTCTATATTTAAACCAAACCTAGTTCAAAAATAAATCAGACTAAAATTATACAATACATTAGCCCTACCGGTCTTAATGTATGGAAGCGAAATCTGGACAATAAAACAAAAAGACAAACAAAGATTAACAACAGCAGAAATGAAGTTTATGAGAAAAACTGCAAAGTATACCCTATTTGATCACAAAAGAAACGAAGAAATTATGAAAGAATTAAACCAAGAACCAGTAATAGAAAAAATTAAAAAATATAAACATAAATGGATTTAACACGTTCAAAGAATGAAAACAGAAAGATTACCAAAACAAGCCTTAAAGTACAAGCCATTAGGAAAAAGAAAACCAGGACGTGCTCTTGAACAATTCAACGATGACTTCTAAAGCAGGAACCAGGCCACTCTAGACCTAAATCTTTGATAGGTATGATGATAATGATGATGATGATAATACTTACTGTGCAACATCTTAACACACACACACACACACACACACACACACACACACACACACACACACACACACACACACACACACACACACACACACACACACACACACACACACACACACACATAAAATTAATAAAAATACAAAAAAATTTAACCTACCAGTGATACGAATGTATTTACATATACAATAGGTTTACAGGAAATCTCTCATGGGCGGGAATCACAAAACTAGGCTAGAAAAAGGGGAGAAAGGGGGGGGGGAATAGCTAACTCTTTACAAATCTTTAATTCGTGTGCTAATCTCATCCAATCAACAAGCGCTTGCAATATTTTTAACACGTAACACCTCTACCTCTTCCAACTCTATCTTTTCGTTCGAATCTATCTCAGCTTTCAAAAATAATTACTTAATAACATCGATTTCAAGTACATTCGACACTCTCGTGCGATGCGTATTTGCAAAGATTATCCTGTTATTATCATTCTTCATTTTACTTATACGAAAGTACGCCCTTGATGTGTTTTTAATGTCGTTTTAATTTCCTGTAATCGGATTTTCTTTCAGCAACCTGTTCAGCCAGTTTAGTTTTATTGTCCAACTTTATTTTCCTCATCATGGTTGTCAATCGCCTCGTATTGCTGATGTGATGCACATTCTATACGATACTCGGACCATAGCGCTTCTTTTTTTTTGTCTATCTCATTCATTAACTGTCGATTAATTGTTCTGACACTGGTGATGCATTCAGTCTAATACCGCCACTCAAACACATCTTCAGCATTTACATCCTTGACAACTGAATCCCAAACGACACAGTTCGTTTTCTCCACCACTATTCAACATTACATCTGTTACAGTCAGTCACCTTCAACTATTTATTACTGGCTCCAATCCTCTTCCAACAGTGAGTGTTGGAAGAGTGTGTCCCCTAATTGTCCGTATACTGTATGTTGTTCTTCTAGTTTGCCTCTTTTGAAGATTGAAAAACTGAAGTTCTAGGGAGAACCTCTACCGCCTCCATTTGAGAGCGGATAACCCATCATTAGATGTAAGGCCTTTATGAAGCTTCACATCGCAGACGGGATTCGGACCAAAGTGCTTCCAACAAAGTGCATCGTCGAAACCGATATAAGGGATTATTCTCGAAAGGGAGCTATGTGCAATAGAGTTTCAAGCAACTACGGGATCGACTCTCTATATGAACCTACGTTTTCATTTTCTGTCTACAGGTGTATCTAATAAACTGGAAACGTAGTGTAATCAAAAGACTTAAAAGTTTTTATATATAAACAAAGATAGAAAACATGACACCAGAACTTTCTAAATATTAACATCAGATTTTTTTTCAGTAATTTTATTATTATAATATAATATTACTTATCAATAATAATTAAAATATTCTATTAAGTATAGCATTATGACTTTGATTGACTTTGATTGTAGGATACTCTGAAGACGTGAAGTAAAATGTTATGTCGCGATGTTTCAATCATAAAGCATTCAAATAAATTTAGAATTACTAACTGAGAACATAGCTCTGATTCTTGAAACTACCTTAAAAGATTCGTCATGAACCACAGCGTTAGATCGATAACTAATGATAATTTAGAAAATTTATATTTTAAAAAGCAAAATCAAAGCAACTTAAATAGGCTCTCTATGGCTATAGCAGAAAAACGTTTTTGCTTTTAACAAATCTAACAATATTCCCTCACTTACCTGTTGAACCAGTTAAGTAACGTTTGTTCTGTTGCTTGGTTCTTTTGTATAGGGTGAAGTAAGTTAATATTTGCGCATGCGTAAAATACAGCTGGTCTTATATTGGCATCACTGCCATAATTACCATTAGCATAAACTTGCCAGATGTCATTATTTCCTCTCTTTTTCGTGAGAGAGACGTTTAGAATAATCCACGTGGAAACTTTCATTTTGTTTTATTCGTGTACTTGTAAACCAATCTACTAAGTTTTCCTTTTCTTGTAAGTATTAGGGATTATATAATTATATATATATATATATATATATATATACACACGAGGGTGGTCTGAATCGTTCTCGGTCTAACAATGAAACAATGAAATTATAATTTCCCTTAAGACTAATACAATTATTCTAGCGATGCTCCAGCGTCATTATCCCGTCCCTGTAGTGGTTCTCAGTATTCCAAGATCTGCAAAATATCCCTCTACAGCTGCAATCACCTCTTGATTCGAAGAAAAACGTCGACCAGCGAGTAAGAGTTTTAGTTTTCGGAAGAGATAGAAGTAGAGGGAGCCAAATCTGGAGAATAGGATGGATGTTCCAACAATTCATAGTGCAGATCGCTTAATTTTCCGATTGCCAAAACACCTTTGTGGGCAGGTGCATTGTTCTGATGAAAGATGATTTTTTCTTCAGCAAACTGGGTCTTTTCTCACGAATTTTTTCGTCTAGTCTGGTTAAAAGATAGAAATGATATTCTCCTTCTCCGGTTATTGTTTAACCCTTTTCATGATAATTAATAAAAAAAAATGCCTTTAGGATACCGATGACATGACCTTTCCTGCTGATGGAACCGACTTTGTCTTCTTTGGCGCTGTGCAACCGGCTTCTGTCCACTGATTTGACTCCTGGTTAGATTTCGGTGTGTAATGGTGAATCCAATCTCATCTGTAATAAAATATCGACGCACAAAATCAGTTAGTTTTATTCTTGTTAAAACGCTCCAAGCACTGTTCAGAGATTTTCATGCTGTAAGCAAGCTCGGCACCCATCTTACGCAAAGCTTTTTCATTTGCAATTCTTCATGCAAAATATAAAGAAATGCAGACTTTGGGCATCAACTGCAACAAAAACATTCCGAGGCTCACAACACGAGCTTTTATAGCATAGGACAGCAATACGCAAGCCCATATTCCTCGAACCAACATACATCGTTGTCGTCAGTGATGCAAAGAACTTGCAAAGTGGGACGTGGAAGTTGTGTTATGGAGCTCTAATCATGCTCTACCCTCCACTGAGCAGAAGGACGGGTATTGAATGTGGCCCGATGATCCTGTTTTTCCTGGTTTAGTCTCAGACTTGTTATGAATCTTCATAATATCTCCATGTAATGACTCATCTCCATACTACATAATCCATGGTGTTCCGTGATAGACCGTTAAAGGATACTACACGTTACATAACCCACCATCTATATTGCGTATTATCACATTACCAGCATATGTCATAATGAAAATGCTCTTTCCAATACAGTGTTGATAATAATAATAAGTTAATAATAAAGTACATTGAAAAATAAAATAAAATATAAATATAAATAAATTAAAGTAATTTTTAATTTATCGTTATTAGTTGATTGACTAATATGCACACCTTCCAGTGAATATCATGAAATAAAATTAAGAATATTTATTTATTGATAAATTATTTATCAATAAATAAATATTTAACATCCCAGAATATAAGTCCTTTTTAGGACTTCCAGGGTAACAAATGGCAATGTTGTAGCCAATGAAGTTTTAACTGAGGCTCGGCTATTACCGTTACCCAGTCATGACTAGAGCTTTTTAGCTGAACAACACTCCATCCACACAGATTTTCTTCATTCAGATGACGGGATAAAGAGTCAAGGACTCAGTCCATCACCCAGTTCTTTTTAGAAATTTTAGAACAATACCGTAGACGGTAAGACCAAATTACAAGAAAGTCCTTTCTAGGAGTTCCAGGGTAACGAATGGCAATGCTGTAGCCAATGAAGTTTTAACTGAGGCTGAGCTATTGCCGTTACCCAGCCATGACTAGAGCTTTTAGGCTGAATAACACCCCATCCACACAGAGTTTCTTCATTCAGATGACGGGATAAAGAGTCAAGGACTCAGTCCATCGCCCAGTTCTTTTAAGAACAATGCCGTAGACAACGAAGTTCTACCTGAGGCTCGACTATTGCTGTTACCCTCCTGCCATGGTCAGAGCTTTATTTATTTTATATTTATATTTATACAGTTATAGTTGCATTACGCACAAAAATGAATTATGTCTAACACTAAAATAATTTTATCTACGAAAATTAAACTGTTTTCATTTTGAGACCTATACCTACCGTAAATCTAAAATGCATGTTGAAACAAAATAATCGTTGTTTTCACGCAAAGTTTTTTTTTTTTTAATGATAAAATTCGTCAAGATAGTCAATCAGTTTCTTCAGTTACTTTCTTTTAAATACAGGCATCCTAAATCGCTGTCTAAAGTTTATTTTCAAATATCCCAAAAAGCGGATTATATGTTTCCTTCTGAATAAAGCTCCTGCCAGCTAGTTACCACACGTGTTCCTATTTTCTCGCATAAAATACGCGAATCACACAGCAAGTTATGATTCACAACTGAATACTGATTTCCTGTATGGTTCCAACACTCCTTATAACACAAATGCTGTTGAGTATAACCTGTTCAATTCAAGCAAAGTTGTATATGTAATTATTTACAGTTTGTATTTCCGTAAAATTTAGGTCAACTCAGTCTTCTTCTAAACTATATAGTAGTCAATGTTTAGTGAATTAAATCAAAAACAAGAAACATAACTTTACGAAAATTTGCTGGCGTGTAGAAGCAATATGTACAACTTCTTCCTTGCGTATCAAAACCGATCCATTCAAGCCGATTAGTGTTATTTAAAAAAAAAACATCTTATTCTAAAAAAAAAAAAAAAACATGAAGTTCTTGATTCTGGTAACTATAATGTTTTTTCTGTTACTTTCGTATAGTGCGAAGTAAGTTAATATTTGCGCATGCGTAAAATACAGCTGGTCTTATATTGGCATCACTGCCATAACTACCATTAGCAAAAACTTGCCAGATGTCATTATTTCCTCTCTTTTTCATGCGAGAGAGACTTACGTTTAGAATAATTCACGTGGTAACTTTCATTTTGTTTTATTCGTGTACTTGCTAAACCAATCTACTAAATTTTCCTTGTCTTGTAAGTCTTAGGGATTATATATATATATATATATATATATATATATATATATAGAGAGAGAGAGAGAGAGAGAGAGAGAGAGAGAGAGCTTTACCCATACATATATATATATATGGGTAAAGCTCTGTCTTTACCCACCTTTACAATGAGTTGCCCTGGTGTTGTACCATCTTTAGACTTGAACTACGTTTCATGCGCAAACTTAATTGTTTGCATTCTTGGGATTAGGAGTTAAATAACCAAGCTTATAAAATTACTTGGTAACCGTAATATACAGTATCCCCAAGTTAAAAAATTATTATATATATATATATATATATATTTAGTTTTGGGAAGAGACAGAAGTAGAGGGAGCTAAATCTGGGGAATAGGATGGATGTTCCAACAATTCATAGTGCAGATCCCTTAATTTTCCCTTTGCCAAAACACCTTTGTGGGCAGGTGCATTCTCCTGATGAAAGATGATTTTTTCTCCAGCAAACCGGGTCTTTCTCACGAATTTTTTCGTCTAGTCTTGTTAAAAGATAGAAATGATATTCTCCTTCTTGTTTTACCCTTTTCAAGATAATTAATAAGAAAAAAATGCCTTTAGTATACCGATGCCATGACCTTTCCTGCTGATGGAACCGACTTTGTCTTCTTTGGCGCTGTGCAACCGGCTTCTGTCCACTGATTTGACTGCTGGTTAGATTTCGGTGTGTAATGGTGAATCCAAGTCTCATCCGTAGTAAAATATCGACGCATAAAATCAGTTAGTTTTATTCTTGTTAAAACGCTCCAAGAACTGTTCAGAGATTTTCATGCTGTCAGCAAGCGCGGCACCCATCTTGCGCAAAGCTTTTTCATTTGCAATTCTTCATGCAAAATATATCCTACACGTTATTTTGAAATGAAACCGAGCCCACCCCACTTCAGCCCTTCAGGTAGCTCGGATGAACTAGACATTGTCATCTTTAAAAATTTAAGATACCAATTCAAATTGGAAACAGTCAACGAATTATCTTCTGACAACAGCCCATAGTGCTTAATCTAGGTTCATCAGATCAATTCTCTCCTCTGCACACATTCATACCATAGGACAAGTTAGCCAAGGTTCTTCCCGATTATTTTGGTCCGGTGCCCAATATCAGTAAAAAGGAAGAGATTGACACAGCAGTAAATAACTTAACCATACAAATTCAGAAAGCAATAGAATCAGTCAGACAATCCACTGTCTTCCACCAACTAACCGTATCCCTGAAGAAATCATGGAGCTAATCAGAGCAAAAAATAGATCCAGAAAGAGATACCACAATACCAGAGCCCCACAAGATGAAACAGTATTGAATAATCTAAACAGGCAGGTCCAAATTGGCTAACATCAATACTGAAGATCATTCTGTATGGAAATTCTTAAGAGCAATCCGCACCAAAAAGCAACTCATACCCCTATACAAACCAAGAAAGGGATAGTTCACAAAGATGAAGAGAAAGCCGAAGCACTAGTAGATAACCTAGAATCTCAGTGCAATCCATCTTATACAAATCTAAATATCAACCTTATGTACAAGATTCATGGTCATGTTAGGACAAGCTTAAGACAGAACACTGTTAACTCCGAACATATCACTGCTACAAATCCGGCAGAAATGATAAATATCATCTCCCATCTAAACAGCAAAAAAGCTCCAGGATAGGATGGCATAACTAACAGAATAGTAAACCTACTTCCAAGAAAGGCCATAGTCCATCTCGTCAACATTACAAATGCCATCTTTAGACTCCAGCATTTCCCTACTACATGGAAAACAGCCACCATCATGCCATTGAAGAAGCCAGGAAAAAATCCTCACCTTCCCGAAAGCTACAGACCCATAAGCATACTGTCCAGCCTCGGAAAGGTGACAGAGAAAGTGATCCTCTCGAGATTCCAAGCAGAAACAGATAGGTTAGGAATTTTGCGTAATAAACAGTTCGTCTTCCGTAAGGCCCATAGTACAGCTCAACAAGTGCACCGGCTGGTAGGAATCATTACTAAAGGTTTTAACTAGAAACTCTATATAGCTGCCATCTTCATCGACGCAGAGAAGGCGTTTGACAAAGTATGGCATCAAGCCTTCTCTACAAACTGATAAAATCTAACTTGCCAGTCAAGTTAATAAAAATAATACATTCTTACCAGAAAGACAGATATATGCAGGTCAGGGTCGGCGATACTGTTTTGACCAGACGCAGGATCTCGGTAGGCGTACCTTAAGGATCTCTTCTAGCACCTCTCCTGTTCTCAATCTATGTAGCGGACATCCTTTTGAACCCAAGAGCAACATTCACTGCATTATATGCAGATGATACTGCACTGATGGCAAGATCACTGAGCGCACAACTGGTAACTAAAAGACTCCAAACCAGCATACACATTTTAGAAAAGTGGATGGAAGACTGGAGGATCCAAGTTAACCCCCAGAAAAGCTCAGCTATATTGTTTACTAGAAAGAAAATCCATATGACGGAGGATATTTATTTATTGGGAATAAAGATTCCATGGCAGAATGAAGTTAAATATCTTGGAGTGATTCTTGATAGTAAACTCCTATTCAGCAAACATATTAGTTACATTACCCCAAAGACATCCAACGTCTTAGCACAGCTCTACCCTGTGATCAACAGACAAAATAAACCAAACAAAATTAACAATTTACAAGATGGTAATTCGACCGGTCATCATTTAAGCCTTCCCCAGCGTGGAGCCACACCGCGAATTCAAACATTCTAAAACTTTAGAGATTACAGAATAAGTGCCTGAGGATGATTCTGGATACCCCTTGCTTTATAAGAAACACCTAGATAAACTTCCATACAGATATTAACTTCCATAGAGAAGTTAATATTCCATATATCTTTTCCCTTCTAATAAATCTAGCTGAGACGTTCTTTACCAAGACAAGTAACCATCCAAACCCGTTAATCAAGGAAGCCTCAGAATATAATGAAGCAGAAAATTACAAATATAAAAGATCAAAATCTATCTTAAGTTCAGCTGAACACAACTAACTTCACTGCCCTCACTGGGCGAGCATATAGACTCACAAACACTCCATTCAAAGTTCTTTCATTACAGACAAAGGAGAATATGAAAAGCAATTTTGCTTCACCCATCTAGCCAGAATTGTTAATGTTAATGAACAAATATCTACTTAAATGTTTACAATGAGAAAGATTTATCAAACAAGTATACTTACAACAAAAGGTTTGCTCTTGATGAACGTTGAATTATTTTCCTTGGAATTTTTACGTGAAACAGAACACATTTAAAAAAGCCAAAGAGAAGGAATTTGTTTATATAGTACGTGAGTCGATGATTATCGAAACAAGTGGAAATTATTGTTCTTATTACTTTAGCCAATAGCATTGCATGCGCAACTCATCTACAAGGAAGTAATATTGGGGAAATTACTTATCATCTTGATCAAATATAACCCGTTGTTCTTGAGGAAAATTTCTTTTTACTTCAGCTGTTATCGACATCAAAATAAGGATAATCTCAGAACCAGTTTTCAATGACTTTACGTTAATATTGCATTCATCATCACGTACCCAAACTCATTATTATTGGTAATTAGAAAGTAATGATGCTTTCTAATAATCATTTAAAAAAATAGTAGAGAAATCATTTTAGAAATTTCTATTCTTTTTTTTTTAATTATATACATCATCACACTGCTTATTCGAGATCTGAAGTAACCTTATCCCAATCATAATGTCAAATTGTACATTACAGCTTTCCGTATGTAGGATAATTTCACATTTAAAAAAAAGAAGAGATTCTGTCTTTTCTTTACAATGAGTGTGAGAGAAAATATCGTGTCATGTCTTGATCCCCCATCTAATTTAGCACACATTTTAATGACACAAGTCCTTATAAGGACTGGCTTAAAGGGGCGAAGCAAGAATGCTTTTCATCTTCCCCGTTATCTGTAGAGGACAGTGTAGGGATAAGGTGTTATGAGCAATTAAAGCTCTGATCATGGCAGGAGGGTAACAGCAATAGCCGAGCCTCAGTTAGAACTTCATTGGCTACAGCATTGCCATCCATTACCCTCCAAGAGTATTGGATTGAATGAATCAATCACCGTATGTGTAAGTAAAGGTGATATCTCAAAAATATCGGACGATCTCTAGGCCACTCATTCGTAGGCGAAAGACCGTCCAAATCTCAGCTTTGGTTCTACTCAGTGAAACTCGAGTACCGAGCAGAACCACTCATATTCCGAGGAAAATAATTCACCGGCAAGTACCCCTCAGCGGGCCGTGCCGGAGAACACTTTCGCCGGAGACTCAAAGTGCTCCCTTAGGGCAAAACCTAAGAGAGCGAACTCATTAACCCAGGATAACAGCAACAGCCGAACCTCAGTTAAACTTCACTGGTTCAGCATTGCTATCCGTTACCCTATATGGGCATCTCATATAAAATCAATCACCGCATCTCACGGTGGATTAATTCGCAGTCTCTCCTCCCACGGTCGATTAATTGCGTGAGAATTTATTATAGCAAGATGATATAAAGCAATTAAAGGTATATAATATACTTTTTAGAATGTTTAAAAATTATTGAAATTATTTTTAAACATTTTACTGAAATCCTCATGGAACCCATCTTCCACAACACGATGGTAAGAAGCCCGATCACTCAGAAAGAGTTTTTCTTTCCTCCATGGAGCTGGCGAAGCGTGAGGATCTTGGGTGACTCCAAGCCTCACCTGGCGCTTTCCAAAATTGCTCGAAAACCTGGAATATGGAAATGAGTCTGAGCAGATAGACACTGTAAAGGCCGCTTTTCAAGCCGCTATGCCTGATAGCATAACCGAAGTGGGGCTTAGCCCTCCCAACTCAGAAGATCCAGCGCCTATATTTCTGATAAAAACCAATAACTCATGGGAGAAACTTACACCCAGCAACACCAACAAAATCTACAGCACTCTAACAAAACAGTCGAACCAAAGCACTATATGGAAAATCCTGCATCATCTGATCAAACACTATTTCAATGGGACCTAAAATATCGCACAAGAGCCATCAAACCTGACGCAGATATTCAGTGAGAATGTGGCACAATATATTACCCACTCCTACTATATTACGAAATTTTAACTCAAACTCAGATAACTGCTTGTTCTACTACCAATTAGGAACAGTCCGGCATATCTACTTGGAATGCCCAGTCAACACCCAATTAATCAGTTTGTCTCGGGAAACGGCAGCTCTCACCTGTGGTAGTCTTCATACAGAAGAGGAGTATTTCAATCTTGTCCATGCGGAGTCAAATAACCATTCATTCTGCAATTACCTCTTCATCACCGCGAAAGCGGTAATATACAACTTCTACCTCAGACATACAAGACCAGACAGCACAGCAACTTCACAAAGAGAGCAACTGACCAACTCCTTGCAGCCTTCAAACAAAAGGTGAGAAGTCGGATCCTACACGAGCATCACCACCATAGGCAAAACAACACTTTAGATCTTTTACACCAAGACTGGAATCCACGGAATCAACTCCTCGCTGAGCAGGGCGACTGCATTATAATCCACTTTCCAGCATAAAAGTGACACCCCCCCCCCCCAAAAGAAAGGGGGAAGAAGGATTGTTGTGCTTAACAGTGCGAAAATTAATCAGCTGGCACTCTCATGTAAATAGATAATATTGTGCTATAGTAACTCCTATGTTCTTCCATATTTATGTTCTTATACAGTACAGTATATCATGTTAAAATAACTCTTAATGGCTTTAATCTAAAAAAAAATGTAATTCGCCTTATAAGTGACTTCGATGTAACATACCTCAACAAGAGTACGAGCATGTAACCTCTCTGCCTGACTGCACAGAAGCAAAAACCGGTTAATCCTGTACATAAGGTTGTTATATTCACAATTAAAAAAAATTTGAAAAAATAAAAAAATACTGAAGGAGAGCAGAATGGATTTCCGGGAAACTTAAAAGTAAGGTATAGTCGGATTTTAGACATTTATTTGTGTCAAGAAAAGGTAAGAGTTATTAGATTCTTCTTCTACTGTGAAGTGGATTTTGGGGTGTTGGCTGTTTAGGTAGGTGGCAAACGCATCCAGAGTGTCTTGTCCATGGGACCAAATAGCAAACACATTATCATCATAATGTAACCACACTAGAGGCTTGTATGTAGCTATGGTAAGTCACCCACCTTTCAGATAGAACACTCACTATTTTTTACCATTTACAGAAAGTCAACACACACACACACACACACACACACACACACACACACACACACACACACACACACACACACACACACACACACACACACACACACACACACACACACACACACACACACACACACACACACACACACACACACACACACACAAACTTATTTATTATGGGATGAATAAAATTCATCCCATAATAATTGCTGTATTGAAGTCGCATTTTTTTTTTAGTAATAGTAATTTATTGATTGCTAAAATATCTACACATACAATAGACATCTTGAGTGGCATTGCAACTTATAATTTTACAGAATTCAGCTCTAAGTGCTATATTTTCTACATTAATTTCAACTGAAATTTTCAATAGTATTTTTTTGGCCTCTATATTATGTATTGACAACACATGTTCTTCTAATGTTAACAATGAAGATTATTCAGAATTTTTTGTATAATAATTTTTTTGTTTATATAATTTTTTAATTATATGAATAATTTATCACATTATTTTTTTATGTTACATAAGAGTATTATATTAATGATATTATCACATAATAATCAGTATCTTCTTTATTGTTGTATACTTTACTAACTGTTTTATTTTATAATCTGCTTCTTTGGTTATAAGGATTACGTGTGGGTGAGTGAGGCGAGTTAATCCCATCTACTTCGACGTTTGGGTTAGCTTTTATGAAGAGGGTGGGATTTAGCCTTCACTATTTGTGTTGTTGCTACTGCTTATGGATGGAATGCAGGCATTGGATGCTAGTGATTTGTGATGTGTATATTAGTATTAATGGTTTCTTAACTTTGTTGGTATATTTTCCCGAGTTCGTTTTTTAATGTTCTATAGTTATCTACGCGTTTTAACTTTCTTGTTAGGTTGTTGAGTTGCGTGGGTATCTAATGTGATCTCACAAAAGAACCGTATGAGTTGTTGAAGGGAGTGGGGATGTAGAGAGTTGTCGTAGATCGCGTTATACGATATGTGTCTTTGTTGTTTCGATAGGTGATGTTGAAGTAATTCCTTGTTAATGTCATGTAGTGTTTCGGGTTTTTAATGCTCCGAATTCTGTGTATCGCCCTGTGCTTGTCGGATATTGGTTGTTGCATGTAAGGTATGGTAAGTCACCCACCTTTCAGATAGAAAGGTGGGTGACTTACCTATAGAAAGCCAACACCCACCCACCCACCCACACAATTGTTATTGTTACTACCAGTAACAATAATAATAATAACGGAGTCTGCGTAGGCTGGGCTTTTCCTCCCGGAAACAGGCAAATCAGTCCCATGAACTGACATGAAACAGTTATCGGAAAAGAAAGACAATAAGAAACCATATTGTTCTATAATTATTCCCTATTAAAATAGCATTGCTTTCTTACTCTGCACGGTTCAGTTTTTGTTCTAAATGGATCACTTTTATCATAACATTTTCGAAAAGTTAAAATTTTCGGTGAATTGTTTTTTTCTATGAATTGCATTTTCGATGAATTGTCGTTCGATGAATTATTCATCGGATTAATTGCCTTTTCGATGAATTGTCTTTCAATTAATTGCCTTTTCGATGACCTCTCCGGATACCATCCTGGAGTGTATAAAGTTCTTTGTGACTTGGCCTACCATGGGCAGACAGGAAGATCTGTTAACATCCGCCTGGAAGAACACAGAAAATACATTCACTACCATTATTATGGTAACCACGCTTTGGACACCTCTTCACACTGGATTAGATGAAAGAAAACTAATGTGCTAATTAGAAGTCGTTATAGATTCGGAAGATTATTTTTGGAGTCAGTCATAAAACCTAATCTGAACAAATATGGTTTTATAAATAACCATATTTTATAAATAACATTTTACAAATAACATTTTATAAATAACAATACATGAGCGCATCTGTTAGTTTCATGCGATGTTTGCCATAACATCTGCCTGATATAACACCCATAGTTCAATGAACTCCTGTTTGTTATTTGGCTTTGTACAAAAATGCTTAAAAACGTGTTACTATTATTAACAATATCCAGCTGTTCGAAAATTAATGATGAAATAGTAAAAGACTTGCTTTATTCGTTTAGGCGCTGTACTACTCTGTACTTATAGATAGAAAAGGCTGTTTTAACAGAATGATTTACAATCAGTGTGATTTCTAACAATGAAAGTGATATTAACACACACACACACACACACACACACACACACACACACACACACACACACACACACACACACACACACACACACACACACACACACACACACACACACATAGTTAAACTGCATATTTTGCTACCTAGTTCATAATAACCTAAATATATTTTCACAAACGCAAAATGCTACCAATTTGATAGCTTTATTATAAAACGAAAAGCGCAGCATAGTTACGGAGAAAACAAGATAGTGCCAGGACACTTCATTTCCCTTTAGGGTAACGGTAGTCATGCTAATACGCCATCCTGAAGTCGGTATCGTGTGTTGCAGCTCAGGATTACTTACGATTTTTAATCTGGACTTCTGCCAACATTTAATATGTCTTTATTCCCTCATTTCACCAGTCAAATGCCATAATTTCTGTTCCCTGTAGTAAAGTCGATCCTGGAATGTAATCTGAGCTTTAGTACTATGAGTGTCCTTATCCTTATAAGGATAAGGACACTTAAAGGGGCGAAGCAAGAATGCTTTTCATCTTCCCCGTTATCTGCAGAGGACAGTGTAGGGATAAGGTGTTATTGAACTATTAAAGCTCTGATCATGGCAGGAGGGTAACAGCAATAGCCGAGCCTCAGTTAGAAATTCATTGGCTACAGCATTGCCATCCATTACCCTCCAAGGGTATTAATCACTGCTAGATATATATCAAAATATATATCTATCAGACGATATTTAATTCATTTGGTGTTATTTGTATTCATACAAGATAAAGCAAATAAAATTTAGGATAAATGAAAATTGTACTTCCGTATAGGTGGCTTTTTACTAAAAACATTTATTACGATTTCTGTTTAGCACTACTGATTTGGAAAGTATTCCTTTGGAAGAGCACACTGCCTTTTAATTATAGTTCATTTTTGAGGCAAGTTATGATCCTAACAGTCTCCGTTATGATCCTAATGATGAAAGAGGTTTAGGAAAGGATCTAAGATATGATGTTGATTCGGTGTTAGATGAAACTGTACAAAAGTTTTGTATATTGTTTTTAGGGTCGTATAATTGCCCTTATTTTTTATTCCACCTACGCATGTTGGTTGCATTTCAGTTCATACACATTGCTTGAGTCAACAAATTCGCAAGTATACGCTGAAGTTTGTGGATGGGAGATTTTAGTGAATTATGTCAAATTAAATAGTAAAGAAATGAGAATAAAAGATGCCAACAATGATTTTATACTAAAGTTTTAGCAGAACTTGAATCCACCCCATTTATTTCAAGAAAGGTTTTTTTAAAAAAAATTCAATACGAGAAATCTTTCTTTTTATTTATTAAAATACCGACAAAACTTAAATTTTCCATAAGTAAGATACTAAAGTGGAGGATATTATGGATCCAATCCTCATAGCCAAATGTCGATTTGATCTAAAAGGGATTTGATCTTTTCTGTCGACAATCTACCCTAATAGCGGCATACTCTGGTCATACGATACGGTAGGTTCCAAACCACGTCGTTCAGCGAACCGCTGCCCATTTTTTTTTTTTTTTTTTACATTTCTATATGCATGTAATGGTTTAATAACATTTTAAGCAGTTATATGTGTACATAAATGAAGTAAATAAAATATTTCTTTTCGTTTAGGTCAGTTACGAAAAGAAATATTTAGAATAATTTTATAATATTATTCTAATATTAATACTAATGTAATAGTTTTACGATTTTTCTTCTTTGGGAAGCAACATCACCCTAACTTTGAATTTTACTGCTATTATTAACAGCAATTAAAGAATAGTTATAATAGTTTAGAAATCACAGCGAAACACAAGTTAGAGAGAGATGTAGGGAACAATGAAGTCGTAAACTTCATTTACGACTGAATTTTACGAAAACTGCACATCGGTCTCTTAAACCAGTGCTTCCCAAACTTCTGGATGTCAGGGGCCCCCTTTGCAAAAATTAAAATATTTCACTGCCCCCCCCTCGGAAAAAAATCGTAATAGAGATATATTATTATAATATTTATTGTATTTATATTCAGTACAAAACATACATAGCGAATATTGCAAAAATCAAATGCAAAGATTACATTTTTTGCCTCTTACCAGTTGGTTCTGAAGACGATGCGGGCTGTTCTGGTAAAATATGAAATCCTGTCCTTTTTTTTTTATTTTTGAGTCTGTTTCTGCTTCTTCTGATTGTTCGCGGGATTTTTATTTTTATTTTTTATCAGCCAGTTATCCATCTCAGGATTAAATTTTTTAACGTAGAATAGATCAAATAATATCACCACTTACCAATACTGGCACACCACAGACTGATAACATGAAATTAGTGAATATTACCTGAACAAAGGAGTTCCCAGGACCAGGAACATTTTTCTCTTTTGTGACTTTTCTCCCTTTACAGTAATTAAGCCTAACGTGAAACAGACAACAAAGGCTGGTTATTAAAACGTGCATATGATTAGTGCAGTATTAACAAAAGATCGCGCAACCAAAAGATAAAAGCATGAAAGCATAGCTGACAATTGAGTTGAAATGCTAACTCTCTCTTCAACCGAATTCCATATGTGAAACTGCCATAACATTCATTATATATATATTTATATATATATATATATATATATATATATATATATATATATATATATATATATATATATATATATATATATATATATATATATATATATATATATATATATATATATATATATATTACTTAGTTTTAACACTTTTACGAGTTTTAACACGTTCGGTCGAATTTTATTGCTGCCTTGGGAAATCGAATTCACATACACATCTAATTAATAACAATAGTTTTTAGTTAGATATTGTGTTTGCCCATGCAACATATGGTTTTGTTTCAGTCTATACAGCATAGTTTCTGTATGAGGGGGACATGTGATTCATTAATTAGTGTGTGTTTTTATCCCAGTTGTCTCTAATTGCACTATTTGTTGAGAAATATATTACACAGACTCCTCATACCTTATTCACTGGCATAATAAAAGTACTTGTTTTTATTGCCTATCCAATATAGTGGCTATTGGGGAGGGCTTACCACTGCAAGCGAGTTACTATCTCCCCACATGAACTTATTTAAGCTTTTTTTCATGTGTGAAGTATATGCGAAACTTTTATTGGTAACAGAAAACTAGCTCGGATGAGAGTGATAATATAAAACGAGTTTTGATATGTATATAAAGTCAATATCAACAGTCCCTGATTACGAACGCGTGATGGATATGAACAAGCAATATTTACTAATATTCATTAAGCGCCGAAATACGCAGGAAGCAAAGTTTGTGAACCAACACCAATGTGTGAATTTTTCCATTAAAATATAAAAAAATAACAAAAAAGAAATAATAAAAGTTAAATACTTTTAAAATAAAAAAAATCTACTTAGTCTTAAAACATTATTAATTTGTTTTCATTATTTCACGGTCCCCCTCAACAAAACCTACGGCCCTCAAGGGGGGCCTCGGCCCACAGTTTGGGAAGCGCTGTCTTAAACCATCGTATGAGCGGATGTTGGGTCGTATAAATGGGCACTGGTTATTATGACCAATTGAAAAAGCGTTGTATGAGCAGAGGGGCGTAAAGCGGGGTATTACTGTACTGAATTTTAGTTTCTCCGTTGATTGTGAATAGTACACACGCTCCTTGAATATTGTGCGTGGTAAAGGAGATAATTCCAGCTCTGAGTTGAGTTCTATTAGCGAACCTGTTATTAACTGACAAGTCTGGACATCACAACGGATCTATCTCGGGTGGCGTATAATGTCACAACGGAGATCTTAAACGATTTTGACAGATTTTAAACGTTGTTTTTGAAAAGTACCCAAGAGTCAGAATAATCGAGTAAGAGTACATAAGTGTAAGATTAATGAAGTATGGGTAATTAACTCTTTCTAAACTCGTTTGCAATACGTCGAACGAACCTAAAAAAGTGAATTTGGCTGGAAACTCATGAGGATGAAATTTGGCTTATACTGAGAAGTTTTTTCCTTTATTATTTTAATTTAAAGGAAAATATTTTAATTTATGGATAAAGGAAGGTTTTAATTTCCTTATTATCTGAGAGAAGTAAATGAGGATGTCTTTGATGTTTGCATGTTTTGCAAGGCGAATTGTATTGATTGTAGTCATGATGTCGGTTTGATTATTATTAATTTAACTACGCTGATACGTTTGGTATCAGCTTAGGCATTTATTTATTTAGGATAAATTTCTTCTTATAATTCCATTAATCAAATATCCCCCCCCCCTGCCTCTCTCTCTCTCTCTCTTAAGATTACTGCTTCGAGTTATACTATAAGTAAAAAGCATGTTGTATAAATCTACGCAATTTTTCTGGTGTGTGTGTGTGTGTGTGTGTGTGTGTGTGTGTGTGTGTGTGTGTGTGTGTGTGTGTGTGTGTGTGTGTGTGTGTGTGTAACAACGCAACAGGAAGCAAGATCTTAGAAACGTATTTCTTATTCTGGCCAATCTACAGACTACAGGCCAATCACCAGAAGTGCAAAGTGGAGAATATAACATTAGATTTATTTATAAACAACGCTTAAAATCGATTAATTGAAGTAAAATTGTAGGAAGTATATATTGCACTTCCAGATTAGTTATGTTTAAGAATGTTTGTAGTCTGGAAGTGCTATATACTTTTTTTTGCATGTCTTAATGAACGTTATCTGGTAGTATCAGATAGTTCGTTGTTATTATTATCATTGCTGTCATTGTTAGTGTTGAAATATGAATGTCGCATGGAAAAGTTGTAAACCTTACGCACATTTTAGTATATAAAAAACTTTTCGTGACTATAGCCAAATGTGGACAAAATTTCTATTATATATTATGCATTAATTCATTGCCAGCATATTAGTAAATTATATTACACAAAAAATGTGTTGTGTTGTACATTTTGTAGAAATTAAATTGCTACGCATTTTGGCAAAAGCTGCAAATTTCCTGAGGCCGTAGTTAGGGAATTAATGTACAGTGCTTATAGAGAATTAGACGGGTAAATATTTCATTTCATGTATGATGTCATGTGGCATTGTCATCCATAAAAGAGAATTCTTCGCCTACAGCACCACGGAACAATCGATCATGATGTCGAAGAACTTCGTTGCGATATCGCTCACCAGTCATAATTCTTTTTTTGCAATGCTTTGGTGCGTCCATTAAGCAAAATGTCTATCCACATCATGACCTCAGCACTTCCGTATCTATCCCTTTCAAGAACATATCGCGATAGTAAGCAGTATCACTTTCACGCCAGATCAATTGTCACCTGAAATCGGAGAAAAGAAAAACGACTCTCATCTGAATATAGTACATTAGTCCATTGGAGTCTTGTCCAATTTTTATGGATACAACACCACAGAAAACGTGCTCTATGATGAGCTGTGAATAAAGGGACGCAGGCCTTCGGACGTATAGGATTACTTATCGTAGACGTCTTGCAAGAGTTTGTCGAGATATCGACGTGCCTGTGTTTGAATGGAACCAACTTGCAAGCTGACCTGCTGTGGTACGACGATTACATTTTGCTATTCTAACCAAAAATCTGTCTTCATGTTCCATGGTAGAAAGAGGGCCACCTCTTAACAAGCATCTGGAATACATCCCACTAATTTGAAACGCTGCTCGTTCTGAAATAGACTATGTATACTGAGTTCCCATTGGGCAACGGAGGGAAAAAGTATCAGCCAATGTATTATGCATGAAGAAACGCTATGAGACTAGCGTATTATGCAAACAATGTCACAATGTCTTAGTGATACAATAATGTTAATGTAGATGTAACATAACATTTTCAAAGCTTATGTAAGTCTACCTCACTCTTATAACTATCCTTTAAATATTTTCTTTTACTGGGTTATAGGATGCATTTGACCGTTGTACGTTTGCGAAAAGGTTGAGTACTAGTAAGCTACATAATATTCGTCTATTTTTATTATTTTTCCTATTCAAGCTCTGATCCATTTGATTATTTGAGTTAAATATCGCATAGCTTGCAAAACTAAGCTAATTGCTCTATGAATCTTCACACACGAAAATTACGAGATCAATATGTAATAGTTCTTAAAAGAACTGGGCGATGGACTGAGTCCTTGACTCTTTATCCCGTCATCTGAATAAAGAAAATCTATGTGGATGGAGTGTTATTGAGCTAAAAGCTCTAGTCATGGCTGGGTAAAGGCAACAGCCGAGCCTCAGTTAAAACTTCATTGGCTACAGTATTGCAATTTGTTACCCTGGAAGTCCTAAAAATGACTTTTTCCAATATGTAATAGTTCTTATAAGGACTGGCTTAAAGGGGCGAAGCAAGAATGCTTTTCATATTCCCCGTTATTTGCAGAGGACAGTGTAGGAATAAGGTGTTATTGAGCAATTAAAGCTCTGATCATGGCAGGAGGGTAACAACAATAGCCGAGCCTCAGTTAGAACTTCATTGGCTACAGCATTGCCATCCATTACCCTCCAAGGGTATTGGATTGAATGAATCAATCACCGCATCTCACGGTCGATTGATGATCCACCCCAATATGTAATACAACAACAACAACAACAACGTTACTGGCTTGCTGGGTGAAGCATAAAATGCTTTTTATTTTCCCCTTTATCTGTGTCGAGAAGCTTGATGGGGGGGAGGTTGTGAGTCTTATGCTCGCACTTTGTGAACTATGGAGTTAGCTCTGTTCTGCTGAAAGCAGGATTGCCTTGGGTCTTTTATGTTTGTGATAGTCATGTTCACTATAACTGGAAGCTTGTCTGATTAGTGGGTTGGGATGAGAATGTGCCTTGCTGAAGAACTTTTCCGCATGGTCATGAAGGAGAGAACGGATGTCAGGGGTTCCAGTTTCTCTGTGGATCTGCGTGTTTCTGACGAACCATGGGGCGTCCAAGATCATCCGCAGGCATTTGTTTTGTATCCTCTGTAGTTTCCGGATGTTAGATTTGGATGTTTGACTCCATGCCGGGGATGCATATGTGATTACTGGTCGTATTACCATCTGATATAGTAGCAGCTTGTTGCGTGTATCCAATTTGCTGTTGCGATTGATCAGGGGATAGAGTTGAGCTATGGTTCTGGATGTCTTTGTGCCTATGAGCTTGATATGGCTGTTGAAATTTAGCTTTTTGTCTAGCTGTACTCCAAGGTATTTGGTTTCTGTCTGCCATGGTATCTTTGTACCGAGGAGATGAATATCATCTTGGATGAAGGCTTTGCGTCTGGTGAATAGTATAGCTGAGTTTTTGATGGGGTTTACTTGTATCCTCCAGTCGGAAAACCATTTCTCTAGCATTGTGATGGTATCCTGGAGACGACTGATCGCCAGGTGTGGGCGGAGAGATCTTGTCATTATGACCCAATAGTAATAGTTCTTATAAGAACTGGGCGATGGACTGAGTCCTTGACTCTTTATTCCGTCATCTGAATGAAGTAAATCTGTGTGGATGGAGTGTTATTGAGCTAAAAAGCTCTAGTCATGGCTGGGTAGCGGCAATAGCCGAGCCTCAGTTAAAACTTCATTGGCTAATGCATTGCCATCCGCTACCCTGGAAGTCCTAAAAAGGACTCAATTCTTCCCAATAGTAATATTTTGTTTTATATAATATTAATATTAATATTATATAAAACAAAGCATGGTGGCTTTATTTTTCTCATATTTAAAAGTTTGTTTTGTTAGCAAATACTATTAGGCTGTATTTTTTACCAACAGAATTTTTAATGACTTTTTTGTTTATTATGAAATAATGTGTTTCAAGCAAAACAATAACAAGTTGGTAGATAACGGTCAACTTATTGGAAATCCAACTCTATTTAAATGACCTTGCTAGATGTTATTGCATTTATAACTGACCTAGATATTGATATTAATTCAAACATGTTGTTTACAAATTGTCTGGAATGTGCATGCAGAAGTATATGAAACAAATGAAATGGATGATGTTATATTTGACGAAACTTTCACATATTTCTTAATATTAAGTGGTCATTTACTTAGGACTAGAAATAAATTCGTTGATACAACACTTGAATCTCGAAATGCACTGACAGACAGGCAAATCGGCAAAATACATGTCGGCAAATAAGAGCAAAATACATGTTGACAGTTTCGAAATGTTACACGTATTAAGGGAAAAGTAAAATAAACATTAAAATAAATTTTAGATATCTTGATATATAATTTAATATCGCCACAATTTTCAACGAAGAGTTGCGCTGCAGTTTCAAGGGTTTATAAATTTATTCTTTTTAGCCAATTTTATTTTTCAAGTTAAAAAGAAATGAGTAGAACAACGCTAGGACATTTACATTACTAAATAACATAATCTTGTGTTCCAGTAGCAATTCTCTAACAAATGAAGTTTAATTTTAAGAGCTACCGTCATAAACATAACCATTAATTTCGAAAAACAAAAACATTAATTTCGAAAGCCATTCGACGTTTATTAATTGATTGTATTTTTCAATGATTTTCTCATTATGTAAAAATAGTCGGACTTCATGTAAACACTCAACAAATCTTTGAAGAACTTTCCCACATCAGACGTTGTAGTACATAAGTAAACCATTGTATATACGCCGAGTTTACCTCACTTAATAATTCTATAAATTTTCGTTTATTTAAAGCGCGTGCCGATATAAAATTGACCGATTTTGTTACAATGCTCATAATATCTTCCAGTGGCTTGAAACTAGCCTTTGCGCATGAAAATCCAGAACTGAATGTCCAATACGTTTGGTAAATAAATTGACGAACCCATTTTCCTCTCCAGTCATACTGCGAGCACCATCAATAGTTACTGATACAATTTTGGAGGGATCTATACAGTGGCGGCCGGTGAAAATTTTAAGTGGGGGGTGCTGCGTATACAAAATAAAATTTAAAAAAAAAATATGTTTTTCCTAATCAATAACCAATTTATTAATAAATAAATTTAGATATTAAAAAATTGCTTTATTAAAAATATTTCGCCCTCACCACGAATGAACACCAATAATAAAATTTTCGTATATCACAGAAATAACGCGCGCAACTATACACTGCCCAAAAGAGCAGTGTCCGATTCACTAGTTACGTGAATGAGAAGCGCAGTCTGGCTGCGTTTGGCTGAACGTGATATAATTTTGACACTGCGTTAGATCGCAGTGCATTTGTTTCGTAATCTAAAGCGTCAATCGAACAATTCCAATTATTAACTATTCAATCAATGTCAAAACATAAGCTGTAACCTTTAACATGTTGTATTGCATTTATATAATGTTGTAAGCATTGTTATTATTTATAAACACAAACAAAATTTAATTTTTTCATTTTTTTTCCTTGGGGATGTTGCAGTGTCGCAGTGCTTATGTACTGGCCGCCACTAGTTCTATATCTCTTTCAGCAAGTGTATTTACAACTGGGTCAAATATCTATTCCTTTTGCTGTTGTTGCTAATGATGTTAAACTTATCAATTCTTCTTTGATGTTATTCCCAACACAATAACGAATAAAAATTGCTAAACGAGCTGATCCAGTTATGTCTGTACCCTCATCAAGACAAAGAGAAATTAAAACAGAAGATTTTATATCTGTTTTTTGCTGATGAGTTATATTTTTAGCCATTTCTATGATTCTCTCTTTCACCGTGTTTCTAGCCAAAGGCATATCTTTTATTCTTTGAATAATTTTTTCTTGTTTTCAAAATCTTCAAAGAGACCTAGTGCGCATGTTAACCATGCTTCTTTTATATATCCCCCATCATTAAAAAAGTTTCCCGTGTTTGGCAATTACATTTGAGGCAAAAAAGCTAGCAGCGGTTATATTTAAACGACTGCCGATAAATTTCATTAGGGTTGTTGACTGGATATTCCTATTTTTAATTGCCCGAGCAATAAATTCTTTCTGTTCGTCCTTACTTTTCTCAAGGAGCGATTTATGGTTGGTCTCATAATGGCGTTTTACTGACGACGTTCTGCACACAACTGTCCCGGAACATAAAACGCATATTGCTTTATTGTCTTTGTTAATCGTGCCATACTCTTCAGTCCACCAGCTTTGGAACTCTCTGCTACTTGACTGTGATAATTTTCGTTTTTTATTTTCGTCAGCCATGTTCAGTAGAACTGTAACAAAATAATTCACAACTTAAATCAAATGCATTCTTTTATAGTTTCAAACAAATCAACATTTTATTATATGCCTAAATTAAATTATCTTTATAATTCCCATTTACAGTAGCAAAAACAAAACAGTGCACATACGCAACAATAATGCACTTGCCGCTGCTTATTTCTGCCTACTGGCGGATGCGCAGTGCGAAATGTATAATGAACGCACGTGCGATTAAAAAAGATAAAAGTCAGTGAATCCTAAGAATCAGTCGTTCTCAATTCTTTTTCTATAAGACTGTATTTTTATCTATTTTTATTTCTTCTTACTGTATTAGAGGGCTCAGTCCCAACGAATTTACTCGTAAATACTGTACCCAATTTTTTAAAGTTCATACATTAAACTAACATAAGTATTAATATTATATAAATGAAGTGGATATTAAATCCAACATTATTTCAAAGCCGACTACAGTAACTGTAGAATTTTTGTGTGAAATTTGACCCGCGAACTTACGGGAATACATTCGCCGCCATACTACCAGTTGCTCTAGTGGCTAGGGCAACTGGTATTATGGCGTTGGTTTTTCAAAACCAACATCATTAAATTGATTTTAATGATGTTGGTTTGAAAAAAGAAAAAAAAAACGGTAGTGAGAAAAATATTTATGCATTGTAACTCACTATAGAAGTCAGCGAAGCAGGGGAAGCAGCAGAAGGATGTCAATTTATCGGCGAACGCTTACCGTGGAATATACTGTAACTTGCCCTCGCGTATAACTGGCACCCCCCGACGTACCCCTCTCACAGAAACTATGCTGTATAGGCAAGCGAAACCATATGTTGCACCGGAAACACAGTATCTAACTAAAAACTATTGACCAATTTTTTAATTATGAAATAAGCATTTGTTTGATTGCATTTGAAATTCTCGATGTCATTATGACAGATCACAAGGGCTGACTTCAAATAAAATTCTACCACGAATTGAAACATGCCATATAATGCTTGTGTGAGTTCCCCTTCCAGCTCAAACGCAAACAAGGCAATAAAAACCAATCATAGGTTGAAACTTTGTGTGAGTTGAGCCCACCGGTAATGAGAAGTTCCGTCGGAACGATAAACGACACCCCGTCGTGAATGTCTTAAAACTAAGAAATATATAGTGAATGTTGTTATGACAGTTGTAGATGTTATGGAATTCGGTTGAAGAGAATTAGCGTTTCAACTTAGAAATTGTCGGCTCCATTTGTCCTTGGGTCCCGCGACCTTTTGTTAATACCGCACCAATCATATGCACATCTTCATAGCTGCTCTCTCTCCTGTAAAACAAAATTTAACTTATACGTATTGTAACAATTAAATAAAAAAAAGGTGGAATAATTTATAAGCGTATTAAACGATATCATATGTAAATAGTTGACGTGCCAGCAAAATTCTCGGGCGTGCCACCTCTGGCACGTGTGCCAGAGGTTCACCACCACTGGTCTACATCATGACATTGAATTAACTTTCCAGGATTTCTGCTGTAAATCTTGAATTCATTGAAGATTGAAGAAAATGTGTAATTGGGTTTCTTTTATTGTGACCAATGGAATCAGCAGAGAAACAGGGAAACCAGGTTCTAATTTCCTTCTGATCTTATTTGATAGTTTAAACTTTTGTGCTTCTTTTAAGAAAGGCAGATTCTGTGAAGCGAACGGGGCATTAGTTCAGATCACCATGCTTCTTCTTCTTCTTCTTCATCCTCATCTTCTACTTCTAAAGGTTATTTAAATTTTTCAAAACATCCGGTGCATACAGCTTCAAAATAATTCCTCTTAATGGTTGTGTGTGTGTGTGTGTGTGTGTGTGTGTGTGTGTGTGTGTGTGTACAAATAACAGAATGCGACCAGTTTCACTTTATAGTCACCTATGAAGAAATTTCAGAATTTCTCAAAATTTTATTTGGTCCTCACATTTTTTTTATCTTTAAATTCAGTTGTTTTATTTATTTATTTTTTTTTTGCAAATTTTATGACACTACATGCATAAATGAAACTTACCAAAACGAGACTTTTGGAATCAACCTAGGACCTGACGGACAGAATACAAAAATGGGAAAAAAAGTTCTCGAAACACCTAGAGCAGGTAGCCGCCATTTTGAAAAAATTCATTTGTCTGAAATTGCAATTAAGGAGAAATCAAAATATGCACACCATGATAAGAAAAACAGAAGTAAAAAAATCAGAAATTAGCAATGTAGAAACAGGCTGGAATTAAGTCTAAATCCCTTCAGAAATATAAGGATGATGTTATATCTACTGATATGGCTATCAATTGATCAGTATCTCCGGAATGGTGAAGATTTTGTGGGTTGGTAGGAGATTACATACACAAATGATTTCAGAGAGCATTTATACTTTGCAGCAACGAACAAAGTGCTTTCACCAAGGTAAGGGCAGGTTTGATTAACTTACATTTTATAATTGTCTGAGAAAATAATAGTGGTGGTGGTCTGCGGTAGATGGCATTGGTGTAGATGATGAAGGTAGTTGCGGTTGGTGGATTGATGGAGATGGAGAGTTGTGGAGTAGGTGCCCTCCCTCGATGAGTCTTTGGACTCCCTGGAGGTGTGACGTAATAATAATAATAATAATAATAATAATAATAATAATAATAATAATAATAATAATAATAATAATAATAATGTGACGATTAAGTTAGACAAGGGAAATGTATGTCCTTGTACCAGCATACTTTTGAACTTTGCTAAGACGTTTTAGAGGATTAAGCATGATGGACGGATTAAATAAGTTGGAGGATATAGAACTTAATTGGAAATTGCTAGTTTGCATTTTAATGATGGCGTACACCAGGCCTCAGTCTATGGTCCGCTGTTCATATTAGGAGAAATATAACAAGTGACTATTTGCTTATAATGCAAAGATAGCAGGGTATTCACCAATGGTATATTATATTGGCGTGATTATGCTTGACGAAAATGACCAGACTACTGATTTTGGAGTTTTAGTATACAGGAAGTTGAAGTTATGGGGTCATCTAGCAAAGATTGCGAATAACTGCAATGCAGAAAGGAACAGTCACATAAAAATGCCATTTTCCTTCTCCACAAGGGGCTTTTATACGACCTCGTGTGGACTGTTGTGCACAGATCTGGTCTCTTGGTTTCTGAGGTAATGCATAATATCGAGACTATGGAATGTAGATTATGAGGGGAGGGAGAAAAAGAGATTGAGAATTTATTGACTGCAGACACTAGCAACCAGGACAGAGTCGATTCATATGATAGACACCTAGAAGAATTTTTCATTTTGGGGAAAGAACAAGAGAAGTTCAAAGTGCGTGACTCCATTGGTTGCTCATATCAGTCCCACCACATGTAATGAGAGAGAAATGTGGCCTCCATCAATGACTCCCTGATGGTCTCTCGTAGTAGTAATAATAATAATTTTTTTTTCAACTTTAAGTCAAACTTAATTATTCACAGATAATATTTACAATATACATGTAATATATCTACTAATCTGAATACAAAAATTACACATACTGCTAACATATTGTAATAATAATAATAATATTTTTCCATATACATTTATATTACATGTTTATATGCATTGCATTTTTAAATGTAATACATTTTATGTCTCAGATAAATTACATACATATAATTTTTGACAATAACAAAGTTTATTATCATACAGAACATTTACATATATATATATATATATATATATATATATAATGAGACATATTGTAATATTTTCTGTAGAGTTCAAAGATTCGATACAAAATGCCGAGTACTCAATTCTTTATAAATATAAATATACATTTTTAAACCAGCTAAATATTTCTTCATCGTATTTACGTATGGATTGGCACGAATGTGCACAATTGATTTTTTACATACTTCTGTATTTAATAGAGATATTTTACTTCTCTACAAAAAATTCAATATACAATTACTGAGTACATTCTTTTTTGATATATTTATCTGTTTGTTTGAGTGGCATTTCTGCTTTCTTCTCCGAAGCTTCTGCAGAATTTGTGTGAGGAAGATAATAGATGGAAGTGGTTTCGTGGTTTTGTTTCAATACTTGTGGAAAGCCAGGTGTACATTTAACTGTTTATATGAATGTGCTCGGAAGTGCATATATGAAGATATATATATTGACATGGTTACATCAGCTTTTAATTTCATAAGTTTTGAGCAAAATCGGGGTTCAGATGATTCGCAGTCAGTATGCGAATGAAGATTTGATTACACCAGCTTCCATTAGTGTGTCAAATATTCTCGAAACTGTCAACAAGTTCAGATCCAACGTACTCACATCTGGTTGGCAAGAATGAAACTACATCACCTTTTGGGGTTGCATTAGGAACTTCGATGGGTTTTTTTAATGGGTTGAGAATAACCTCTATAAGTTGTTACCTTCTTTTTATAGTAATACACTTTTAAATGCATAAAAAATATTTGCGATAACTTCTACTTAAAAAAGAAAACAAATTAACTGTAATTTGAACAAATCATATGGAATATAATTTCCATTCGGAACAGGGATATTTACTTTCATGATTAGTCGAATTTGCCTGTGGGTGAAAGTTTAAAATATTTCAAAAAAGTTTTTTAAACGCATCCAATTGGAAACGTCTGATAATTAGCACCTTATCGTGCTCTTATCGTAACTCAAACACTATTTATTATTTTCTAAATCGATCGTAGAACTCACCAATATGAGTTTTTACAGTCGATTTTCCAGAGAGAAATATATAAAATAGAAGACCATTACCATACTCTTTAAATATCATTTTATATCGTTGTAATCAGTCCTCCACACACCCACATCCTGTCCAGGATGTGGGTGCGGAGGTAGCCTGGTAAACACTTGTTACCACAGTGTTTTGTACTCGTATCCGCTATCAAATACTTGACGTATTTGGTAGCGGAAGAGTAATGGGGTGGGTACATTCAGCTGGTTTTCAGTGGGATCAGCTGAATGCACTCACTCGTTATGGGTGCATTTAGCAGCTTTGTTACACCCATGCCAAAAAGCTGCAGATGTTATGGAATGATATGAAGAAATGGGTGATAAACGACTGCTCTGACTGCGCAGAGTCCTGACTACAACCCTAGCGAAAACCTTGGGGGGGGGGACGAATTGGAGCGGCAATTGAGGTCCAGAGCAGCACGTCCTACATCTATCGCTGAACTCAGTGCTGCTTTGATGGAGAAATGGAGACAAATTCCACCTGATGTCTACTGCAGATTGTTGGAAAGCCTCCCTCAAAGGGTGCAGGATGGGATCAATTCTAAAGGTGAAAAACCCGATGTTTGGGTTCGCCTGTTGGTGTTAATTGTAAATTAATAAAGTGTCCGGACAATTATTGATAGATAGTGTATATGCATGTGTGTGTGTGTGAAAAATATCTTTTTTTTTTTCATTTTATCCTTAAGATTTTAAAATGAAACATTTTTGAAAAATTTCCAATTTTTGATCCGATTTGTCTTATAATAACACTCGTCAGTGACTAAGTTTGAATTTTTGATAACTTCTTGTGTCATTTTAATTTTATTTTATCTACAGGGAAAAATAAATTGAAAAATGTATAAAGAAATAAAAATATCAAAATAAAAATAAAGATCAAAAAGACTGGATGATAGATGGAGCCACAAGACGCAATCCAATGAGAAGGGGTAAAGAAAGAACTTCACAAGTAAATATTTTATACGCATATATTTACACATTTAGTACAGTTAGTTATGAAAAAACACAGAGGAACGTCAGAATTAACTAAGGATAGAAAGAAGGTAAACGATAAGCATGCTTTACGGTTGAATGGAAACGTTTTCCTGAAGAAGGAAATGAATAATATCGAAGTCTTTATAAATATATCAAAGTGCAAGACAAACGTCTTATCTTACACCGTCAGATGGAGCCACTATACACAAGGTAACTGCAACCAAAACAGAATTTTAGGTCACTGCACTTTGTGTCGCTATTGTAGGGTTGTAAGAGTTGTAAGTACATATAAAGAGTCCACCAGCAGATTTAGAAATATCCTCTAAAGTAAATCTTATTCAGATAGCTTATCTATGTTTTGCAATGACCACGAGTCACACAAAAAGATTTCGTTTAATCAAGATTTGAAACAAAATTAATGTTGTTGCTTCAGATCCGACACGTGTTCTTAAACTTTTGTAATTTGACTTTCTTATATTCTCGACGATCTGTTCAGAAATTTCAGCAAGAGTACATATAATTAATGATGGTTAAGTAAGTGGTTTTTTTCCCACACATCATGATATTGTTGGGTTTATTTTTAGGTGGATATTTTGCATTAGTTTTACTAGAGAAGAAAAAGGACAAACTCTATGCCTCCATCGTTTCCTGCGAAGAAATATACGGTATATACAATTTCCAAAATCTACTGAAAAATTCGGTTTATCCTGAAATATTCGATTCAAAACGTAGAATGCAAATTACCAAGAAATACCTAATGCAAGCCGAATTCCAGTAAATTCAAAAAACGAGAAAAAAAAAGTAAATTCAACTTGGAATTTCTTTGGAAGATGGACGGAGTCCTTGACTCTTCATCCCTTCATCTGATTTTAGCTTGTGTATGAGGGGATTATTGTGGATAATTTACCCGCTCGTTGTGAGCATTGTAAGCTGTATTAGCTTTCTCTTGAGATTTCGGTTTATTATATTTGAAACGATCTGAGGGTTTGTAGTCCGCTGCCTGTCGAATTAGTTGATTTGGGTGATTATCTGTGATTGTGAAGAATTTTTCTGCAATGACTATCATGTAGGTCTTGATATCTGGAATGTTGGCTTCTTGGTGTAACTGGAGGTTTCTGATGAACCAAGGGCCATTAAATGCCATTCTTAGGCATTTGTTTTGGATCGTTTGTAATCTGTGGATGTTCTGTTTAGACGTGTGTCTCCAAGTTGGTGAGGCGTAAGTTATCTGAGGTCTTATCACTGATTTGTAGAAGAGAATTTTGTTGTTTATGTTTAGGAAGCTGTTCCTATTCAAAAGTGGATATAGCTGTGCTATTGTCTGATCTGTGCTATAGTCTGACTTGCTTTGGTGGAGACACTATTATGTGGATCTTGAAATTTAGGCGTTTATCCAGATGAACTCCGAGATATTTGGTAGAATTGTGCCAAGGGATGACTTTTCATCCCTTGGCACAATTCTACCAAACTGACTTTTCCAAATATTTGTATGCTTGTGTTCGGTTCTGCTTTACGTCTGGTGAAAAGTACTGCAGAGCTTTTTCCTGGGTTGATTGCGATACGCCATTTTTTTACCAATTCTCTAATTCGTGGACTGCTCTCTATAGTTTGTTCGAGGCTAGATGTGGACGGAGGGATATGATAATCGGCATAGAGAGCGGCGATAGATGAGGACAATTTGGGGAGATCAGCCATGTGTATGGAAAATAATAGGGGAGACAGCAGAGAGCCTTGAGGGACTCCAGCCGTGACTCTCCTCGGTATGTTCTGTATGACGTGGTTGATATCTGTTGCTTCTTGAATCCGTGTGAATATAACGAGTTCGGCTATCTTGCCTACACATGATAGAAAGCAGATCGGTCTATAATTTTGAAGAAATTGTGTATTTTGTCCAGATTTTGGAATTAGGAAGACATCCGCAAGCTTCCATCGCTCTGGAAAATAATTTAGCCGAAGGATGGCATTAGTGACGGCTACCAGATGCATAACCCTTTATGGGAGAATAGCTTGAGCGCCTTGTTCGTTATCCCATCCGGACCCGGATCCTTTTTGTTGTTTAGTTTTCTTATGATCTCATATTTATTTCTGTTGGTGACACGGATTGGATTTGTTGTTGGATTGGAAAGAGGAGTTTTGAGTAATTTTACGCACTTATGTGTGGATTTTTCTTATGACGTTTATATCTATATCGGTATAATTGTGGCTGCATTGTCTTTCTAAGCTGTCTGTAAATGTTTCTGTATTTTCCTCATCATTGTAGGCGACTCTATATTCACCTTGGATTGGAGGAAGCGTAACACTTCGAACGAAGTGATCTGATCATTCTCAACAATGACTGAACCTCTGTGTTTAGGTGATGTATTTTGTTATTCCAAAGTTGGTTTCGGTGGTCCTTTAGAGCATTCCGAACTTGGTTTGTTGCTCTATTAACTGCCTGCTTATCTGCGGGATCCATTGTTCTGTGATATTGTCTTCTTAATCTGTTTTTCTCACGGACAACACGTTTTATATTCTCTGGGAGTTTATTTGGTGGTTCATACGTGGTGGTTGTATTTGTTACCCGTGATATTGAAGTTAGTATTTGCTTTTCAAAGATTTTCACTTCCTTTTCTATATCTTCAGTGGATGTTATATGTGGAACTTGGCCAATGTTATCCTGGAAAGCTGAGGGTATCGTTTCCAGTTTATAAAGGTGGTGGCGTTTTCCGTTAGATCTTGTATGGGCCTAGTTGCAATACGATGGGTTGTGATCAGAACTTAAGTCGTTAACTGCTTGTATTTGATAACTGTGCGCAATGTTTTTAGTATTCCTATATCAAGTACATCTGGACGGCAGATTGCTCCGTAGTGTGTGTGTGTAGGTTCTGTGGGTCCTATTACTGTATGTTTCTTGTAGTGGTATAAGAATTCAGTAGTCTTCCGTTGATATTTGAGTTTCTGCTGTTCCATGTGGAATGTTTGCAGGGGTGTAGTCGGGCCAGGGCGATGCCCTGGTCCTTTTTTAAAACTATCAAAATTTTTAAATTCATTACAATAAATTACAAGAATTATAATAATGAGATTTATAATGCATTTCCAGCTTTCGGGCAAAAAATAGCAGCTTGCCGCTCTTGTCATTATCGTTTCAGAAAACAAGGCAATCTCTCTGCCATGTGGCTGTCGCAATAAATAATAATAATAATAATAATAATAATAATAATAATAATAATAATAATAATAATAATAATAATAATAATAATAATGCCGCACTTCTTGCTCTGGAATATTTTGTTTTCAAGGTAGAGTCCTGGCACTATTTCTTTTAGGACTACACCCCTGATTGTTTGGCATTAAAGTCGCCAGCTACGATTACTGCTCTACCTGCGTTTAGTATTTTATCTAGATCTGAATCTAGGAGTTTTTTATTTGGGGGGGGGAGGGTTGTAGCCTGCGAATATCCTGATACTGCTTGTGTTTTTCATATGTATTTCTATTTCTGTGGTTTCCATGTGTTCTGTTTGGGGTTCGGCTCTTGTATTATGCTTTGTTTCTTTTGACAAAGATGGCGTTGCCTCCTTCTCTTGCATAGGATCTGTCTGTACGGTAAGTGCTATAATTGTTGATTCTGACCTTGTCACTTGAACGAAGGTGTGATTCATTTATAAGGATGATGTCTGCTTGGGTTTCTGCTGAACTCCTGTAGTTCCTGTATCTTATTGGGTAGTCCGTTTGCGTTCCAGCTGACAATCTGTAATGATTTAGGTTTTCTATTAGCCTTATCCATTAAGGATTTCAACAAGTAGTGATTGTGTGTGTCTTAAGATGATATTCTTTGCTTTTTGAGTTGGGTTGGTTTGCCGGAGTTCAGCAAGCATTTCTCCTATGTGGCTTGTTATGTTCTGTAGGACTGGTTTGTTGGTTTGCTGTGACTGGGTTGGTTTTGGCTTTGATTCTTTTAGGTAGGTGGGTCTTGGTACTTCAGCATACGTCCTTCCGTACGTTGTGGAGACTGTGGTTTGATGGGAGGATGTACGTTCTTGTATAGGTTTGCTGGTTTTGAGTTGTGTCTTTTGGTTTTGAGGAAATGCTATGCAGCCCCTATAACCTGAGGAGTGTGGGCCACCACAATTTGCACGCTTTGCTGGTTATGTGTGGGGGTTTGGCATTCATTTGTTGCGTGTTTACCACCACATTTAATACATCGGTAATCTGCTTTGCAGCAGCTTTGTGAGTGGCCAAACCTTTGACAGCGATGATATTGCGTCGTTGTTTGTTTATGTTTTAGCGATTCAGTCTTTATGACTAAATCACAAATAGTCTGAAGATCGTAGATGTGTTTCTGGTCTTTACTGATCTCTACCAATATTAGAGGATATGGGAGTTTTATCAGCTGTACGCATATGGCTGACTTTTGTAGGTCTAACGCCTTTGTTTTGGAGATCTGCTTGTACTTCATCTGTTGTAATGGACTCTGTTTCCCCTCTGAGCACAACTTTAAGGTTCTTTTCACTATTGAGTGCAAATGTGTGGTAGGGAAGGTTGTTGTTATCCAGAAATTTCGTTAGTTGTCTGTAATCTGTGGAAGTGTTTGGCTGGATGCGAATTCCTCCTTCAGTATTAGTGGCTTTCGTAAATGATATTTCTAGAGTTCGGAGTGAAGTAACAACTGATGTTCAATGGTTTTTATCCCTCAGGATGACTGGGGTATTATTTCGTTTGAGTTTGGATTAATATTCTTCTCCATTTCTACTCTTTGGGTGATTCTCTAGTAACTGAAATTTTCCTTTTTTTTTTTTTTTTTTAATTTTAACGGTTTGGAATTCTTCCTCTATGTCAGCTGTATCCAATATATGGTGGGCATTGTTTAGGGATATTGCCCGCATCCTCAGGATCTAGTGACTGCCCCGAGCTTTGCTGTCCAATGTCCAATGCCGTCACGTTTTCCAGACTGTCGTCTGTGAAAATTTGGGGCGGGGGGGGGGGGGGACGTGCCATAGAGTTTCACTTTTCTCGGCCACCTACTATTAAGCATCTCACCCAAGCGGATAAATTCCCGACAAACGTCCTCAAATTTTGTCTCGTCTATCAGTTTTCCATGTCTATCAATTATCAAAACTTAAAGTTTTGATAATTCAGTTTGTAGTTTGTCGATAGCAAATAGAGATTCCGTAATCACAAAAATTAAGAAAAAGCTTACCTTTCAGTATTTTGATTCTTGCTAGTGGATTGAGAGAAGTTCATGGAAGGTCGACGAAAGAGCGAACCACTTCTCTTTATTAACATCCCACAATTCAATCCCACAATCATTAACAACACACAGTTCAATCCGTAATTACATTATTCACTATTTTTATAATCTTAATCCTCACCATCGCAAAATTAACAATTCATTCCAAAACTAGTCCAAAAAGGCATAAAGGGTGAAGCAAATGCTTTTCATACTCCCTGCAATCTGATAGGGAAACGGTGAGTGGAAAACTTTATGAGCCAATTGCTCGCCCTGAGCGGGCTTGAAGATTAGACGTCAGAATTTAAGATGGCTTTTGGTCTTTTGGTCTTTTATTTGAAGTAGTCTGTTGCGTCGTAATTTGCAGCTAGTTGAACCAATTTGTTGGGGTGTACAGATGCTTTTGAAAAAAACTTTGTTCCTATAGTCTGGATGAAAATGTAAATATAGGGGACATCTGTGTCCCGATGGAGTTGCACATTTCGTACGAACCATGGTGTGTTTAGGATCATTCGTTGACATTTTGTTTGTACACGTTGTAACTTGAGAATATTAGTATCAGCAGTGCGACTGCAAGCCGGAGAAGCGTGAGTATAGGACGATCCATCAGTTTGTAGATAAGTAGTTTGATTCTGGTGTTCAGCTTACTGTTCCTGTTGATTACAGGATAAAGCTGGGCAATGGCTGTTGATGTCTTTAGACAGAGAGTCTTGATATGGTTGTTGAAAGTCAGCCTTCTGTCCAGCAGTACACCAAGGTATTTGATCTCTGTTTGCCACCGGAGTTTTGTATTGAATAGGGAGATGTCCTTTTTCAGAAGCATCGGTCTAATCCCCAGAAGAGCATGGCTATGCTCTTCTGGGGATTCACTTGTAGTCTCCATGTGACGAACCATCTTTCAATCAGTAGTAGGTTTTCTTGAAGTTTCTTGATGGCAAATGCGGCTGTAGAGATCTGGCTAATATCGTTGTATCATCCGTGTAAAGGACTTTGATAGATGACAGTGGATTATGCGGGATATCGTACATGCATATAGAAATCAGAATCAGGGCGAAAAGTAAATTAACATTATCATTAACGTTTCTGTCAGGATGGGTGAAGCACAAGTGCTTTTCACATTCCCATTTATCTATAATGGGTGCTGTTTGGGAAAGGGAGATTTGTGAGGAATTAAGCTCGCCCTCTGGGGGCAGTTGTGTTAGCTATGATCAGTTGAGAGAAGAATAGCCTTCGGTCTTTTGGTGTTTGTAGTACTCTGCTTCATTGTAATTGACAGCTTGCACGATCAGCGGGTTTGAATGTGAACTTGACTTCACGAAGAATTTTTCTGCAAGATCACGAAGAAGAGAGGAGATGTATGGAATGCCAGTTTCTCGATGAATCTGTGAATTTCTAAAAAACCATGGGGCGTCTAGGATCATCCTTAGGCACTTATTTTGGATTATTTGTAATTTTAAAATGTTTGCTCGTGAAGTGTGTAAAAGTAATTCAAGTCCTTAAAAGGACTGGCTTAAAGGGGCGAAGCAAGAATGTTTTTCATCTTCCCCGTTATCTCTAGAGGACAGTGTAAGGATAAGGTGTTATTGAGCTATATAAATAAAGCTCTGATCATGGTAGGAGGGTAACAGCAATAGATGAGCCTCAGTTAGAACTTTATTAGCTACAGCATTGCCATCCATTACCTCCCCTGGGTACCCATTTTAGTCGCCTCGTGCGACATGCATGAGCTACATTGGGGCGATTCTTAAGTAAAGTCCTGTATAAAAATTAGAACGATCCCTAGACCAATCCATAGTAGCCGAAAGATCGTCCAACTCAGCGTTGGTTCCACTCAGTGACATCCCCCACCACCACCACCACCGAGCAGAACCATTCATATTCCAGGGAGAAGCATCGACCGACAAAGCCCCTCGAGGGCCATGCCGGAGAACACCCTCCCCAGAGACTCAAAATGCTCTCCCAGGCAAACCCCCGAAATCCAAGCCTCCCTTACCGGGAGCAAAATTCCGGAAGAAACCTGAGAGAACGCAACTCTGGAAACTGAGCGTCTATTTTAGTCGCCTTTTACGATACTCATATGTTACGTCAGCAATATTTAAGCAAAGACTGGTCTAGGGATCATACAAAAGACCGTCCAACTCAGCGTTGGTTCCACTCAGTGACGGGCTCCCCCACCGCCGAACAGAACCACTCATATTCCAGGGAAAGGCATCCACCGACAAAGCCCCTCAACGGGCCGGAGAACACCCTCCCAGGAAACTCAAATTGCTCCCTCAAGGGCTTTATGAGAGCGAAATTCAAACTCTCAAAATTCATGGTCCATTTTAGTCGCCTTTTACGACACTCATGAATTTACATTAGGACTATTCTTATCCCGGCCACCACACGGGAGAGTTAAAAGTAAATCTTTTTTTTTTTTTTTTTTTATCATCTGAGGTTCTTAAAAGAACTTGGAGATGGACTGAGTCCTTGACTCTTTATCCCGTCATCTGAATGAAAAAATCTGTGTGGATGGCGTGTTATTGAGCTAAAAGCTCTAGTCATGGCTGGGTAACGGCAATAGCCGAGCCTCAGTTAAAACTTCGTTGGCTATAACATTGCCATTCGTTACCCTTTTAATCATCTCAAATATCCTCCTGTGAATATACGTAAGGAGCTCATTACTTTATCATCATGGTGTATAAAAATAAAATTAAAATATTTCATCAAATTGAAGAATTATCGATTGCTATTTGCTTATACTTTAAAGGAAACTGATGCAAGATTAGTGTTTATTATTAAACTAATTTTAGCTTTATTTACTCTAACTCTATTGTGTAGAATTCAGTTTCAAATGACTTTAAATATACACTGTGTCTTGCTGGGTTTTGCATACAACTCAATTTTACATCATCTAATTTTTCTTTAGTCTTCAGTTGAAAACAAGACAATCAATTACTATTATAGCCGTATATAACACACAACCCGAGATCAATTTTCCAGCTTTCAAATGCCCTCCCCCCTCATTGTTTTATGCATTTAGTAATTTTGAAAAGGAAATCTCTGAATATTTGGGTTGTTCATTTCTATTTTTATAACACAAGCTAAAACCACGAGTCAACATTATGTACATGAAGTTCATACATTCTCGAGCTAATTTTGTGTATTTTTAGATCAGTAATGATATCATGTTGTAGTTTAACATGGAAAAAGAAAGAAAATCTACTTATGCACGAGTTTTACGTACCTGGACAAAAGTTTGTATAACACTAAGCAACTGTAGGAGTTAAAACCTGATGGAGGACTGGAAGTAAGTTCACTTGGTTGAATTTCTTTCTTAACACAAAAACACTTGTGAAAATATATCTTTAATTTTATTATAGAGCTTCATCGCTAATGTATAATAATAATAATGATTATTATAATCATTATAAACGAACCATAAAACGGTGTTTTGGAAGATCAAAGTACCGTAGATCGTCGAAATAATTAGCATTTCCTAAGTTTGCTAGAAGGTATAGATGCTATACGACAAATGGAGCACATACTTGAACTGGGGGAGGGGATCACATGAGCTACCTCAAGTGATGCAGAATAGCTCTTTTTGAAATATTCATAAGAAAAAACACATGGACAGTGTAAAAATGAGGGACTTCCGATATCCCCTGATACGCGCAGTACTTCCCTGAGAACTAGGGTGGTACTCCACGAAACGAATTTAATTTTCATGCCAGGTTGTTCCTTGGTTATGCGATACCAAATAATACCCGAAATGCCTTTCAGCATTTTGGGGTATTATTTGAGAGCCTATTCCGATGACAATGAGTTGACAGTTGACAGTAATAGTTGGAACATTGGAAGCCTTCCTGAGTGACTCAGCATTTTTCAAGGTAAACCCAGCAGTGTACACGAGCAGATGATTTTTGAT
The DNA here is from genome assembly GCF_054136105.1 of Typopeltis vanoorti. NCBI lineage: Eukaryota > Metazoa > Arthropoda > Arachnida > Uropygi > Thelyphonidae > Typopeltis > Typopeltis vanoorti. The sequence continues at coordinate 28,982,911 of NC_143572.1, forward strand.
TCTTGGGAATAGTTATACGATTTTTATCCTAAAATGAGAAAGACTGAAACCGTTTCGGTGACTGCAGGCCTAGCATTAAAACAGACAGTACAAATATGCAAACTGGATTCTAGCATACGGGATCTGGTTAAGTCGGTGGAGTTCGATATACTTCTGTTCAAAGATCTCATCTATCTTGTAAGGAACAAAGAACTACTACTTACCCACCGGTAACTGGACTTCGGAAATGCATTTATTGGAACAACGCAGGAGGTGTAAAGAACAATTTCCTGCGCTGTATCCTAGAGAAAGACGGCATGGCTCCTTGAGTATTGGCTCTAAGAAAAATCTCTACGAAAACTGGAAAATGTGACACAATGCACTACTACCCAATCCAACTATATTATGAAAATTGAACCTGGATATTTCAGATAACTGCCTTTTCTGTTACCAATCAGGAATATCTACTTGGAATGCCCAGTCAATCAGTTTGTCTCGGGAAACGGAAGCTCACACCTATGGTAGTCTTCATACAGAAGAGGAGTATTTCAATCTCGTCTATACAGAGTCCAATAATCATTCTTTCTGCAATTACCTCTTCATCACTGCGAAAGCGGTAATATACAGCTTCTACCTCAGACATACAAGACTAGACAGCACAACAACTTCACATAGAGAGGAAGCTGACCAACTCCTTGCAGCCTTCAAACAAAAGGTGAGAAGTCGGATCCTACACGAGCATCACCACCACAGGCAGAACAACACTTTAGATCTTTTCCACCAAGATTGGAATACAGGGAGCAGGGAGACTTCATCATAGTCCACTTTCTAACGTAGAAGTAACATTATTCCTCCCTCCCCCCAAAGAAAGGGGAAGAATTTTTTTTTTAAGTGCGAATAATGATCACCTGTTACTCTAACGTAAATAGATAATATTGTCCTGTAGCAACTGTTATGTTCTTATACAGTAACATGTCAGAATAACTGCTCGTGAAAAAATGTAATTCACATTACAACTGATATTCCTATGTAACTTTTTTTTACTTTTTCTGGCATTGCATTTTATTGTTCTTTATACTGTTTTTTTTTAATATAAGTTTTAAAGTGATTTTTATTTTTATTCCTTTTTTACATTTAAGGTGTTTAGTGTTATAGTGTTTAGTGAGTCAGCTTTGTCGTTCCACGTACTCTCTCCAGCTGACTCACAAGACGCTTCACAAATGAGACATCGTATTACGTCGTATAAATTTACATCGTATAAATCAAGACTATTACACCGTTGCTATGATACAATGGAGAAAAAAATTTGACAGTCTTTGGAAATGGCATTAGATCCTCAATATCTAAAGCTTAACCCAGGTATCAACTTATCTGAATACATCCTAGCTTTCATTAATCAAGAACGTTCGCGTGAATGTGTAATCACGCACAACATTCTGAACAATGCAACGTACAATTAGAAACATTTAAAAATAACATCAGACTCTTCTATAGCTACATAATAGTTGTCACCTTTGCTAGTCCTTACTGTTTTTGTCTATAGTTTACGTATTTACATCAGAAATACTCTGCAATTCGGATGAAACTGCGTGTTGTCAATTATGCTATGATATAGGTATTTCATTTATCATTTTAGTTTGGTATTCTGCCTTATAGATTCTTAGTCACATACTCAATAACCGGAAAATTCTACATACTTTTGCTATTATATATATATCAAGGTGAAAGTTTAACATTGGCATTCTGACATGGAAATACCTATATTACTAACGTGCTATAGGTATTCCATAGAAATTGATCTACCACTCAATAGGACAGTATTCAGTGAGAATTACTCCTGCCTATTAAAACAAAAAGGGGTTTCGACGACATCACTTCTTTGCCTATGTTTCTTTGCTTTCACACTGAGCTTACCCATATCTCCAGTACCTTCCGGATGAGATATCATCATTGTCTGAATGATTTTTTGAGGCGCCAGTCCTTGGACTACTTGAAGCCTAGCAGTCGTAGGCGAAGTTGGCACGTTGGTTTAATGTGTCAAAGTGTAGCCTCGGCCTTATGGATAATGCAGTTTCAGGAGACATGAACACACGAAATGCTAGCCAAGTTTTCCCGAACACTATGACAAATACAACTATTTGGATCTAACGGCTAGACTACCCGTACACGGTACTAACCTGCTATAGATTGATCAACCAACTTCTCATGTATCAGAGCCTTATTGATCTGGCAACCGGAATGTCATCAAATTTGGTAAGGAGACTAATCAAAACATGGGCAGGAGCTCGCGAAAAAAAAAGGTTCGAGAAGTCGCCGATAAGGAGGAATATGGAGCTGTTGTAGCTCAGGAAGTCGAAAATTTGCATAAAACAAAGTTGAACCTGTTTTGCTAGCATCATAGGCGCTATCAGGTAAAGGGAAAACTTCAAAAACTCATTCGTATTGATAGTGAGGTTCGACATGCCCCTCACTTTACTTTATCTCGTGTTACGTGCAACGTTATTTTACTTTAACGAGTGCAATGAATTAGCGGCTCTTCGTGAGTTCAGAACTCGCAAGAGCTTGCGTGAAGGTCCTCTGTCAGTTAACGCAATTAGATCGATGATTCGGAAGGTTGAAGAAACAAGGTCATTGGAAGTTCGACCTGGCAGAGCACGAAAACAAGTGCCGTCACGAATAATTGAAGTTGCCACCGCGATTGTGGACAGATCACACGAAAATGTTGCAACATTTTCGTGCAATTGGATATGACTTATTCCATAGTACGGAAAGTCTTGCGAAAAAGTATAAACTTTTATTCCTACAAGATCAGTGCTTACAGTAGCTGCTACGGGACGATTATGATAAGTGGCTGATATTTGATCTGACCTTTCCAGTCAGACTGGAAGTCGACGATGCTTGTGCTTGGATAATTCTCTGGTGAGACGACGCGCATTTTTATCCAAATGGGACTGTATTCAACCAAAATTGTCGAATTTGGGCTTCCTGATCACTCCGTTCGCTGCAGGAACTCCCATTACCTTCACCGAAAATCATCGTTGATGTTTACTTTACCAATTACAAGGCCTTTATGGTATATGTTTTAATAGGGGCCATTCTTTTTTGAAGACATCACTCCGACAGGACCAGCAACTTGTTTCATTATCGCATGGAAATATACGCTGAACAGTTTCGTCATTCTGCAACTTCAGAAGGACGATGTCTAGACGAGACCATTTTTATGCAAGATGGAACACCTCCCGCACATTGCACACGGACGGTGCAGCAGCTTCTACAGCATTATTTCACAGAAGAACGATTGATTAGTCACTTTCCAGTTGCACGATCACTGCGCTCCCCCCGATCACTCCATGCGATTTTTGGTTTTGGGGTTACCTGAAGGCAGCAGTGAAATTCTATCCCAGCGGTGTCTCGAACTTGGCAACCTTAAAGGACAAGTTATCACGGACTGTGACGGACATTTCTTCAGACACCTTACGTTCTACTGTTGAGAATACTGTGTACACAGTGTAATTTCTGATCCACGGCGACATTGAACCTGGGGCTCTTTTGTATGGGTGAACTAAATGTGCTCGAATTGCGCAACAGGTTTGTGACATAACTTTCCTTCCAGTAACTGTAATACCGTAATTACCCCGTTAAATTATACTGATATTAAATGTTTTATTGCTGTGTTATCATAGCTGCAACATATAAATATTTCATTTCAGTTTAATTTTTGTCATTCATTTCTTGGTCCATTTTACGCATTTTTACATTAAACAGCGCCATATCCCCTGTCGGCAACGTGTCGAACTATTTATTTTTTATTTTTTTATTATTGCAGAATCCTTTTTCCTGTGTCTTGATTAGTTTCCCCTTTATTTGCCGGAAGAGTCTTCCGGTTGTCGTATATGAAATCTAATTTTCTTCCTTTACAATACATAATAGGAAAATAATTTACTGCCCACATTTTTATAATATCCCACATCACCTTGGGATACGACGCTACATCGCAACATAATGGCTTCCGTATAAAAATTCATCGGTGATTAAGGTAGCTATTTTAAAAGTGTTAACAGTATTTTGTTAGAAGCTGTGATAAAGTTGTACCTAACAATATTAATTAGTGGACTTAGCGTATCAAGCAGCTCTACGAATTTCAATTTATCAAAAATGTATATCGCGAGTGTTAGCTAGAAAATAAATATACCATCATCATCATCATCAAATTCCTGCCATGTACCCTCAAGGGGTGTACAGGATATGACAGTACTACATGAAAAAATTACATCATTACTAACTTCCTATCTACAATTTTCCTCCAAATCAGTCTGTTACTTGTCAAGACTCCAACATTATCAGATCTTATATTTCTATCGTCTAAGGCACTTTGTACCGTATCAATCCACCTATATCTTGGTCTTCCTCTGGGTCGTTTTCCTGCCAACCTGGCAGAGAACACTTGTTTTGCTAATCTTTCCTCTCCCATTCTATTTAAGTGACCATACCATCTGAGGTTAGCTCTGCTAACGCATTCCTGGATGCTGACAATGTCAAGTTCTTTCCTAATATCCTCATTTTTAATATGATATTGCCATTGATGCCATCTGTTCACGCCTCTAATCTTTCTCAGGACTCTCATATCTGCGGTCTCTAGTCTTTGGTCAAGTGTTTTACTTCTGACCCAGCTCTCAGATCCATAAGTTAAAATTGGTTTGAACACAGTCTTGTATACAGCTAATTTAGTGTTCCGACTAATTTCTTTCTTATTCCATATGAATTTATTCAATTGACTTCCCACGATACCAGCTTTGCTGATTCTGTTGTCTATTTCTATATTTAGTTTACCATCTTCAGTAAAAATTGTGCCTAAGTAGCTAAAATATACCATATATATACCATATACCCTAAATATACCATATATATACATATATATTATACAGAAGTGACCATTACATTGACATACTCTTAACGCCCTTTAAATTATAGTAGGAATAAGTATTACAACATTAAACACTAACAATCTTTGTTGAACTTTTTATACCATCTTGTCTCGCACTAATTAGAATAAAATATTCCACGTGACAATGGTCGATTTGCTTTGAGCGATTTTGCTTTTAAAATACAGGAATTGTAATGAAAACATATATAGAGCAGATTTTTTTCCGATATGATATTTTTGTAAATCATTAAGTTATAAAACAATTAATACTTTTATTTTTAAAGCAAATTTATTTGAATCATATTGATAATAGTTAATTAATATTTTTAGATTTTTTTTTTAGAAACTTGCTTTAACGTCTTTCGCAAGTTATATTTCCCAAGTTATATTTCTAATTAACATGCCATAATAAAACAGAAACGAGCATTTACTGTGGTTAAATTTTATAACCACAGCAGGCATAGCTAAATACCATATGCTGTGTAATAGCTGAAATATATAGTAAAGACCTTTATTGGATTTAACGGTAATAATTTTTATCATTAAAAAAAGAAATTAGACTGCTGAGTATTCTTTCACAAGAACGTTGAAATTGCGACACAATACTACTGGTGACAGATTTTAAGTAAATGATTTTAACAGCATTTTAAGTAAATGAATAATTCACTGTCAAAAAGGTTTTTAGCAGTGGTCTTTCCCCAAATTATTTAATCCATCAAATTGCAATACTGGATGCTACAGGTAGCAGAAAATAGCGACATTACCAATGTAGGAGACGATTTTCATTACTCTTCCAAATCCAAACACATCATATCACATGAGCACTGGAGCTCGCCTTCCATCAAGGTGAACTTCAGTGTACGCTCCACAGCTCCATCTTACCCCAAGCTATGCATCCCTATCAGCAGTCTCATAATAGTTGTTAACGTGTGCAGGACTGTCTCTCCAAAGAGGCAAACGGTACTGCCGTATAAAGACCTAGAATCCTATACACCAGATTCTCTAACAGATTTCTCAACTCCTTACGGAATTATGACTGAGTAGACAGGAAACAAATGAACTCCTGTACTAGCCTATCAAGAGTTCCGATATGTCATATGTCATATGTCAAAATCCTATTTTGACATATGTTTTTTGAATGATAAAAGACAGCGAATGCATATGACAGTCCGTCAGTCGTTTGTTAAAAACAAACAAACAAAACCTTTCCCAGACTGACTGTTTAGAGCAAGGAGAACAATGAGAGATGTAAATCTGCATACCTCTGCCGGCCCCCATTAGATATTAATAGTGCCCATAAACGTTTATGAAGTTCAAATGAATTTCTTTTGGCGTTAACCTTCTTTTACAAAGAATTTTATAACCGCACGATACTCAATTTTATCCATTTCAAGAGATTCAGACAACTCTTTTGCTTCAGACAGCTGTATAAAACAAACTACTTGATAGAATGGCTTGCAATTTCACATGGATGCTTAGGACAGATGTACCAACTTAGAAAAAAAATCTTTTTTGTGATAGTGTTGCCTTCTGTGGTTGAGGCCGAGAACCTTTCAGACCACCCTCGTACATGGGCATTTCAATACAATAATGGAACAACAGGGAGATCATTCAAACTGTTGCCCAACTAACGTGTTCACAAACTATGAAAAGAGCAGTGAAAACTCAATGATATGTATAATACTCTATCAAACACTGGGTATATCGTAGCATATTTCATCACGTTCAACTCCATTTAACTTGAACTTATGGATATACTGAACAACGAATTAGAAAAAAAATTTGTAGACCCATTGTACTAGGTATCGGCATGTTAATGATGAACAGAATTTGTAAGTTTTATTGCATATTCTGGATAGTGGTTTAATGAGGTGTAAATCCCACTGCATATTTTATTCCCTTCGCTCACAATATACTGCCAATTTTTACATTTAGTCATAGTTGCTTAGAGATGTATAAACACGTCCTCTATTGGAAGATAATTTTTTTTGTTGGAAATGATTCCAGAGGAAGAAGCTGACTTTGCCATACTCTATTAGGCTGATCACTCACCATATTTAATTCTAAAAGAGCATTCGTGAATTGAGATAGAGCGAGTTGTCCGTAAAAAGGTAGCCTCTGCAATATAGTTTCAGACAACTACAAGATCGAGTCTGCATGAGCTTGCATCCCAGTGCAACGGGAAATTTGTAGCGTCATGTTGTAGACAAAATGATGCAAGGGGTTAATGGAATATTCTATCAATAGACGCATCTAATAAACTGGATACTCAGTGTAATCAAAAATGATTAAAAGTTTTTACTGTAGAACATGACTGCCACTTTCTAAATATTAATATATGATTTTTTTCAGTAATTTTATTATTATAATAGTAATAGCAATAATTATTCAAACATTCCATTAAGTATATCATTATAATATATGAACATTGGGTACATAATAGTTTCAATCATAAGGCATTCAAATAAATTTAAAATTACTCACTGAGGGGTATAGTTCTGATTCTTGAAACTGCGTATTTTACTTCACTGCACTAAAAGTCTCCACAATATCCTACAATCAAAGCACTTCACTAACTGTTAAAGAAGTCAGTCAGTATTTGATGGTATATGGATGGCGCTTGATGAATTGTTACGTAAAACATACTGGCTATTCAAAAGAAATCGGAATAGGTGAACATGTCAAAGATGCACAAAAGAGAAAGGTGCATAAATATTCTTTATTAGCCCACGTACGGGAAATACGAAAATTGTGTTATTTTGTAGAAAAAGAACTTATTCATGTCTGAACGCAAAACTTGAATATTCAGTCATTTAACTTCGCAAATATTTCAATAGTGTAATACAAGGATTTTTATTGAGGCTGGAAAAAATAAATTTTGTTCCCGTCTTATATATATATATATATATAGATATGTTTTGAATGGCGAGCATATTTATGTGATTCCCATGCACAAAAGTTTGTTTGCGGATAATCTAAGGATTATATATTCGTTCTACACATAAATATGATTTTAAACTTATTACTTTATACGAGGGTAGTCTGAAACGTTCTCGGCCTAACAATGAAAGTCGAATTTATAATTTCAAAATTATTTTTATTTTTCAACATAATCTCCCTTAACACTAATACATTTATTCCAGAGATGCTCCAGCATCATTATACCGTCCCTGTAGTGGTTATCAGTAAGATCTGCAAAATATCCCTCTACAGCTGCAATCAGCTCTTGATTCGAAGAAAAATGCTGACCAGCGAGGAAGAGTTTTAGTTTTTGGAAGAGACAGAAGTCAGAGGGAGTCAAATCTGGGGAATGGGTTGGATGTTCCAACAATTTATATTGCTGATCCCTTAATTTTCCCAATGCCAAAAAACCTTTGTGGGCAGGTGCATTGTCCTGATGAAAGATGATTTTTTTCCTCTGTAAACCGGGTATTTTCTCACGAATTTTTTCGTCTAGTCTGGTTAAAAGATCGGAATAATATTCCCTTGTTATTGGTTTACCCTTTTCAAGATAATTAATAAACCAAATGCGTTTAGCATCCCAAAACACCGATACCATGACCTTTCCTGCTGATGGAACCGACTTTGTTCTTCTTTGGCGCCGAACAACCGGCTTCTGTCCACTGTTTCGACTGCTGTTTTGGATTCTAGTTTGTACGATGAATCCAAGTCTCATCCATAGTAATAAATCGACGCACAAAATCAGTTTTATTCTTGTGAAAACGCTCCAAGCACTACTCAGAGATTATCATGCGAGTGCGTTTTTGATCTGCTGTGAGCAAGCGCGGTATACTCATCTTGCGCAAAGCATTTTCATTTGCAATTCTTCATGCAAAATATATCCTACACGTTCTTTTGAAATGCCTATAGTCTCAGCAACTTCTGGCACTTGACTCGCCGGTCATCCAGTACCATATCGTGCACTTGATCAATGATTTCTGGTGTTGTTACACTTTTTGGAAGTCCTTCACGTGAATCACCTTCAAGGCTGGTACGGCCACGTTTAAACTCGGCAGCCCATTTCGTAATTGTCGACGAAGGAGAAGAGTGCCCTTAAACGTTTAGGAACTTCGAATGAATTTCTTTTGGCATTAAACTTTCTTTTACAAAGAATTTTATAACCGCACGATACTCAATTTTATCCATTTCGAGGGATACAGACAACGCGTTTGCTTCAGACAGCTGTATAAAACAAACTACTTGATAGAATAACGTGCAATTTCAAATAGATGCTTATGACCAATGTTGATGACTAGTGTTGCCATCTGCGGTCGAGACCGAGAACTTTTCAGACCACCCTCGTGTTTATTTCGATAGTCTCATTGAGAAAGGCCTTCTTCAGAAAGCAACTTCAGTGCAAATTATTTTATTTGCATTTTAGTTTAAAAAAATAAATGATTTTTTATTTTGAAAGCGACAGTTTTGAATCAGGCCCCTTTCAACACAGAGTAAACTTCAAACTATTGTATCGCAATCGCCAACGATGAGACATTTTTTTTTCGTTTAAGAAGAGTGGTGTTCGACTCTCATCCAGGAACCTTCATAAAGAATTTTTGACTGAAGATTGTGAGATGAGCTTCTCATACAGAGATGTCATTGTTTTTCCATCCATAAAAAAAGCAAACCAACCAGAGACCAAATCCAGTTAACAAACATAGCACATTGACCGGATCGATATTACTTTGGTCTTAATTTTTTTGTAGATCTTCCTTCCTGATTGATGTTTGCATTAAGATCAGCACTTTCCGGTGCAGGCATTCAAAACAGAATCCTGTACATAACGGCGGTTAATCTTTATTCCCGGAGTGTCCTATGGCTGCAGATTGCGTGTGTTCTTCTGGCCGGCTTGCATGTTTTTTGAGAAATGAAAAATCCAAGAGTCGGGGAGAAACGTTTTTTAACCTCTGTATGGGACCACTTAACTCACCATTTGATTGAAAACATCTCTCTCTCTCTCTCACTTACACGCACGCACGCGCGCGCGCGCGCGCGCACGCACACACACACACACACACACACACACACACACACACACACACACACACACACACACACACACACACACAGAGTTAAAATAAATTGCATATTTTGCCAACAAGTTGGTAATATCCTAAAATATGTTCTCTAAAAAGTATAGCATAGTTACGAAAAAGTTTCTTGCAGAAGTACTTTTTATTAACTCGATGGTGCTAGAGTGTACTTTATTTTCTTTTTTATACTCTTGCACTACTTCAATATTTATTTTTTGCCGCAAATAGAGTATATTGCGAATCTTGTGCATTGGATGTGATAGCCCTTGGTCGCATTTCCAGTTTCGTCTAAAGTAGGTGAAGTAAAGATAGGGATAGCGTATGCAGTTCTGCTAATATGTCATCCTGAAGTTGATTTCATGTGTTTCTGCTTAGATTTTTGCTTACGTTTTTTAATCTTGAGTTCTTCCAGCGCTTAACATTTGGTTGCTGATGTCCTCATTTTTATCAGCCATAGGCCATTTCTTGAGGTAAGTCGATCTTGGAATGTAAACTAAGTTTAAGTAAGGTTATATGTGCCGTTTGAATTACTGATAGCATAATAGGCAGCAAGATGGAAAATATTGTTGAGCATTCATAGGCTTTTTCTCGTTTTTAAAAGCTAGCGTACTCTAAAATTCAAATGTTTTGTTACTTGTATGCTGGTATCATTGTTAACTTCATTCTGCATAATTTCAGATATTTACATATCTAGGAAGCGAAATTTAATTTGAGATTGTTATTCCTATTCACCAAAAAGCAAATACAATTTGTGCTAAGTTGGCATACTAAGAATTTTTGTATTTTTGCATTTATTTTAATGATGTGTAACCAGAAGGAAGGAGAGAAAAGTTTCTTATAAATGTTTTATTAATCTATTTCTTATAAATTACAAACTTGCCAGCGAAAAATAAAATATACGGTGTCTAGATTATAAATACTCTTCAGATACTATTAGCAATTTTAATTTACAAACTTGTGTTTGTTTTCTTCATGTGTTGGGGGATGGTTTTTTGTTGGTTTCACTGACTTGAAATGATCGGATTGGCTGTCGACGACGCAAACAGAGGTGCTAGGTGGTCTGTTTACCTTTTTTTGTACTTTTTTGTGTACTTTTTATATTGCTATAGTTATTTTAGTTTTCCATTGTATCATCTGTTATCTGCATTCTGTTTAGAATTTTGAGTTGTTTGTGAGAATCAGACTTTTCGTTAGGTAAGATTAAGTATAAGTTGCGTTGAGGTTGTTCTATTTTTTAATATTATTTTTTAGAAGGCATTATTTTCTGGTTTTCCTTTTATTTATTATTTCTGTGATTTTCAACATTTTCACACTGTCAATGTTGATTTTACACGGATAGTTATTTAATCAAAACTATTTCTTGCCAACTCGTAAAGACCTTTTTTCCCTCTGTTTTTGTAGAAAGACCAGCTAATAGACTGCTCAGTAGAATTAATAGAACAAAATGTTTTTCTTGAATATTTAATTTTTAACACTGTCGCCCATCGCGAATGTATGATATAAGAGTACTTCGTGCATGGAAATTCCAAATATCGAATAGAAATTAATCTACCACTTAACAGATCCTCACACAACCTTGGGAATGGTAAAGTCATTATCGTTTAGATAACCACTTGCTGTCCTAAAGATACCAAGAAACAACTAGTTGACAGGACATCATATTGTTGAATCTTACTGTTAGAGCCAAATAGCGATCTGTTCCAATGGACGTAGTCCTCACGCTACCATGACCAGTTTTTGTAATGGATCCTGTCTTCTGAAACTGCGTCCATAGTGCTTCGAGGCACATTAAGAAAATAGGCTGTCTTCGTCTGCGACTGCCTGGTTTCAAGTCTTTGAGATGGTGGCCTTCACTCACTTTTCCCTGAAACTACCTGCGAAGCTGGGCAGTCGCAGACGAAAGTAGCCCATTGGCTTAATGTGCCCTCACGTGTCGTCTTGGAACTATGAACGCAGTTTCAGGAGGCAAGAACCAATACAAGAAGAGTGTACGAGAACCACATCAACCAGCACAAACAGCTATTTAGCACTATCAGTAAGACATTGCGTGCCCTATGATGTCCTGTCACCAACTGTATTTTCAGGTTGCTACGATCACAGGTGAAAACATTTCCAATTGGACTTTGTTAAGTGGGTTCAATTGTGAATACCAGTCACTGGTATTCATTAACCACAAACCACCACAGACTCGTCCAAACTAGTGCCATGAATATGACTTGGATCCCTAAGAAATGGCGGGTAGGTGAGATCTTTTGATGCATCTCATTTTAACTTGGAAAGGGACTCTAGACTTGTTTGTTGTGGTGAGAAAAAGGAATGCGGTACCATCTCTGCAATCAGAGAAAGGAGCACGTGTTATCGTGTGGGACCAAATAAAAATCAATGACCGCAACATCGTAACTGCGCAGAGGAACCAACGAGGGATCCTAGAATCCTATGTGCGACTTTGTAGGGGTACGGTTTGTCGAAGATTTTCCTCTCATGCATGATAATGCCACTGTCCATCAAAGAGATCCGCTAGTGGAGGAGTGTCTTGAAAACTGAAGATATCCAACGATAACGTGGCCATTACAATCAACAGACTTAAACATGTGTCCGTGACATAAGCATGGCATGTGTCCGTTTGTCGTCGCATTGCAAATGCGACAGCCGCCTCCTTGGTCAAATTGGTGAACTGAAGTCTGTTCTGTTGGAAGAATGCGATTTGTTGCCACGGAACTTTATAGACACTTATATCGAGCATACTTTCACGTACTTTCACGTTTAGCCATTGGAGCGTGACAGTGTATGTCGTACTGATGTTATGTGACCATATTTTCGAGCTATTGCATTGACTTCTGTAATGTGATTTTTTTAAATTCTTATTCTAATTCTTTACATCATATTTCGAAGTGTTTCGTTACAGTCCAGCAGTGTATTTTCGATATCATACGAATATTTTGTCCTTAATTGCATTGTTGCACTTTTGATTTCTTTCTTTTACAAGTGATTGTGTTGTTTGTCAGGCAATATTTTTGTTGATACGTTTGCTGTGTGTCAGTTCATTTTCTTATATTTATTTTTATTCTGTGGGTTCTTTACTGTTATCGTTTTTGTTTCTTTGTATATGTGTGATATGTGCTATTTTTCTTCTTTTTTTTAATTTGATATTTTTGCATAATAATTTTATGTGCATGTTTTCTGCATAGCGGAGTATCAAGTGAGTATCGGCGTATCGTCATATCCTGTGAAGGAACACGTGTCACAGTACTTGATCCTATGACTTGCTAATTTCTCGGTTATTAGACAGATGGAGCTTTTGTGCAGTTGTAGCAAACTAAAGGAACACAAATAACATTAGCTTTAGTAGAGCGAAATAAATGAACATATTTCGTATCATTTCGTGTATCATAACATGAAGTGTTGTGATTGTAGTCTTGATGATGGGACAGACATCATCAAGATTGATGGAGTTCTATAGATATGTTGTATGTCCGTTTAGGAGAACGTTTTATCTTGTGGTCCATTAATCAAATAATCTGCTTACTCTCTCTCTCTCTCTCTCATACAAGATAACTGTTTCCGGCTCTGCTATAATGTTGCTTCTTTACAAAGTCTTTCGCTTCGACCGCACCTAGACTATTGTAGCAGATTTGGTCTCTCTAGTCGGGAGGGAAAAATAAGCTGTGGAAAACGTTCAAAGAAGAGTAACCACGGTGATGTCGGGATTACAGAATGGATTATGAGGACAGATTGGCAGTTTGTGAACCGCAGGCGCTGGTAAACAAGAGCAGCGGTAGGGGGTTACATGATGGAAGCATACACACTTTTGAAAGAATGTTATAGATTATCAGATGAAGAAATCTTTCATTATGTGATTGGTGGGGAGAGGACATTGAGGAATCCATGGAAGTTCATTTTTTTGGCCCAATAAGAAAGAAGTGAAGTTAGATATTTTTCTCGCAGTGAGTGAGTGAAGCAGTTTGCCTCTTGAGGTACCGAGTGTAGGCACTGTGAGTCTCTCAGTCTCTCAGTGCCTACACTCAGTCAGTCAGTCTCTCATATATATACACAATAAGGCATATTTACTGTACAGTACAAAGATTCAGTACAAAATGCAGAGTGCTTAATTCTTTATAAACAGAATTATACATTTTTTTAAACTATCTAAATATTTATCCATCTTGTATATGCATATGGATTGACAGGAATGTACATACAATTCTCTATATCCACGGTGGCCAAACTGTGGCTCTCGAGCTGCATGTGGCTCTTCTTAAGTTTTATTGCGGATCAACTAAAAAATAAAAAATATTTATAATTTTTCTTAATTTTCTATTTTTTTTAATTTAATTTTTCAATTAACTACATTGCTGTTCGGCAATGTAGTTATATTTATATTATCTTGTCAGAAAATTTAAAAAGATACATTAAAACATACAAAAGAATGAACTGACATTACAGACCAACCACAATTAGCAATTTTTATTCGTTTCGTTCTTGAAGACGGAGCGACGCGAGAAGAATTATTAGATGTAATAGCATTAAAAGACAGTACTCGTGGCGTTGATATTAAGGAAGCTTTTGATGTTGCCCTTAAAAATGTTCCAAAAAAGTAAATTAGTGGCGCTTAACAATTTCTGGTAGGTAACTAGAGCTCTTGCTGCAAAAACTCTGGCCACCCTTGATCTATACAATACAGTAATATAACACGCGCCCAAGGACTACTCCTGCATGAGCACGGTTTAACTTTTTTGTAAGGGCGGGGGAGGGGCATTACGATAATATTATTGCAGTTAAATGTTGTAAAGCTATCGTACATTTTGTTACGGAAGACGGACTAAGGCTTATATAATCCGAAATATATAGTAAGCTCAGTAATTTTTCAAGACACTTATGACTTCCAATAAGCAAGTCTCAAACCAGGGCGATGAAATTCATCTCTCACCCAAACACTTTCATAAACATGAATTCGCGGTAGAATTCGAGTCCAGTTTCAGTGGGACGAATTCTGGATATGCTATCCATTTTTCTAGTCAGTCCGTCTTACTTTGAGTTATAAAGACATTTATAAAATGATCATTCGAATAACAAAACAAGAAAATGGCTTCTTTATTTCATAGCTAAATGAAAAAATCGAAACTTTGAAACCGGTTCGAAACAGCTGTACGGACAATGAAACCTTTATCAAAAGCACTAACAAAAGATGACTATATGGATGCCTGTACAGCGTTTATGTGCAAGCGAAGGCAACTCCGATGCAGAGGATTGTGTTCTCGTAAGCTCTCTGGTTCAAATTATCGGAAACTTTCAAAGTTTCTGTTTTTTCTTCAGCTATGAAATAAGGATGGATCTTTAACATCCTCTATTTCTATCAGCAATAGTATTAGAGTTTGTTCGCATTAACAAAAGGGGAATTTTTACAGTAAAGTATACTTGAATGGTATCACGTTCTTGAACGCGAGTCACAAAAGACTGTTAGTTTAATAGTACACGAGTGTTAGCAGTGTGGATAGGGTGAGTATTAGGTCGTCCTAAATCCTACTCTACATTCCAAATCTCCAGCTTTTCAAACCATTTCAGGCCTATAAGCATACCAATGATAGGGCAGTTAATCCTATCTGTATTGTCTGTAAACTGCCTATTTCTATTTTGTGGGATGAAAACTCTCGAATTGCTGGGAATTCCTAGTGTAATTTATTCCATATATTGATTTTTGAATCATTACTGAGTACAAGTATGCCATTCTTGATATTAAAGTACATAAGACTAAAATAAAAAATACAAATATTCTCTTTATTCTCTAAAGGGAGTGCTTGAGACGGCTTTAGCCCTCCCCCCCTACTAACTTTCGAGTGAGGGAACCTTCATAAATGTAGCATGAAGGTAATCTGAAAAGTCAGAAAATGCAAAAAAAAGCAAAACGTTGCCCTTCATAGGAATTTAATGTTTCCAGTTTTTCTATTCGTTTTTCCTTCAGCAATTTTTATGGTCCATATTTCGCTTACATACAGTACTGAATGTCTTACTTTATAAACTCATGTTCTTATATGCTTTTGAACTTGATAAGGTTTCGTTACGTTTAGTGGTAATTAGCATTTGGAAATTGATAGACAGGCGGTCTCTCTCAAACCTTGCCGATAGTTGTGTTCATGACTACCAATGATTTATAAACTTTACTGGTAACGAGAGTATGACAGACACTGCTGTTATTTCGCGATCCTAATCCAAACTGGTTGAACTGTCTGAAATAGAATGAGATTTGATAGATTTTTCCGAGTTACTGGAATTAAAAACACGAGAGAAAAATCTCTACTCTAGTGACAAATATCCAACTCGGCTAGAGTTGGTAGATGTTTAGAGAATCAGCTACAAATAATAGATTTAATTCTAGTCAGCTGCTAGAATGTACTATTATGTAAATCTACTATTGTGTACACAATAGTAGATTTACATAATAGTACATAATATTAGAAGATATTTTGTGTACACTTTTTTTTAAACCGAAATAGGAAGTCAAATTAAAAATTATTAAAGATGATAACCACGAAGGCCCTCTTCAAACTTTACTTGATGTTTACATCTCTGAAACGAAGGACTGAACTGATGTATAAAAAGAACGATTTTTTTTTCTTAATAAGTTTTTTTAATACAAATTTAATGATTTTAAAGAATATTTGTCTCACCACACCCACTAGAGTACCCACCGTATCCCACTAATGTCGATATCGTTATACTACAGTATCCTATTACTATAATATTATAAACAGGGTTTCTCACAAGTGTTGTATGCATACCCCCAGGGGTGTGGGATAATCTTTAGGAGATAAACGGCACTTTTTTTTAATTATATTTTTGTCGTGTTTTCGTAATAAAGTCACATTGTCTATTTTCATATTTGCAATAAATTGCAAACATGATTTTTACAATTGCAAACGTGAGCTTGTACATCCCGTGAGGATATCTGGAAATTGATGAAGATATTCGTAATATATTAAAAGGCAAATGTTAATTCATAAATAACTTCTCTCATGCCTTTGGGTACATCGGTGTTACTAAAATTTCAAAACGGATACGCAAGGCATTGAAAGTTTGGGAAACACTGAACTTTTGGGATTGCTTGTGATAGCTCGCATCTGTAACTACAGATTCTCCAAGGCGTCACATAGATGAAGGAACCAGTCTTTCTTAGGAACGTGAAAGCGTGTTCAGTTAGTTTCTTTACTCAGGTCTTATCGTAGGATTAGTGTCAACCTATACACTTTTAGATCATTTGCACTTTGCTATTGCTCACGCGATACAGAACGCGCGGTTTTTGTAAGGTGTTTCTTATCCTGTTTTCATAATCAGATATTGATACTGCTGTATGTTAAGAAATCTGTAGTTTGCTTCAATACTTTATGATACATTCAGTAAAATTCTTTACTAGCTGCTTATACACCCTCTGTCCAAAATGAATCCGAACTTTTGATAGAAAATAAAACACAGGCCAATTATAATTATTTAAATCATTTATTTCAATCAATATACTCTCCCTCAGCTTCGATGCAGAGTTTGGAACGTCGTGGTTACTGCCGCTTGAACGTTTTCAATGGTGTCGAATCGCTTTTCTTTCATCGGCAAATGAAGTCGGGGGAAGAGAAAGAAGTCATAGGGTACTGAATCTGGTGAATACGGCGAGTGATCCAAAACACAAACTTGGTTTATGCTCAAAAACTGTCTCACAATGTTCGAACGATGAGATGATGCAAATCGTGAATTCAAAAAAAAAAAAATCACGAATTCAATTAACGAAGGCCCAAACTCTTGGTCAAAATGTTGTGCACAGTTGAATTTGGAATCCCCAATTTATCTTCAATCAATCTCACCGACGATTTCGGGTTTTCTTTGATGAAATCACGCAGTTTTTGGATGTTAACTTCGCTCAGTCCAATTTTTGGACGGCCCGGCTTTTCGTCGTCCTCAAGCGTCTCACGACCACTTTGAAATCGTTTAAACCACTTGTAAACTTGAGTACAGGATAAATATTCATCACCGTATGCTTTCTGAAGCATTTGATGCGTTTCGGTAAAACTTTTACCAAGTTTAACACAAAAGTCAATCGCGGCTCTCTGTTTGAAACTCATTTTCCGACCGTTCGTCAAAACACACTGTCACTCTTGGCACTATAACTCGGCTTCTAATGAAACAAATGTCATAAACAGTTGATACAACACTAATGAAGGTTGCTGCTGTTGTATCTTTCTGCTGACAACAAAAAGATACACCAGGTGGCGCCACTAGTTTCTTCTATTTTCGAAAAGTTCGGTTTCTTTTTGGACAGAGGGTGTATATGTGAAGGAAATGTGTTGTGGAAAAACTGGTCTTGTACAAATTTGTTTTGAACCATCAGCATAGTTTAGGTAGTTTTAAATATGCATTTTTCAATTGCAGTTGATTTAGACCTAACGACTTAGACCGTATTTTAATTTTAGATCATTTTACCGAAGAAGAGTTCGTGGTTTTATACTCATTTCATGAAATGAAATACAGCTTCATTAAATTATTTGACAACTACAGAGCTTCAATCCGATTCTCAGAGTCGATTGAAATTTCGAAATAACAACAGCAAGAAAACGTCAAGTCTATTTTGTCTTGTTTCCTTCTTGCCTTTTAAAGTGTGGCTTATAGAAAGACATATTTTCATTTATTGCTCTATAAAAACAAGATAATTTCAAGTGCATTATAAATAGTGATTGAGATGCATTTTCTAGGAGGGAAAAAAGTAGAAAATCCAATACACTAAAAGCAACTAATCTTCATTAGCGTTCAGTGTAAAAACTTCATGTTGATTTACTGTTTCATTATTTTCGACATAAAGCGAATATTATATTTATTTTTTTACGAGAATTTTTGTTCATGTCTCTAGCAGTACGATAATTGTAATGGTCGTAATGAGGAATTAGATAAATAACAAAAAATTGAAAATCAGTTATTATTATGATGAATGATTATCATAATGTTTTATGGGAATATTACACTTAACGTAATGAGATATTTCTTCGAGTTTTATTAACTCTAATTTAACAGAATTTTTTTTCTACTTAATTATGACAAAAAAAATCCTCCAAGCAATCAAACTAAACTAAACAGTTTTGGGTATTTTCAAAATAAAGAAAACAATAAAATATTTCACTTTTACTCATCGTAGCCCATAATCGAGTATTGCGTATCACTGTTAGGTATAAAAGCGTCTAAATAGAAGCTGGAAGAACAGCGTGAGAATATAGGATGGTTATGGGCGATCCTCCAGGGAGAGACATGCGTTTCGTTGACTCATAGTGGGGCGTCTCCTGTGGTATCAAGGCAGCAACAACTTTAGCGGCTGTCAGTGAGAAATGTCCAAGTTTCCTGCCTGGAAGCGTCTAATGGGATAACCTAAAGAATGATTAAGAATGAAACACAGTGGGAAGTGATTGGACTTTGTGCTATTAAAAAAAGAGGACAGGAAAATTAGGAAGCTCTTCGTTTTCAATAATATTTCTACCAATCCCTGGTCTAATAGGCATTTGAACTAATACGAGTAACTTCTGCAAAATTTGAACTACATTCTGGACATAAAAACGACTTTGCATCCATATTTACAATATCAAAATATATCTACAATAACACTATTTAAAATCTGCCATTTTATCCGTGTTATATATAAAAAAAAACAAATAAACAATAATACCTGTGCATCTGTATTATTTTCTGCTTATATCGTTTCAAATCAGTAGATACGAGAATTACACAATGATTAGCTTTTCTTTTTAAATAATTAACATTAATGCAATCTAGAATTAATTTATACAATGGAAGACAAACATTTACAATAAAAGATCAACTTCTTCACTTGACTAAAAAAAGACATTTCATAAGAGCATAGATTTGATAGCAAGATCAATAAATTAAATAAAGGATTGATTACATTCTGCATTTTTGTAATTTATAGTACACTTTGGTTGTTAACATTTGTCATTTCCGCTAAAAGACTGATATTTTCGCTAACTTAATTTAATGTTGTTAAAAATATTTTGCTAAAATCTAATAATAAATTTTAATTTCAATAAGATTTTAATAATTCAATGAAAAAATGAAAGAATTATCTTATATTTATCATAAACACCAGATATAAACTAACTAATTTTTATATATAAGCTAACACCTAATTAACAAACTTACATGGATTGATTTTCAATCCAATACCCTTGGAGGGTAATGGATAGCAATGCTGTAGCCAATGAAGTTCTAACTGAGGCTCGGCTATTGCTGTTACCCTCCTGCCATGATCAGAGCTTTAATTAATAGCTCAATAACACCTTATCCCTACACTGTCCTCTACAGATAACGGGGAATATGAAAAGCATTCTTGCTTCGCCCCTTTAAGCCAGTCCTTATAAGGACTATAAGGACAAACTTACATGGAGGTGGATGGTTCAATCGACCGTGAGATGCGGTGATTGATTTTATATGAGATGCCCATAGGGTAACGGATGGCAATGCTGAACCAATGAAGTTTAACTGAGGTTCGGCTGTTGCTGTTATCCTGGGTAAATGAGTTCGCTCTCTTAGGTTTTGCCCTAAGGGAGCACTTTGAGTCTCCGGGGAAAGTGTTCTCCGGCACGGCCCGCTGAGGGGTACTTGCCGGTGAATTATTTTCCTCGGAATATGAGCGGTTCTGCTCAGTGGTCGGGGGGCCCGTCACTGAGTGGAACCAACGCTGAGATTAGGACGGTCTTTCACCCACTATGGAGTGGCCTAGAGATCGTCCGTATTTTTGAGATTTCACCTTTACTTACATAGTCGGTGATTGATTTTATATGAGATGCCGATATAGGGTAACGGATGGCAATGCTGAACCAATGAAGTTTAACTGAGGTTCGGCTGTTGCTGTTATCCTGGGTAAATGAGTTCGCTCTCTTAGGTTTTGCCCTAAGGGAGCACTTTGAGTCTCAGGGGAAAGTGTTCTCCGGCACGGCCCGCTGAGGGGTACTTGCCGGTGAATTATTTTCCTCGGAATATGAGCGGTTCTGCTCAGTGGTCGGGGAGCCCGTCACTGAGTGGAACCAACGCTGAGATTAGGATGGTCTTTCGCCCACTATGGAGTGGCCTAGAGATCGTCCGTATTTTTGAGATTTCACCTTTACTTACATAGTCGGTGATTGATTTTATATGAGATGCCGATATAGGGTAACGGATGGCAATGCTGAACCAATGAAGTTTAACTGAGTTTCGGCTGTTGCTATTATCCTTGGTTAATGAGTTCGCTCTCTTAGGTTTTGCCCTAAGGGATTGAGTCACCGGGGAAGTGTTCTCCGGCACGGCCCGCTGAGGGGTACTTGCCGGTGAATTATTTTCTTCGGAATGAGCGGTTCTGCTCGGTGGTCGAGTTTCACTGAGTAGAACCAACGCGGAGATTTGGACGGTCTTTCGCCCACGAATGAGTGGCCTAGAGATCGTCCGATATTTTTGAGATATCACCTTTACTTAAACATGCGGTGATTGGTTCATTCGATCCAATACCCTTGGAGGTAATGGATGGCAATGCTGTAGCCAATGAAGTTCTAACTGAGGCTCGGCTATTGCTGTTACCCTCCTGCCATGATCAGAGCTTTAATATTACTGTTATCCTCCTGCCATGATCAGAGCTTTAATAGCTCAATAATACCTTATCCCTACACTGCCCTCTACAAATAACGGAGAAGATGAAAAGTATTCTTGCTTCGCCCCTTTAAGCCAGTCCTTATAAGGACAAACTCACATCCTTTATTAATGTTGTGCTCTCTGCTGATTATTTAGAACGAAGCCTTATCTCCGTATGAGATCTCCTGACTCAGCTTCGAATCGAAAATTCCATAAAAAAAATTTGTTATGTGAATCAAACCTATCTTTTCCGAGTGAAAGGCGCATGCGCCATCGTTCTTCCAACTGCTATATGAACTCAGTGTTGTATCATTTTCTTTCTTCAATAAATCAATTCTCTCTCTTATCTCATTTTGTTGCAATTTCACAATAACGGAATAAAATTTGTAGAGCATAATAAGAGTAAATATGACAAAAGTGACCAATGCCACATTTCGATTCAAGTCCATAACTCATGAATTAGATAGTCCAATCAAGCCGGTATATGACAACTTATTTGCAGCACAAAAGTATTTACTGTATTACGTTTCTTACATCATTTCTTTTATTACGTTTACATCCCTTAATGGATGGAATTCGCATTTATTAAAAAAAGGGATCAAGAATTGAAAACAAATGTGGAGGATGTAACCTTATGTGAATGGTGTGGAATATTAATGTTTTAGCAAAATCATTTTAAAGGTTCTTGGCATCGTAAGATGGATTTAAATGCAGGTCCACCCTGCTCTATCTCATTCCCTGGCAACCAAATATAGAAGTGGTAAATTTGGTTGCAAAGGAATGAGATATTTACAAGTCACGAAAAAGTGTCCCATTCGTTTAGGGATGATCCCAAATTAGAAGAATCTCTTTCAGTTTTTACATATCCTTACATCCTCTTTATGTTATCTACAAAGAGTTCGAGTAGAAAGACAATTCAGTCAACTTTAATGCAAATAAAAATATTGCTCATTCACTTATTACCTATAATAACACACCTATCACCAGAAAGGATAAATATCTCTTCTCGGATTAACATTCATTTGCAGTCCTGACTATTTATTACCAACGCAACATTAGTAGCAGTTGTTTCAGCCTTTGAAAGTTTGATAGCGTATTTCAAAAAAATCCAAAACGTTCTTACCTAAGAATACTGTTTCTATGAATCGGAGAGTGAAGGCTGTTCCGGAAATGCAGCTAAACCTACTCGGTTATTTTCACTCATAACAGTTATATTTGGTTACCTTTCTTACTTCCTTAAATCTTTTTCTGTGGTACTTCCATGGTCAATATTCAACCGAACTGGGTTACGGTACATTTTTCCCCCTTCTAACACTACATACGAACACGTGTCATGTCTACTCACCGCCCAAATAATACACTGCTTTCACATCGCTTCGTTGGAAGCCTACTCCTTTTGTATTTCCCTGGGGATTGCAACCAATAGTTATTGGAAACAAATGTCAATACCTGTCAATACTGAAAGAGGAAGCTACTTATCTCTTTCTTATCTCTACCACATCACACACACAAAACTAACGCACTTAGGCTTTAACTTCTCGTGAGCCGGATCGCTAATAAAAAAAAATGTAAACCTTCTCGTTTCCAGATAATGTAAATATTACGTTATTTTCGGTTTGTTTTTACTTGATATGATCTAATCTCATCTTCCTTTTACTCTTTTACCTTGCGGTGTCGAGGGTTTTATTAATCATCGGACCTTAAGCCGTTCACAGGATAAAGTGGTTAGCTCTACACTCCACTGTATCCTATGTCCTGTAGTGTTGAGTTCTCAAGGGCGGTTTGTCTGCTTTACGGGATGAAAAACCCCAGGATAAATTGGGGAAAAAACCCTACTGTCCACGCCCAAGACCGGCTAACTTAGCTATGGCTGAGGAAGATCCTTCAGCTTCTCATATCACAGAAATGTGTAGAATGTTCTAGAATAATGGCGTTAATTAAATTATTTCTTGATATGAAGGGTACCGCCAATTTTTTTTTTTTTTTTAAATCCTATGTTAATCATGTGAGTAAGTAATTTTCATTCTAGCACTGTTTCTCTGCATGCAAAACTAATTTCTTAGGAAGGCAAATAAAACACGATGGAAAAAATATATTCAATTATAGTATTATTTTGTAATAACTAAGAGGAATTAATACCAATCTTTTATATAAAAAAATGTTATTTTTATTCAGTTCTCTAACTATACTTGCCAGTGGCATACCCAGTGTGGAGATAAAGCGATCTAAGGGAAATCCCCCCCCCCCCCACCACAAGAAGGAAATAATGAATCGAAACACACATTAGTCTAATTTTTCATAGTGCCACCATTGTCTTTGTAATGACTTACAGTTACAATAGAGTTTCTGCGATGATATAACAAGGGACTTTTTTTTTACACTGATTTAATCTTCGTCACTTCTATCAACAATCACATCCAAATAGAGGTAATAGTTTCACGAGTGGTACGAATGGCAAAGTCTGTTCTTATTACCAGAGAGAGAAAGAGGCCTAATGATTGTTTATGGCTTTGGCAAGTATACGAGGCGCTGTCTGAAAGAAAACAGGAAACGAGCCGCTCATAACTCGCTAACACCCATGTAATTGGTTTACAAATTCTAAAAACAGACCGTAACACCTTCGTGAGTAGTAGACAATATTATCCAAAAAAAAAAAAAAAGGTATGTTGTGCATACCCACGGAATAGCAATATTTCCGATATTATATATTTGCATTTATTCCTGTTAGACCCTTCTGATTGTTACGTGGCTTCGCGTGAGTTCCAAAATTAAACAGAATATACTAATGCTTTATGAAGAGGGCACTTTTCGACGCGTAAACATATCATCACATTCGCGTTAATAGCCCGGGTGTGCGGGCCTAAATAGGGACACCTTGAAGCCCTTGAACATATTTACAGATGGCGCAGCAGGTTTAATTCTTAGTGTTTCAGTGATTTTAAAACCACCCAGAAGGCGAGACGAGGTGTGCGCTGAGAAAATAGCACCCAGAAATCAGCGGCAGTGATTGGCTATTTTATCAACCAATCCAATTGAACGTTGTCATTTGTAATGAGTTGCTGTTTTTGTTTTCTGAGTTTCATCTGTTTTACATGCTTGAAGTGTGAACTGACGTGTTTAGGACACCGATAGAGACAATATTTTAATACATAATTTTTCTATAAATAACTTATAAATTTTTTGTCCATATTTACAACAAGAAACAGTGTGTTGGCGATCTAGGTTGAATTAGGTCGATCGAATTAGGTTGGAACTTGTGTATAAATAAGTAAAACGAGTTATTCAGACTTTCTTTGGTTCAATCCGGAAAAATAATAATTTCCCAAGTGATTACGCTTTCCGATTTCTGTGCGTGTTATATGGCTGTATTTAAAAATCGTAATAAAATTCAAATTATCCGTGTCTCACGCTAGTATTTTCCATTGATAATCTAATTTCACCGTGAAACGTAAACCTGTTGTGTTTCTCACATAAACGGCGCGCGTGAAGCGTAGCTGTTGTTCGTTTGACCTTTATGCATTCTATATTTAAAATTATATTAATTGATTGATGAAAGTATATCAAGTTATCCTGCAATTAATTGCATTAGACCAATTAAGATGAGCGCTGATGCGCTATACCCTCTCAAAACTTTCATACATCAATAAAAATGCAATCATACGGTCAAAGTTTGTAGCGCAAGTTGCATAAGCCACACGACAGCACATTCAACTGAAATGGGCACGCGACGAAAATTAGTTGCGTCCGGTTTTTCGGAACGACGCCGAAGGAATTAAAGTTATCAGGCCAATATGTCTACTAATTGAGTGCATTCTCCCACAGATTTTTTGTTCCAACAATTTGCGGTTTTAAAAAAAACCAACAGTAATTTGATAAGTTGCCAGCTTCCCTTAATACCTCATTTTCGTCTCTTTCATATCCTGCTGAAATCAAACCCTTGCAGGTGAATTAATACGTCAACAATTGTAGAAATATTCTTAATGCAAGGTTATAACATTTCACAAAATTTACACTTTAATGTGTAACGTTCAACAAGCAACCGTACGTTTATCCCGTACAGTTGCTTGTTGTGAAGCTGTATGATTAGGAGGAAACTATTTCTGCTGAGAAAAGTTGAGTTAGGAATGTGTCCATAAATCAATGTTTGTACAGAGGAGAACAGACAACATGCTGGTGGTGGTAGTATAAACAACAGGTAAATTTGAAACTTTTTTTTCAGCTGGTGAGATACATAACAGATGGCTGGTAAGAGGACTTCGCTGAATATTTTTTTTATCATAATGACTAGAATACCTGTAGAGTGCGCCACGTTTTAAATTTCTTGCCATTAGAGAATATTTTTGACAGTCACGCCGACTGGAGAAAGGTCTCAAAACACGCTATTGGTTTTCATTTTATATCATTTTGCGATGTCGTTTGACTCTCTGTCATTCGTTCGTGAGACTGTTGTCACCATCAGAGTGTCAACAGATAACGAAACTTAAAATCGATTAATTCACTCTCCTATCGTACGGTAGGGTGCGCTTCCGTCTACGTATTTTCTTGCAGGCCGTAGAATGTACAAACGAGATGCTAGGAAGTTGGTTGAAGTATAAACGAAGTGTGAGGGCTCCAAAAGATGTTCGCTTTGCATACAGCGAGATGAAAAATTTCCCGTTTATTTATTTAAACGAATGCGGCACTTAAATCTTGAGACATTTTACAGGAGCGATAATATTTCCTCATGCAGCTTGAAGAAAACTTCACGTATTTAGTCAACGCAACGTTCAATGATACAATTCATCTGTGGAATCTTCTAAGTGTCGTATCTGAGGAGTTAGCTCCGAAGGTGCGAGAATCAGATCCAGTCACCGTCATGTCGATGACAGTGGTGTACAGCATGTTACTTGTGACCGGAGTGGTTGGGAACGTGTGTACATGTATTGTAATATCTCGCACGAAATACTTGCACACCGCCACCAACTATTACCTCTTCAGTCTTTCCATATCGGATTTGATCCTATTGGTAGTGGGTCTTCCTCAGGAGATCTATCAGTTGTGGATACCTAGGCCATACGTGTTCGGAGAGAGTGTTTGCATCATACGGGGATTCACCGCCGAAATGACCACCAACGCGTCCATCCTGACCATCACAGCATTTACGGTGGAACGGTACGTGGCGATTTGTCATCCACTGCGCGCTCACACCATGTCTCCTCTTCCCAGAGCGGTAAGGACAACTTTGGTTCTGTGGACACTGGCCGCCGTATGCGCCGTTCCTTTAGCGGTCCAATTTGGAATCATCTACGAGGCAGGCAGAGATGGTTTGGGAATTCCCGAGAGCGCCGTCTGTGCCGTTAAACGACCTTTGGACCACGCTTTTGAAGTGTCGACGTTTTTATTCTTCTGCTTACCAGTTGCCGTGATCACCGTACTGTACGTTAAAATCGGCATCAAGCTGAAGATATCAGCGGAAATGGGAAGAAGGGATAGCTCACCGGACATTGGAGGAGATTATCCGGAAAGAAGAGGATCCTGCCAGCATGGAATCAACTGTAGGAAGACGGTCATTAAAATGTTAAGTAGGTAACCTTCCAATATTTTTAATATTCTTTTTAGTTTATACAATAAAAACACAATTTAAAATATTCTTCCTAACTACTCCAATTACTTGATTAAAGCTTCGAAAACGAGCTATGTGATTAAGTAAATTTGCATTGGTAATGATACCATCAACTGATTTGCAAGTATAAAGAAGGCGTGCATTTTTTTTTATTGACACTTCTCGTTTATTTAATTTGTATAGTTTGCTGTAAAATTTCTTTACAGTCCATTAGCACAAGTTATAAGTTTAGTGTAACTGCTAAAGTCAAATAAGTGGTTTATTTCGGTGGAGTGCTTTTATAAAACCAATTACTTAGTTTCATCACGAAAGTTCAGCTCTTATATTCCAAAATGAGAACATTTGTAAAACTCTTTTCAGACAGAAAAAAATGTGAAGTGGAGTTTCCATTGTATATTTTGTGGAGATTTATCTGTTCATCTACCTACAATTGTACTTGATGAATTTTGCTGAATTTTCCGGGATAATTTGTAAAATTCATTACGAAGACATGCTTCAAGTTGAGATACCCCTAGGCATGCTGCCCAAATTTGGCCCATTGTTTCGATTTTTTATTGTGACGTATAAAATAAAAGTTACAAACGATTATGAAGAACAAATGTTATAATACGTATAAGTAGCCTTTAAACTCTTTTTTCTTGGGTGAGATACGTCATCTGACTTCCTACCAGAAAAGGTTAATTTCTTGGATTACATGACCGCTCTAAGGGTGAGATACGACATCTGCCTTCCTGCCAGAAAAATTTAATACTACTGATCTACGTGATATCTTACTGTTGGCATTTTCCTTCCTCCCATTCAATCTCTAATGATGTAGTCAATTTGGCTTTAAAACGACAACCCGAATTAACCAAGGTAAATAATCAATAATCAATGCTCGCAGGCAAAGCATTAATGAGAATAGTATGTTTTATTTTCAATCATTGTTATTTGTTTATAGAAGGGGTGTATTGATATTTAGTTAATTTCTTATAAATTTAACCTTTTTATCCCTTCCTTATAATTTATAGATTAAAATACTTAAGAAATGCACTTATTTTTTAAACAATGAAACTGCATTTTGTGAAACATTTTTGAAGTTAGCAATGACTATATATAAAATGAATTATATCTTTATTTTTTTTCTCAATTGAAAGTTACTTTAGTAATTTTATAGCAAATACTATTACACTCTACTTTTCAACATTGTCGGCGATTTTTCTTTATTATAAGAGAATATTTCATAAACAATAACAACAATAAGCTGACAGATAACTGCTCAATTATCTGGAATCAAACTTCCGTATTCAATTTCCTTCTGCTCACATGACCTTGACTTCTACTGTAATTACTTCCTAGAAATTGATAATACTGTAATTCAGTTACACAGTTTGTAAATGGCCAGAAATATTCTGGCCATAATATAATAACTGAAATTCGTAAAAGATTATATATATATACGTTCTTAAGCTGGACTTTTAATATATTTGTGAATATATTTCACGATACTTAGACACAATTAATTAAAATAAGATTTATTTCAAAAATTATGAAAGGTGTCTGAAATGAATTGATTATTTTAATAAAAATAATTTAATTATTACATGAAAATGACTTCTATTTGGATTTATTTATTAATCAAGTATTTGTTTAGAACAATTCTGTTATACCAACTAGTTTCACCAACTGAGGCAGTTGGCATCTTCAGGGTACATAACTGATATAAGGCACTTAAAGCTGAAAACTGTTACAGACTATAAATCAACCGATTCCAATTATATTAGACAAAGAACAGAGCGCGTACAATACATGCATAGAGCGCGCATGATCTCGCTTGTTGTTATTTAGGAACGTTCTATAATTGGCATTTTAATTCAGTTCTTGTATGTTTAGAGATCTAATGAGGGTCTTCCAGATCTCGGGCAAGATTAATCCTTGGTTCCTGTTAAGATTTTGTACAGAACAGCCGACTGTTTCGGCTTCTTTAATAATTCGGAAGCGGAAATCCCCCTCCATGTAAGGAATGGAGCTTTTATCCCACTCTATGATATGATTAGTTCCTGAGAAATGAAAGGACAAACCCGATTTTTCTTCTCTATTGTTATTAACGTCTCCAATGTGCTCCCTTTGTCTAGTCTCAAGGCTTCCTGAAGTCTGGCCGATGTAATTTAAACCGCACGAGCAGGGTATGTCGTAAACTCCAGCATATTTGAAGAAAGGATGGCTATCTTTTGGAGATCTTAAGAGTTGCCTAATCGTTTCTGTAGGTTTAAAAGTCACTCTTATTCTATGGGGTTTGAGGAGCCTTGCGACCTTCTTAGAAACTGTCCCCATGTATGGAATGACGATTGTAGAAATATACTGGGTGTCGTCTCGTTGTCTTTGTTGGGGTCAGAGAAAAGTGTCTTGTGGACGAGTCTCCGAGGGTAGCCATTCATGGTGAGGGTGTTAGATATCAGTGATAATTCATCTTGGAGATCTTGTTGATCTGTTGTAATGCGGAAAGCTCGCTTGTAGCATGTGTACAATGCTAAGATTCTGAGAAATGTGGTGGGAGGAGCTAAAGTGCAAATAACGTGTTTGCACTTTAGCTATTGTATTTGTGAGTTTTCGGTAAACTAAGAGGCTGAGACGTCCATTCGTTTGCTTCTTAATTAGGGTGTCCAGAAATGATAATTGGTTATCTTTATCAAGATCAAGAGTGAATTTGATTGTATGGTGTAATGAGTTCATCTTGTTTATAAAATCAAACAGGTCCTTTTTTGTATGGTTCCAAACAATGAAAATATCGTCTACGTATCTCCACCATACTGTGGGTTTAGGGTCTACTTGAGATAAACTTTTACTTTCAAGATCCTCCATAAAAAGATCAGCACAAGATGGTGAGAGAGGGCTACCCATTACAAAGGCAATCAATTGCTGGTATATGGTTTTATTCCATAAGAAAACGTTTGATGTTAAACAATGACGGAACAGGGAAGTGATATCTTGCGGAATCAAACTTCCTAAAATGTTGATTGACTTTAGCTCCTCCCACCATTTCTCAGAAACTTAGTACACATGCTAAAAAGGCGAGCTTTCCGCATTACAACAGATCAACAAGATCTCCAGGATGAATTATCTCCGATATCTAACAACCTCACCATGAATGGCTACCCTCGGAGACTCGTCCACAAGACACTTTTCTCTGACCCCAACAAAGACAACGAAACGACATCCAGTATATTTCTACAATCGTCATTCCATACATGGGGACAGTTTCTAAGAAGGTCGCAAGGCTCCTCAAACCCCATAGAATAAGAGTGACTTTTAAACCTACAGAAACGATTAGGCAACTCTTAAGATCTCCAAAAGATAGCCATCCTTTCTTCAAATATGCTGGAGTTTACGACATACCCTGCTCGTGCGGTTTAAATTACATCGGCCAGACTTCAAGAAGCCTTGAGATTAGACAAAGGGAGCACATTGGAGACGTTAATACAATAGAGAAGAAAAATCGGGTTTGTGCTTTCATTTCTCAGGAACTAACCATATCATAGAGTGGGATAAAAGCTCCATTCCTTACATGGAGGGGGATTTCCGCTCCCGAATTATTAAAGAAGCCGAAACAGTCGGCTGTTCTGTACAAAATCTTAACAGGAACCAAGGATTTATCTTGCCCGAGATCTGGAAGACCCTCATTAGATCTCTAAACACACAAGAACTGAATTAAAATGCCAATTATAGAACGTTCCTAAATAACAACAAGCGAGATCATGCACGCTCTATGCATGTATTGTACGCGCTCTGTTCTTTGTCTAATATAATTGGAATCGGTTGATTTATAGTCTGTAACAGTTTTTAGCTTTAAGTGGCTTATATCAATTATGTACCCTGAAGATGCCAACTGCCTCAATTGGTGAAACTAGTTGTTATAACACTGTTCTAAACAAATACTTGATTAATTAATAAATAAATCCAAATAGAAGTCATTTCCATAGTTTTAATGGTCAAGAAAATAACATTAGTCTATTAGTTGTTATATTTTAACGCATAAAGCTTTAAAAATATAATAATCAAATTATTTTTATATTAAATTAAAAAGTATTTAATTTTTTAAAATGCTATATAGTAAAAGATTTGGTTAATGGTTGAAGCAACTAATATCTCTTGCTTTACTCACTTTTAGTTCCTATACTTGTTGATTTTCAGTTCCCATCGAATAATGTTTGGGCAGCAGAAACAATGTACACAATTTTGCCATGCTGACAATGAGACCTAGTTCCAGCCCTCTTCATTATAACACTTGGCATTGTAGCATAGGTAAATTGGAATGCATTTTAGCACATGGTTTCCCAATTAGAAAATAATATATTAAGAATAGTACTCATAGAAACTAAAGTTTTTAATCTCACAATTCAAACAAGGAAATCTGGTTTTTCTTCCGAAAACTCGGGTGTTTTGTCCCGTAGATTCAAGAAAATCGACCGAAACAACCAACACCATTTCAGACTAATATATTGCGTTAGGGTTAGGGAACACTACGACATGGCGGCACTTGTCTGCTGTACGCTCTTCACAGGATCTATTTAAAATTAGTCATAGTCTTGGACCAGGTATCTCTAATTGTCTAGTGGTACATTTTGAATGCCCTTCAGGGGAATTTGACTGCCCTCTTTTATTCAGTTTGGGGATAAAACGTGTTAGCAGACTTATGTTTATATTTATATTTACATTTCAAAAAATTGAACTGTTGAATTTAGCTGTTAGCTAGAAACGCATGGAGTTGAAACCCGTCTACGAAGTTTGAAATTTTATACAGGCTTTTGAAATGAAGATGATTTATCCAGTTAAAGGCAAGAATTGTCTTGAGTTTTGAATTTTCTTTCAAAACCTTGAGTTTCTCAACCTACAGCCATGATTTTAAAGTAACAGAAAAGATGTAATACTAGTTAGAACAAGGAATATGAAATGACGGCAGTTGTACACTGCATTCTCGTAGTCTTTCACTTATGAAGTTGGAATGTGATGTTCTCAATGGACCGATGGCGAAAAAGAGGAGACTAAACTACCTACCAGTGTACAAAAGCTACGACTGAAAAAGTGTGTGCACTTTGGAAAATGAAAATCCCTTAGAATATTTAGATTTTTTAAAATTAGTTCCCTACCATGGTACAGTTAGTAGCTACGACGTCCTTTGGTGAAAAGACCTGATTCTTAATCATCTGTGCAATGAGAAAAACATAAAGTTTTTCAGTTGAACGTCAGTTTGCTTCATACGGAAGTGATATGGAACTGATAGGATCTTCCACTCCAAGAAAGTGGAGTTTTTCCTTTTGCAAAGCAGACAAACAAGTCAGAGGACTTATCCATTGAATGACAGAGGACATGGCGGTATGATTGTCCTTCCTATTATTACTAGAGAAAGAGGTGTATGAAATCATCATTTTAATAGCTATTTAACCTATTTTTGTTTAGAAGTGCCCCTTTCATTGGCTTTTTACTCACATTTTAGGGCATTACTGATGTTTTATATAGAGATATATCCTGGCGCGTGGCGATAAACATTCATCTGCTGTTAAAGGAAGGAAGGGGGTTGGAAAAAAGGGGAGTACAGATATGGGAGAATTATTGGTGAGGCAAGGGGTATGTGAACTTTTGAAAAACCGGGTTTTTTTATTATTAAAAGTGAGAATCATTAAAGAGAATGCTATGCTTCTTTTTTTGGGGGGGGGATAAAAATATAATATTTGGGGGAAGAGGAAGGATATGTTGGGATAAGATCAGAGAGCAACGGAGCCTACACTTCGCCCACGAGCCCCGAAGACGACAGTGCGTCGTCTTCGGGGCTCGTGGGCGAAGTGTAGGCTATGTCATGCCGCCTTGATGTTTATGACTTTGGTGTATCTGTGTTATTTCCTATTGGTAGGAGGTATATGAAATGCCACGAAGCTATTTGACAGTAAGAAACTATTGAGCATAATGAGAAAATTAAGATGCAATGAGATTTTACATTCTCTCTTATAGTTTAACATCAAAATTCATAAAATATTAACAATCTGGTAGCAGCACGTTAGAAAATTAATTGAAACATTTGTACGATTTTTATTTGCATTTTATTTTGCCCTTTTCAATGATTCAAAATTATTCTTAAGATTTTTTTAGGATTTTTCAAATTATTTTTAGAATTTTCACCAATAGCTTTGCGTAATTGATAGGCGAATCCTCATTGGATTTATTGTTTTTCCTGTCATTGCTTTTTAAACAGCGCTGCAATTGTCAGTTTTTGTTTAGATTTTTTTTTTTTTTTAAATTTTGTTGCCTCATCCTTCTTTCGTGTATATACTTTCATTAATATTCTGTCCACAGTTTTATCTTTTTGCTACTTCATATTTCCTAAAAACATACCAGAAAATACGAAAATTATGGTTTCTTAATGAAAAGATTATGTAAACATTTCTTACTTTGTCAAATCTTAGCAGATCTCCATTAATGAGAGATATCGGCAGCAAATCTGACACGTTTAGTATCAGTTAGCTGAGCTTGTTCAT
This sequence comes from Typopeltis vanoorti, assembly GCF_054136105.1. NCBI lineage: Eukaryota > Metazoa > Arthropoda > Arachnida > Uropygi > Thelyphonidae > Typopeltis > Typopeltis vanoorti. The sequence continues at coordinate 29,016,598 of NC_143572.1, forward strand.
TGTAACATACGCCGATCTGATGTTCTGTATTTTGATTCAGATAAACGAACTAAAGATGGCGCTTCATCTCTTTTACGTCATAATTGTATTATCCGTATGAAAATCTGACCTAGGATTTGTCATTGAAAGAAAATATGATACATAAAAGCCAAGTGAAGCGAAAATAAGTTATTTTGAATAAATACACAGAATCAAAGAAAATGCTGTCTGTATCAATCAAGTGTCATATTTCGGTCTTCGGGATCTTTCTTTATTCAGAATTCAATTAAACTGTGTTTTCTTTTATTATGGAACTTTCTTTTTGATGTGCCTACTAATGCATTTTTTCCCCTTACAGCTTGCTATTTTTAGATTACGAATCAAATGTTATTGCTACGTCTTTACAATTTATATACTTAAGGCCAAAAAAGTAACAATAAAATATGGAAATATTTCCAGAATGCGGGATTTGATTAAAAGTAAAAATCAAGGCATCGTAACCTCTTTTAGGCAGATATTTCTAACAATTTTTTTTAACATTTTTATTATTTCTCAGATAATTTACCTACATTATATGAACACAATTATGCATAACAAATACTTTCTCGTACATAAAGTTTTTTTAAATAATAATAATAATAACAATAACTGTTTACAACATATATTATTATAGTATTCATAATGATGATTATTACAGATGTTTCCTTGCAATTTTACGCTTTATATATACAATATCAATGGATATAATCACTCGATATTGCAAACTTTTGTTACAGTTATTACATACATTTGATTACATATGATACATTACTTACATTCGTTTACATATGATACTTACATTACATACATTGTTTACATGTGATACGTACATTACATGCATTTGGTTACATATTTGATACATCTTGGATGAGAACTAATTTCTATGCTTTCATTCTCGAAGCTTATATGTAAGCTTATCTGAGGATGACACCAGTTGGTTTTAATTTATTTATTTATTTTATTTTTTTTGCTGTGTTGGGAAGCTACGAAATCTATGATTGAGAAATTCGCGCGCGCGCACGCGCACACACACACACACGCACACGCGCGCACGCACCCACCCAGCCATACCCCCCCCCCCCACACACACAATAACTTGAAATGTATTGATGCATCGCTGAACTGGAAGCCTGAACGAATATATTGTGTTTTATTAAGTTTGTATGGTATTTTGGATGCGTATTTCTTGTTCATAGTATGTCCTTAGAGCTCTTTTCAGGCTATTGTAGTTTTAAGGTTTCTGTATTCAAAAGGTCATTTGTTTATCATGTCTGGGATGTAGAAGTTTCGTGTGGGCTTTCCGTAGTGAGTATTGTATTTATATGTGATATAATTAGTTGTCTGAGGTCTTGTTATACGGTATGTATTTCTGACTGTCCTGAAGTTGGCATCGAAATAATGTTTTAGCAAAGCTGCATAGTGACATAAATGTTTTGCTGTCAGTATTTTGTGTTCTGACATTGCAATGAATATAAGGTCGTGATTTTCTCTTTGTTCCCAAAAGTTCAGTTTTATCATTTTGTACTGTAGCGACATTAATCTATTTAATTTGTAGGGTGCACAGAAAAAACATACGTTGTTATAGCGTATCTTATAATAAAATTAGTTTAATCCTTTATCCAAATGTGAGCAAACAAAGTTTGCGCCAGAAAGTATCTTCAGGACTGGGGTAAGGTGGTACAACACCAGGGCACTCCTTGCAAAGGTGGAGCAAGCTACCAATACTCCTATCTCAGTATCTCCCATAATGCAAAACACATCTCCTTGCGGATATGTCTAATGTTATGCATTAAGGGAAGGGCCACAACCCAGACTAGTTTCGACCTTTATTGAGGTCTCTTCAGTGGGAGCCAAGCCCAAGTGGATATACCAGGCAGAAGCATTAGCAGGTCATCTCCACCTATAGGAGTTGCATTATAGGAGATACTGAGATAGGAGTGTTGGTAGTTTGCTCCACCGTTGCAACGAGTTGCCCTGGTGTTGTACCACCTTACCCCAGTAATTAAGATACTTTCAGGCGCAAACTTTGTTTGCTCACACTTGGATAAAGGATTAAACTAATTTTATTATACTCTAACCAAGTGAAAAATAAACTTTCAACATCTTTCTCTAAATCCGGAGTAATTTAATAAAAAAGGGTGGCACACCATTTTGCAACTCCTACAGGTGGAGATGACCTGCTAATGCTTCTGCCTGGTATCTCCATCTCCATGTGGGCCTGGCTCCCACTGAAGAAACCCCAATAAAGGTCGAAATTAGTCTGGGTTGTGGCCCTTCCCTTAATGCATAACATTAGACATATCCGCAAGGAGATGTGTTTTGCATTATGGGAGATCCTGAGATAGGAGTGTTGGTAGTTTGCTCCACCTTTGCAACGAATTGCCCTGGTGATCTACCACTTTACCGCAGTCCTGAAGATACTTTCAGGCGCAAACTTTGTTTGCTCACACTTGGATAAAGGATTAAACTAATTTTATTATACTCTAACCAAGTGAAAAATAAACTTTCAATAGCGTATCAGTATAATTTGGCATAGTGCTTTGTATATTAGAGTTTTTACGCGTATGGGAACTATGTCTTTTAACGTGTAGAGTTTGCCACTTATTGTTCGGAGTTTGTTGTGCAGATGGTTTGTGTGGCTATTCCAGTTCATATCTGCATCGAAGTAAATCACAAGGTATCGTATTGTTTCAACCTGAGTGATTGTAGTGGTTTTGCTGTTCTGTGTGTTTTTTATGCTGGAAAGTGAATGTTGGATGGTTATATATTTGTTATCAACTGGTCGAGTCAGTGGATTTCTGAATATCATTAATTTTGTCTTTTCTGAGTCTAGGTGTATGGAGTTTTTCGTGAGGCAGTCTATGATCAGATTTATGTCATGTTGCATATTTGTTTGGGCAATGCTTGCGTTATTATGGATGGATATTATTGCTGTATCGTCTGCGTATTGGAATATCTTACCTTTGAGTGGTAGCTGATTAATATCGTGCGTGTAAATGTTGAATAGAGTTGGGAAGAGTACAGCTCCCTGTGGCACTCCACAGGTTACTGGTAGCTCTCTGCTTCGGTTTGATCCGATACGTGTGATATGCTTTCTATTTTGAAGGTAGTTTGTAAACCACCTGTGAAGGGCCCGTCTATTCCAAGATGCATCAGCTTTTCTAACAAGGTTTGATGTGTGAGTGTATCGAACGCTTTAGTTAGATCAATAAAGACTACCATGGCAATTTTGTTTTTGTCTAAGGAGGTATTAATTACGTCTGTAAAGTCTTCCAAGAGAGATGTTGCTCCCTTATTTTTCTGAAAACCATGTTGTGTTTTGGGGATAATATGAAAGGTCTCTGTGTATGCTGTGAGTTTCTTCAGTATGATCATCTCCATAATATGATTGATAAGTATATGGGTGTGATTATGGCGGTCTTTAGCATACTTGGTATCTGTCCTGTTTTAAATATTTTATTTATTAATTTTAGTAGGACAGGACTTAAACTAGTTGCATGTTGCTTTATATCTTTACGTCTTATACCATCAATTCCTGGGCCTTTGGTTTGATTTGATATATTGCAGAGAGAAGTTCTGCTTCTTTTATGGTTGGGAACCATAATGTCTGTTTTGATTGTGGTCCTAGTGAAGGGTCCCGTTTTGTGATTGGGGGAATATTTCTGTGCAGTTCTTGGATGGAGTCTGCAAAGTATTGGTTAAAGTCATTTTCTAGTTGTTGAATAGGTTTTGCGTCTTTCAAGAAGCTGTATTTTATGGTTTCAGAGGCGGTGGTGTTGGGAACACAATCTAGCATCTCATTGATCAGATTCCAGGTTTGTTTCATGTTGTTTTGTGCAGAGGTTAGTTTGTCTCTGTAGTAGCTTCTTTTTGCATTTCTGATTTGTGTTGTAAGACGATTCCTTGTTATCTTATATTCAGTTTTTAAAGCTGTGATATCGCTTTGGATATCACAGCTTTAATTATTTGGTTATTTGGATATCGCTTTAATTCTTTCCATAAAGCATCCTTTCTGTGTATTTTTAGGATTAAGTTTTGTGTTATCCAAGGATTTTGTGTTGTTTTTGAACGAATTCTGACTTTCTTTGTAGGTTTCTTATAAATTTCCTCCAGTGTGAGTTTAAATGTTGTTGTATATCTGCTGCCAGGTGTTCCCAGTCTGTTTTTCTTATTTCGTGGTTGACTATTTCTTCGTCTATTATTGTTTTCTGTCGCTTTTCTTCTGTGAGACATTGCATGGATATTGTCTTGGTGTGCAGGTTTAGAGCGGTGAAGTAATGGTCTGCTACTTTGCACTTTATGACTGATGCAGTGTAACAGTTTGGTGGTGCCAGGACGTTTATATGATCTAGACAGGAGGCAGTGATAGTATTTCCGAATATTTCTTCTCTAGTACATGATGTTATTGTTGGTATTAGATTATTCATGGATAGCGTGTCTAGGTATTGTACGGTGTTGTTCTGGTTTTTTTTTGCAATATTTATGTTTATATCGCCAATTAAATGTTTTTAATAATAATAATAATAATAATAATAATAATAATAATAATAATTTTTTATTGATTTCTGAAATATTTACACAATTACAATAATCATCTTTAGTAACATTCCAACTTGTAATTTTTACAAAAATCAACACTAAGTACTGCATATGTGATTCATTTTCTACATTGCATTTCAATTAAAATTTTGATAATAATACTTTTTTGCATCTATATTTGCAACACGTGTTCTTCTAATATTAACAATGAAGATTACACGGAATTTTTGAATAATGGATAATAATAATAATAATAATATGATAATGTCTCAGATAAATTACATACATATCTTTATTACAGATGATTATTACAGACATGTTTTGCATGTTTACACATTATGTATAAAATAACAATTTTTCTATGTTCATCGTACAGGGTATTTACATATTTACAATTAATGCATATTACACTTGATGCTCTGTACATTATACTGTACGCAGTTTAAGGCACATTATTTCTTTTCAATGTTTTTTTCTTTGGATACAAATTCATATACTTTTTTATATATCTGTATCATCATTATTATTATACACCGTACTGACTGTTTTGTTACATAATTGGCAGTCTTTGATTTATAAGGATTACGTGTGGATGAGTGAGGCGTATTAATCCCACCTCCTTCGATGCTTGGGTTACCTTTTATTAAGAGAGTGGGATTAGCCTTCACTATTTATGTTGTTAATACTCTTTATGGATGGGATGTAGGCATTGGATGCTGGTGATTTGCGATGTGTATATTCAGTACCGTCGACAGGGTGTAGCATAGAGGCAGCCTGTCTCACGGCACGGCTTAATAAGGGCGCTCTTTCAGCCATTTTGCAATAGACGACGCTGTTGCTACGCTAACAATTCCTCTTAGCGTAGCAAGTGCGGAAAGAAGTTTTCCAAGCTTAAGCTGGTTAAAAATGATTTTCAAACAGCAATGACCCAAGAAATATTAGTCTAGCAACTATATCGATAGAGGCGGACATAGCTTATAAATTAAATTTAGAAGAGCTTATAAACAGTTTTATTATGCGATATCCCCGTAGATCAAATATTTAATTAATATTATTATGTAATCGTTTTGCATTAATGTTTCTCTTGTAATAAAAACAAAGTTACAATTGGAGATTTTCTTATATTTTTGTCTTATAATCCATCAGGGGTGACTTTTAATTCTTTGCCTCAGGGCGCGATCTAATCTGGCGATGGCGCTGCGTATATTAGTGTTAATGGTATATTAACTTTGTTGGTATATTTTCCAGAGTTCGTATTTTAATGTACTTGTCTATGTGTTTTAACTTTCTTGGTAGGTTGTTGAGTTGCGTGGGTATCTGATGCGATCTCACAAAAGAACCGTATGAGTTGTTGAAGGGTACAGGGATATAGAGAGAGTTGTTGTGGATCTTGTTATACGATATGTGTCTATGTTGTTTCGGTAGGTGATGTTGAAATAATTCCTTAGTAGTATTATATAGCGTTTCAGATTTTTAATGCTCAGGATTGTTTGTGTCGACAAGTGCTGGTCGGATATTGGTTGTTGCGTGTAAGGTGTCCAAATCACTGTTGACACAATTTTCCTGTGTAACGTAGGGATTCGCAGATACCATGATATAGGAGGTTTTTTTTTTAATGTTTAGATGGAATAACGTCTTTTACTTGGAAGAGTTTTGCTGCGATGATGCGAAGTTTGGTATGTAGGTATTCTATATGTTTTGTCCATTTAAGATGGAAATCTATGTAAATACCAAAGTATTTTGCATGTGTTACAGGTTTGATTTCGAGACATTGACTGTTTTTTTTTTTTTGTTGTTAGTGCAGCGGTATGTGTGACAGTGTATCGATAGTGGTGCGGGTGGCATGATTTTCAGGTTGTGTATTATTAACATCTGTGTTTTGGTGCCGTTGATTACAATTGCGTTTTGGTAGAGGTATGTTGTGATTTCATTTAGGTCTTGTTGTGCTTTGGAGAGAGCCGTGTTGATGTCTGTGTGGATTGCTAGTAGTGCGGTGTCATCTGTGTACAGAAATATTGGCTTCTTATGGCCAAGTTAAGAACATCATTAATGTATATGTTGAATAGAGTGGGTGATAATATGGCGCCTTGAGGGACACCGTGTTTAATTTGTATACCCCTGCTGTGACGTACTATTTTTTGTTACTTGTGTTCTGTTTGAGAGATAGTTCCTGAACCAGGTATGCAGTGTTCCTCTTGTACCTATTGAGTATAGTTTGGTGAGTAGTAAGTCATATTCAAATATTTCAAATGCTTTTGTTAAGTCAAGTAGTATAAGGACGGCGTACTCGTTTTTATCGGGAGCTTTATTTATTGCCTCGGGGATGTGATGGTGCTTTTTGTTTTCTGAAAGCCGTATTGGTTTTGTGAGATCATGTTGTACTTCTTTAAATAGTTTTGTAGTCTTATGGGTGTTATTTTTTCTAGAATTTTTTAAATGACTGGTAGGGTAGCTATTGGACTGTAGTTATGAGTATCGTTTCTTTTACCGTGTTTGTAAATTGGCGTAATTATAGTTTTTAGTTGTTGTGGAATAATGCCAGCGTCGAATATTATGTTCAAGTGTCTCAAAAGTATTGGATTTATTTGTTCAAAGTGTGTTAAAAGTCGGTGAGTCTTATTTTGTCTACTCCTGGAGTGGTCTTTGGTTTTAGCTGTAAGAGTGCTTCTTTCACTTCCTGTTTTGTTACAAGTGGAAAATACATAGTTTGCTGTTGACTTTGTGTCGGTAGGTTTTATTGATCGTTAGTGGATTGTCTTTTTTTAGTTGTGTGATACTGTTTGTGAATTCATGGTTGAATGAGTCTGCTAGTTCCTCTTGGTTTGTATCCTGACCGAAGCTTTTTGCAATAAAATCTTGTGCTGAAGTTTTCTTTTTTCGAGTTACTAATTCGTTGAGGGTAGCTCATGTTTGTTTCATGTTGTCGTTATATTCCATGAATTTTTTGAAGTAGTAGTGTCTTTTTGCCCTACGAAGTTTTGTTGTCATTGATTTCTTGCGTTGTGTTATTGATAACTTCTAAGGCCGGAACAGCCCATGTTTGGCCTAAATCCTTGATACGCATGATGATGATGATGATGATTGATTTCTTGTGTTTTTGTATAAGGTTTGTAAATGTGTTGGTGACTTTTTTATTTTTTACATTGATTTTCTTTTGTAGTAATACTATTTAGTATATTGCCATTTATCCATGGATTATTGTCTGTTTGTCTCCTCGTTTGTGTACGCACTGTTCGCTTTTTTGTATATTTCTGTGAACTTTAGTTGGAAATTCTCATATAATATTACAGGATCATTTATTTTAATAGTTATTTTAATAATAATAACCAATATTTTTTTTGTCAATTTGGAAAAAACAAAATGAAGGAGAGTTTTTGGATAATATGTTAGCATTCTTTCTTTCTAAAACAGTAATTGCTTTATTAATAGAAAAAAAATACTAGAGAACCCGTTTATATTACAGATAATTGAGTTTATTTAGGTACGATATTTTTAAGTTGTCTAATGGACGTGTCGTTTGGGCGAAGTTTTACTTAACAGAATTCATAAATATAAGATCAGTACGAAAAAATAGAAAAAAAAATAGTGGCGCATTTACTGATCAGATCCATGTCTATTTATACACGCCAATGCACCATTTCATGTTGCAGATTAGAGTTCATGGTCTGAAGCAAATTATGTTGAAAAAGGTAAATGGTTTGCACAGAATCTTAATCTCAAGCCAACGAAACAACCCCACCCCTTTGAAGGAGGTAAAGCGTTGGTTCGAATCTTTCCAAGCACCGTATATGAAATGGTCATCAGTCATGTTGAAGAAAGATCTTTCAACAAAATTGACAGTCATATTGTCACAAACAAGTGGGAGAATACCTAGAACAATGAATAGGGTGATCAGATACCTAGGTTTGTGCAGTAAATCACTGTTGTATGACAGTGAAGTATCTGGTTTCTCAAATTCTCTGGAGAGTGAGCTCTTAATATTTATATAAGGATTTATATAACGCAAGTGTTTACGCCGACAACTTGTACTTTGCATATTCCTTTCAAGATTTCCATAAAAAAAAGATGGAGTTTGCCTTAATATTTCAAAACACAACTATTGCGTTAGCACATAATAACGCATTGTTATTATGTGCTAACGCAATAGTTGTGTTTTGAATGTCATGGCGACTACGACACAGACTAAATCAATCCACAAGTAAAGGTGGTTTGTATATTACTCAAAAGACTTAACACAAATGTTTGAAATTAGATTTATTTGGCCATTCATCAAAATATTTCAGTTTATGAGGCTTTAATGGCCTATCAGTACAACAGGTTATTATTATTATTATAACAGTGGTGCGTTCAATCTCATCAGATGTGAATGTACTAAGTGTTGACTTACGAATTCATTTATTCCAAAGCATTTTATTGATTTCATTTGTTTGGTTTCGTTTACCGAAAGAGTCTTATCGTGCGTCAGTACTAATTTAAGCGAGATGAATTGCTATTTTTGGATTCATAAATAAAGAAGAGTATCCTCGTCAAATATCTCATCGCAGGGAGCGGGGGCCCCCGCGGTATACTCAAAGACAATGACTTAAATTACAAAGTAAGCACGGAGGTGGAAGGCAATGATTTAAAATTGAAGTCCCACAACTTTGTTGAATATGAGGCTTAAATTATGTTATTTAATTATAGAAGTTTTGCTACCTTGGTATAATTACCTTACTAGGAAATGGGTTATCTGATCTCTGATCTTGTAATACGCTGACCAGTTATCGACAGAAAAAACAACAGCATAGCATAATTTTCAGGAGTTATTGGAAAAAGAAGAGAAACTATAAATGGTGTATTGAAAACATTTAATACTGTGATTTAAATTGTGGAAATAAATAAATATTTTTTAATAAAAAACGTATAATATTTCATTTACAAAATTTATTTTAAAATAATAAAAAATTAAATTTAGCATTAAAAATTAAAAAAAGAATTATTCCGTAACATTCTCTTAATTAGTATATACTTAAAACTACTTGTTTCTTACAGATAAGTAATTGTGTTATCAGTGGTCATTTGTAATTTTATATTAATAAGTAAGTTATTAAAACGCATATTATATTATATTATTAATAGGAATGCTATTATTTTGTATTATTTATTTAAAAATTATAGGAATTTAAATTAATTTTAAAATTATTGAAATAATAATTAAGTGCACCATTTCCTAACATAATTAAATTATGTTAATAAGGTTGTCGGTCTTATATTCAATTGGAATCAACACACTGGAGCTGTCTTCCTAGACATCTCAAAGGCCTTCGATAAGATCTGGCACCAAGGCCTCCTCTACAAACTTCTCATCGCTAAACTTCCACTAAACATGATACACCTGATCAAATCATACCTCTCCAACAGGAGGATGCAAGTCAAAATCAATGAAACAGTCTCAACCCAACGGAAAATCCTTGCTGGAGTTCCTCAAGAATCACTGCTAGCCCCGATCCTGTTCAACATCTATATGGCAGACATCCCTCAAAATCCTCTCACATCCACCATTGCCCTTTATGCTGATGACACGGCTATTCTAGCCAGATCTCGTCAACCACTTCTCGTCACCAAAAAACTACAAGACACCATCCTGAATCTAGAAAAATGGTTTAAAGACTGGCGACTACAATTAAACCCCCAGAAAAGTACAACGATACTCTTCACAAGAAGACGAGCATCCCCCAAAGGAGACATCACCCTATTCAACTCTAAAATTCCCTGGAAAACTGAAGCAAAATACCTAGGAATACTTCTCGATAAGCGATTATGCTTGAACAGCCACATCAAGAGCATATGCACCAAAGCTTCAAAAGTTATCGCCCAGCTATACCGCTTGATCAACAGACACAGCAAACTAAGCTCAACAAATAAAATACTACTGTACAAGACAGTGATCCGTCCCACAGTCACATACGCCTCCCCAGCCTGGAGCCATACCTCCAAGACAAACATCCTCAAGGTACAAAGACTACAGAACAAATGCCTGCGAATGATTCTGGACGCCCCGTGGTTCATCAGGAACGCCCAGATCCACCGGGACATAAATATCCCCTACATCTCTCCACTACTACGCTCCCTAGCAAAAAAATTCTTTATGAAGACATCTATCCATCCAAACCAACTGATACAACAAGCCGGAAACTATAACGGTAATGACCACTGGAAACATAAAAGACCGAAAGCCATCCTAACACTCAACGACGAGTAACCACTTCTGCCCACTCAGGGCGAGCTAAAATAGCTCACAAATCTCTCCCATCACTGCTCCCGAAACAGACAACAGGGAATATGAAAAGCGTCAAGCTTCACCCTCTGCGCCATATATGTCCTGCGTGTCAAATAATATGGTATGAGTGGTAAGTTACCGGACCACCATACCTTTGGAGGGTAATAGATGGCAATGCTGTAGCCAATGAAGTTCTAACTGAGGCTCGGCTATTGCTGTTAACCTCCTGCCATGATCAGAGCTTTAATAGCTCAATAACACCTTATCCCTACACTGCCCTCTACAGATAACGGAGGAGATGAAAAGCATTCTTGCTTCGCCCCTTTAAGCCAGTCCTTATAAGGACTGTCAAATAACATAATAAGGGACCAGATGTGATCTGATTAATTTTAAATAAGGGATCGGATGTGATCTGATTAATTTTAAAAATTAATTTTAAAATTATTGAAATAATAATTAAGTACACCTTTTTTTAACATAATTAAATTATGTTAATAAGACTGTAGGTCTTATGTGTCAAATAAGGGACCAGATGTGATCTTGATTAATCGACCGTGAGATGCGGTGATTAATACCCTTGGAGGGTAATGGATGGCAGTGCTGTAGATAATGAAGTTCTAACTGAGGCTCGGTTATTGCTGTTACCTCCTGCCATGATCAGAGCTTTAATAGCTCAATAACACCTTATCCCTGCACTGTCCTCTACAGATAACGGGGAAGATGAAAAGCATTCTTGCTTCGCCCCTTTAAGCCAGTCCTTATAAGGATTTTTTATAAGGTGTCAAATAAATATTAATGTCAAATTAATATTAATAATTAATGCCAAATTATTAATAATTAATTCCAAATTAGCAGGAGAATAATATTAATGTCAAATTAATATTAATATTAATATAATATTAATATTATAATATTAATATATTGATATGTTCTATATTAATATTAATATTAACATGTTCTATATATTAATATAGAACATATTAATATATTAATGTTAATATTAATATTAATATAGAACATATTAATATATTAATATTAATATTAATATAGAACATATTAATATAGAACATATTAATATTAATATAGAACATAGAGCAGGAGGATGTTTTGCACAGAATGGGAAGAGAATAAGACGAAGTCTTATTCTCTTCCCATTCTGTGCAAAACATCCCTGGAAGGTATAAGGAATGTGTGTAGCAAGGTGGGGAGCAGTTTTTTTTACATGGAGAGAGATTAGTGATTGGAATATATTACTGAAGATTGCGGAGGTAGTGAATAATAATAATAATAATAATAATAATAATAATAATAATAATAATAATAATAATAATAATAATACCTATGTGATTTCTATGATAAGTATTTACGTTATCCTCAGTCGATTGTAATATGTATGTCACATATTAATACGTGTGTTATTATATATTATAATATTAATGCGCATGTGATTTTATTATATTATATTGCACGTCTATTAATATATTTAATAACCTGTGTTATTAATCGGTGAATTATCATTAATGATATGGAATGTATTACGCATTTTTGGAATTAATATAAATCAGTTTCTACTAATAAGTACATTTATTGATTATAATTCTTGCTTACTTCAAATCAAATATGTGAGTGATCATTAAGAATATAAAAAAATTTAAATGCTTGCTGCTATACCAGTTATCAATAAGCATCTGAGATTCAATTAATGTCGCTGATATTAATATATTCAATTAATATATTCCGATAACTAAGAATCAAGCTTAATATTTGAGAGAAAAAAAACTTTGTTTATCGTCGAAATAAGCACATTGAATTTTATCCTAAAGCATTTTAGAATTATTATACTTAAAATACCTGCTTATTACTTACAACTACATTCATCCATCATGAAATATATCGTGTGAAATATATATTATTAAGTTATTATAATATTAAAATAATAAAATATATTGGTGATCATTAATGGTAATGATCGAGTAGTATTATATTACTACTCGATTACCACCTAATCCTCAAGACAGTCGCGGTGGTGAATTCCACAGCTGAAGAACCTGAATGGTTCGTGAAAAAGCTTAAGACAAGATATAATGCAGTAGAAAGACGTTAAGAATTTTAAATAATTATGAGGTAATGTTGATACCGATAGTGGAATGATTAGCATATAGCGCAAAGATTGAAAATGCAAATATTGTTTTCCGAAAGATTAAATAATATATGGAAATCATTCCAATATTATCATTTTTTTTTTTTAAATATTTTTAGTATCACTGTCAAGGATATGTTGTTATTATATAGATCAGAGACATGACAGCTGACAAAGAAACAGGAATCTAAATTAAATGCTTTCAAAATAAAGCGGTTGCTTATAATATTCAAAATAGTTTGGCAGCAAGTTTTAACAAATGACGATTTATATAAAGAAAGAAACCGTTATCATCAGAAAAAAATTTTAGACATGGATGGAAATGGATTGGATATGTAGTGAAAATGGACAATAGAGATTACGAGAAAGAAAAATGGAAATGCTAAACGAACTTGGCAAACAATGACAAAAAAAAGAAAGAAAGATGGTTGGTTGATTGGAAGAGCTGTAGAGCAGCAGAAATAGTTGCAAAAGACAGGGTTAACTGGAGAAGACGACCCTTCCAACGATATGTGTCACAAGACACGAAGAGGATACGTATTAGTTCCTGCATGGACTTTGGAATGTTCTTCCATACAGAGCGACTTCAATCATCTGATGACAAAAGTCACTTGCTACATTCAAGCACAGGTACACGGATATCTCCACGACCTGTGGCAAGACGTCTGCGACAAGCAGGCCTGTGGTCTGCTTCCCTTTATCCAGAGCGCATCATAGAGCACGTTTTTAGGTGTTGTTTCCATAAAAATTGGACAAGACACCAAATGGACTAAAGTACTCTTTACAGATTTTAATCTTTCCTCTGATTCTAGACGGCACTTGATCAGCTTTGAAAGTGGTACTGCTTACCATCGCGAGAATGTTTTGAAAGGGATAGGTATGGCGGTGCTGGGGTCATGGTGTGGGCAGGCAGTTTGTTTAATGCACTCACCGAGCTATAAGTGCTGGAAAAAGGGACCATGATTGGCTAACGATATTGAAACGAAGTTCTTCAACATCATGTTCGATTGCTCCGTGGTGTTGTAGGCGAAGAAGTCATTTTTATGGAAGACAGTGCCACACTACATCGCGTACGAGCAGTGGAGATCGAGGATGTTAACCGAATCGAGTGGTTAGCTCACTCCCCAGATCTCATTTCCATAGAGCACGTTTGAGACGCAATAGGGAGACACATTGCTGCTCTAAATTCTCCTCCCGAAAACGTACATGGCCATAACTTTGCTGTCAAGGCAGAGTGGACCGGTCTGCTTCAAGAATTCCTGAATCACTTGGTGCTAAGCATGGTACGACTTTGTGAGAGCTGCATCGCAGTTCGGGGTGAACATATTCCATACTGAAATATCTCTCTGTATAGTTTTATGCAAGCACTGTAGATTAATTCCTTAACTATGTGTCTTTAGGAAATTTGTAACTTTTGCGAAAAACTTATTGCAATTTAGTTTGTGTCGAAATTTATAACACATTTTTGTGTAATATAATTTACTAGTATGCTAGCAATAATAAATTTATGCCCACATATTATGTTGACTGTATTTATGTTGACTGTAGCCATATACAAGCAAAATTGTAGTTTGTCCTTAGCTTTTGGACACCAGTGTATAACAAGTCTGTTGGAATTTATCTAGCGATTAAGAGTTGACATCGACGAAGTAAATAGGAAATATGTTTAATATTTCTAGACATCATTATTAAGCTAAGGCTGAAATATTTGTGACAAGGAGAAAATAGTCCATTGCTGAAAAAAGCAATCACGGATAACTACTCATTAATTATTTAAAAATAGATAACACATCAACTATTTCTAAGAACAATTAAGAAAAATTAATAAGCAGGAGTTTCCTCTTTTATTACTTGAATTACGTTTCGTTAATTAAACTAGCATCTTTCTCTTACGGACTTGCTAATCGCACTGAAAAGAAGCAATTGAATATGTTGAATTGCTTAGTACAAGAGTCCAGAACTAATTTTCTATATGTTTTAGAAAAATAAAAGGAAATGTTCTCTGTAGTAGATTTGTATTCTGACGTTTAAAGGAGAAAGGAGTTTTTTAACTGTTATAAATTTTAGAAAGTAATCACTCCCACTCCAAACAGAAAAAAATGAAAGAGTATTCAGAAATGCAAATATCATTACTACAGAATCCATTGAAATGTTCAAGAGGATACTTAAAAATATCATTTAAATTAATAATATTAATTTCGGCTCCAGCTTCCAGGAGGTGCTTCAAGAATGTTTCAGTAGCATGCACATTTTTTAAATTATAACTTAGGAGCTTTTTTTTCAAGTGCTATATTCCAGTTATTCAAAAATGAAAAAATTGTGACTGAAAAAAAATCTGCTTTTGAAAATTTTCGAAGCCGGTTCCTGTGATTGAATTAATTTCAGCAATGTGTATTTTTTTTTGTAATCGTATGTGGTAGGAACATATTAATTATCAATAACAAACACTGCCTACACACTGCATTGCACTGATGCGCTGTAGTTTTAATACAATAAATAATAAATGCGCAAAACATACGAAAGATTTTATGTGCTGCAGATTTATTATTATTACTAGATTTATTATTATCAGAAAGCTTATTCTAAATAATTAAATGGTCAATCAGCTTTGACACTCCACCGCTTCCGAAATTCAGTTCTGTTTGGACTGATGAGAATAAACTGACATTAAAATTTGCAATTAAAATTTTTAAGTGAGGTCCATAAGAATAAATCACATTCCACAGTAATTTTTATATATCCAAAATATGGCACAACAATTGTTGAGATAGATTTCTTTGGCAGTAAAAAAAAAATCAATTCATAAGAAGATATTGGCTCTCATACTGGCTAGGCCTAATTTAGCAATACGTTACCAAGTAAGAATAGTATTTTGCTTTCTTTGCATTATAAATTGAAGAGGGGGAAATTGCTCTGCTAACAGGAGAGATAGTTTCATATATATATAATAATCACAAATTTATTGTCTAGTAAGATAAGCATTTCTCTTGATAAATGCCGCTTGATAGACATTTCAAGACCATAAGAATCGTACAGCACTTCCTCAGACGTCTATATGAACCGAAGAAAGGCCACGTCTGGAATATCATAACAACCAATGTAGTGTCGCGACCTGCAGGAAACTACATTAAGCGCTCTGTTTTATTTGCATTCTGAAATGTTCATAAAACTGCGATATATCAATTATAATTTGTTTGCAAAAACTTTTCTGAGTATTCTCATATACCAATTTTTCATTCCTTTTTTTTTTAAGAACTTAATAATGATGTTTACTCCACCAAGAATACTCTCTCTCTCTCTCTCATCCCCCCCCCACCCGCAATTTTACGAACTTTCATAAAAGTCTAGGACTTTAAAACGAGAAAATGATTAAATACCTAAGTTTTGCACAAAGATGAACTATTAAATCAAGATTTATGAGGAAAAGGCTTAAAGAAAAATAATATTTCTTATTCTCTACCAGACGCATTTGCAGATGACCTAAGAGAGTTCTAAAATTACAAGGAATGCCAAGCAGATTCATATTTTTTACTACATAAAACCTAGTTTTAATTCAGAACTCAGACGTGTCATTGTTATCAATTATTTATGTGTGGTGTGGAGTGTGTAAGTCAAAGACATTTGAAGTGTAATGGACAGGGGCGGCTTGTGCATAGGCACTGCTGAACTGCAGCATCCCTAAGTTTTCTCGATATATCAATATATTTATTAATTTATTTATATTTGCTTGTGATATTTAATTTTATCATTAACAGTCCTACACAATTCTCTTATTTTGTATGAAAAATAATAAAAATCCATCTTGTAGCACTTAGGAGGGCGAAGGACGCTAGCGGCACTGTGTTTACCACAGTGTCATATTGCTACGCCCTCAAGCATATGCACGTCATAGTGAGATACGAGCTATTAGCGCTATGCGGCACTGTCCATCGCGCAGTTCCACTGTTGTTTATATGCAGTTTGCGCTAGTAGTAGAGTGTTCGCAGTGCTTATCGTGTTTACTCCTTCTCTTTAAGTATTTGAACATTACAATTAAAGACATAACATTTGTTATAGTTTTTATTTTAGAACATTATTGGGGTTATGATAATGGATTTTATTTTTAATAATTTTGAATTATACCATACTGTATAATTTTATCGATAATAAACAATATTTTTTCATGTTTAATTTTTTTTTAATTTTTTACCATTATTTAGATATTTTATCCAAACACGTATACACCGTACTTACAGTGTGTATGTATATTTCGAAAATTGCAGCACCCCCACGATTTCAAGCCACGAGCCGCCATTGGTAATGGACATGCTAAAAGTTTTAACACAATTGTCTGCTTTTTATCAATTTGATAGGGTTCTAAGTAATGTAATTTAGTTCATAGTCATTGTGATAGTTCTCGCGAAAATAGTTTTTAAGATTCTTTATTTTTATTCATCATTTCATTACCAGTACACCAAGTGAAGAGCTCGTTTTTGTCAGTGCTATAGCATAAAAATAAATAAAACTCCTAAAGAAATAAACTGCCAAAATAAGGCAATGAAATGTGTGCTAGTTTTCCTTAATGGACACGTGCCTAGGAGAATTCTGTCTACAAGGAAAGTTCGATCGGTAAACATCAACCTAATAACACTTGCCCTTAAAAGAGAATAGTCGGGGAGACAAGGCTTGCGATTTCGGGTTTCTTAACAAGAAACCCCTTTCTTGAATTTCTAAAAAACAAGTGATAAAAATAAAGTTTCTTTAACAGGCTTTTAGAGTTTCTGAAGCTGCGACTTCTCTCACAGAATAGAGAGAAGTCGCAGCTTCAGATGTTTTCGGTGCATTTAAAAACTGGCGAAATGGAATTGGTAGAACAGACAGCCATTAAGTAGAACATTTAAGACGAAAACACAGTAATTTTTATTTTAATCGAGAGTCCTCAATCATCTAAATCTTAGTAATGAAACTGTCTGGAAGAAGGAAGGAAAAATATATTTATTTAAGTAACTCGGCAAACCGGCACGCATAGAAGGTGAAGATGCGGCATCTCTTTGTAATCGAATCCTTTAAGCGATGCATTGTCAAGTCAACTCATGTCGAAGCTGATAGACATTGCGTCACTGCCAAAATTTTGTTTTTGCACAAACGTCAGTTCTCAAACTTGATGCCTGACGTTGTGATCCTTTTCTTCTAAGAAATGCTAATTTCTCTAATACTTGCCTCATTTATAAAAATATTTAGTATTTATTCCCGAACACTAGTATATGTTTTAAACTGATAAAAACTTTTTTTTTAACACTGGTTTACTGTTTTTCTGGATATTCGAAACTTTTCTACCATCTGTAATTGCATCTTTTATTTTCAATATTATTTTGTCCCTGTTATTATAACTTTTACACTTCTGTATACAATGGTAAGGTGAGAAGTATGCTAAATTAATCTACTATTACAATCACAGTGGCAGTGCATGAATATCCAAAGAGAGAAGGAAAATAATTGCGTTTCAAAGTGAACAGCATGTCACTTGCATCCTAAACTTGTATTGTATTACCAGCTAGACGTCATACTGCATGCAGCGAAGAATAATTCATCCAGAGTAAACAAATTAATAGTATTGTCTGTAGTTTGTAGACCTAAATTCTAATTCAGGTAGAAGTTTTATCTTAAAAGCTAAACCTGCATTGCTTAGCTACAGAGGTGAAGTGAAATAATTCTGACACATATAATGAACATAATTGAAACTGATTTTGATATAAAACTCTTTGATGACATGTGGTGAGGACCAAAGATACGGTGATTAATTAATACCCTTGGAGGGTAATGGATGGCAATGCTGTAGCCAATGAGGTTATAACTGAGGCTCGGCCATTGCTGTTACCTCCTGCCATGATCAGAGCTTTAATAACTCAATA
The DNA here is from genome assembly GCF_054136105.1 of Typopeltis vanoorti. Lineage (NCBI taxonomy): Eukaryota > Metazoa > Arthropoda > Arachnida > Uropygi > Thelyphonidae > Typopeltis > Typopeltis vanoorti. Next base: position 29,035,445 of record NC_143572.1, read on the forward strand.
ACACCTTATCCCTACACTATCCTCTACAGATAACGGGGAAGATGAAAAGCATTCTTGCTTCGCCCCTTTAAGCCAGTCCTTATAAGGATATAAGGACTTATATGTTACCCTCTTGCCATGATCAGAGCTTTATACATTTCGTATTTCCTATTTTTTTTTTTTTTTTAGAGCGTAATATCGCAGCTTCGTGTTCCTGAAACATGTGATTCCAGACTAACAACTGCCAATATTGGCATTTGATATTTCAACCTGATTTTAGTGGATATGTGATTTTGGCTCAACACCTGTTCGATTTGTTGCAAACAACAAAAAAAGACAACTACTTCGGTCGAACTCAAAGATCTCTGTTCTCTTTCCAGTTATCTCTGTCACTCTATGTCTCATCTGAATAACTTACTGTAAAACTCATCTTATAAAGACAGTTTTATTCACACCTTGGAAAATCGGAGATTTCAACTGCCACAAATTTGTACACCTTCAACTACTGTAATGGTTTGCTTACAAAGTTCCATTTGAAGCGTCTAAAGGATAATCGCCCAGTCCAATAATGTACCGGGTGATTATAAAATAACGTCAAGTGTTCAGAGCCCTCTAGCGAGTAATGTATTGGACGAAACACACCAATATTCGGTAGACGTACACAGTAGAACATGGGGATTCGATTTAACGAAAAAAAAAAGTACCAAAAGTCGCCAACAGGGGAAATTTTGGCGCTGCCAAATTAATTTTAGTAGGTGTGACTAATGAATGACTAAATGGAAATGAGAGACAGCACACATCAATGTCATGACGTTTATTGTTATTACAAATGAGGTTCAATATGACCACCATTCTGATGTTCCAGGAACTGCATACGGTGCTCGACATTTTCCACAGTGGCTCGACGATATTCCCGATATGTGTATCAAGGACATGTACCCGATATTCCAACTTTCAAAGTTGGAATATCGGGTACATGTCCTTGATACACAATGCTTTTAAGAAATCCCCACAGCGAAAAGTCACAAGGATTGAGATCAGGCGATCTCGGTGGTCATGGCGTGGGAAATGCACGACTAATGATTCTTCTGTCAGAGAAATGTTGTCGCAAAACACGCTGTACCTGAAGTCCGATGTAGGGTGGTGCACCATCCTGCATGAAGATGGTCGAATCGAGACATCCGCTTTGCTGCAGTTGTGGAACCACAAAGCTCTGTAGCATATTGGCATACCTGTTAGCAATGACGGAACAGGTCACTGGTCCATTTTGGCGATTTTCCTCGTAAAAGTATGGACCGATGATAAAAGATGCCGTAAATCCGCACCACACTGTGACTTTGGTCCAGTGGATAGGCATTTGCAGACACACGCGCAAATTAGTTGCGGCCCCAAATGCGAGTTGCGTGTGTTAATAACGCCGTTCAAATAAAAGTGCGCTTCGTCACTCCATGAAATCTGCCACGGCTGCATCATCCACTTGCATGCGCGCTAAGAATCTCAAAGATAAGTCGATTCGTGTGGTCGCATCACCAGGGCGCAATTCTTGAACATGCCTGATTTTATAGGGGTAAAACTTCAACATCTGATGTAGGATTTTCCACACCGTTGTGTATGCGATATCCGTTTTCCGGGATATTGCTCGTGCACTGTTGGTACCCTGCACATTCGACATCTCCTGTTCCACAATAGCAGTTGCAACTTGTTAAACTTGTTGGTGATTGATTGGTTTGCATCCCCTGCCTACCTGCACTGCTAGAGTTCCAGTAGTTTCAAATCGCAGAATCGGTTTTCGTAAGTTTTTTACGCTAATCGGTCCTTTTCGTGAATTTTTCATACGCCGAAAATCACGACGACAAGCACTGGCATTATTGTTCCGCTGATAATAGAGTTTGACTAACAAAGCACGCTCACGTAAGGTAAGTGGCATCGAACAGCAGTTCGTCTACGAATGATAAGAAATCTCACAGGCTTTCCTTTTATTGCATGATCGCTCACAAGAAACGCGATAATGCAAATTAATGCATTTTACTCGGTAAACAGCGCCAAATTTTCCCCTGATGGCGACTTTTGGTACTATTTTTTTTTTTCGTTAAATCGAATCCCCATGTTCCACTGTGTACGTCTACCGAATATTGGTGTGTTTCGTCCAATACATTACTCTCTAGAGGGCTCTGAACACTTGACGGAGTGTGCCTAATTAAAGTCAATCCATGATGCTACCATTCTCGGCTAACAACAGCATATCCGATACCTAATTAGTAAGTAATTCAAAACTATCGATGTTTATGCAAATTACCCATCAAAAATGCTTCCACAGAGACTGCTTGTTTTCTGGGTTAATTTCGCAAGCGAATTACTTTTCGCCAACATGATTTTTGAATAAGCCAGAAGATAATATAATATACGTTAAACGTGTATATACACTAAGTTCTCAAAAATATTTGGTTGACATTTGGTTGACAAACATTTCTTGACCTAGTTATGGTCAAGAAATGCGTTTTAATTGCATTTCTAGTACTGAAGTGGACCACCTGTGACCTGAATGACATCATCTACTCTTCGGGGGATGCTTTCAACCAATTTCTGAATACCATTATGGTATTCAGAAATGGTATTCACTGACAGAGCTCAGTCAATGGCTTTCCAAGGCGTTTTTCTTCTGTGGGGGACACTACCTACGGATGAACGAGTAGCAATGTAACGAACAGGAAGAACGCTGATGACATGCAACAAAGTGCAAAACATGCAACAGAGCTCATATTTTATAAGCAGACTTATGCACATACCCCTGAATATTTGCATGTGATAGGATTTGAAATTCGTATGGCATGTACGATCGCCTAATACTTTGTCAACATAGTGTATGTTCCCTCTAATGTATTGAACATTTCACATTTAAAAAAATAATCAGATATAACACAATCCATTGATTTTTATTTTTTGGCTAGATAAGTGAAGCAAGAGTGCTTTTCATATTCCCTGTTGTCTGTAGAGGACAGTATAAGGATAACGTGTTATTGTGGTATAAAGCTCTGATCATGGCAAGAGGGTAACAGCAATAGCCGAGCCTCAGTTAGAACTTTAAGTTCTAACTGAGGCTCGGCTTTAAGGAACTTTAAGCCCCTTTAAGCTAGTCCTCATAAGGATAAGGGATAAGAATAGTACCAATGACTACAGCATTTCCACTCATTACCCCCTCCCTCTGCACCAATTTTAGCCGCCTCGTACGACATGCATCAGCTACATCGGTACTATTCTTATCCCTTATCCTTATAAGGACTGGCTTAAAGGGGAGAAGCAAGAATGCTTTTCATCTTCCCCGTTATCTGTATTGGACAGTGTACGGATAAGGTGTTACTGAGCTATTAAAGCTCTGATCATGGCAGGAGGATAACAGCAATAGCCGAGCCACAGTTAGAACTTCATTGGCTACAGCATTGCCATCCATTACCCTCCAAGGGTATCCCGTCCTTATAAGGACTTAAAGGGACGAAGCAAGAATGCTATTCATCTTCCCCGTTATCTGTAAAGGACGGTGTAGTGATAAGGTGTTATTGAGCTATTAAAGCTCTGATTATGGCAGGAGGGTAACAGCAGTAGTCATTGGCTACAGTATTGCCATCCATTACCATCGAAGGTTTTATTTTTTAAAATTAAAATACTATGTCATATATTAGCTAGATGCATCGGATATCGTGAATGGAATAGAAGTAAACCCACATCTAAAAGTTGACATTGTGTATTAATTTTATAGAGTGCATGACATTTTAATTGCAGTTTATCTGCAAGCTCACATGCCAAGCACATAGAATGATTTTGTATACGCATATTTTTAATTTTGTAGCTTAGGAAGAGTATTAGATTAATGGAAAATACAATTATCAAAATAGAAATAGAAAGTTCTATCATTAAAAAAATAAAACAATTACTAAAAAGGAGGAAAATAAATAATATATATATATATATATAAATTTAATAAAAAACATAAATAGAAAAGAATAAATAGAAAAAATAAATAAAAACAACAATAAGTGTATGCCATTATGTTGAGCTGTGTTCCTCATTTGAAAAATTAATTACTATAAAACCTCTTGACTGAAAATAGGTGGAAGTTTGAATGGCCAGACATGTTTACTGTGAAAGCTTGCTCTTGTATTTATTTTTTATTTGTTCTGCACATATTTTCAATTACTTTGATATCAATTTAGCAAATTCTTAGTTTGTAGTCACATAGAATTTGTTTTGAACTTCTTTGAACAGGACTGTAACGTAATTAAAAATAAATAAGCAGATAGAAGACAGAGATAAACGCATATAATATAAATTAAACACGAATATAAAGATAAAATATTAAATACAAATAAATGAAATAATAATAAATTTCATTTGGGGTCTGAGTACAAGTTTAATGTATGGGTCACTAACTTTGGTTCACTCGTATGTTCTTGATAAAGTTGCAGTGGGATGCCCTTCTAATTGAGTTTCTCTACGCTCTCTATTTCTGTTTGTTTTAATACGTTGAAAAAATGCACATTAAAGCTCTATTATACACAATCATTTTTAATTTTATTCTTCCTTTCAACGTCTATTCCTGCCTCCGTAACTGGGGTTTATCTCCCCTAAACAATAATACTTTCTCACATCTATAGACATGAAATACGTTAGCTTCAGGGACGAACTGGTCTTGAAATTCAAACTTGCTCTTGTTATCATTAAGGGAGTGAGAAGTGTGATTGAAGTCTGATTAGCGTAATAATGAATTACTGACCATTTAAAACTATATATTTAGAAATGTATGTACATTTTAATCATAAAAATACAACATTTATTTTACAAATGATATTCTATCTTTTTCAGTTTAGCTACTTGAATACAAATTCTACCCTACTGTTCTTCTTTATGAACTGGTCAATAACATCGTCATAAAAAGTTGGTTGTAACTTAATTTTCCCAAGCAACACGCACACTCGTAAAGGCTGGCTGAAGCTCACTGGCTAGAGCTACTTTCACTGCGTATGGCCTGTGTTTAAGACGACGTGAAGGGAGCGGAAATGGCTATGCGCGCGTATGAAATCACACTGCTGCTCCGAGGGCCTGGAAGCTCCTACAACCGAGCAAGCTTTGACTATACGAGCAAGCATCGGCCTTCGATACACAACGCAAAGCTCAATTATTGCCACGCAAGCTTAAGACGTCTTCTGTCTACAAAAATAAAAGTCTAAATGGAATGCTTATAAATGCGTGCATTTATTAACAAATAAATATTACTTCTTTCTCAAGTAATGAGCTTGCGCTGAAAGCATGGAGAATTCGCCACTGGTTAGCTTCCACTATCAGGTCTGAGTTGAACAGTTGCAAGATTTAGCCTTTTAGCCAGAAAGTCCTTAATTCCATTTAAGACTTTTCGAATCTGTATGACTTTTCAGCTGAAGGTGCCTTAGCAGGTTGTATACGCATGCTTCCGAAAGTATTTTGATCCCTGAAATTTAGTTTTCCATCTCTCATTGGCATTCCACAGCGTCCATAGATCAGTCAGTATAGAAGAGGTCGTTTGGTCGGAAAGACCTGGGTTCAATTCCTGTCAGTGACGTGAGGAACCTTCATCTGGTCTCTTTCGACTAAAGGTGAGTTAGTCGGTCTCATACTGTGGTAGGTTTTTCATCCCCCAGAACAGGCAAACTGACCCCGTGAACACACAAGAATTGTAATCATGAATACGTCCCAGCCATATGCCGGTCCCTAGCAAGGATGAAATTGGAGGGATTGGGGAAAACAATGGTGACCTACTCTGTAAAAATCAGCCAATGTCTAAATAACATTGACATTGGCTCCAAGAAGGACTATAAAAAATGTAATGTAAGGAGAATTATTTTTATATTTATATCTATATATTCTATATTTTTATTATTCTATATATATATTTTTGTGGACGCAGGACGCAGGACATTTATGGCGCAGAGGGCGAAGCTTGACGCTTTTCATATTCCCTGTTGTCTGTTTCGGGAGCAGTGATGGGAGAGATTTGTGAGCTATTTTAGCTCGCCCTGAGTGGGCAGAAGTGGTTATTCGTCGTTGGGTGTTAGGATGGCTTTCGGTCTTTTATGTTTCCAGTAGTCATTACCGTCATAGTTTCCGGCTTGCTCACGTTCATTGCAAATAACGCGATATCGCGTGAACGTCGCTACCAAGTAAAAAAAAATTTGCCACCACACGAAATTCCAATTTTCAGCTTGACAATGAACTTGTTAAACCGTTTTTCTAGATTCAGGATGGTGTCTTGTAGTTTTTTGGTGACGAGAAGTGGTTGACGAGATCTGGCTAGAATAGCCGTGTCATCAGCATAAAGGGTGGATGTGAGAGGATTTTGAGGGATGTCTGCCATATAGATGTTGAACAGGATCGGGGCTAGCAGTGATCCTTGAGGAACTCCAGCGAGGATTTTCCGTTGGGTTGAGACTGTTTCATTGATTTTGACTTGCATCCTCCTGTTGGAGAGGTATGATTTGATCAGGTGTATCATGTTTAGTGGAAGTTTAGCGATGAGAAGTTTGTAGAGGAGGCCTTGGTGCCAGATCTTATCGAAGGCCTTTGAGATGTCTAGGAAGACAGCTCCAGTGTGTTGATTCCAATTGAATCCTGTGGTGATGTATTCTACCAGTCTATGGATTTGATAGGTGGTGCTGTGATTTTGACGGAAGGTGGTGCTGTGATTTTGACGGAAGCCGAATTGTTCTTCTGGAATGATATTTAGTTGGTTGACATGATCTTGGAGTCTGATGAGGATGATTTTCTCAGCTATTTTCCCTAAATTGGACAGCAGGCTGATGGGACGGTAATTTTCAGGTCGGTGTGGGTCTTTGCCCGGTTTGTGAATTGGGATGATGTCAGCTATTTTCCATGACTGGGAGAAGTGCTGCCATTTGAGGATGGAGTTTGTGATGTTTGCCAGATGTGTTATGGCTTTGCTTGGTAAGTGCCTTGATGACTTGGTTAGTGATGCCGTCAGGACCTGGGGCTTTATTGATCTTGAGATGGTTGATGATGCCGATTATTTCGGTAGGTGAGGTAGGCATTATAGGACTTGGATTGACATCGAGACGATTTACTGTGAACCTGACTTTACGATGGATCTTGTATACGTGGCTGATGTTTAGGTTCTCATATGCAGGACTGCATTGTTTCTCTAGGTGTCTTGCTATGGCTTCGGCTTTGTCAGCATCTGTGTATGCAAGGTGCTGTTCTGCTTGCAGAGGGGGGGAGGGATTTGCGCTTGATCCTGAAGTTGTTTAGGAATTTCCATATAGAATGATCTGCTGTGGAGATGGATGTAAGCTTGTTGTCCCATTGTTGGTTTCCATGGTTCTGGAGAGCTTCTCGGACAGATTTGTTTAATCTGTTGAGGGCTGTTTTGTACTGGGGAGCACGAGTGTTGTGATATTTTTTTCTTTATCTGTTTTTTTCCCTTATTAAGTCCATAATTTCTTCCGGGAGACGATTTTGTTTGTGGATAATCGTGGATACTGTGGCTGCTGTTATGGCTTTATTGATTTGATTGGTGAGGTTCTTTATTGCCGTGTCTATTTCTTCCTTGGCTCTTATATGGGGAACCGGACCAATGTGTTCCGGTAGCACTTTCTTAAGTTTCTCCCAGATGATGGAGGTTTGGGGGGGGGGGTGACTGATCTTTGTTCCCTAAGTGAAGTAGGATTGGGTTGTGGTCTGATGATAATTCGTTCAGTGCTTGAATACTGTGCTGGTATTTGATGTTGTGTAGAATGGCGATGTCTAGGATGTCGGCTGTGCCAGTTGGGCTGTGGTGGGTTGGTTCAGTGGGTCCTGTTACGACAGCGTTGTTTAATCCTGTGTAGCTGAAGAGGAATGATACGGCAATTTTTATTTGTGGTTCTGCTGTTCCAGGAGGGATGTTTGGAGTTTAAGTCCCAAGCGACGATGATGAATTCATTTGTGCCTAGTACAGCATCCAAGTCAGAAAATAGCAGGGTCTTAGCAGGGGTAGATTTTAAGTCTTCCAGTTGAATTTGTGTGGACTTCAACACCGGTGAGTTCTAGGTTGGAAGTTGGGGGTTGAGTATTCCATTGTGCCTGATGCAGTTCCTGATAAATATGGCTGTACCACCACCTCTGTAGTCCAGTCGGTCGTTTCTATATAGTGTGTAGCCCCTCAGTTTTGGATTGTCTACGGGTCTTAGATGAGTTTCATTAATTACGATGATGTAAGGGTTGTATCTGTGAGAGAATTCTTGAAGTTCCAGAGTCGTGTTTTTTAGGCCATTGGCGTTCCAAGCGGCGATCTGTAGTGAGTCTGGGAGTAATCTAGTTTTATTCATTAACAGGCATTGATAATGTGGTTTGAGTTTCTTTTAGAAATCTTTTTGTGGAGTTTGGTGAAGGGTTTGACTTACTGAAGTCTTGAAGCATGTTTGCCAATGAGGCTGTGATGACTGTTGTCATGTTTGGAAGAATTTGGTCCTGCTGGATATATTTGGATGAGCGGGCTACTTCGGCGTATGTCCTGCTTCGACGGTGGCTTTCCAGACTGTTGGTATTTTCCACTTGTGAGAGCTGGTATTTTGTTGTCTTTTGTTGGGTGTCAGGCAACTGGGGAGCCGTCAACTCAGGTGCCTGTGGGCAGGGTTCAGAGATCTGTTTCCTTTTGTTGTCTGTTTTATTCTTAGGGTAGTGACTGCAGCCTCTGTAGTTTGCCGGGTGGGGGGCCCCTGCAGTTCGCGCATTTGGCTGGTGAGATCCTGGGTTTTGAGCAGGTTGCTGTGGGGTGGTTTTGCCCACATTTGAGGCATTTGTAGTCTGCTCTGCAGAGTTTCTGTGCGTGTCCGTACTTCTGACATCTGTAGCACTGGTCTGACGAGGCTCTTTTTCTTAGTGGTTCTGTTGTGATTTTCAGACCACAAATCGTTGTTAAGTTGTATATGTTCTCGTGTGTGTTAGGTATCTCAACGAGTACTAGGGGCATTGCACTCTTGTCAGCCCGTAGCATTCTTGCTAACCTTGACAGGTGGGAGATCGTGGAGGCAGAGGTCTTCAGTAATTTCATCTGTGCAGATGTTTTCTGTTACTCCCCTGAGTACAACTTTTAGGTTTTTCTCCGACTTCAGTGAGTAAGTATGATATTTAATATTTGACTCGTCCATGGTTTTTGTGAGGAATCTGTAGTCGCCTAGATTTAGGCGACTACAGACGGAGTAGCCTACTGACTGGATTTTAACTCCGTCGTCTACGTTTTTGCCCATGAATAGGCAATTTGGTGGTTTTGCATAATAGGGCCGTCCAACGTTCTTTTTCCCGTAGAACAATTGGGGGAACTTTTTCTTTGTTGGGTGTGGGGAGGTCAGTGTTGGGGGTATCTTCTTCCATCTCCTCGTTTATCTGAGTCTCCGCTGTTTTACGTTTTTTCCGTGCATGGGTTTCTGTATCATGTTTTGGAGTGGGAGCAGAGATTATCAGGTTCATCTTCCCTTCTTCCCCTGGTGTTGAGTTGTCCCCTTCTGTGGAGTCGTCTGTCGCTGAATATAGGTTTAGAAACCCTGGCCACTCTACCTCAAATTTCTTCAACAGTTTTTTGAGGAGGTCGAGCGCCAGCTTCTTATCCAACGACTGGATAAAGTCATCGGGACTTAAACTGGTCATGTTTAAAATATTCAAATATATGCTTACCTGAGCTGGATCTCAAGGACTTCCGTATAGCGTATAAACACAAAATATAACACACTAAAGGACTATCGCGAGACCGCAATCACTAATTAACAACACAATCATCAGCTACTTGTTTACCTTCGCTTTCCGCTTATATCAGAAATCTGAATCAACACTCCTTATTATTCATAACAACTATTTAAATCACTGATTACAGTGTGAGAACCTAAAATATATATTTTTGTGATTATATTTTCGATTTATTTAATGGTGAATTATTTTAGCAAATATATGGTGTATTCACTTTTTTCTTTTTTAATTACGTTAATCTTCAGTAATGATTTCTAATTTTGGAAATCAGGATTATTTATATCAGAAGTGCTTTTGATTTCTACAGAAAACACATCTCTAAGACATTATAAATGATATTTGTCCTCTCGCTTTAGTGGGTCATGCTCCTCTGCGTAGGCGAATCCTTGGACGGCACCGTATGACCTTTCGAACGCTAGCCAGAAAACACGCAGACTACGAACTGAGGGAAGGGGGTGAAAATGTGCTTGTAGCGAAGCAGTCGAACTCAATAGTGTTAATAGTTAAGTTGTAGACTTTAAGTTGGTTTCACGCATGCGCAAAAGAGTAATTACATCCACCTTATCACCTTACACTTTAGCGTAGAATACGGACCATCGTACTGGATCTAGTGAGCTCAATCTGTTGCTGACACTAATTATCGAAAACTTCATTTAAGATACTTTTATTATAAGAAAGACTATTCCCGAATTATTGTCGGTCCAAAGTGGCTTAAAAATAGTTCCGTGTTCGGTTTCTAATGCCGGATTTTGGATTAGCCTATGCGTTAATCTTTCGTGAATTGTATTTACACAAAATGAAATTTAAATAAATTGGTTTTAAATGTACTCTAAATATTCATTTTATATTTTAACCCAGAGTCTGAACATTTATTTGTTTATATCCTACCAAACAGTTGATTTTAAAACATGTGTGACCCCTCTCCCATGTAAGGTTTAAACTTTAAATATCTAATTAATGTTTCCTCTGAGTTGCGGGACCGCGCAATAACTGAACCTTGTGCACTGAATTGTTGAATAAGATAAGTATTTTTTTTTTTTTAAAAATTGTTCATAAAAGTGGGATTTTTCCATTTACATTTTTTATCAGCACACACTAGTATAACTAATGTGCATTATTTTTACAGAAGCAGAACTTAAGGTTAACTAGATTAAAAATAATAAATGGGGTATTTATAAAATAAATTTTATCTAAGTAAATTTATAAATATAAAGAATTAGTGTTATAAAATTTTTATTAAATTAAAATATATATTCGTATTTTATACAAATTAATAAAAAAGAGACTGTCTGAATTCAGTGTATCTCGACGCTTTGCTGTCTTAGGCTTGTTCGGAAACAACTATTCATGTGGTATTTACACAGCGTCTGTTTATGAATACTCCAAGCATGTTGGAAACTGGTAAATAATTATAATTGCCGGTTTTAAGTATAGAATTCGTTTAAAACAAATTCAAAGTGCAATAATTGGATTAGATTAACAACTTGCACACAGTAATTTCAATGATTCTCGAAGAGTGTTTACAGTAAATTGCCAGACGGTTTCTCAATAATTATAGTGAACCGGAATAATCCGACGTATTTTAAGAGGTTCAAGAGGATTTTTATTTATTTAGCTTCGAATTTATATGCATTTCATTTCATTTGTAACGCCTCAAGCACATGTAAAGAATTCTTAGGTTGGTTTGGTTAAGTTTATTGTGATAAATGCAGTAATATTAACCATAACACTTGAGTAGCGATAATCTATTCGAACTGTATGGTTCACTAAACTCTTTAAAACATCTCCTCAGATACTGTATTTGAAGAGTACTTTCAACAATAATTTAGCACGTGACAGCTAAATGGAAACGATTTTGTGGTTTCTCGACTGAACATTATAAGCTGAGGAAACTTGTGAAGAGTAGTATTTCAAATGGAATGAACTGCATGAAATATAAAACTCTGGTTATTAATGAAAATAATTAGCGAATAACCATTATCATTACCATTATTTCTAGTAGTTTCTTACCCACTATTGTATGACAATTACAAACTGAGAATTTTAGCATTTCAAAACAAAATACTAAAATTCTAAAACATGACTAAAACATGGAAATATTTAATAAAAATCTAATCCTACTACAAATATTTGATAACGAATTCTATACTTAAAACCGGCAATTATGATTATTTACCGGTTTCCAACATGCTTGGAGTATTCATAAACAGATGCTGTTTAAATACTACATAAATAGTTGTTTTCGAACAAGCCTAAGACAGCAAAGCGTCGAATGTACAGAATTCAGACAGACTCTTTTTTATTAATTTGTTTGAATAATATATTATTTTCTAATTATTGTATAAAATACGAATACATATTTTAATTTAATAATATTTTTATAAGATTACTTCTTTATATTTATAAATTTACTTAGATAAAATTTATTTTATAAATACCCCATTTATTATTTTTAATCTAATTAACCTTATATGTTGGCTGCAGAACAGCAATGTTGTTCATTTGACCAAACTTAAAATAAAAAAAAATAATAAAAAAAATAAAAAAAATAAAAAAATAGATGGGATGCTGGGTGAATAGCATAGCATAGCATATAGATGGGATGCTAGATGAATAGCGTACAGCTACTACCATCTAATATTGATGGGATGCTGGATGAATAGCGTGAATAGCATACAGCTACTACCATCGAATACAAGAAGTGTCGATTGGGGGTTTATCTCGACCAGAACATACAACCTGGAACTTTCAACTTAAAATTATTTTTATTCGTTGTGTGTCAGTAAGTGCATGTTTCGAATTCAATTAGTGTATGAATGCAAATAACAGTATATTTGAGTGAAAATATATTAAAGTTTCACCTCTCCCATGCCATTCATGTAACATAAGAATTAACCATCCTATTCCGTCGGATCTAGTCTGCAAGGTAAAGTGCGTGTGCATCAACGTAATACAGAGAGATCGATATAACACCAATAGTTTCACAGTACGTTCATGTATAGAAATACTTTATCATTTCATATTATACTTTTAATTTTAAATTGTGTGTTAGATATATCTTGTTCCAAAAATTAGTAGGACAATTGCATGTTTCTCAACCAATTATTTTCACAAAACTCAATACATGGTTGTCTCAACTTTGGTCGCTCTCCTGGGTAAACTTTACATTGAAGGCCCACTTCTTTTATGACTTCCACCTAAGAAAGGTTATAAATCTTTAGTACTGAGGCTAAGAATTTTTTAATTTTTTATTTTGGATTTATTTATTCGTTTTACTTGTTCCGAAGCCTTTCTGTAGAGACCAAACCTGAAGCTTTTTCAAATTACTTCAGGCCTCAGTCGATATAGACGAAGCCCTTTGGTTGGAAAGACCTGGGTTCAATTCCCGTTCGAGGAACCTTTATCTGGTCTCTTTCGACTAAAAGTGAGTTAGCCGGTCTCATACAGAGGTAGGGGTTTTTTCACCCGGAAATGGATTTTTCTTCCCCCAGAACAGGCAAACCCGATCCCGTGAACAAACATGGATTACAGTCATGAATACGTCCCAGCCATATGCTGGTCCCACACCTGGATAAAATTGGGAGATGGGGTAGGGAAATCAATTCTGAACTACCTTGTAGAATACCTCACTAGAAACGCTTTGTGGTCACCTACAAAGTCACCTAGGGTCGGAAACGACTGAAAGGGAAAAATCACCACCACACCACAACGAAGATTACGCAATACTTATTGTTGTTGGAAAGATCAGGATTCGAAAATATTTGCAGGATGCGAAGAAATTTTATGAGTACACGGTTCCGAGCTTTTCAAAATTATTTCCATTTTTAACTTATTTTCAACTGAAAGTTAGTTATCCAATGTGGGCTTTTTTTTTGTTTTTTCTTTTAGCCGAAACAGGGGACGTTTATATCTAAAAACAGGTGTGCTTGCACGAAGAACATAACAGATGCAAATTAACAGACATAATGCACTGGATTCCCTGCCTTGGTTGCTTCAGCCGTAAATCCAAACGACCTAACCCATCTTCCCAAAGGTCTATTATCCAGTCATTCGAGTTCTGTAGCATTAGAACGTTATTTCGGGTGACGTTTGCTTTGTTTGTTTGTTTATTTGCAATAACACTTCCCATAGAAACGTAAGTTATGAGATTCGATATGTAATGTCTTGGCACTGTGGAAGACCGAACTCTAGGATCCACTTATATCCCGATGGGAGGGGAATATACACTTTTTTAAAAGTCATTTTCTGTTGTTTGATTGACACTGTTTCTTAGAATTCCTCGCAATAACACGCTTCCACCTTTAACCAGCGTCACGGATACTTAAATTATGATGTCATTTCACGAAGTTCTTGGCGATTAATATTACAACCTCGAATAACATCTTTCTTGAAGTCAGGTAACTCTAAGCTCTAAATTTTCCATGCGGAATTTTCAATTTTCTGCTAACTACTATCATTCATCGTGAAAAAAAAAAAAAAAAAAAAAAGAACTGCTTAATGAATTCTTCCAAAAGAGCATAGGCACTGCGAAACTGCAGCACCCCCAATTTTTCTCGATGTATAAATATATTTATTAATTTATTTATATTTGCATGTAATATTTAATTTTATCATCAACAATCCTATACAATTCTCTTATTTTGTATAAAAAATAATAAAAATCCATCTTGTAGCACTTAGGAGGGCGAAGGACGCTAGCAGCACTGTGTTTACCACAGTGACATATTGCTACGTGCATAAGTATGCGGTGAGATGCGAGCTATTAGCGTAATGTGGCACTGTTCGTCGCGCAGTTCCACTGTTGTTTATATGCAGTTTGCGCCAGTAGTAAAATGTTCGTAGTGCTTATCGTGTTTACTCCGTCTCTTTATATATTTGGACATTACAATTAAAGACATAACATTTGTTAAAGTTTTTATTTTAGAACATTATCGAGGTTATGATAATGGATTTTATTTTTTAAGTAATTTTGAATTATACCAAACTGTATAATTTTATCGATAATAAACAATATTTTTTTTCATGTTTAATTTTTGTATAAATTTTTACCATAATTTTGATATTTTATCCAAACATGTATACACTGTACTTACAGTGTGTATGTATATTTCGAAAGTTGCAGCACCCCCACGATTTCAAGCCACGAGCCGCCACTGATATTATGCTACTATGACGTACTGGAGAACTAAGGCATAAACACCACAAAAACTTTCATTTTGAATCACTGAAATATACCTAAGAGTCTGCTTCTAATATTCAGTATCAGGGTTCGTAAATGGGCAAATAAGATGCAAAACGTTGAAAAATGTCCCACGCACCATTTTTTTCAATTAAATGAGAAATGTATTTTTAATAAACGAATGTATGGAGATATACAGAGAACAGGAGAGAATACAAAATAATCATAGGAAAGTTCCAGAGCAAATTAATAACAAAAAAAAATATCTGATATGACCTTCTACGCATTGACGTCAATTAAATCCGCTGTAGTTCAGGAGTCTACTGATTAAAGAGTTATTTTTTTAAAGGTGACGTCTCTTTTAATCTAAGCAAAAGTACTCTCACTTCATCAGAAGTCTCAAATAACTGTTTGTTCCCATAGTGAATCTTTCTTTCTTGCTTGTCATGAAGAATAAACATCACCTAAAAGGAAAAAAATGAATTTGAAAATCCCTGAGTATTCGTGAAAAAATTGTTAAAAGGTTTTCTGAGATAGCAACGCGAATACGTCCCTTTCAGAATAAAGTTTAAGGAGAGAGAGAGAGAGAAATGTGACTCACAGAGGAGCCCTTTCTTTCGTTCTCTCCCTTTATTATTATTATTATTATTATTATTATTATTATTACATGACACCTCCAGGGAGTCCAAAGACTCATCGAGGGAGGGCACCTACTCTGCAACTTTCTGTCTCCACTAAATACAAAGAACCACCATTTACACCAACGCCATCTACCACCAAACATCATGACTAGTATTTTTGTATCAAAAAGCAAGAATATAGAAAAGCTAGCTTGGTATTTTTTATTTATTGATCTGTACTAACATTTCAGAATAGTCGAAATAATTTCAGAATAGCTATAAAATAATTGACTGTCAATTATTTTATTATTGACAATCAGTCAATTACAAATATGGACAATTTTATATACAAAAAAAATCTAAAGAATCACTCACTCTGGCTACAAATATGAATTCGAAAAGGCTGGTATTTTTCCATCATGCACTGCTTCTACTTATTTGCTGCTTAGTAGTAGTACAAGAACTGATACTTTATGTATATGTTACGGATAATGTAATAAATCCGGTAATTATTAATAGTTACCGGCTATTATTAATACAAACCAAATAACGAGTTTAAAGTAAAATAATTTACGAGAATTAATCACATGAACCGGCAATTATTAATAATTCCTAGAGGAGTCTGGTAAATGCAATAAAAACATGTTTTATAAAAATATTGTATTTAATAGCAAAAAAAATAGGAGATAAATACCTGATTATATGATTATTATTACTTAACAAATTAAGTAATATTAAAACAAATTACTTATTTTTGCAGGAAAGACTTCTGTGGCACTAACTTTTTACATTTGCAGCGATTTGAGTTACAATGGGCTGTACAATTGCAATCTTGGAAACCTTGACCACCTAAATTAGAATTCTTGCGGGCACATTCTCTTAGACTTATCTCAATGTCAGGAACTTCATTAACTGAAATAAAAGTTTCCTTACAAACGGTAAATTCGTTCGTCGAATAGAGTTGGTTTAAAATACCATATTTTGTACCTAATTTATATAGGTTTTCATTCTCAATAGAAATTATAACAACTATAATATTCCAGTGATAAGGAGAGAGAGAGAGAGAGAGAGAGGGGGGGGGGGTCTTAGCCCTATCTATGTCTGGAATTCTTATCCGAACATTTCCTCCTACATTTGCAATTGGAAATTAGTCATTGAAAGCCATAACATTTTTTCAGTTTGCTTCCTAAGTGAATGTTTAGCAGGTTTTCGAGATTCTTGAATTTTTTCTGTGATTTCGTTGAGTGCAAAAGAAGAACAATCCTTACTTTTTTCATTATTATCGAATTCAACATTAGTTATATTTTTTATTTTGTCATCTTCCTTGTCGATCATTCCTGTTTCAGAAAAATGTTGTTTTCTTTCGATTTGGCTAACACTCTTATTTCTGTTTTTGTTTGGATCTCCAACGGATAAGTCTTTACTCGTATCATCTATTTCCACTTCCACATTGTCACCGTTTTCTGTCCTAATACCGCTTTCCCTCTCTGAGATTATCTTCTGACATTCAATATCCTTAGTTTTATCTTTTAATATCATCTCAAGATCTTCTTCACTCGTGATTTCTGACAAGGTATTTCAAGCCATGTGAACAACATTGTTTCAATGTCTTGGTTTGCTCTTTCAACCGAGATTTGTGCTTGACTTTGCCGTGGTTTTCCAAGAATAATCTTAAGCTCATTCCACAGACTCTTCAATAATTTTATTTGCGAATTCCCGGCCATTGTCACTTTGCAAGATGCATGGGACTCCAAATATTGTGAATACATCCAACAGATGATATGCAACTTCTTCAGCTCGTTTTGCTTTTAAAGCTCAAAGTTGAACAGATTTCGTAAGATGGGCTTGATAAACCATTATAAATTTATAATCGCCATCAGCTTGTGACTGCATGTCAATTAAATCAATCTGACCTCTAGAATTAAATTCGCTGCTTTTAATTGGTTAAACAACGAGTCGTTTTTTTTGGAATGCTCAATTTCTTCTGGCAGTGTCCACAAAGATTCAAATATATCATAACAATTTCAACTGTGATGTTCTTATACTTCTCTTTTAAGTCTTTCATCATTCTGTTTCGTCCTCCATGGCCGATGGCAATATGAGTGTCATGAATTAACTGAAAATTTTCCTCCAAGAAAGTGTAATACATAATCGGATCTCTTTCATTTTTAACAGGTACGAGGAGTTTTTCAACATTTCCAATTTTTACAATATCATATCTTGATAACCGTTGATAATCTTCGGGTGTTTTGCCGGAAATCTTCTCTTTGTTCTTTTTAATTTTCGCTAAAAACGAATAATATTCTTATCTTGTGAATAACTGATTATTTTTCCTTTTTTTCGATCTCAACATATCAACTTGGTCGTTAAATCGTGTTCTCGTTATTTCTAAATCTCCGATGATGCTTATGGGTACGCAAAATCAATGAAAATGTGAAGAAATGTACGCACTTACTAGCGACTGACGTAAATAAGAAAAAGCAATCTCTCCCGTTAACGTTGTAATCAGTACTAAGCTTCTTCCAGGGCAGGGAGATGGGGAGATGAAGCCGGGAGTCACGTGTAATTTTCTCTGAAAACCATACCCAGAATTTCATAATGAAAACAGCCAATCGATAAAGCGGGCTCACAAAATTATGAACACGTGTCCAGCTGACAATTCACAAACTTGTCAATTATGGTTATCTACCTAAAAACAAATCCATTGTGAAGAAGTATCTGTAACGCTTCTTCATTAGCACTTTCGACAAAAAATAAAAATAAATAAAAAGTGTTACGTGAAATTGCACGAGTTTTCACTTAATCAATGCATAATTAGATTAATTGCTCACAATATTCAACGTGGGTTTAAGTGTACATCAAAAACCTACAGAAAAAAATTTCCAAAGGCGGGAGTCACGTGGTACTTACCCACTTTCCCCCAAATTTAGCGTATTGAAAATTATTACATTTACCATCAATAGTTGAGAAGTATTAATAATTACGGGTTCATGTGATTAATTCTTGTAAATTACTTACTTTAACCCCGTTATTTGGTTTGTATTAATAATAACCGGTAATTATTAATATAAACCGATTAATTACGTGGACCGTAACATATTGTGATTAATAGATATAGTGCATGGATTGATTTATTTAGTATATGATTGCTAGTGTATGGTTGCGGGACATATTATACGTGATTATTAGTACATGGTTGTAGAACATCTACACGATTACTATTACATAATCGTAGCACATGCGGCACAGTCCTTATAAGGACAGGCTTAAAGGGGCGAAGCAAGAATGCTTTTCATCTTCCCCGTTATCTGTAGAGGACAGTGTAGGGATAAGGTGTTATTGATCAATTAAAGCTCTGATCATGGCAGGAGGGTAACAGCAATAGCCGAGCCTCAGTTAGAGCTTCACTGGCTACAGCATTGCCATCCATTACCCTCCAAGGGTATTGGATTGAATGAATCAGTCACTGCATCTCACAGTCGATTGATTTATTACACATGCGGCACATGATTATAAAGTCCTTATAAGGACTGGGCTTAAAGGGGCGAAGCAAGAGTGCTTTTCATCTTCCCCGTTATCTGTAGAGGACAGTGTAGGGATAAGGTGTTATTGAGCTATTAAAGCTCTGGTCATGGCAGGAGGGTAACAGCAATAGCCGAGCCTCGGTTAGAACTTCATTGGCTACAGCATCGCAATCCGTTACCCTCCAAGGGTATTGGATTGAATGAATCAATCACCGACTATGTAAGTAAAGGTGAAATCTCAAAAATACGGACGATCTCTAGGCCACCATAGTGGGCGAAAGACCGTCCTAATCTCAGCGTTGGTTCCACTCAGTGACGGGCTCCCCGACCACT
Source organism: Typopeltis vanoorti (assembly GCF_054136105.1). Classification (NCBI taxonomy): domain Eukaryota; kingdom Metazoa; phylum Arthropoda; class Arachnida; order Uropygi; family Thelyphonidae; genus Typopeltis; species Typopeltis vanoorti. The sequence continues at coordinate 29,054,842 of NC_143572.1, forward strand.
GAGCAGAACCACTCAAATTCCGAAGAAAATAATTCACCGACAAAGCCCCTCAGCGGGCCGTGCCGGAGAACACCTTCCCCGGAGACTCTAAGTGCTCCCTTAAGGCAAAAACCTCAAGAGAGCGAACTCAAAAACTCATCGCCCAAGGGGGTAACAGCAACAGCCGAACCTCAGTTAAACTTCATTGGTACAGCATTGCATTGTTGCCATCCGTTACCCCCAAGGGCATTAATGAATGAATCACCGACTATGTAAGTAAAGGTGAAATCTCAAAAATACGGACGATCTCTAGGCCACTCCATAGTGGGCGAAAGACCGTCCTAATCTCAGCGTTGGTTCCACTCAGTGATGGGCTCCCCGACCACTGAGCAGAACCGCTCACATTCCGAGGAAAATAATTCACCGGCAAGTACCCCTCAGCGGGCCGTGCCGGAGAACACTTTCCCCGGAGACTCAAAGTGCTCCCTTAGGGCAAAACCTAAGAGAGCGAACTCATTAACCCAGGATAACAGCAACAGCCGAACCTCAGTTAAACTTCATTGGTTCAGCATTGCCATCCGTTACCCTATATGGGCATCTCATATAAAATCAATCACCTTGGGATAAGGATTAAAAACCAAGTATAAAATTTCTTGGTATCTATAACATATGTATATATCTACCCGATATACTGTATATAAAATGATTAGTCTTTTTATGTAACGTTTTTGTGTCACGTTTTTTGTCAAGTTATTTGAAAAGTTATTTTGAAAAGACTCGACACTCAGGGTAGCTCCTGAGTGTCGAGTCTTCGAAATTCGAGTCATCAGAATTCAAGGAGAACGGCCTACCAGTCCAGAACACGGGTGGTTGGGCGCCGTAGGCACCAGGGGGCGGAGCCCCTTAGTATATATATATATATATATATATATATATATATATTATGAGAGTGGCGGTATACAGATCTGTTTTTTTCAATAGATATGTACTTTAAAAAATAATAGCTTGTATATCAATATTCATGTAAAAGGAAAATTCCTTCTAATCAAAATTCACATTTTTAACTTATATAAAAAATGAAAATAATTAAATATTATTAAAATATTTTTTTAAATATCTAAAATATTATAATAAATTGCTTTTAAAAAGTAAAATATTCAAAACACCTTTTATTGATAAGTATCACAAAAATTCACTTATAAGTTGCTATAGCTTTACTTCTTCGTTTTATTTTTGCTGTTTTCCACAGCAGAATCATATCCTGAATATTTTCATTTGTATTTTATCTATCCACATGTTAGGAACTATCTCTTAGGTATTACTGCTGCCATAGTTATTCCGATAGTTTCAAGGATTTTCACAAATGGCTGTTTGTTTTATTTGTTTTAGGAATATTTACCTTTTAGCAGATCCTTGTGGGAAACAATGGAATAATATTAAACTTTTAGTGATTTGTAGTGTTCGGTGAAAAATAAAAATCATTATTGGTAATTTATGGTATGCTTTGCAGCAGGTACGTAGTACATCAAACTCTTTGTACCGGCAGTTGTCTGTTGCTCTTGTGAACAGTGGGTAATGAAACCTTCGACTGCACTTTACTGTTTATGGAAATTTTTGATTGCATGATATCCTCTAGCGGCAGTGTGTAATCAAAACTGAACTCAAGTTCATTGATGGTTACGGAAATGTAGACATCAAAGAAAGAAAACAAAAACTTTATCAAAAGAGGCACTTCAATTATTCATGAAAACTATTCTTTTTTAGCCCCTACCGATGGAAGAAGTCCTAGCGAACAGAAGTCAATTGCAATTTGCAACTGGGAATAGACTGAAAAAAAAAAAGAAAAAAAATTTCTAAACTAAAAATGCAACCGAATTCTTTTGTTATCAGATGAGATAACTGTAATGATAGTTATTTGAGCTGTGTGAAGTCTATGACGGCTCTTTTCTGTACCATATCATAATTTACTATCCTTGAACACATGACAATTTGCATACAAAGACAATATAATATGAATAATAATTTATAGCTACAAAATCTTCACACACATTATTCAAAACAGAATCTATGAAGGAACGAGAACATTAAGAGAAGATCAAGCAGGATTCAGACCAGGAAGGTCCACTATAGACCATGTTTTTTACAGTTAATAGCCTGGTTGAAAGTACTAGGCATACAACTTACTTATATACTGCCGTTTTATTGACTTCAAACAAGCATTTGATTCCATTGACAGGAACAAAATGATACACATCTTAAAATCTATGATGTTAGAGAACTACAAACCTTTATTATGAATTATTATAAAGATACGAAAACGACTGTAAAATTTAATAAAGTAAAAATAGACAAATTCAGAGTAGAAAAAGTAGTAATACAGGTTTGCCTGCTTTCACCAAATTTATTATCTATCTCGTAGAAATATGCAAATCCATAGCTGAAGAACCAGGTCTACAAATATACGGCACGTATGTCAACCACATTAAATATGCAGATGATATTACAATTCTTGCAGAATCTAAAGAACAACTGGAAAAAAACAATAAACATTTTAAATGAAGAATGCCAAACTTTTGGAATGAAAATCAATCTAAGCAAAACTAAAGCAGTGAAAATAGGAAGAGAGGAAAAATATTTCAATAAACTTAGAAAATCACACATTTCAACAAGTAAAGCAATTTACATATCTTAGCAGTCTCATTACTCCCAACCTCGACAACACGAACAGTAAAATACAGACGTAACAAAGGATGGACCAATGCGAATAAATTAAACAAAATTTGGAAAAATAGCAGCATTTCGAAAAGCCTCAAAGTAAAACTCTATAAAACCATTATTATACCTACAGCAACGTATGGGGACAACATTGTGACACTCGTATAATATTATATTATATAATTGTGTTATATAGGAAGGGGGGGGTGATCTATTAAGTGGATGCACTCTTCTGTATATATCAGGTTTAATCAGGAGTGTCTCACAGTGAGAAGCAGTTATCAGCTGGTTGAATAAATTAACGATGCTATTTATAAATATTATGCACTCCCAAGAAATTGAATAGTACTACCTTGCTAGAAAGAATAAATAAAAAAATAGGGAATTAACAACAGCACATCTTCAATCCGTGCGCATATCTTGGATTATATATTCATTTCGATATAAAACCAGCCAAAGTATCGACTGATTCCAGAAAAGAATAATATTTATATTAAAGATCTGATCACGAGTAAAATGATAAATATGTAGACTGTTATCGAGTTTTCCATAATTTATTTATTACGAGTTTAAACCGTTCTTAGACGTTAGAATTTCCTTTCTTTGCAAGAAAACGGGAATGGATGTATCTCTCTCTCTCTCTCTCTCTCTCTCTCTCGCTCGCTCGCTCGCTCTCGCTCTCTCAGATAAACGTGTGAGGCTTCTTTTATTATTTGCTATTTGCTTTCACTTGTCTCGTGATAGAATTCCCAGACTATTGATATCGATTACTAGAAAAATCCTTGCTGGCTCGGTTTAGAACTCCCAAACGAGGAATACGCAACCACCTTAAACATGCTTGCTTTAAAGTTTCTCGATTATCAAATGATGTTCCTAGCTTTACTTTTCTTTTGCATTTTTTTCTTATCTCAATTCATTCTTTTTTTATTTTTGAAGTCTGCAGCTTTGATAAATAATTCCGTTTGTCAAATGTGCGCGTTGGACAACTCAATGACAATCTAGAACTCAATGGAATGCATGCATTACGAGAAAAGTGCTTGGGTAGCGTAGTTGGTAGCAACGATTCCTTTTGGTCGAAAGAAATGGGTTCAGCTCCCGTTGTGGTAGGAAAGAATCATATGTAAAATTTAAAAAAAAAAAATTAAATGTCAGGTAAATGATCTCGAACAGTGATGATGGTATCTTTCAAGAAAATAGGGTTTCCATCTGCGAAAGCTGACAAACCAGCCAGAGAACACATAGACATAGTTTACCTCTATAACTACCTACTCATTTCATAGCAGTCAGAGTATGTGGATTTAATCTAGCAAGACAATATTACGGAAACGTATCACCTCTATTCCTGATGAATGAGGTCGTTTCTAAAGTCATGACCAAATAGGTAAGAGAGAGAAATTTTCTGGAGTATTAAAGAAATGATTCCTTATTCTATCCTTAAAAAACGAAACCTACTTAAGTTGAGATATATGTCTGCTTCTCAAAGCTCCAAGCAGTAGAGGAATGTTTGCTGTTTATGAGCGTATGGGGGGGGGGGGGGAATTTCAATATAAAACATGAGCAAACCTTTCAGTTTCCAAGCAATTTTAGCTGAATAATATTTTATATTTTATTTATGAGTGTCGCGTTTATGTCTCGACTCAGCAATTTAAACGGAAGTAACGTCTAGTAAACATGAAAGATGTTACATTACGATCTAGTTTGGAAAGAAGGAAATGGTAGATAGGTTACTGATTTCAGAAAGTAAAAAATAATGTCATAGAAAAATTAAATAAATAAAAGATTTAAAAATAATGTCCATTCGATTCGAGATAGGTTTGTCATAACGACAGGACGTAAATTAGTAGAAGTGCATTCGACCCTAGAAGCGGGGAAGAATGATGATTGGGTCTGGGTTTTGTCTGAAGTATGTCATAAAAAGGGTAAGTTACAAAGTGTTCGCGTAATTGAGAATAATGGAGGTACTGCCAGCGTAATAATTTACTGCTTCATGGAAAACTACAGGTTGTCCCAAAATTCACTCAAGAAGTAATTTTGATAGAAAACACAGGTTTTTAATTAAAAATTGTAATTTCTTATTGATTCATAAAGTATACAGTATAGGGTTATGCATGGAATAGCATATCGGGTAAATGACCTCCACGGCTTTGCTGGCACATACGCACTCTTTTGTCGAAATTTTCCATGACCGTTTTGCATAAATGTGGCTGAATTTCGTTGATACAGCGCTCAATTAACTCCTTCAAGGCGTAGGTGGTTGTGGGCTTGTTGGCATAAATCTTAGACTTCAAAAAACCCCAAAGAAAAAGGTCCATCGGCGTTAAGTCACATGATCTGGGCGGCCAATTCTGATCACCAGAAAGGGAAATTACACGACCAGGAAATGACTCATGCAGTAATTGAATTGTTTCTCGGGCTGTATGGCATGTGGCACCGTCTTGTTGAAACCACATGTCGTTCACATCCATATCTTGCAATTTAGCCACAAAAAAACTGGATTATCATGTCGCGATAGCGAGCACCATTAACTGTTATTGCCTTACCAGCCGCATTTTCGAAGAAGAATGGACCGATGATGCCTCCAGCCCAAACTCCGCACCAAACAGTGACACGTTGTGGATGCATTTGTTTCTCAACAATCACTCGTGGATTTTCTGAACCCCAAATGCGACAATTTTGTCGATTAACGAAGCCTTCAAGATGAAAATGAGCCTCATCGCTGAAGATGATTTTGTTCGAAAAATAAGCATCCACTTGTTGTTGTTCCATAATCCATTCAACGAACTCTCTTCGCTGTGTGTGGTCAGTAGGCTTCAGTTCTTGAGTCAATTGAACTTTGTAAGCATAAAGATGCAAATCGTTCGTGAGAATACACTGTAGAGAGCTTCTCGAAATGCCCAATTCAAGACCATGGTGCCGAATTGATGTTCCTGGACTCTCAGCAACACTCTTACGAACTGCTTCGATGTTTTCTGTTGAACGACTTGTTGAAGGACGGCCAGAGTGTATAAGATCACTAATTGATCCAGTTTCCTTGAATTTTTTAATTAATCTTTTCACAGTTGATGAAGTTAAATCACTATTCCGACCATATTTTGTACGAAAATTGCGAACTGTAGCTGCCAAACCTTTATTATTTTTAAAATATTGCTCAACAAAGAAAATGCGTTGTTCTTTCGTATAGCGTTCCATTTTTAATAACCGTGAACTGTCAGCTGTCACGCTGTCTTTTTTTTCCTCGTTGGCAACACTTTACCGCACAAATGGCGCTAAATTTAAATCTTGCCTGAATTTTGGGACACCCTATAGTATCGGCGATTTATAGGTAACTTTATTGTGAAGTTTGCTTCGATTTCGTGGGAAAGGTGTGTCTCTAATTTGCAATCACCATAAGTGGAAGAAGCTGTGCATTGGAGGAACAAAATATGTAATAAGCTTTTTGAGAAATTGATCACCCTTTCTTGCTTAGAAATGGTAATCCTATTCCTCTATGAATGCCTTAATATATAGATGGAATCTGTTCTTTTGTTATTCAGACAATTTCTGCACCTCCGTTTGTGGAGTCATCAGTCTTGAAATCATCGGATGTGAAATGAATTAGAGTGATGAGATACGTTACTTTGAAAGAAAAAAAAAAAGAAAAGAAACATAAATAATTTGTCAAATTAACTTCTTTCATAATTCCAATAGATAATTCTTTTTTTGTGTATTTCAAATTCTTAATTAAACAGCATTCTGTATTGTACGTGCATGAGTCCACAGGGAACAAAATCATTACCGTCTCTCACCCTCTAATAAAGTTCATTAGCCACCCTTTTCCTTGGTCCACATGGTCTTGCTTAGTTCCTTGCAGAGTGTGGGTTTATCGTCTTGTCGTACGACGTCCTCTTTTTCTTGGCACTTGGGAAATATTCAGTGCAATAATCAGTAGGTTACCATGGATACGGAGGTACCAAATTATAATGAAAGAGCAACCGAAGAACAAAATGGATCTGTTCCACATGCGGACATAATGAAGCGATCTGTATTGTAACTCTACTGAGAGATAAACGAAGGATGGATGTCCTTAACCGCAGAATTATATTAATGCTAGATGGATTTTATTCATATAACATAACAACATTAAATCCGAATAGATTTTGTTTATATTGTTCATTTATAACATAACAATAATCGAAACTACCCGAAAAACATTATTTAAAACATATTATTATTTAAAACATTGAAAGGTGTATATATACTTTTTTTCTTTTATTTGATGATTTCTCTATTTGTATATCTTTCTTATCATAATAAAGTTTATATTAATTTATTGTATAAAAAAAGTTAAAATAAAATTAAAAATATTTTAATTAACAAAAGTAAAGAAAAATAATTAATAAAAAAGTTACAACAAATAATATCTTGCTATTCCAAAATAATCTATACCAGCTACAATTCCTTTTTCGGGTCTTTGGTTACAAGGGTCACCCATATTAATTTGTAAATTAAATCTGAAATTAATCATTTTAAGTGTAATTTTGTCTTTTGGTTGTCATCATCTATTTATTCTCAGTTTAGTGCATAAAGTTTTGTGAAAGTATCATTCTTTTCTTCCCTCTCTCTCTCTCTCTCTCACACACACACACACACACACACACACACACACACACACACACACACACACACACACACACACACACACACACACACACACACACACACACACACACACACACACACACACACACACACACACACACACACACACACACGCACGCACGCACACATGCATGCACGCAAACTGACTCCATAAATAATTGTAAATAAGGAAGCATTCAGCAAACAGTGTGCCACACAATCAAAACGCCATTTTTCATAAGTGGCGGCTCCGAACATCTGACACTCATCATTAACGAGAAAAATTGTTCTAGAGAATGGAGGTGTGGCTGTAGTTGTGCTAATAAAATGACGAGGAATAGCTGTCGTTCATATTTTAAGCGCAATTTTTCCTTGATATACAAATAACATCAAGGAGTTATGGCATTTAATATAAAGAAAAGTGTAGAGAAAGGTGAAGACACACAAAAGAGTATTCAGAAAATTCCTGCATGTAATATATTAATAAAAAAATCCTCTAAAATATTGTTTTTGACAACGTCCATATTCAAGATCACAGCTGGGAAGGATATTATCAGGCACAATGGACTCTGACGAAATGTCAAAGGATCTTGACTTATTTTTATAGACTAAAAGTAGATTTGTTTGGACCATCTAAACAGAATTTGAAGGAGAAATATAATGTCCGGAGCTTTTTTATTTTTTATTTTTTCTTTAGGTGATGTTGGATTACGCTATCTCTCGGATTAGATAAGTGGGAACGTAGGTGAATGGAGGCCGCACCAAAGGTCAGGGAACAAAAACTCACGGCTCTGTCGAAAGTCACATCACTTTTGTTGATATTGATTCAGCACGTGTTGCAAGATTTGCATCTGATTAAAATGATGCCGAAGTTTTTATCACAAATCGATTGTGACATGCCAGTTGCTGTTTTTTTTTTTCTGAAGTGCCTTGCAACACGAAAATGAAATCTTATGTTTAGTGTCCGTGAAGATTATGTTTCTTTTTTTTATTCAAACCTGATCTTTTACTAGTTAGCCGATTAATTTTGAAGTTTGTGAGTTGGAATGGTTTAAATGAACACAACAGAAAACGCAACATCCTTCATTCTACACATTAACAAGGGTTAATGTGTAGAATGAAGACAGTTGAATGTATTATTCAACTGTCTCTCCATCATACCAGCTTTACTAATTCTGTTTATTTCCATATTTCATAACAGGACCTCCTAGATGAGTCTTTGATTCCATGGGGTCTTGGGTAATAATGATAATAACATAAATTTATTCAACTGTCTCTCCATCATATCAGCTTTACTAATTCTGTTTATTTCCATATGTCATAACAGGGGAGAATTCTCCTTGCTATGCTTGCTGCGCAAGCTCATTACTTGATAAAGAAGTAATATTTATTTGTTAAAATATAATATTTATTTGTTAAGAAATACATGCAATGGAATGCTTATTTATAAGCATTCCATTCAGGCTTTTATTTTTGTAGGCAGAAGACATTTTAAGCTTGCGTGGCAATAATTGAGCTTTGCGTTGTGTATCGAAGGCCGATGCTTGCTCGTCTAATCAAAGCTACCTTGGCATGCTCGGTCGTGTGAGCTTCCAGTTCCTCGCTACAGCACTGTGATTTCATGCGCGCGCATAGTCATTTCCGTTCCCTTCATGTCGTCTTAAACACAGGCCATACGCAGTCAAAGTAGCTCTAGCCAGTGAGCTTCAGCCAGCCTTTACAAGTGTGTGTGTTGCTTGGGAAAATGAAGTTACGACCAACTTTTTATGACGATGTTATTGACCAGTTCATAAAGAAGAACCGTAGGGTAGAATTTGTATTCAAGTAGCTAAATTGAAAAAGATAGAATATCATTTGTAAAATAAATGTTGTATTTCTGCTAATCAGACTTCAATCACACCTCTCACTCCCTTAATGATAACAAGAGCAAGCGTGAATTCAAGACCAGCATTCTCCCCCGCTTCGTAATAACAATCATTGTGAGAGGGGGCTGAATGTCGTTCCACAATTTGCTCATTGAAACTGAAATAAATTTGACCTGCCCTTCTTTGCAGCAATTATTTTTTATTCCACATTCATAGTTTTCATAAGTAAAAAAAAAAAGCTGTTTTCCATCGACTTTTGAAAGCATTATTGAATAATATAAAAGTGTCACTTCTGCTTTGGAAATAAACTTATTTTAATTCATAATCGGATTGAAAGGAATTAAAATGAAATTTGGAGAGAATGGTATTATAGCTATTGTTTGAATTTAATGTAATTATTATTATCAGCAATTAATTTGCAGTCTTAATGCACTGAAGCATTATCGTCATAGAAATGATTAAGGATTTGCATATTGGAATCCTTAAAAGCAGTTTAAGAATCTTTGTGTGTGTGCGTGCATGCACGATTAGAAAAATATGCATTTTTGTTTAAGAAAACATTACTGTGTAACAGGATTAAAGACTGGTTTTTACCAGTTTTTATTCCCGTTAGATAACTGAATACTTAATATTTGCCTACTTACTTATATTTTGATACTGGCAAAGAACACCTGTTTTGTTAACCTTTCCCCATTCAATTTAAATGATTGCTGAGCTCACATATTTTTCAATGCTAATAATGTCAATTCCTTCACGATATTTTCAATTTAATATTTCTGCATTCCTACATTTTTTTTGAAACTCAAATAGTCTCTAGCTTTGATCGACTGTTTTAATTCTAACCCAACCCTCAGATCCCTAACTTAAAACTGATTTAAACACTGAATTGTATACTACTGTTTTGGCTGATTACTCTCTTATTGACTGCTTCCTTGGACAGACGAGAAGGATACACAATAATATACTTCGATTTTGCAAAGGCTTTTGATAGATTCTAATATCCAACCTCATCCACTCCAGTTTGATAGTCAAACTGGAGTGGACGAGGTTGGATAAAAGATTGGTGCATTGGATTGGAGACTGTCTGTCTAATAGGTATCAACAAGTTGTGTATGGGGGAGTGATATCCAGGAAAAGGAAAGTTACTAGTGGTGTGCCTCAGGGGTGTGTTTTTAGGGCCACAACTGTTTAACTTAGAAAAGTTGTCTGAGAAGTAATAATTGATTCTTATAGATTTTTAGGTGCTGAGTTCAGAAAAAATAGTAAAAAAATTTCATCACCCACCAATTTTACCCACTGGCGAAGATTTGGATGGAGATATTCAGTTGTTTGAAGATGATGCAAAGTTGGGACGAACTATGAAGAGTAGAGAGGATGTTGTGGGCTTACAAGAAGACGAATAAATTGAGTGATTGGACACAGGAATGGGGATGTGAGTTCAATGTTGCGAAATGTAAGGTTTTAAAATTTGGAAAACAAAAATGGGATGCAGAATTTATACTTGGTGAGGATATATTGTCGGAAGTGGAGGAAATAAGACATCTTGGGGTGATAGTGGATAAGGATCTGAAATTTAGGGGGTATATTGCCAAAATTGTGAAGACGACACAAAGGCTTCTGGGAATGATGCAGAGGACATTGACTTGTAGAAGTTGAGAGATTCTTGTTCCATTGTATAAGACTTTGATTAGGCCACACATGGACTAATGTGCCCAGATTTGGTTACCTGGTTTTCGAAAGGACGAAGAGATGTTGGAAAGAGTCCAGAGATTACTGATTAAGGTAGTTTCTAACCTCTGGAATGTCGAATATGAGGAAAGATTGAGAAGATGCAATTTACAGAGTCTGGTGGATAGAGGAAGGGGAGATATGATAGAAACCTACAAGTTAGTAAGGGGTTGTTATAGGGTCAATGTTGGAGAGGTTCTGTAGAAAACACTGGGATATCAGGGGAGAACCAGAGGTCATCATTGGAATCTGCATAAAGAGGGAGTGAGCAGGGTAATGAGAAGCAGGATTTTTGCGTGCAGAGTTGTGAATGATTGGAATGTCTTGCCTGAGAGTATCGTGTCTGCAGAGAATTTGAGCGTGTTTATAAACATGCTCAAATTCTCTGTAGACATCTGCATTCTCTGCATACTGTGTTATAACACAGTATGATGAGCTGTGTGTTTGATAAAAAGACTCCCAGATGAGTCTTTAACTCCATGGAGTCTTGGGTAATAATAATAATAACATACATTTATTCAACTGTCTCTCCATCATACCAGCTTTACCAATTCTGTTTATTTCCATATTTAATTTGTCATCTTCACAAAAACGTTTTCCTAAGTAGCTGAAATATTTTACTTGTTCTGCATGTTCTATTTTCATAGTTTTGTACTTTATAATTGGTGACTTTCATACCAAACATAACAGTTTTCATTCTGTTTAGTCAAAAAATACTGCAGACTAGCACAGGAATTATTTAGGAGTGTGACATCACCCACATAAAGTAAAGTTCTAAGATTGATGCCTCCGATTCTGTTATCAGGTTTAATGCAACTTTATTTCACAACATTATAAATATATATGATAATTAAAAGTGGAGAGAGCGTATAAACTTTTCTCATACTTGATTTTACATTAAACCACCTTCTTGTAGTTCTCTCAGTTCTAACTACTGACTTACAACTTAAGTATAGATTATATATTGCTCAGTACAGTATAACTGCTGCTCGGCATATCGCTGTTATTTCACAACAGCGATATGCCGAGCAGTTGCTTCACAGAAGACTATGTGAAACAAGCCTTCTGTGAAGGCTTGTTTCATTAAACAGTGTTTCAAAGTAAATACTGCAGATTTAGAAAATATATATTTTTTAAAATTTACTCTTTACCATCTTTGATTATTCTTTCCTCACCAAGTTTTTCAACCGTCTCCCAAAGATGTTTTCACCTTCCAGATATTTATCTTTTATATCCACACCAACGTTTTTAGATGGCTTTAGTTAATTTTGTATATTAGTTCAGCTGTCTTACATTTTTCTCTCTGAGTCTCTCAGAGCAATTACTAACGAACTAGCTCGGAACTTAACGAATATGCTTTCTTCTTTTCCAGGATTTCCTCTTTGACTTCTTGCATCCATTATGGAGTCCTGATTTTACCTTGCAGACAACCTCACCACATTGCCCCCCCCCCCAGTTGAATATTTCTTTCATATTTGGCCATCACGACCACAGGGTTTGGTTCTAGATTCAAAACTCGTTTCTCATTTTCTTGAATAATATTTGTACAGTTGAGTTTACAGTTTACCTTTGAAAGCTGCTTGACTTTAATTATTTTTGAAACTTTCTTACATATTTGTCTTTTCAATATAAAAATTTATTTTCATCCCGTTTAAAAGTGATCATTACTTCAGTTTTGAGTCCCCCGCTTTGTAATTTTTTCTGATCCGGTCTGAACATATCAACGGCAGTCTAGTCAATAAGACTTTTATTTTAACTTGTGTCCTCTTTCCCTGTGAATTTTTGTGTATCTTAATGTTGAAACAAGGTGTTAGCAATGAAGAGTTCACGTCCCTAAAAGAATATTATTATAATTTTGTTAACTTTTTTTTACCTCAGATGCATTTCGTGCCCTGCTATAGGATAAACTAAGAGACTAATACTTTTAATGGGAAGTAACTATTTTTTTTTCTAATATACAGTCATCCCTTGAGTTACTTCCTTTCGAAGATACGTTCGTGATCCCATAAGGAAATAAATAACATTTTTGGCTCTCCTTTCGAACAAGACAAGCGAGCATAAGGTAAATCATGCACAGTGGCAACATCGCTTTCAGCGGCAACCTCTCTCGGCAGTCGGCACGTGACTTCAACAGTTCCTCTGTTGATTTCGTGTTGAAAAATGGATTATTTGTGTATTTATCATTAAATATTTCGCGATGTTTTGTGCAACAATAAACTCATAGAAAGTTCCCCTGAAGAGTTGACCCAACGAAGAATTGGGTCGAACTGGAGGAACAACTGTTGCAGAAGAGGAAAAAAACGAGAACAGGAAGAGGGAAAAGAGTAACATGAAGAGGTAGTTAAACAATTTACAGTGAAGGGGCTTGCAGAAATGTTCTCTGCAGTTAGCGATGCTTTCAAAATGGTCGAAGACATGGACCCCAATGTTGAACGCTGCTTAATAATAGAAAAGAAAGTATGTGATGCCTTTGCTTGCTATGAATAAATTTATGATGAAAAGAAGAATTAGGAATAAACAAAGCACGTTGGACATTTTCACCAAAAAAAAAAAAAAAATGTTACACCAGAGGAGTCACAGCCTGATCGTTCACATAGGGAAGGTAATGAAGATGCGATTGTGGAAGAAGATTTGGGTGATTATTCTCCTGTTTTATAGTGTCGGTAATACAGTAAAGTTTTATAATAAAGTTCAAAATTAAAATGACAGTATAATTATTACGGTTAAGTCCCTAACCCCTAGAACTCTGTTGATTTAATGTATCGACTTACGTCCTGCCGGATGGAATGGAACCCGGACGTAAGTCGAGGAATGACTGTATATATATGTGTGTGTGTGTGTGTGTGTGTGTGTGTGTGTGTGTGTGTGTGTGTGTGTGTGTGTGTGTGTGTGTGTGTGTGTGTGTGTGTGTGTGTGTGTGTGTGCATTTATATTAGAATTTTAGTGACTAGAAACACCGAGATAAGACAAAAACTTTAATTAAACTAGTTTCGTGAATGCCAACTTCTTCAGGTGTACATAATATCACAAAAAAACTGGAAAATTAGCAAGATAAAAGATGAACTTCTCATATCAACAAGTTAAGAACAACAACAGTCCACTTTGAACTGGCGTCAGCGTGAGGCGTTAGGCGAACTATCTCGAGAACGCCAAAACTGAATTACTGCGCTGTGTGAATCAGGTAAACTATAATTTAAATTACTGTTCATGTGTGAGTGGTTCGGAATTATTTCTTTCGATTCTAAGATTCTTCTTTCTAGTTCATCAGGGCACTTATGGATATTTGTAGTAAGATTCCAGTCTATTCTATCTGGTGTTGACTCTTCTATATTAGAGTTGGCAAATAAAAGGACATAACTGGAGAGGGCGCTTGCACGGGTTCTGTTGTAAGAGGTCACGGTGATGCTCTTCGAATCGTAGTAAGTTTGTGCAATAGAGAACTTACGTACTGCAACTGAATGTGTGCAATAGGGTTCGAGTTATCTTCTTGCCGAGGTCGGAGACGTGGGTATAGACGTTCAGAAATACTTCGAGGTGAGCAGCCGTTGTTTAAGAAAGTACTTTTGAGGTGGTGAAGTTCGATTTGAAGATCTTCTTCTTCTGAAATTAGAGATCTCGCCTGATGAGCCAGAGTGGTGATAATTCGGAGTTTCTGCGGAGGTAAGTGATGAGAGGAGGCATTTAAGTATCTGTCCGTGTCAGTTTTTGTTTCGAGAAATAGAAAATTTGAGACAATTAGGCATCCTAGCAATCTTTACATCTGTCATTATATACAGAAAACAGATTACCTTTAATCGTCATCATTTACATAGTCTTTTTCGAAGTAACTACTATGAGACACGATGCATTTGTCCCAACGTTGCGTCCACTTCTTAAACACATGTGAGAGTCCGTTTTTTGAGAGTTCTTTCAAAACCGCCTCCGCAGCTTTTACACATGCTTTGTTGCTTTCGAAATAGCGGCCTCTTAGTGGTTTCTTGAGCTGAGGAAACAGCCAGAAATCGCACGGTGCGAGATCAGGACTGTATGGAGGGTGTGATAGGATATCTGTGTTGTTCTTTTGCAAAACGTCCACTACACAACCAGCAATATGTGGCCTTGCATTATCGTGGTGCAATAAGAAGCCATTCTTCAGCAATGGACGCTTCCTTTTGACGTGCTTGATGATAATCGCTGCTGTGTTGATCATTGTCTCTGTGACGTTGAAGGTCTTCCCTCACGTTCAAGATCTTCCACATTTTGCCTTCCTTCCTTAAAAGTTTTATGCCAGCGAAAAACACTTGCCCTCGACATTGCTTCATCGTGGAAAGCTTCGCGTATCATGTTAAAAGTGTCCGATGTCGATTTTTGCAAACGCACACAAAATTTAATCGCACAACGCTGTTCCAAGGACGCTTCCATTTCGAAGACTGGTTGCACCTCGGAGGAGCGCCGATGAGCACTTGCGTTTAATCCTGTGACACTCTGGCACATCAGCCCGTATACGCCATGTATCAACCTCTTTTGTTAATACAGACAGCAACATTTCTTTATTCCACAGAAATTAATATTGTGATGAGTGGTTTCGCCACAGTAAAATTAGTCTTATTACTTATTGAACAGCCCACGTATATATGTAGATAGATGTATGATGCTATGCATTAAATGCATCTCCGCAAGGGGATGTGCTTTGCATTAGGGGAAAATACTAAGGAAAGTGATCGGAACTTACTCCACCTTAACCACGAGTTGCCTCAGAGTTGCACGACGTGCAGGCGCAAACTTGACTTACTTGGGAAAAAGGATTAAAACCTAGCTTATAAAATTGCTTGAGATCTTTAATATACTATATACCCAAGGTAAAAAACTATATATATATATATATATATATATATATATATATATATATATATATATATATATATATATATATATATATATATATATATATATATATAACGACAAAGCGAATTAGTAGCAAATCAGTGGCAAATGAGGAACAGGAAGTGAGGTTGTTCAATAAAACAGCTACAACTAATGTAGAAGGAAAGAATATCAACAACTGTTACTGTAGGATTGGATAAAAGCTGCACATAGATATAATCCTTCGTTTTCGTTATTTCATGCCGACAGGAAAAAAAAAAATATGAAGAGGCTGTAACATGGAAAGGGAGGGTTGTTTTCTGACACAAAATTAAACGTCATATTGATGATCATTTCTGACCTACACCCATTCTTGTTGATCATTTCAATATTAGGCATACCTTCATCAATATAATGAATTGGTATCGAACGTCTGAATCTAATGAGTATTTGTGATGTGTTGGTATGAGATGTTTATGACACTGATCCACTCAAGTAAAGGAATGTTTCATGTCCTCCTGGGATAAGAGGTACATGTGGACTTTCTACAAAACTCTCAGTGAGTTTCTAATAGACTAGTGACTTTGTCTATATAGAAATAAAAATAATAAATGAAATAACTCCTTTTATGTCTTTATTTCCCCAAATGGAGATAGCCAGCAGCTATTTAGAACTAACATATGGAAATGGGTTCGAGGCTAAACTCAACTATTGTTTACCTCATGCTCTGGTACATTCTTAGACTGTGTTTAAAGTAAAAACGATATCCAGATTATGTTTAGACCTACAAGATTATAAAAGAAAAAAACTGTTGTCGTTTCTCGTTTGCAATCTAACTGTTAGGACTGTACTAGCACAATCACAAACATTCCATGCCCACGGCGGGATTCGAACGCATAATCTGTTGGTTAGAGAGCGGATACGCAAACCATTTGAACAACAAACGCAGCCTGTTCGTAGGGACCAGTGAATAGATTAAAAGAGAAAAAGGTTTTCTCATGTTCACTTCACTACAACGCAAACGAGTCGTTTGTATGGGCGAAGAAGATGCGATCAAGTGAAGAGCCTGTTTCCTTAATGACCAGAAATAGCATCGTGTGGGCGTTAATCTGACCGCACCGTCAGTTGCAAGACGACAGAGCGACTGAACACACGATCGTATGTTGAGTGTATATACAGTACGTTTCGATTTCTGCATGTTACTCGTAAAATACCACATAATCCTCTGCACCCTTACATCTGACTATGTAAGGTTTTATAACCATAGATCGTGTATTACAATCCAACTGTGTCACGATTCTGCTTTAAAGTCTTCAAGTGGTAGATGATTTTTCAACCAACGTACCACTCATGTAGAAGCGTGAAATGGCATGAAAAACTTTTCTGTATATGTACAGAAATTTCTGGATTACGTGAAGCGGCATTTGCAAAGTAGTAATATGGTATCTGAAGAGTAATCAAAGTAAAACATTACACTAAGTTCTGTGTATTAAAAAAACCTGCTATCGTTTTTTATTCCTCATAGGAAGTAAGGGGGACACTGTTTTAGTCCTTTATAGCTTTTGGAGAGTGAGAGACAGTCAATATCCACCGTTAGCAAACAGAGATAGCTATCCTAAAGGCTATCACTAATTTTAAAGTCCATCTAGTGGAGAAAGTACGGCAGACAAGTACCGCTATCTCTTGGTCCATAACCTTCACGAAATATATTATTGTATTTAATGGCATATATATTATCTGTTTGAAGTTCTTTAAAAATTTATACTATCATAATGTTTTTATCGATTTTTGCCACATAAATACAACATAGTTTTTAATACTGCCAAAAATATTTATAAAGCACGTAAATTTTTGTATACATTTTAGTCTTTCACGATGTCAATAAAAAAGGTGATTAATAAATAAATCAGCATTAATTACATGGTTTTGTTTTTAATTCTAACGCAGTGTTAGTAAATTAATCTATATGTTTTTTAAAGACGATTGGGCATAGTCTTTAATGAGTGTACAATGGAGGTTCATACTATTTTAATATATTAATATTTTACTAATTAAAACCATTTAATAACTACTTTTTTGATACATTTAATTTATATTGCATGATACACCATTTCTTTCTTTATATAGTAGAATTATAAGAGATCCAGCATTTTCTTTTCATTTGCGTATTTAGAAAATATTGTATTTCATTTCTTAATTTTAATTGTTACTGGGATAAGCTTTCTAGAAAAATTGGCTGCATCCGGTGAGTTTTCATAGCTGGCATTATGAATAAAATTTGTTTTTGCTGATAATAATGTAGTAATAATGATTATATTGTTAACATAATCTTCCATTGTGAATATACATAATATATATTGAATATATATTGAATAACTCTGATATATTTCTTTCTAGTTGCTGTTGTGGTATCGTTCGTAGTGTGTTGGTTACCATTTCATTGTCAGCGGTTGATGGCCATCTATGTCACCCATCCAAATTCTGCTACTGTGCTGATCTACACCATACTCACGTACATATCTGGCGTCACCTACTATTTAAGCGCCACTATCAATCCCATTCTTTATCAACTAATGTCTTTAAAATTTCGACAAGCCTTCAAGGACACCTTTGGTTTTGTCTGCACATGTCTTCGACCAGTATCCAATTCCGAAATGGTTACTTTCACCGCATTGGTCAACGCCACTGAATACTCCCGGATAACCTACGGTCGACGTATGACACTTTCAAACGGCCAGTTCAATTCTTCTTCCAGGAAGTCTTTTGGCAGTTTATTAGGACACTTGCACCAAGCACCAGGAATCGTCTCAATCACTAGTGGATCTACTCAGAATTTGGATGAAAAATTTAAGAATTCCCGTGAGAAAGTTCGTACATACAGCACATGAATTTTGCAACAAAGAATTGGTTCTTAAGGATTGCTCAAATATTTGCAACTTTTTTCCTTTGATTAACAGCATTATCTAATACACCGTGGGAAACAAATAATTTTAAATATATTATGCTATGTAATGTCTATTAATTAACTGAATTTATCATTATTTTTTGTGGAAAACTGTTCACTTTCAATATTATCGAAATGTATTTTATTTCAATAAAATTGTTTGATTGTTCTTTGTAATAATCGTATTTATTCGAAATAGTCATTTCACGTTCTATGCCACTTTTTAGATAAATACTGATTTGTAGCATATTTGTAGCGAATTGCTCTAAGGTGGAGATCCCACCGTAGAGCAATTCGCCTTGCTTTTTTTTTTTTTTTTTTTAGTAGATTGTCTATAGCTCTCGAATTGCTCTAATAGCACTGGGAGCAGGGGAAGTAAGAAGCGAGAGAGAGAGAGAGAGAGAGAGTAGAGGAAAGAAGAGTATAAGACCAGTCTACAGATATCATATACCAAGTGTATGTTGTAGGAAGTAAGATCGGGTCTAGCTTTGGTATCTCGGGTTGGCCATGCTACTCACCAATGTATTCCTAAGATCGGAGATAATCAATACATTCTACAAACATAAAAATATACATAAATATACATGGTGGGCAACAGGACAAAAATCAATAATGGACTGCTTTATAGCAAATGAAAAAGCAGCAAATCTCTTCCTAGACGTTAAAGTCAAAAGAGGGCTAGAAATAGATACAGATCATCCTGTAGTGCAGGCAAAGTTAAGGTTTTCTCCAAACTAGTTACAAAAAAGAAACCAGAGGAACAAAATCTAATTACAAAGGAAAACTACTAAAAGATTTAAGTATAATAAATTTATACAAACAGAGGATTCATAACTATTTAGCAAAAATATAAGAAAAAAAAGTGTTGTAGACATAGATGTCCCCAACACTTTTTAATATTTATGTTAATGAAATATTAATAAAGTGGAACACCTTAAATAACCCAGGTATAGAAATTTCTCGAAATAAAAAATACGCTGTTATTTGTAGATGATCAGATAAGGTAGACAATTTACAAAGAGCAATATATAATTTAAACATTATAGTAGAACAGTTTAGAATGAAAATTTCCATAGATAAAACTAAAACAATGGCATTTTGTGGACAAACTCCAGTTAGAAGTAAAATAGTTATTAAGAATAAAATAACAGAACAGATAAATTCTTTCAATTATCTTGGATGTGAAATATCATGAAGGAGAAAAAGGCATAAAATTAAAAACTTCAAACTTTTCACAGATTATAGGCCTGATAAATAGAAACACGCTTGAAAATATACAATACAGTACTTGATAAACAAAGAATAAAAACAAGCGAAATGAGATTCATGAGAAGAACTACAAAAAACAATTATGAACAAGATTGGATAGAATATTTAAACTGAATGGCCAACACCCGACATCCTAAACAAATACTAAAATATAAGCCAATTGGGAAAAGAAGGAAGGGGTAGACCTCAAAAAAAGGATATTAGAAGGATAATGAGACCGGAAGAGACCAGTATGGGGTATACCCCTAATTAGCATTATGATGATGATGATTGTCTTCAGGCTTTAGTGGACCGTGCACCTCTGCGTAAGCGAATCCTTATACGGCACCGTATGACCTTTCGAAATCTAGCCAGGGAACACGCAGACTACGAAGTGTGTGTGTGTGGGGGGGGAATCAATTCAAATATCCTATACAATTAATAAAATATAAAGTAGTTGGAAAGAGAAGACCTGGTAGATCTCAAAAGAGGATATTAAATGGATAATGAAGCCGGAACAGACCAATATGGGCTATATCCGTAATTAGCGTTATGATGATGACGCTGATTTGTATTTATGCTAATAGAATGATTGAACTCGTATAATTGCGATGACGCAAGCCAAAATTACGCCACGAGGACAGTACATTATGTCTATAAAACGTGTGTTTTCCCATCTGTGTGTTTTACATTTGATGTCGTTCCAACTTACTCATTTTAAATGAAAAGTCCTTAAATAAATAAATATTTAAGGAAAAAATTGAAAAAAAAAATGTATATATAACCCAATGTTGATCCACTCAATCTCACGATACCAGCCACCTCCATTTGAGACCGCCTAACTTACCTTCAATCGAAGAACCCTGATAATGGTTTTCGCGTCCTAGACAGAATTTGAACCCATATCTTTGTAAGTGAAGAGCTACGGAGGATCGTTATAGGAGGTGTATCCGTAGCTAAGTGAGTATCAACGATTGTCTACGGTAGAAAGACCTGGGACGAATCTTATCTAGAACGCAAAAAAGCAGTTGAAATAGTTTTTTTTTTCTTTTCATTTTCTTCATCTTTAAACTGAGCGCAACTTAGATAGTCTTGTATGAGTGGAAGAGCTTTTTCCCTGCTGAAAACTCCGATTTTTCATCTCACAAATCAGACGAACTGGCCAGAGAATGTACTCTGAAATTCCAAACGACAACAATTGAGATCATCAGCAACAGACACTCTCATAAACGAAAGCCATTATTAGTATTTTAAATTCTTTAACACAAAACTTTATTGTAAATTTTAATTCTTTTTTTGTACAAAATCCTTAAACAGTTTGAAATATCTCCCCTTCAGCTGTTGGTTATATTTTTATTTTGAAATCTTCCGCAGCATTAAGCGGTATTTTTTAGACCACAATTTCCATAATCGGCGAACAGCTGGTTGTAATGTCATCTATTTTCATTGAACTAGTTATCAGCGTTAGCTTGCCTCTGAGCTTTCGCTTGCCTTTCTGTGCATGCTTTCCCCTGAAGCCCAACTCCATAATCGGATTGTGAAGGGCTAATGTAATCCATGCATGTGACCTTCCTGAGTGGGAATGGCCTCAGGAAAAACATTTTAAGTATCGATAAAGTAAACGGAGTCTTCATAAGCGACAGTTTATGACAACAAAAGAGTGCCAACTGTTTCGAAATAAATTATGGAAAAATAAATAATAAAGAAACTAAAATATTCTGTTTTCTTATTTATACTTGACAAAGATTTTCACTATATTAAAATGCTTACAAAAAAAAAAAAAAACCCTAAATTCTGATTATTTATTCTGTCTTTTATACGCGCATAAAAGCTGTCCCATCCCACATGTTCATCGACTGAAAATCTTTCTTACGTTGGTCTTGCTACAATGTATAAACACAATATCCCTTGTACGTCAATTTATTGTTATCTGTTTTCTCTTGTTCATCGAGCTACAGCTCCAAGCTTATGGCTGTTTTGTTCGTGTAGCCTTTCGCGGCAATTCCATTTCATCAGTGGCATAGTTGTGGATGCCGATGTAAAGGAGTTGCCCGGAAGTGAGCGTAAAATGTAGCAAGGAGTTCCCGCTGTTCAAATGAAATTACTGAGTTCGCTGTTCGCATATTTTAATCTTTGATGCCAATAGACACAGCTTAAGTGCATTTCCAGTAAATTTAAATGAATCATGAGTTTGCAGCTAGAAGACATGTTTGGCTAAAAGACATTATCTCGCTGTTTCCAAATATTATTCAGAATATGACATTAATTCAAAATTTTCTCCATTAGACATATAAAGGATCCCTTTCTCATATGAATTATCTCTTTTCATTTGATTATTCTATTGTTTCCATAAATCTTTTTTTTTCCCGGCAAACCCTTTCTCAAACTTAAATTTATATATTAAACTTTAAGTCATTCGCATTATTTTTTTAAAATTATGATACGCGACTTTGCCTTTTTTCTTACATCTCTGTCTGTCTGTCTTTTTCTTTATTTCTTTCTGTCACTGGGTGGAATATTATAAAATGTTGTATTCAACATATATATTTGAAAATGGTTTCAAATTGGATCACTTAGGAAAATTATTCTGAAAAAAAAAGTACGTGAAATTTCCATGGTGTCCAAGGACTCAATGTGGGAGGATACTCTACTTTAGTTCACTCATTGTACACCTATCATTCAATCCTTTGTCTACTGCACATCTCTCTCTCTCTATGACTTACAGTAGCAAGCTGATTATTCCGTACAATCACATTTTGCTATTTTCAAATTTCATATTTTAATTAAAATTTTAATTTCGCAAAGAAATAAATACCAAAATTAAACTCCAACTTTGCCTAATAATTTATAAGTGTTCCTCTGTTCTTAATAACTTATTAAGAACAGAGGAACATTATTAAAGATATTAAGAATTAATTCGTTTAGGCATGGAACCTACCAATGTACAACACATTTTTCGTATTTCTGCATCTCGAAACCATATTTTCATAATGGATTGTATTAAGTTATCCTTCTATCACAATTTAATTTTCAAAGTCTCATTTTTCACTATGGCCCACACATTTTCTATGGGTTAATGTCAGGGGAGTTACCTGGCCACTGAAGCAATTGGATGTTGTGATTTTTGAGGAACTCTTTCACTTTTTGAGGTGGCATTGAGCAAGATCCTGTGGGAAAATAAGTTCTTTGTCTTTCTGGATCTCTAGGACCACTGTTTTCTCCAATAGTTTTATGTATTGGTCACTTTTCATCACATTGTCAACAGGCACAAGTGATCCTGGACCACGATGTGTAAAACATTCGCAGAACATCTTTTTTTGGGGGGTTTTAGGAGCTTGTTGAAAGTTTGCGCGAGAATTCTTCTCAACAATCGCTGATTTGCGAACAAAGATACTCGCTCTACTTGGACAAAGAAAAGGCTCTCATCTGAGAATATGACCTTCTTCCACTTCTCAGCAGTTCAATCTTTGTACAATATTGTCCACTGGAGCCTTTTTTTCTGCATAGCCTTCAACAGTTATTTCTTTTTTGGTCCGTGAGCTGCCAATAGCTCCGTGAGCTCCCTGCTAATAACCTTTGACAGACTGTAATGTTAGAAACATTAATCCCACTAGCTGCCGTCTCTATTTAAGTCGACGGCAGATAATCTTGGATTCATTTTGCTTTTCTTAACTAGTAAACGATCTTAAGTGCAGTTTTCCTTTTCCCCCTACATTTTCCTTTTGTGTCAGGAGAAAATGTACCTGTCTCCCCAAACCAACACCACACTCATTGACAATTTGTCTTTGAGTCATGGATGTGTGATAAGAAAGAGTACATATTTTTGAACGCTTTCTTGGAGATGTATCCATTTTATAGATACACAAAATGAACTAAACACTACAAATGTCAATTGGTTTACACTATTAAAAACGCACAACATTATTAATAAACGGTAGAGAGATTTAAAACAGGGGTCGGCAATCGGTGGCCTGCATGCGGCCCAAACTTGCATTTTTGGCGACCCTACTTACACGGCATGTGACCCGTATGTTGAATTATTTAAATATTACATTTTATAATATGAATAATAAATTAAAAACAATTTTATACCTATACTTCGTGATATCGCAGTGAAACGTGGCACGAGTCAACCTTGTGAGTCGTCATGAGTGAGGATAACAAAGGCGACTTCATCCGATGACAACTGAGATTTTGGCGCACTTTTGCAGTCGCGTTCCTTGGTCCGTCTTTTAATATAATTTAATAATTCAATAACATCAACTATTATTTTCAGAGGATATATATTTGTTAAAAATAATTTCAAAAAATGGGTTCAAGAAAACGTAAAATTGCAGTTGAAGGAAGAAGGTTTAATGATGAATGAACAGCAAGTACTTCTGAATTGAAATTGGAGGTAAGCCCCTTTGTCTTACTTGTCATAAAAGTGTTGCTATTATGAAAGAATATAATATCAGACATCATTACGATAATGAACATGAAAGCTAATACACGGATTCAAACCGTGAACTTGCAAAAATTCAAATTAATAAATTACAAATATCTTTGACTGCTCCGCAAAACATATTTAAGAAGCAAAGTATTAATAATGAATCGGTTGTTCGTACTAGTTATGTCGTAGGGAAACTTGTTGCGAAAGAAGGATGATAGTAGTAGTCCGGCCACTAGTGACAAAATCAAGATCAAGATAAGATAAGGAATCGTGACGTGATTGGTTGATAAGAATATGAAGTCATTGTGGGCGTGACGTCATGAGATTGAAATGTTTGGAATTTCCCTGGTGGCATATTTGTCAGTGAGGTGAGTTCATGTGTTTTGGTTTGCATATGGGATTATGGGTAATGGTAGAGATAAGGATTCGTGTTGTGATTGGTGGTGCACTAGTAACAAGATCAAGATCAAGATAAGATAAGGAATCGTGACATCGATGTGTGTTGTTATGAGATGCAGATAAATAACGTCATTTGTTAGCTGTAAATAAGTGACGTTATCATTTTGAATGGAAAATGGAGATATATTAGTGGATAAGGAATCATGCTGTGATTCGTGGGACGCTTCTGACCAGATCAAAATAAGATAAGGAATTGTGACGTGAATGTTTGTTGTTATTGATTTTGGAATGTTTGGTATTTCACTAGACCCCTTCTGTCAGAAACATCACGTGGTGTTTTTGGTTCGTTTAATACCTTGTGGGTGATATTTAGAGATAAGAATCGAGATGTTTTGTGTTTGGAAATTTCTGGGGAACATATGTCTCTCTGTGATATCACATGGTGTTTTGGTTTGGCTATGGAATTGTGGGCGATGTTTTTGAGATAAGATATCTGGAATTTTCCCAGGGTGACACACATCAGTCATTGTCGTCATGTTTGGTTGTCTATAGATGGGTGTACTAATTTTCGAATATATTTTGGAGTATTTCTTTCCTGTTAAAGGGTGGGAATTCTTAGAGTAGATTCGTGATGGCAGTAGTGTTTAGGCTTTTCTAAATAATTTAATTATATGATGATGTCCCTCAAACACACACTTTTTTTTTCCATAGCTCATCCATATTTTCTTCTATATTCATATTCTACTTCAAATTCATATTTTATTCATAATTCGTCCGAATATTTTGATTTGTCGAAATTAAGAGCTTAAAGTTCAATAAATAAATAAATAAACAAATCGTGTGGGAATTCACGGTGTTAAAGGGTGGGAATTCTTAGAGAAGAGTAGAGTCGTGATGGTGGCACTGTTTCGAAGTTTTCTGAATAATTTAATTACATGCTAATATCACTCAAACATACAGTTTTTTTCTTCTAGAGAAGACTGTACTAATTTTCCAATACATTTTGGGGTATTTCTTTCCTGTTAAAGGGTGGGATTTCTTAGTGTAACTCGTGATGGTGGTAGTGTTTCGAGCTTTTCTGAATAATTTAATTATAATGATGTCCCTCAAGCACACACACACACACACACACACACACACACACACACACACACACACACACACACACACACACACACACACACACACACACACACACACACACACACACACACACACACACACACACACACACACACACACACACACACACACATACACAATAGACATGAAAACTCGCTAATGTGTCCATGTTGAAACTCTAATAAGTACCTATGATTATTCTTATGAAAAAAAACTATTCAGTATTAGAATTATGCTTACCAAAAACATACGAGCAGTCATTATCGAAATTACAGTTATCTATTGTTACGTTTAAGTTAAAAAATTTTAACTTACATTTCTTTCAAGTGATGAGAACATCTTGGTACTATCAAGGTTTTCTGAATATTAAAAATTGTTGATTTTTAACATATATTCACAGCACAGAACACAAACACAAGTCTGAAAATCCACTTGACGTTTTCATTATAGGTTTTACTTTTAAAATTCAGTTAACTACATATTATAAACAGAATAACTGAGAAAATAAATAAATAAATTGTATGTGAATTATTTTCCCACACTGTTAATTTTCATTAGACTTGTTTGTAGATAACTGAGTGACTCATTTCCGGTCAGTTATCGTTCTTTTCATAGCCGTATAGCGGTTTCTTCAAAGGTAAAATTTTTCCCAGGGTTGTGTATTAGTCAAGCTTTCTGATGTGACTAATGTTTACACTAGTGTTAGGTAGCAAAGGTTTTCAATTGACCTCATGTGATGATCAGAACTAAGTTGTTAGAATCAATTCCTTTCCTAGACATATCATGGTTTCTTCAAAGGTAAATTTTCCCAGGATTATGTATTACTCAAGATTTCTGTTGTGACTAATTGTTTCGAGGTGATACAGGAATTGATTACACTACTGATGGGTAGCAAAGGTTCGCAATTTGACCTCATGTGATCGATGAGAACTAAGTTAATGTCACATGTTGTCTTTATTGGTTTTCCATTGGTTCTGATTTTTTATAAATAGACTAATGGTCTTGCTGCTTCCATATGTCTTTCTAGTATTTGTAATAGTTGTATGCATTCAGAAGTTTGTAGTTCCAAAATGAGTTTTTCTGGAGAAAATGTCAGTTAATTTTATGTCATTTTTATAGCAATGGCATTTGAAAATTTAACATTACTTGAATTTTTAGTGAATACATTAGCGAATTTTGTCTATAAAGTTATGATGTGGATTTTGCAAGGGAAAATTAAAAAGCATGTTCATGATTTTCAATCTGTTTTGTGTTAAGTGAAATCCCATAAGTTATTATATATATATATATATATATATATCATTATATATAAAGATATTGAGTGTGGTTATTTAGTAATATTGTGATAGTGAAACCATCAGGTAGTGTCAAAATTGCAAAAAACATTATGATGAGTAACATTTCATGGAAATACATCAAACTGTTTCATGTTTTGTGAAATGTCCATAAAACGTTTTTTCAATTTTTTATTTTTATTTTTTGGTTGTTAGGATTTTGGGGAAAAATTTTGAGGTCTGATGTTTAGTAAAATAGTGTTAGTAAAAACATCATGAGGTAGTGTCGAAATTGCAAAATCACCTTATGATTTTTTATTTCTAAAAAATATTTCTGAAATCTAGAAAGTATTTTTTTTTTAATAGTGATCATCCGTTATTCGTTTTGTTGATGGTGATTGGAATATTTTTAATCATCACCCCATTTTTGCAGAGGTTGATTTGCCAGGAGAAAATGAACAAAGCACAGGACGTGGTGTTAATCCTCATGTAACAATCGCTGGTGTGGCTGGAGGAAGTCGCGACCCCCCAAAAATTTATATAATTTACATTCAGTTTCTGGATGTGAAACTAAACTCTCTACTTCTACCATTGAACTCTCACTCTACAGGGACTTTTATACTATTTTGGTGGCCTGGTCACGTAATTATATCAAGTATCAAACTCGTCAATTGGAGTATCAAATTCGATTCCATGATCTTGAACTGTTTTCACAAGAGTATTTTTTTTAAATATTTCGAGATATGCTTAATGAGATCATTCAGCGTTTATCGAGTTCAGGAACTTTTTCTCACATTCGGTTGGGCATTAGTGCATCCAGTTTAGAAAGCAATATTAACTTACCCTTTATGTTGCCTTCTGAAATAACTATCCAATTTCAGAAATATTGTTTAGAAATAAAAAATCATAAGGTGATTTGGCAATTTTCACACTACATCATGATGTTTTTACTAACACTATTTTACTAAACATCAGCCCTCAACATTTTTCCCCAAAATCCTAACAAACAAAAAAAAATAAAAAATAAAAATACTGTAAAATAAATATTTTGTGGACATTTCACGAAACAGTTTGAAGTATTTTCATGAAATGTTACTCATCATAATGTTTTTTTGCAAATTCGACACTACACGATCGTTTCACTAACACAATATTACTAAATAACCGCATTCAATATCTTTTCCCAATTCAAAAAAAAAAATATATATATATAATGCCTTATGGGATTTCACTTAACACAAAACAGATTGAAATTCATGAACATGCTTTTTAATTTTCCATTGCAAAAATCACCTTATAACTTTATAATCATTATAGAACAAAATTCGCTAATGTAGTCACTAAAAATTCAAGTAATGTTAAATTTTCAAATGCTATTGCTATAAAAATGACATAAAATTAACTGACATTTTCTCCAGAAAAACTTTGTAGTTCATTTTGGAACTACAAACTTCTGAATGCATACAACTATTACAAATACTAGAAAGGCATATGGAAGCAGCAAGACCATTAGTCTATTTATAAAAAATCAGAACCAATGGAAAACCAATAAAGACAACATGTGACATTAACTTAGTTCTCATCGATCACAGGAGGTCAAATTGCGAACCTTTGCTACCCATCAGTAGTGTAATCAATTCCTGTATCACCTCGAAACAATTAGTCACAACAGAAATCTTGAGTAATACATAATCCTGGGAAAATTTACCTTTGAAGAAACCATGATATGTCTAGGAAAGGAATTGATTCTAACAACTTAGTTCTGATCATCACATGAGGTCAATTGAAAACCTTTGCTACCTAACACTAGTGTAAACATTAGTCACATCAGAAAGCTTGACTAATACACAACCCTGGGAAAAATTTTACCTTTGAAGAAACCGCTATACGGCTATGAAAAGAACGATAACTGACCGGAAATGAGTCACTCAGTTATCTACAAACAAGTCTAATGAAAATTAACAGTGTGGGAAAATAATTCACATACAATTTATTTATTTATTTTACTCAGTTATTCTGGTTATAATTTGTAGTTAACTGAATTTTAAAAGTAAAACCTATAATGAAAACGTCAAGTGGATTTTCAGACTTGTGTTTGTGTTCTGTGCTGTGAATATATGTTAAAAATCAACAATTTTTAATATTCAGAAAACCTTGATAGTACCAAGATGTTCTCATCACTTGAAAGAAATGTAAGTTAAAATTTTTTAACTTAAACGTAACAATAGATAACTGTAATTTCGATAATGACTGCTCGTATGTTTTTGGTAAGCATAATTCTAATACTGAATAGTTTTTTTTTCATAAGAATAATCATAGGTACTTATTAGAGTTTCAACATGGACACATTAGCGAGTTTTCATGTCTATTGTGTATGTGTGTGTGTGTGTGTGTGTGTGTGTGTGTGTGTGTGTGTGCTTGAGGGACATCATTATAATTAAATTATTCAGAAAAGCTCGAAACACTACCACCATCACGAGTTACACTAAGAATTCCCACCCTTTAACAGGAAAGAAATACCCCAAAATGTACTGGAAAATTAGTAGTCATCTTTAGAAGAAAAAAACTGTATGTTTGAGTGACATTAGCATGTAATTAAATTATTCAGAAAACTTCGAAACAGTGCCATCATCACG
Organism: Typopeltis vanoorti; assembly: GCF_054136105.1. Lineage (NCBI taxonomy): Eukaryota > Metazoa > Arthropoda > Arachnida > Uropygi > Thelyphonidae > Typopeltis > Typopeltis vanoorti. The sequence goes on from NC_143572.1 coordinate 29,084,643, forward strand.
ACTCTACTCTTCTCTAAGAATTCCCACCCTTTAACACCGTGAATTCCCACACGATTTGTTTATTTATTTATTTATTGAACTTTAAGCTCTTAATTTCGACAAATCAAAATATTCGGACGAATTATGAATAAAATATGAATTTGAAGTAGAATATGAATATAGAAGAAAATATGGATGAGCTATGGAAAAAGAGTGTGTGTTTAAGGGACACCAGTATATAATTAAATTATTCAGAAAAGCTCGAAAAACTGCTGCCATCACGACTTTCTCTAAGAATACCCACCTTTTAACAGGAAAGAAATATCCCAAAATGTATTGGAAAATTAGTACACCCATCTATAGACAACCAAACATGATGACAATGACAGATGTGTGTCATCCTGGGAAAATTCCAGATATTTTATCTCAAAAATATTGCCCACAATTCCATAGCCAAACCAAAACACCATGTGGTATCACAGAGAGACATATGTTCCCCAGAAATTTCCAAACACATAACGTCACGATTCTTATCTCTAAATATCACGAAACACACCACGTGATGTACCCGACAGACAAGGGCCCCAGCGAAATTCCAAACATTCCAAACTCAATAACAACAAACATTCAAGTCACTATACCTTATCTTATCTTGATCTTGTCATTAGTGTCCCACCAATCACGACACGATTCCTTATCCACTAATATATCTCCCTTTTCCATTCAAAACGATAACGTCACTTATTTACAACTAACAAATGACGTCACTTATCTACATCTCATAACAACACACACCCACGTCAAAATTCCTTATCTTATCTTGATCTTGATCTTGTCACTAGTGCACCACCAATCACAACACGAATCCTTACCGCTACCATCACCCATAATCTCATACGCGAACCAAAACACAAGAACTCACCTCACTGACACATATGCCCCCAGACAAATTCCAAACATTCCAATCTCATGACGTCACGCCCACAATGACTTCATATTCTTATCAACCAATCACGTCACGATTCCTTATCTTATCTTGATCTTGATCTTGTCACTAGTTCCCGGACTACTACTAGTGTTATACAGATTCAGAATTTATTAAACGACGTTCATTAGCTGAAAATGAACAAATATGCTCAGAAAAGAAGACGTTATTTCAAAATATTAGTTATCTGCCAGGACTTGTACAAGGCGAGTAGAAGAAATCGGTGTCAATTTATTTGAGCAGCTTAAATTTAAAGCAAAATCACTTGAGTGTTATGCACAGGCAATGGTGAAGTAACAGACACTGCGCAGTTAATGATGTTTATTCGGGGCATCGATAATGACTTTGATGTTCATGAAGAATCGGCCAGTTTTTGTGGTTGAAAAGGTACTACAACCCCCAATGACTTGTACATAAAGGTAAAATAAACTATTGATTCTTTAGAATTGGACTGGAAAAAAATTATATTGTGGCAACCAATGGTGGAAGAAATATCCGTGGCTCTAACACCAGTGCAGCAGGTCGAATTTGTGCGAAATTACAAAATTTAGGTTATGATAATCCAATGGTGTTCCATTGCATCATTAATCAGGAAGCACTTTGTAGCAAAATTTTATCATCAATGAAAGACATTATGGACATTGTGATATCAACTGTAAATTAATCTGACGCAACGGTCAGAAACACTGCCAATTTCAAGAATAATTGATAGAAATAGAATTGGAGTATGAGGATGTTATCTACTACTCAGGTGTTAGAAGGTTAAGCAGAGGTGCTCTGCTAAAAAGATTTTTTTTAATTTATGTGAAGAAATAGATATTTTCATGACGGAACACGAAAATACTGTCCCACAACTATCGAGTAAAAAATGGATTACATCTCTTGTATTTATGGTAAATATTACAACGTACCTTAATGAACTTAATTTGAACCTGCAGGGCCAAGGTAAATTACTAGCAGAACTGTTTTCTGACATAAAAGCTTTTGAAGGCAAACTATGTCTGTTGAAGAAACATATGATGGAAGAAGATCTACATCAATATATTTGTTGCAAATTTACATCTACAGTTGAATGGCAAACATAAAAGGAAATTTTTTTGTTGATACTATTGAAGATTTAGAAACGGAATTTTCAACAAGATTTGTGGATTTTCATAAAAATAGCATCGAAATGCGATTATTTTTGAACCCTTTTTAATGTCGACATTGATGAAGTACCAAACCAACTACAGATGAAAGTTTTGGAATTACAACAAAATGAAACATTAAAGAACGCTTAAAGAACGCATTTTCGTTAGCAAATGTCCAAACATTTTATTGATGCTTACCAAAAATATTCGAAGGATTAATCAGTTTTGCAAAGAAGACGATAGTGGCATTTGGAATCACATACATTTGCAAACAAGCATTTTCTGCCATGAGTTTTAGAAAAAATATTTTTTCTCGACTGAATGATGAATATTTGCATGCTTAGATTCGAATTTGTGCCTCAGGTTATAAAGTGGATCTAGGTAATTTGGCTAAGGGAAGACAATCAGAAAAGGCACATTAATCTGGAAGACACACATATTGTGATCCATAACCATTTTCCTTTGTTTTTAGGTAATAATAATTTTTTATCGAGTTTTATTTTCATGCTTGTTTCATATCTCGTACTTTAAATACTTCTGTTTGTCAAGATTGATATCATAAAAATTGATAACTTAAGTATTTTTTTTCACTCATTATTTTCTCTTAATTAAGCGCTTGCAGCCCGATTATTAAAAATAAAAGTTGAACGTGGCCCGCGAGTCTGAAAAAGTTGCCGACCCTTGATTTAAAACATGCAGCACTCAATCAAAATAGCGAAGCAAAACCAGAACTAAAGACTTGACGAAAATTCAACTTGTTCAGATTAATTTGTTCGCTACTGTACATATTACGGCATCTACGTTGTGTACATTGCAAAGGTTGCGATAATGAGTTTCTCTATACAAAAATGTGTGTTTTAATCGTTTACTTGGTCAAGTTTCAGTGACGCTTCGGAGACGCACACAAGTTGTTCTGGATGTTATTTGAATTCCCAATTGGGAATATTTACGAAGATTCGTAAAGCCCTCCTAGTTTTCGTTTCGTCTCTCATTTGCAGACAAAATATCGAAATAATAGAAATCACTTAATGAAATTTGACTTTAGGATAAAGATAAGTACGTTCTGTACAAACCTTTAAAAATGGTTCGAGGTTCAACTCCACAGAAAATAGTGGAAGCCAAAATCTGTAAATAAATAAATAAAAATAGAAAAAAATTGATAATTGATTTCAATTCATATTTGAAAAATTTCAACAGTTGTGCCTATTATTTATATTAAGATAAACCCGATTTTGTGAATAATCAGTACTAAATATACAATTCAAAAATTCAACTATCAAGGTTTTCCCTCTTTTCTTACTAAACCTAAAGCGGTGGAACTTTAAGAACACCTAGAATGAAGCTGAAACCGGAAGAAATTTTTTTAGTTATTCTTTTTTTTTCCTGCGGCTTGGAAAATCGATGTCAGCTGTTGTTTGCGTCATAAAAAACTTCCAGGAAGAATTCTTTGAAGAATTCCACTTTCCCGTAAAACTCGTTGAGTTAAGGTAGAGCTGGTAAATTGCAAGCACGATTTTGATCCATGAAATTAAATAAAAATCGATTTCAATCATACATTTCCACTCCACATATACAGGGTGCCCCAAAATTCACGCAAGAAGTAATTTTGATAGAAAACACAAGTTTTTAATTAAAAATTGTAATTTCTTATTGATTCATAAAGTATACAGTATAGGGTTATGCATGATATAGCATATCGGGTAAATGGCCTCCAGGGCATTGCGGGAACATACGCAGTCTTTTGTCGAAATTTTTCATGACCGTTTTGCATAAATGTGGCTGAATTTCGTTGATACAGCGCTCAATTTCCTCCTTAAAGGCGTGGGTGGTCGTGGGCTTGTTGGCATAAACCTTAGACTTAAAAAAAAACCAAAGAAAAAAGTCACATGATCTGGGCGGCCAATTCTGATCACCAAAACGGGAAATTACACGACCAGGAAATGACTCATGCAGTAATTGAATTGTTTCTCGGGCTGTGTGGCATGTGGCGCCGTCTTGTTGAAACCACATGTCGTCCACATCCATATCTTGCAATTTAGGCACAAAAAACTGGATTATCATGTCGCGATAGCGAGCACCATTAACTGTTATTGCCTTACCAGCCGCATTTTCGAAGAAGAATGGACCGATGATGCCTCCGGCCCAAAATCCGCACCAAACAGTGACACTTTGTGGATGCATTTGTTTCTCAACAATCACTCGTGGATTTTCTGAACCCCAAATGCGACAATTTTGTCGATTAACGAAGCCATCAAGATGAAAATGAGCCTCGTCGCTGAAGATAATTTTGTTCGAAAAATAAGCATCCACTTGTTGTTGTTCCATAATCCATTCAACGAACTCTCTTCGCTGTGTGTGGTCAGTAGGCTTTAGTTCTTGAGTGAATTGAACTTTGTAAGCATAAAGATGCAAATCTTTCGTGAAAATACGCTGTAGAGAGATTCTCGAAATGCCCAGTTCAAGACCACGGTGGCGAATTGATGTTCCTGGACTCTCAGCAACACTCTCACGAACTGCTTCGATGTTTTCTGTTGAACGACTTGTTGAAGGACGGCCAGAGTGTATAAGATCACTAATTGATCCAGTTTCCTTGAATTTTTTAATTAATCTTTTCACAGTTGATGAAGTTAAATCACTAATCCGACCATATTTTGTACGAAAATTGCGAACTGTAGCTGCCAAACCTTCATTATTTTTAAAATATTGCTCAACAAAGAAAATGCGTTGTCCTTTCGTGTAGCGCTCCATTTTTAATAACCCTGAACTGTCAGCTGTCACGCTGTCTTTTTTTTCTCGTTGGCAGCACTTTACCGCACAAATGGCGCTAAATTTAAATCTTGCGTGAATTTTGGGACACCCTGTATATGGGGAGGTCTGTATATTGTGTTTATCGTGTATTTGTGACTGACGCAACCAAAACGACAGACACTGTCGTCAGTCATGATTCTAAGAGTAATGTTTCTGCATGTTCGCAACGGGTTATGATTTCAATCCCACTGTGCCTTTCATACGAAGACGTTTCTATATCACATACAGAAACTTCGGACAATATTGGAACATCGATATTCGTCAGGGTGTTATTGAGCAGAGTTGAGAGCATAATGGTATTTGTTTATACTTGGTATATTTGTCTGTAGTATGGGGAGGGGGAGTCAGAATTTGTATAAAAGTTATCTATCCAATTATTTAAAGCTCCGAATACAACACAGTTAACGTTTTCCTGTGGACTATGTTAGCCGGGATTTACTTTAGCCATGTTAGTTTCAAAAATGGATTAACACTTGCTCTCTATAGGATGCGTGCGTGCTTGCGTGCGTGCGTGTGTGTGTGTGTGTGTGTGTGTAATGGGGTGATTAAACAATACATAAGACCTGTGAATCTTTAGTCCTTAGAACTTATAGTTTTTTCCCTTCTGTTTTTGTTTTCCTTACTTGATACAAAAGGTTTTTTGTCATATGCAACCCACTTCTGTCATGTAGTTTGTAGTTGAAGGTTGCCTATAATTGAAGATTGACGTTGTTGGCTCTTTCTTCTTGCTTACAACTAGGATGCGATCTCTCAGCTTTTACTGGTGATGATAATGATTATAAAACACTACACTATCTTGTAGATTTCGACCTTGAATTGAAGCCTAAACTGTGATAACGTTTATTTAATAACATATTCGATGATCTAATGTGTTGTTCTTGTGATTTCACCTTTCCTTTTAAATTAGTTCAGCGATCATAAATAATCCCTTACGCAATGTCTCTTAAACAGTAACTAAAACTATCAGGCCCGTATATGATTATGTGAATGCTTATCATTTTACATTCTGAAAACACACCACGTGAGCATTGCTGTCACTCTATAAAATAGTTTTGTTTTTTAGTTTCAGACGAAAGCAACGTCATCGTGTTTTTGACGGACCATAAGCTCGAGTCGGCTGTGGATAGAATACTATTATACGAATGTGCTGCCACATCGTGTGTCGCTTTTCAGCATTATGCATTCTCCAAAATGACGCATAGACCTAAACGAAGATACAATATTAACGTTAAGTTTTCTTAACATACAGTAAATACGTTAAACAGATCTCCGATGTACTGATAAGATTTTCTTAATGTATTTCAGTGCATTACTAGATATTTCAGTATGAGGACAATATACGAGGGTGATCAGAAACGTTCTCGGCCTCGACCATAGATGGCAACACTATCGGCAAGATTTTTTTTTCTAAGTTAGTACATCTGTCGTAAACATCCATGTGAAATTGCAAGTTATTCTATCAAGAAGTTTGTTTTCTACAGCTGTCGGAAGCCAAAGTGTTATCTGTATCCCTTGAAATGGATAAAATTGAGTATCGTGCGGTAATAAAATTCTTTATATAAGAAAATTTAATGCCAAAAGAAATTCATTCGTAGTTCATAAAAGTTTACGGGCACTCTTCTCCTTCGTTTTCGACAATTAAGAAATGGGCTGCCGAGTTTAAACGTGGCAGTACCAGTTTTGAAGATGATCCACGGAAGGACGTCTAAAAAGTGTAACAACACCAGAAATCATTGATCAAGTGCACAATATGGTATTGGTTGACCGGCGAGTCAAAGTGCGTGACATTTCTAAGACTATAGGCATTTCAAAACAACGTGTAGGATAAAATTTGCATGAAGAATTGCAAATGAAAAAGCTTCGCGAAAGATAAGTGCCGCGCTTGCTCACAGCAGATCAAAAACGCACTCGCATGAAAATCTCTGAACAGTGCTTGGAGCGTTTTCACAAGAATAAAACTGATTTTGTGCGTTCATTTATTACTATGGATGAGACATGGATTCACCATTACACACCAGAATCCAAATATCAGTCAAAACAGTGGACAGAAGCCGGTTGTTCAGCTCCAAAGAAGACAAAGTCGGTTCCATCAGTAGGAAAGGTCATGGCATCGGTGTTTTGGGATGCTAAACGCATTTTGTTTATTAATTATCTTGAAAAGGGTTAAACGATAACCGGGGAATATTATTTCGATCTTTTAACCAGACAAGACGAAAAAATTCGTGAGAAATGTTTCTAGAAGAAAAAATCATCTTTCATTAGGACAATGCACCTGCCTATAAAGGTATTTTGGCAATGGGAAAATTAAGGGATCTGCACTATGAATTGTTGGAACATCCACCCTATTCCCCAGATTTGTCTCCCTCTGACTTCTATCTCTTCACAAAACTAAAACTCTTCCTGGCTGGTCGGTGTTTCTTCGAATTAAGAGCTGATTGCAGCTGTAGAGGGGGTATTTTGCAGATCTTATTGAGAACCACTACAGGGATGGGATAATGGCGCTGGAGCATCGCTGGAAGAAATGTATTACTCTTAAGAGAGAGATTATGTTGAAAAATAAAAATAATTTGAAATTGTAAATTCGTTTTTTCATTGTTAGGTCGAGAACCTTTCAGACCACCCCAGTATATATTGTTGAGGATTTCAAAAAATAGATCCTTCTTTGAAATTATATAAAAATTATTATAAGATCTTTCAGTTTATTATAATTTAAGTCTAATAGCATGTCATGATAACTTTATTCTAAGATATATATGTTACTAATGTTAAATCTTTACAAACCTATAATACCATTAAACCTATTGACAGTTAATTGTCTCTGGCGACCATTTCGCTACTGGTAATAATTAATTTTTTCTATGGGAAAATAAAATAACCCCAATCCGTGCCAGACTGATAACATACTATGTAGTTCACATTATTGGATAGAATAGGATTTAGACATATAATGGAATACAATTATTCTTCCAAAAATAAGGCAAAAGACACTGTAATTCATTGTTCGCAAGAAATTGAGTAGGTGAAGAAATTATCTATATCCCCTCTTTTTTTAGTCAACGAAGTGGCATCAACGGGCATTTTATAGGCCACGTTATCAGTATCTAAGATGCCAAGAGGTTCTGAATCATAGTGATATGTCGACCTTATGTCTCCATGTAAAGGTTGCGCACTACCAGTTGGTAGAGACACGCAGAACACGCGAAATGATGTGTGGAATTGATGTAGTCTTTGCTAAAGGTTGGAAAGATATCCAAGGCGAGAAGTGAGTAGGTCTAGCATTATACTGTACCTACTCACTTCTCGCCACTGCGACAAATGCGTAATCATGTTTGGTGACTGTATGGAAAAAAATGTTATTTACCAAGATCTGTCATACACATCTATGTTGGAATAACGTCTTCACACAAAAGCCCTTATTGTGTTTTATTTTATTTTTATCAAACCCTCCGATAGTAGAGTAAAACAAACAGTACATTCCACTTTCTAAGAACTTCCTCCCGAGGGTGTAATATTATTGAAGGACGAATCTTCTTAAATTTTCAAGCTGTAGGCGCATTAATGAGAAGTGAGTTTGATTCAAATAATCCAACAACTTTCAGAAAACATAAAGATATGTAAATTTATCATGGAAGCAGACTGATTGAGCAACTGTATTCCCATGATATTATACGATGATTTATGAAACCAAATTGATTTTAACAACGTTAATATACTGGTGAAGTCCATGCAGTTCTTTTTAAGTTTCTCATTGCGAGTTCTCTATAATAATATTAAAATATGGCACTGTTATCTTAATAACAACAGCGTGCTTGCATTTCGTGTTTATTTTTTGGTTTCAATTAATGAAACTATCCATTACAGTATTTTCAATTATTTTAAAAGCATTCTAAGTTCGAAACTTCCAAATTATAAACGAAAGAATTAAATGTTTTTTTTTTCATCAGTTATGTAGTGTTTTCAAGGTCTACTCAATATAATGATATCAAGAAGTTCTGCGTAATATCTGAATACAAAAAAGTTGTCGTCATAACCTATTTTCAAAGCTTAATTATTTGATAAAGTGTTTGGGAAAAAAATAATTATTTGGATACTTGTAATGCCGTATTTTCCGTTCCGGTATGCGCAAATCTGTAAGTCAAGTTTCACGGGAGAATAGAAGGTTCGATTTTTTTTTATTTGATTAAGTAATTTATAGTTTTTTTTTTCTCAAATAATTCTTCAAATTTTCTCATCCGCAGTGAAATGCCTTATGGAAAGCTGTTTCTTTAGGGGGAAGAATAAATGGAAGTCTGTGGGCTGTAAAAGGGGGGGGGGATAAGGAACAGTTTTGAATTTTTTGCATAGGAGATTGTGGATGTTTCCAAGTCACGGAGTCTTGTTTGCTCTCATGGGTAAAGCGATGAACCGACGTTCCGTGACTAGGGGAGTGAGAAAATCCTCGCCTTTGTCGCTGTATCTCAACAGATTCTTCAGACACTTCTTCATGTGTGCTACCTTTTGTTCCTTTGACAATTGTCAGGGAATCCAGTGGGAGCACACAAATACATCATGAAACATTTCGTAAACAGTGGACTTATTCAAATTCACCACTTGTGCGATTTCACGCAGTTTCACTCTCCGGTCTTCAAGAACGATGAGCGAAATGCCTTCTTCTGTCTTGCTCGATGAAAGCCTGCCCGCCCGATGTCGATCGATCTTCAATGTCACCACGGCAGGCTTTAAATTCATTGCACTAAAAACGTATCTGTTTCTTTGATATCACCTTTTGCCACACACAACAACCAATTCACGGTGAATGTCACCTGGTGAAGCCTCTTTTCCTTGCAAAGAATAAATTCACTGCCACCTGTGTTGGACCACAGTTGCAGGGCAGCCGCCATCTTGCAACTCGAATTAGCTGTGAGGCAACAAAAAGAGTTTGCTATTGCAGTGGAGCGTCACACTGTAATGACAGACGTTTTGAACTTTATTAACGGATCTATATGTCCACCGTGTGATTATCTCATGCTTTATCACCATTATTAAGAAAAAAAAAGTGTTACTTTACTTTTCGGAAACCTCTTGTATATCAAAGGGACATTACGATTTCTAAAATGGTTGATCTTAGAGAAAGAACAAAAACTGATCATAAAGTACCTCTGATCATAATCTTTCCTGACATAATGCATTCCATAGACTCACCAATCGCCTTTGTCACTCGCCTCTGAATCAGTTTCACCATTTAAGAAGTCAAGGTGACTAGATCTCTGTACAATAGTCTAGATCTAGCCAATATCAAGCTCCTACAAGGATCTCTTATAACCTATTTATCTCTGCTTATCAGTGTGTTCTTTTTCAATACCCAAGAAATCCTATGAGACTTTTCCCACTTTTACAAACTGACCTTTACACTAACTCAGAGGCCACTAACATCCCCTAAATCCTCACATTATTAATATTTTACAGCCTAGTTCTATCAATGCTACCGCATTTACGCAGCTATTAATCCTTTCATCCCAAAATACATAACTTTGCGACATTAAACTAATAATCATTCTTCGTTGCTCATAATCACCCTTATTAACTATTGCTCTATCCTGTTGTGCATAATCAGTAAATAAATAAACATTTTCCTTCAGATCGTTTCCCTTATCATTAAAGTACAAGTTAAATAGCAGTCCTCTGAGTGCAGAGCCCCCTGCCACATATTCTTTGACGCGCGTCTTCCTCTGAAGTTAGTAGCTCCATAAACTGGTCTCTCATTCTTCTCCATTAGCCACCTTTTTATTCAACTCACTAGCTTCATACTCAAATCCATTTCCCTCTTCTTTCACTTCCTTGGGACTCTAACAGAGTTGAGACTGAAATTCAACAATCTAGTCAAAGACAATACCAATTGTCTAGCACTACCAATCGCATAAATACACTGCTAGGAAAGAAGCCAACGGATACCATACTGTGAGGAACAAACAGTCATGGCGCCCCCCTTAAAAAGATGTAGGACCTCCTTTCATTGATGAGTGCAGCAATCTTATGGGACATACTTTCCACAAATATACGATAGCCATCAATGGGAATTTTGAACCATTCTTCCTGTATGCATGTGATGAGGTACTGGACTGTTGTGGGAAGGACGCCCGTTGATCTCACCCGACACGCGAGTCCATCCCACAGATGTTCAGTAGGATTGAGATCAGGAATCTGTGCAAACTAATTAATATGTTAAACAGGCTAATGACGTTCATGTCCACAAAGCACGCAGTTACAATAGCAGCCTTATGACACGGTACATTGTCTTGCTGAAAGAGTCAACGGTCAGTTCCGTAGAAACGCCACAAAGCAGGAAGCATTGCATTGTCCAGATTATTCAGATACCTCTAGGAGTTCAATGTTCGTGGCACTACAAACAGAGGTCCGAGATCAAACTAAGAAAACCAGGACCATAAGACCACATCCGAATTTCATAGTTAGGGTTATACACTCTGGTAAGAGACGTCCACCGAGCATCCACCAAACCCACACCCGTCCATCTTCTTGATAGAGGGTGTGATGTGATTCGTCGCTCCATAACACAGCTTTCCAAGCTTCCACGTCCTTACTTAATACTTTATTTCTTTTTCTTTAACATTGTTATACAGTGAAATACCATATGTACAACATTTTACAATACAATTCAAGTTGTATTGTAAAATGTTGTAAAATTCAATGTATAATATATTACAATACAATTCAAGTTGTACAATATTATACAATACAATTCAAGTATTAATATAATTTTCTGGTGGTACTTATACTTATTTGTGGCTATTTATTTTGTTATAGTTAATAAAAAGTTTTCTCATATATGCAAATAGAGTAGAATACATTTCGACTAGTTTTTGTAGTTTATAATAAGTTATTGGTTTTAGTGATAAAGTAATTTAGCTAAGGCAAATATGTGTAACCAAGGGCCGAGCCATACTGGTTACTAGAGAAATAATTAGCTCGAAACAGTCACTGAGAGTCCGTGACCGCATCTATGAGGGCTCACCTTACACGGTTTGATTTGATGTACGTCAGTATATTAGTCTCCTAATTAAATGAACTAGTTAGTATATTGGATATGATATGTGAGTTTCGGTGATCTCTTATACTATATGTTTCAATGTCAACATTGTTTAGTCCCATGAGGTAGTCTCGCAATCTTTTCCTGAATACAAATTCTGAGCTTATAGATTTGATTTCATTTGGGAGTTTATTGTAGCTGCTTGTCGCTAGGTATTCGAAGGATTTATGAAAAATTTCTTTGTTTGCCTTGGGTACTACGAGCATGTTCCGACCGCAGCGTAATCCATAGTCTACATTATATACCAAGAAATTTTCAGCGTTTCTTTTTACATATAACAGACAACCATACAGATGTAGTTTCTGTAGTGGTAGAATATTATGAACGACATACAGATCGTTGGTTGAATGCGCGAAGTCGGTAGTGGTTATGGCTCTAATTATTCTGCTTTGTATTCGTATGGTGATGCCATATTGCAGTGAGAAATTTACCTTTCTGAACTTATTTGTTAAGAAAGTGGTGTGGGAGTTCCATTTCAAATTGCTATCGAAATGGAGGCCCAAATACTTGACTGCTTTTTTTATATTTTTTTATTAAGCTACAGTTACAATTTAGGATGTCACTACATTTCCTTTCATGCCATTTTATGGTTATATTATGGTCTAGCTTATCTGTTAATGTGAAGAACATATATCTTGTTTTATCGGTATTAATTTTAAGTCCATTATTTCTAAACCATTTATTTAGTTTTAACATATCACGATTAATCCGATTTTCTATATACTCGGGGGTCGTTTCGGTGTATACTAATGACGTGTAGTCAGCGAAGGATAACATTTGGCTAAAAAGTTTGTGTTACATAGATCATTAACATATATATTAAAAATAGGATGGGTCCTAGTACAGACCCTTGCGGGACTCCGTATTTTATTATGTTTGTTGCGCTTTTAAATGTACTGTAGCTGGTATATTGTTTTCTATTTTTATGAAACTTCAATAGCGCTTTTTTGATATTGTATCCAGATCTAAACCCATATTGATTATTTGCGTAAAAGGATATGATATTTAGATAGCTATTTAAACGTTTTTTTATTAGGATTTCAATAATCTTTGAAATTGTGGATAGTATAGACTTGTCTGTAATTTTTTATTTATAGTCCTTATAAGGACTGGCTTAAAGGGGCGAAGCAAGAATGCTTTTCATCTTCCCCGTTATCTATAGAGGACAGTGTAGGGATAAGGTATTACTGAGCTATTAAAGCTCTGATCATGGCAGGAGGGTAACAGCAATAGCCGAGTCTCAGTTAGAACTTCATTAGCTACAGCATTGCCATCCATTACCCTCCAAGAGTATTGGATTCATGCTCCACCTCAATTTTTTATTTACAACAACAACGTTACTGGCTTGCTGGGTGAAGCATAAAATGTTTTTTATTTTCCCATTTATCTGTGTGGAGAAGCTTGATGGGGGAGGTTGTGAGACTTATGCTCGCACTTTGTGAATTGTGGAGTTAGCTCTGTTCTGCTGAAAGCAGGATTGCCTTGGGTCTTTTGTGTTTTTGATAGTCATGTTCACTATAACTGGAAGCTTGTCTGATTAGTGGATTGGGATGAGAATGTGCCTTGCTGAAGAACTTTTCCGCATGGTCATGAAGGAGAGAACGGATGTCAGGGGTTCCGGTTTCTCTGTGGATCTGCGTGTTTCTGACGAACCATGGGGCGTCTAAGATCATCCGCAGGCATTTGTTTTGTATCCTCTGTAGTTTCTGGATGTTAGATTTGGATGTGTGACTCCATGCCGGGGATGCATATGTGATTACAGGTCGAATTACCATCTTATATAATAACAGCTTGTTGCGTTTATCAAATTTGCTGTTGCGATTGATCAGGGGATAGAGTTGGGCTATGGCTCTGGATGTCTTTGTGCCTATGAGCTTGATATGGCTGTTGAAATTTAGCTTTTTGTCTAGCTGTACTCCAAGGTATTTGGCTTCTGCCTGCCATGGTATCTTTTTTCCGAGAAGTTCAATATCATCTTGGATGAAGGCTTTGCGTCTGGTGAAGAGTATAGCTGAGCTTTTGACGGGGTTTACTTGTATCCTCCAGTCGGAGAACCATTTCTCTAGCTTTGTGATAGTATCCTGGAGACGACTGATGGCCAGGTGTGGGTGGAGAGATCTTGTCATTATGGCTGTGTCGTCTGCATATAGGGCTGTGATGGTAGTCCTCAGGTTCTGTGGAATGTCAGCCACGTAGATTGTGAAAAGTAAAGGAGCCAAAAGAGATCCCTGAGGTACTCCTGCCAGGATTTTGCGCCTAGTTGAGATGGTGCCATTTATTTTTATCTGCATGGATCTGTCAGTGAGGTATGATTTTATTAAACGGGTAAGGTTTGTTGGTATGTTGGCCTGAATGAGTTTATAGAGTAATCCTTGATGCCATACCTTATCAAAGGCCTTGGCAATATCCAGAAAAACTGCAGCTGTGTGAAGGTTCCAGTTGTATCCTTGAGTGATATGCTCCACTATTCTGTGTATTTGTTGCACTGTGCTGTGCATACGGCGGAAGCCGAATTGTTCGTTTGGGATGATTTTTTTTTATTTTTTTTTAAATTTAATTTCTGTTATCTCCTTTAAATAGCAGTATAATTGAAGCAATCTTTCGGTGTTTTATAAATTTACCGTGTTTAAATCATTTATTAATGATATTTGCGAAGAACTGTAATTTGTATTTAATGATAATTTTAGTTTTTTGACGTTTATATTGTTGCATCCCATTTTTTAATCCGATTACTACACTCTTTACTTCATCTTCGTTTACTGCGTGTAGATATATAGAATTCTTAATCCACGGAAGGTGACTCACGTACTTTGTCCTTTCTGCAGTGTCGTAATCATAACTACCATAGTTTGTAAGGAGGTTGTTCATTTTGTTAAGTACATCGGTGACGTCATTGCCCTCTGGGAATTCGCGAGTTTTATGCTTCCTATTATCATATTAACTAACCTCCATTCTTTACATTTATCATTCATACAAGAAAGAAATTTCGATAGAAGAAAATGTTCTTTTGCCTGCTTTATTTTTTTCTTTAGGTGTTTAACGAAATTTTTGTAGTCGTGTTAAAACAAAATCGTAGCGATTTTTCCTATGCTTATGATAGAGCTTCTCTTTTGTCCTTATCACATTTTTTAGTTCATCTGTTATCCAGTGTGTGTGTGTGTGTGTGAACATCCTTTTTGTAGTAACTCTTTTGTGATATTGCGATTTGCTGTCTGCATATTTAATCATTTTGATAAATTCCTCATATAGCTTAATATGTCGGTTTGAGGCAGTTGATGATGTTTTATGTTCAGGGTGGCCATAAATTAACTTTCCCTCTTTGGAGGCATCTGTGGCTAAAACCAATGAACGGAATGAGACTAAATTTTATATTGAGACTTTTGAAGGCATGGGGAGATGAATTCCGCGGGGAAAAAAAAATTAGTACCAAAAGTCGCCGATAGCAGAAATTTTGGCGCTGGTGGCGCCAAAACAGTCATATATTTGCAGTAAACGCAGGTAAAAGGGATTATGCACATTTTACTGCGAGTACGTGACAGCAGCGCCATCAATTCCACTTAAAAAGGGATTGGGAACGTTCAGGCAGTTATTCGAATGACTGACGAATTGTGCTCAATATGCGTCCTACCTTGCCTCAGCATGCTTTATTTGTTAAGTTGTTTTACCTTAAACAGTGCAATGCCGTAGCGGCCCTTCGAAAATTTAGAAGGCCTCATAACCTGCGTACAGGTCCTATGTCAGCTGTAGCACTGAGAGCTATGATTAAGAAGTTTGATGAAACTGGATCACCAGGAGTTAGACCTGGAAGCGAACGGAAAGCAGTGCAAGAAGAGACAGTAACAGACGTTTCTACTGCGGTTCTTCGACGACACAGGGATCAGTACAGGTCCAAGCGCTCGTTCCATAGCTCGCAAACTTGATATGGCTTTTGGTACAGTCTGGAAAATGCTTTACTTCTATCCGTATAAGTTCAGTCGTGTGTAAGCACTAACTACCGCACACCGGATGCAATTTGTCGTACACAAGAGAGGTCAGCACATTGAAAATCGTGTATGTGGTCCAGGGGACCCTGATTCTAATGAATAAAACATTATTTCCTGTGAATTCAATCACTACATTAACTTCTGTGTCTCTCGCAAGTTGTTGTGTTAGTTTAATTATTATTATTATTATTATCATTGTAACGCGACACATATCCAGCTGGAATGAGTGACGTGGCTGTCGCTTCCACCGTCAAAATGTTATTATTCCCTTTTATCTGCCTTTAATGTAATTATTCCCTTGTTTTTGGCTCTGCCAGCGCCAAAATGTCAACTATCGGCGACTTTTGGTACTAAATCTTTTTTTCGCGGAAATCACCTTCCCTATGCCTTCAAAAGTCTCAATATAAAATGTGGTCTCATTCCATTTATTGGTTTTAGTTACAGATGCTTCCAAAGAGGGAAAGTTATTTTATGGCCACCGTGTAGTTCTTAAATTTATTATAATTGGTGCCAATTTCGAAATTTTTATGACCACCTGCAGGGATCATGTCAACGCTATTAGGTAAGGATAGATTCAACAGTATCGAATGGTGATCTATTATTTTACTAAGTAGATTGCAGTGGATACCTCAGGCCATTCTGTTTCTTATGAATATGTGATCAATACAACTTGATGAGTTGTTCGCTTCTCTCGTATTGCCATCGATGTAAGCAAGAAACCCATGAGTAGATAGTATATTTGTATATTCTTCAATTTTAATATTATTCTCATTAAGGTCCAGATTTATATCCCCCACTAGTGTTATATTGTCATGCTTTAAGCTTTTTAGGACATTATTTAGCTCTGATAGAAAGATATACTGGGCCATCGTGTGCACGGTATATAGCAAATACTGTATAAGTATATTCATTGCTGTGTCGTAAATCATTACAATTTCAGCGCTTTAGCATTTTTGATTCCAGTCTATGGAATTTATAAATATTTTTCTTAGCATATAGAATTAATCCACCTGAACGATTACAGTCGCGACAAACATAATACGTATTGTAATTTTTGAGAGCATAACGATCAATCTCAAGTCGTTTGATCCATATTTCACTTGGGACTAGTACATCTACAGGGTGTCCCAAAATTCACTCAAGATTTAAATTTAGCGCCATTTGTGCGGTAAAGTGTTGCCAACGAGAAAAAAAAAGACAGCGTGACAACTGACAGTTCAGGGTTATTAAAAATGGAGCGCTACACGAAAGAACAACGCTTGAATGGATTATGGAACAACAACAAGTGGATGCTTATTTTTCGAACAAAATCATCTTCAGCGATGAGGCTCATTTTCATCTTGATGGCTTCGTTAATCGACAAAATTGTCGCATTTCGGGTTCAGAAAATCCACGAGTGATTATTGAGAAACAAATGCATCCACAACGTGTCACTGTTTGTTGCGGATTTTGGGCTGGAGGCATCATCGGTCCATTCTTCTTCGAAAATGCGGCTGGTAAGGCAATAACAGTTAATGGTGTTCGCTATCGCGACATGATAATCCAGGTTTTTGTGCCTAAATTGCAGGATATGGATGTGGACGACATGTGGTTTCAACAAGACGGTGCTATATGCCATACAGCCCGAGAAACAATTCAATTACTGCATGAGTCATTTCCTGGTCGTGTAATTTCCCGTTTTGGTGATCAGAATTGGCCGCCCAGATCATGTGACTTAACGCCGTTGGACTTTTTTCTTTGGGGTTTTTTTAAGTCTAAGGTTTATGCCAACAAGCCCACGACCACCCACGCCTTGAAGGAGTTAATTGAGCTCTGTATCGACTAATTTTAACCACATTTATGCAAAACGGTCATGGAAAATTTCGACAAAAGAGTGCGTATGTGCCAGCAAAGCCGTCGAGGCCATTTACCCGATATGCTATTCCATGCATAACCCTATACTGTATACTTTATGAATCAATAAGAAATTACAATTTTTAATTAAAAACCTGTGTTTTCTATCAAAATTACTTCTTGCGTGAATTTTGGGAACGATTTAATTTAATAATTTAATGTTACTTTTCAATCTCTGTGAAAAGTAATCAAATTATCAACATTTGACCCTATCGACCTAATATTGACATGATATATGTTGAAATTTTTGGATGAGTTTGTAGTAGTGTGAAAAAAAGTTTTACAGAGATTAGATTATAAAGTTTTTTTACAGTTTACAGTTGCATCTAATATACACACTCTTTGCACTACTGAAGACGACACTGCATGTTGGTTCGGGTAACATGGGATTTGCATAGTGCAGTCCTACCATAGACTACTATGTCTATAGTAGAACTGTACCCCCCCTTTACAGGGAGGTACGGCACCATCTTAGTCTCCCCAAATTTTATCCGGGCTCCGGAACCGGCATAGCTGACGAATGAGACCTATGGCTGGGTCAGTGTTCCTGAGTGTAATGCGTGTGTGTGTTCACTGGACCGATTTGCCTGCTTGCGAGATGAAAAACCCAGGGATAAACTGGGGGAAAAAATCCTTCTGTCCACGCCCAAGACTGGCTAACTTGGCTATGGCTGAGGAAGATCCTTAAGCTCCTCGCGTCGTCGATGGGAATCGAACCTAGGACACTCCTTCCCCAGGCATATGGTTGCGAAGAGCATAGCCACTAGGCTAACCGCACGGATCCTACCATAAAAACCGATGTTGAGAACCTCGATTATGAATGTTTACGTGTAGATTCGTGTTCCAGTCGATGCCTGGAACTGCGCATTCAACGTGTCTGCCTACGAATGGCAGTTTTTACAAATGATCCTTCGTAGCACCCTATGGTCACGTTCGGTGAGTGACTATTGCGGGTAGCACTTGCAGCTGACTCCCTGCAGTTCCATCTCGGTGTGGTTCACTGATTGCTGAGCTGAGATAGCCCAATCTGTCAACAATTTGCTGAAGAGATGGGCCTGTAACATCACGATGCCTCTTTCAAACTCCGTCAATTCCCTTCTCGCAACCATTTCACCCGGACGCAGTTCCACTGATTTGGGAGAATCATATTCCTTTCATTTATAACGGCTAAAATCACGTGACTCGTTACATGCGTGATGCACCTTGCCCCCTTGGGATGTGTCCATTAACTTTTTTCAAAGCAATGCATTTTAAATGCGTTTAATGAATTAATACTTTAACAATGGTTTAGTACTTGAAACCGGGAATTGTAAGACAAGAACTATTAAGGTAGTGCATGAAGATAACATCCCAAACCCTCCAAGGAAGATATACTCAAATGTCCCTTGTCTGAAAACCAGGAGCAATCTCTTGAAAATAGTAACATGGAACGTCAGAACACGCTACGAGGCAGGCAAATTAGATAGCCTACTCCAGGAATTAGAAGTGATGAAGGCCGATATTGCAGGTATCAGTGAAGTGAGGTGGACAGATACAGGCATAATAAGAAGAAAAAATTACACTATAATCTACTATGGCAGTGACGTATACCTTAATGAAGTAGCGTTTGTCCTAAGTAATCGAATTGCGAAATCTCTACAGGGATATTGGCCCATAAAGGACAGAATCATAACAGCCAAAATAACTGCACAACCATTCAATCTGCATATTATCCAAGCATATGCGCCAAACCAAGATCACCCAGATGAAGAGTTGGAACAATTTTATGAATACATCCAAACTACAATCTCCCGTGCTAATTCAGATTATGCTATTATAATGATGGGTGACCTAAATGCAAAAGTGGGCTCAGCAAAAAATCTCATTTTGCATGGGAAACCAAGGGCGTGGAATCAGAAATGAAAGAGGTGAAAGATTAATTCAATTCTGTGAAACCAATGACCTAATAATTGCCAACACACTGTTTAAACATCTTCCCAGAAGACTATATACTTGCAAAAGCCCTAGGGACATCTATAGAAACCAAATTGACTATATAATAAGAAGCAAAAGATTCCGAAATGCAATAACACAAACAAAAACATATTCTGGAGCAAACATAGGATCGGACCACAACCGAGTGATTGCAAAAATCAAAATAAAACTTAAGATACCAATCCAACCGTTCATAAAAGAAACTTATAATTCAGACTCACTTAACAACCAAGAAGTTAAAGACTGCTTTATAAAAGAATTCACAAAATCCCTTAACAAGTCTGACACCACAACTCACACAGAAAATAGAACACCAATTGATGAAATTAACATGAACTGGCAAACATTCAAGAATAGCATCAATGAAGCAGCCAAAAATACACTCCCACAATTAAAAAGGAATAAACCTTGGATGAATGAAAAAATACTGATGTTGATGGAACAAAGAAAAAAGTTAAAGAACAAACCTGAATATAAAAGGATGAATAAAGAAATAAAAAAAGAATGCAGGAAAGCCAAAGAGGAATGGATTAAATATAAATGTATAGATATAGAAAACCTTGATAGAAACACAGAAGCAGAGAAATGCACGAAAAGATCAGAGAAATGACAAGCAGGACAAATACAGCAAACCATGCAAGTGTTATTAGAGACCATATTCTAATGGATAAAAAAGAAATCATGGAAAGATGGAGTGAATACACAAGTAAATTATGCGAGCAACAAAGAAATGATATTCCTGAACAGAACTGATTTAGAAGAACCATCTATTTTACTCTGTGAAGTTGAAAATTCCGTCAGAAAACTTAAACCACATAAAGCTGCAGGAATAGATAACATCTTGGCAGAATGGTTGAGGGCTCTCGATGAAGGAGGACTGAAATTTCTAACAAAATTATGCAATAAAATATACGAGACTGAATTTCTACCGAAAGATATTAATCACTCAATTTTCGTTCCAATTACCCAAAAAACAAAAACTACAAGATGTGAAGAGTTCAGGACAATCAGCCTCGTGCCGAGTATCAAAAGTCCTCCTATACGTTATTCTTGAAAGAAATAAAAGAAAATAAACATAGAAACAAATGATACACAAAGTGGCTTCAAGGAAAATGTAGGTACAAGAGAAGGTATTTTCAACGTCAGAACCATCGTAGAAAGATATCTAGAAAAATAAAAAGATGTGTACCTCTGCTTCATAGATTACAAAAAGGCATTCGACAATGTCCAACATGAACAATTAATTGAAATCCTTTCAAAAATAGGCATGGATTGAAAAGACATTAGACTATTAACGAATCTTTACTGGGAACAGACTGCATCTTTGAGAATAAATAGAGAGACCTCAGAAGAATTCCCGGTTCAGAAAGGTGTGAGAGAAGGCTATGTCTTTTCTCTGATTATCTTTAACCTGTACACAGAATAAATATTTAATAAAATTAGTAACCTCAAAGGAATCACTCTAGGGGGGAGAAATATTAATAACCTAAGATATGAAAATGACACGGTTCTTATAGCTGAAAACAAATATGAACTCAAAACTCTTATAGATGAAACCCTCAAGTATAGCGAACAGTATGGCCTCAAAACTCTTATAGATGAAACCCTCAAGTATAGCGAACAGTATGGCCTCAGTTTCAACTTTAGAAAGAACCAAAATCATGATAATTTCAAGAGAATAGAAAATACCAAAATCATGCATGAATATAAAAGGAAATAAATTAGAACAGGTGCAAACATACATATACCTCGGACACTTGATCACAGAGAATGGCAGGACAGAAGATGAAATTAGAAAAAAGGATTGAAATTGCAAGGTCAACTTTCAACAGGATGAAAAATCTACTAACATCTAGAGAATTAAATCTGAAAACAAGACTAAGAATCTCCAAATGCTACATATGGTCCGCATTATTATATGGAGTAGAGACAAGGACCAATCTGAGTGTGAAAAAAAAACTGGAGGCCTTTGAAATGTGGATGCCGTGAAGAATTATGAGAATATCATGGAAAGACAAAAAGACAAATGAAGAGGTACTAGAGATGGTAGGCGTAAACAGGAGCCTGATGAAAGAAATTAAAAAGAGAAAAGTCAGCTATTTCGGACATATTCTGAGACATAACTGCCTACAAAGGACACTTCTCGAATTACCTGTTGAGGGAAAGAGGAAGACAAAGACAAAAGCCATGCAGATCAATAACAAATGTAGGATGTTTTTAATTTTTTCTTTCTATTCTAATGTTATTTCTCTCTCTCTCTCTCTCTCTTTTTTTTTTTTGGTGCATTCTCTAAAGCAGTGAATGCGAAGAATGAGTCTGACTTGTAAAATATTAATGAAAAATACTTTAGTTTATTCTTATACAATAAAAAAGCAAAAAGTATAATATCAAAATATAGAAATATTTTTTATTATTCAAGGAAAAGTAATTTCAAGTACGATCCTAGCATTTTATATCATTTTTGACGTTTCCATAAGTAGTACACCCTTTACACTATGATATTATTTTTCCTCTTGGAAAAAACTCGGGTTTTTCATCTCACTAAACGTAAAATCAGCCGGGAAACATATGGGTTTAACAGACCAAATACATTGACTTCATATCCATAATATGCTGATCTCACATCCCGAAGTAATCCAATCCAAACCAACCTTAATCACGTCCATACAAACAGTATCACCGTCCTATACGTTTAGCTGTCACTCGTGAGTGAACTGATATACAATAAATAAATAATTAAATATTTTTTCACAAAATAATATTGTTGTAAAATACTTCTAACACACTGAGGTGTTTAAATGAAAAAAAATTCGACTCATCGAGTGATTTTCCAAAATTGTGATTTTTTAATCCGTTTTTGCGAAATTATGACGTTGATCATAAGTAGTATTCTCAAGTAGAAATTTATTTTATTTTATTTTTTTAAATATCTTTCTTATAAACGACCATATAAAATACATGAGTTGGAAATTCATCGATTTTTACTGTTTTTCCATGAAAGGGTAGAATGACGTGGGCTAAAACCCCAAGATGATCGTGCATATTTTTTTCTTGAAGAAAACAATTGGCTTTGATTTCCGGCAAAACAAACGAAAATGCTTTAGAAGCACAACGCACATATATACTTACGCTGAGAGTAATAGTCTGATTCCTGTGGCTCCCTCGCTCTGTGTTTACTTCTACTTCACTGCTTCAGTATTTGCTCTTCTCAATTATTTTTCTACCCTTTCACTTACCTTCAATTTTAGGTATCACGCTTCGCTTCACTCTTCCTAAATCAACGAATACCCTTTCGAAGATTTTTCCTTTAGGCTTCCCAAAGATTCTGATTACTATTACAGTTTATAAGTACAAAAAGGAGGACCGAGATCTTTGTAAGATACCCTTAAAATGCAAGCCTGTTTACATTTCAAAGTCGATAGTAAAGTATTGTTTGCAACGAAGATATTTTATCGAAAGATGTTCCGCTGCTGACAAAAGTGACTCTCAGACTGCTTACGTAGAAAAATTAATTTTAGGGCTAAATTTATTCAGTCGTCCAAGTCAGGATTTTAATTACTTTATTGGCCAAACTCTTTGAACTAAATAATAATGCGAGTATTATTTAACATAAATTTGCTTAGTAAAGTATATTTAATTAAAATATATTTAATTATTAATTATTTTAATATTTTTCTGAGGGTAGAGCTGATTCAGAAACTAGATCAACTCTTCTCCCCCCCCCCCCAAAATGATGCTGAAGATGCTAAAAATTTTTTTTATCATCTTCATCAAATAAATTCCAGTATCGATTCTGATCCATATATCTAACACTTGTATCTTTAAGAAGAATGTATTTAAATTAAATATTCCTTCTTCTCCAAATAACTCTGGTCATTTAGAGGCTTGGGATTTGCACATTTACGAAATTTCCTACAGTAACAGAGGGTCGATGACCCAGTGACCCAAACTCTTTCTATAGAGTACGCATCATTGTATGCATCAACAAAGGAAACAACTATGAGCAAACAGAAACGTTGTTTCTGTGTATGTGTGTGTGTGTGTGTGTGTGTACTATGACCAAACGGAAACAGCTCGGTATAATGTACTGGCCAATTCCATGGATAAAAGGAACAGTCAACACTGCAGTATGTAAGCGTGTGGTTCTTTAACCTATGTGAAATAAATATTGTATTCAGAGAGAGAGAGAGAGAGAGAGAGAGAGAGAGAGAGAATATGTCCATTTCCTCATCACAAGAAAGAAAATTATAGTAGAGAAGGCAGTTCATATTGACTTTCGCCATTTTTTTTTTCTTGGAAACGTTTCGCTGTTGCTATAGCGACGGCATCTTGGGTATTATGGAATCATTGTTTCATCACAACGTTGTGGATATAACAAGGAAATTCCTCCTTACACCTCTGTTTTTTTTTTTTTTTTTTTTTTTTGCGTTTTTCTGAGGTGTTTTCTTTTATTGTTGGACTTGATGACATTCTTCCTATGATTTATGAGTTTTCGTAACTTGCCCATTCACACTTGGTAACTAATCATGTACGTTGTTGATTATCACTAAGCGATCTTGTGTGAGAAATTAGTTTTGCATTAAATGGCAGTATGACGCTAAAAACAAAAGAACAAACAAAAAAGCTGTGTATATGGGAGTTGCTGACGTTTCAAGAACGTTACTGGTATATATATTTTTTTAATTTGTCATTAAAGACTGACAATATGGAAAATGAGAAAAAAAATTTAATGTAATAAACTAAAAAAAACATTTAAAATAAATTTAAAAAAAATAACAATATAATATTTTCAGTATAACATTTATTTCAAACAACACCATTCACATTATTTAATAATTATCATTTATAAAATTTATTTTAAATATAAAATAAAATTCATTTTTTAAAGGCACTATCTTAATTGTTTTTCGTATTTAATATTTACAAAATTTATTTTAAATTGGTCATTCCAATTCTTTTTCTTATTTATTTATGACTTTCTATTTCAAATTATTTTACAGATTCATGTGTTCGTATTTAGTGTGCAAGAATTTTATACGCAGAAGTTCTTTTGTGCAGGGTTGTAGAATTCTCTGAATTGTTCAACAATTCTTTTTCATCATGTTTGGTTTTACTCCCTGGAAAAGCGAATGTTAGTTTTATGGAAGAAGCAATTTGGTTTTGTTTTCTGTAAGTATTTTTATAGAAGTCGATAAACAGAATCCAGAAGATGACGCAATGACTTAGATTCAGTAGAATGAATGGAACACTATCAGAACATGAGCGCACTAGCAGTTGGCAATAATAGAAGAAAATTAAAAGAAACTGCGCCTAAAGTAAAATAAATAGATAATATGATTATATTATTCATGATTGCTTAAAGGAATCTATTCAATGATGAGTGAGTAGCGACTTAATGCTCTTACCAGCTGAAGGCCAGTGAGGTATTTCTTCCACCAAAGATATTTTCGTAAACTTGGCCCAAAAGCTGCCATGCCATAGTAAGTATACATTACCGTGTGCACTGAAGAATTAATAAATCCACCAAAACTGGTGCTGCCACCTAACGTGATAAAGGAAAAATAATAATTTATTGTTATTTTTGTAATCAAATAGAGATGAATTGAAAAATCAAATATAAGAAATAATTTTCTTTTATGTCGATATTAATTAAAAATATATCAATTAATATTTGAATACGAAATATAAGTAAAGTAGCTTAATTTTTTGTTTATTTTTAAATTTGACTTCATTTAATTTTATTCATATAAAATGAAATCTAATTACATATAATAACAACAACCAATAACGCTTCAAAATTAAAATTTCAGTTAAGCAAGCTGTTATTATTTATTTATATAAGTGTTAACTTTATTTATTCCACAGTAATATTGAGTATATGAAATTTATACCTGGACTAAATTTGACTCCGTACCAAACTGTCAAAGGTAGCAACGTGTGATGGAAAAGATGGAGTTTGCTCACTTGATTGAATTTCTTTCTCAGAACAAAGAATATCTGAGAGTAGGAACAAAAAATGTAAGCAATCAATATCGCAATCATCACTTTTATAATAGTTCAACTACTAACAATTAAGAAGTTAAAATTGATTAAGGAATTTACAGGTTTAATTTTATTACATATTTCCAAGGGGGAGAAGCAATATTTCACGAAATCTACAAAATTTATGAATCTAAAAACAATAAACAAATGGAAAATTCCATAATGTCAAAAACAGCAAACAAATTAACAGTATTATTCATAATTATTTTCTACGAAAATACAGCATTTATGAATTGCTCAAATAATTTTTTGCATTTAAAGATAAATAAAATTATATTTTTACTGAGTAAAAATAAAAATAAACATAGTCCTTATAAGGACTGGCTTAAAGGGGCGAAGCAAGAATGCTTTTCATCTTCCCCGTTATCTGTAGAGGACAGTGTAGGGATAAGGTGTTATTGAGCTATTAAATTAAAGCTCTGATCATGGCAGGAGGGTAACAGCAATAGCTAAAAAATAAACAAAAAAAAAATAAAAAATAAAAGATAAAAAATTAACTTGTACGAATCTGTTAAAAGCGCTCATATCACCATAGCAACCAACAATATAAGAAAATAGTGGGTTGTTGCTTTTCCATGGAAAAATGAAATAACGTCGATGACCCGTGCTGATCGCCCATTCGAATCAATCGTTGAATGTATAAAAAAATTTGGATGAACATATATAATTCTGATTTCGTAATTCTTGCTATCGTCAAAACGCCTCAAATTCAGAACATGCAAAAAACCGACTCTTGCTAGAACGCAGCCTAATCCTATCTCGATCGTCTACAAAGTCTGTCAGTTATGCGTCTTTTTCAACTGGTTTGCTATTTATGGAACTAAAGGGGCTAAAATTGCAAGTTTCGGGTAATAAGAACGAAACCGTTGACAGTGAGTCCCCCACCCTCTCCCAATGTCTCCAACATGTAAAAGAAAATCCTAGAAACACTTGAATAATTCAAGTATTCTATAATGGAAGGATAAAATCCAATTTTTATAAGGCGTTAATTCTGCTTCTATGATTTTATCTAGTACTTTGGTATTTTATCACGAATTATGCAGGATGGTTCAAAATTCCACGTACAAACTTTGAGGGGAGGTAGAGAACATCAAAATCAACCCTATTCACATAGGAAAGCATGACCGGAAACGTCACCCGAAAGTGATAGGTAGCGCTGTTCGCCAGTGCTCCAGGTGAGCAATTTGGCTTCCTCATTCAAGCTTTCGACGTCGTACGAAAATCATGCGTCGTTTTACGTACGCTGAGATGGCAGACATGCACCTCGTTTACCATATTATGTATCCAACTGCTATTGAACTGTTCAGTTACGCCTAATAAAGTTTTTTTTACACTACTTACTGCCCCATGTTATTTCTGTATCTTTGTGTCCCTGTTAGTACCTTCCGGTGACGTTTCCGTTCATGCTTTCCTCTGTGAATATGGTTGATTTTGATGTCCTCTACCTCCCCTCAAAGTTTGTACGTGGAATTTTGAACCACCCTGTATATCTAAGACATTTTTTTTTCTAAATAATTTTTTCCTAAAGATATCTTATTTCTTCAGTGAAGAGTTATATTTTTCTCATGTATTTGAAGTGGTACCAAAATTCACCACCAAGAGCGTATGTATAACAAATGCATGGAATTCGCTTATCACACAACTCGGCAGGTGCCAGGAGGGTTTAAAAAAAAAAAGGTTGGACATGCGATTTATCCCTTCATTCAGGTTGTTAATACCTTCCACAGTGATCGCACTAACCTTGCCTCAATGTGCTTTTCGTGAAGCTGTACTACCGCAATGCTGTTGCTTCATTCTGCGAATTTCGTCGCATGAACAAATATCGAGGAGTCCACTATCTCCATGTGCTCTTTGAAAAACCGGATCGTACGTTTTTAAACTGTCTGAAAATATTATGGAAGATTATGCATTTCTATCCATTCAAGATAACCCTGACACCGGAATTTGATATCTGCTTTAACATTCCTTGCTTGAGTGGAGTTGGAAGCTACGTGGCCGCGCATGATTTTGTGGAGAAAGAGATGAGGATCACTTTCGCCTGAAGAGAGCTGTGAATGCCAACAGTTCCCGGGCATGGTCTACACATAATCCACATGTGATCCAACAAATTCCTTTGTATTCACCCAAAGTTACTGTCTAGTGCGGGTTTACAGCTTGGTTTATCATTGGACCATCCTTCTTTGAGGACATTCGCCAGTCGTGTCCTGTGACCTGCTCAGTTACTGACGAGAGGTATCGCGATATGGTAAACAATTTTATTGTGTCATATCCACAGCAGCACCTGTGCATGAATAAAAATATGATATTTATGCTTGTCGCTTTTCTCCTCTCTCTCACACACGCACACAGAAAAATTACTACATCAACATTCGGTACATTATGCAGCGCTCCTGGTGGAAAATGTTGGAACTTCCGCATGACACACAATGTATTCCATCGTGTAAATGATTGTAATATAATTATTTAAATTGCCATGTAACTATTTAATGTGAATATATTTATTCAAAAGTAGACCGGTGAAAATAGTGTTCCCTTAATAGATATCTTCTGATGACCTCGTTCGTTAAAGCACACGCAACGAGAACATTATCTGTTGTTGACTTTGTGTGTGTGTGTGAGAGAGAATAAACTGAATTTAAATTTATTCTAAATCATCAAAAATCATTTAAAATTGCTAATTATTCAAAATACAAATAATGTTTATAATAAATAAAATTCGAAGAAAGTCCAGATTATTACATACCGTGTCAGTTAACTCTAACAGTTTGGTAATCCAGAACATCCATACAAGAGTCGCCATCTGTTACAGAAAAAGGAAATTAAATATTTCGAATATAATTCTTCGTAAACAAACTACTTTCATATAATCTTGAGAACATAATTCATTAACATGTTAATGCTAAAGAGCAATTTACAACATCATCATCCAAAAGGTAATTTTATTACCATCAACTATAATTTAATTATAGTTTAGATCATATATAAGGCGGGGGTGCGGCAATCTGAGGTTTTTGGTCACAGTAGAGTTATTTGGTATACAGCTCAAAGACTGTTCGGAATGTGGTATTCGTAGGCTTCGTTTTCCCTCCTGGAACTCCAGGCGAACCACGGGCTATTTAACAGTTATGACCGAAGCACCCAAGGATATGAGGCAAACTCGTTTTATATATGTGGCATACTGGGAAAGCATACCGATATGCGGCATGCCGATTATTCGAATGAACTTTGCATGCTAGATGTTTTATCCTTCCTACAAAGCTGAAAAGCCTGAAGCTTTGTATGTCCTAGACAGAGTTCGTCTCTCCATCCAAACGGTATCGTCGATACTTCCTGAATCAAAGAGGCACCTTTGTTGATACCCTCATGGTGTTCCAGATATAAGTATAAACATGAGTAGTTTGCGAAGCTTGTCCCAGAAGGACTTCGGTCTTTTGGTGGAAGATCGATAATAATAATAATAATAAATTTCTGGTTTCAGAAAACAGTGATCTTAAAAGTTGTGTTTTAATTATTTCGAACTATCACCAATTTCACGAAAAATATTAAACTACGAAATTTATAATAATAATAATAATAATTTCGTTTTTACTTAAATGCGTTAAGGAAAAAAATCTTTATGAATTTAATTTAAAAAATATTCTAAATAAGTTTAATAATTTTAAAAAATTCTGTAGAAATAAAATGTTTCAGCATTTTTTGATCTTTTAGGAAAAGTATAAATTTTCAAAAAAAATTCATTTATGTCCGCTCAGTTAGCCTAGTAGCTGTACGCTTTACAACCATATGCCTGGGAAAGGAATGTCCTAGGATTCCCGTCAGCATCTTGAGAATCTTCCTCAGCCATAGCCAAGTTAGCTGGTCTTGGGCGTGGACAGTAGGGTTTTTCCCGTTTATCCTGGGGTTTTTCATCCCATAAAGCAGACAAACCGCCCTTGAGAACTCAACACTAGGGCTAACCACCTTATCCTGTGAAGAGTTTGAGGTCCGATGATTAATAAACCCTCGACACCGGAAGTAAAATACGTAACCGGAAACGCGCATGATATTAGTCAAGAATAATTTCCAATAAAGCAATTTAGTCAGTAATGATACAATTAAGGTGAAATATATTCTTTTCCTGTATGCTTTGCGACATAGATATAGTAGGGGATCTGAAAAGCTCGCTTTTTTTCCCCTTCATTTTAACTGCTTGTTTGATGTCAAAATGCAGTGGGTAACAGCAGAAATTTCCCCTTTAGTAAATGTCACCATTTAAACATATTTCCATGTATTGTGTCTCTTTCATCATACTGTAATTCTATGTGAGTCATTTTTATCTTGTTTCGCTATAAGGAATCCCATTATGTATGTTCACAATTTAAAACACGAATATATGTTTACAAATGCTTATAGTTATGCCACATTTTCTCCTATGTTTGAGGGATTTTTTTAAATAGCGTTTTTTTTTTGTCTTTTCGCATAATCTTCATTGATAAGGTTCAATGACGTTCAGCTCATTAATTCAAAAGTTCATAGCGACAGACACAAATAAACAAATTAAAGAAAACAAGAAAAACAAGCCATAATTCACAAAGGAAAAGCCCAAAATTTAAATAGATTAAAATTAAATCATTTAAATAGATAGGTTGTAAGCCTATCGTGGTAGTGATACATCTAAAAATATTAAAACGCCACTGAAACTACCATGTTTAGTTCTCGCACCAAGAATTACGTAAATATCTTACCTGAACTGCCTCGGGGTTATCGGAATAGTCAACTGGCTGGCATGAGAAACTATATTTCCCGAACCATCCGATGCGACCTCCCTAAAATGCAGAGAGAGAAGAAATGTAAGCTACCCAGTTCGATAATTTATCGAAGTAAACATGAATATTTGCTCGCATTGCAAACCTTGAAATGTGGTGATCACTGAACGTGAAGAAATTATAATGAAGAAAACTTCTAAGACCATTATTTATATTATTCACTGTGCACGCATTCCAATCTCACCTCGATAAACAGATATCCATTGATCACTACCATGGCAAAGTTATAAATGATCATCACTTTTCTGACTTCGTAAGGTTTCCTGTTTTCCATCCACTTGGGACCAAGCCATTTTACGAATAAAAGATATCCAGCCAATATGAGCAGAACGGGAGATTGTCCTTGCATAAGAGGCCAATTGGCGACGCGTGGATCTGACAAGATATGAAAAGAAAGTTAACCTGTTTGATGAAAAAAAGTATACATAGTTTTAAGGATTGCTGCTAGGATGTTAGGAAGGTGTGTTTATGTCAACACCATTATGGATATATTAACCATACTGGTGACACTAAATATAAAATATATGTACATGTAGAGGACTGTAAACATATAAATATATGTTAGAATATTTATATGTTTCATTATTTATATGTCACTACCTATAAATATATGTTAGAATGCATGCATGCAATTTAATTCATATTCAGCCTGTTCCTAAGAAGAGAGACAAGTCTTAGCTATCAAATTATCGTTTTGTGGTTTCTTCGTCAACATTCACCACTTTAGACATCTATTAACTATCAGTTCTTAACTCTTTGGAGAAAGACGGCAAAACTCAAGTGGTTATTCATGATATCTCTAAATTTCGAATGTGTTTGGAGTTGAGATTTACCAAGCTCCGAATTTGTGGTGTGTAACACATTATGTGACAGTGGGTGAATCTTTATCCACCAACTGTGCGACTGATGCTGCTTTATCCATCAACCTCAACCCTTACTCACTACTTTCTGTATATCGACGGCCTCCACTTGATTGTAATCTAATCCATAGTTTTTTAAGATCAGTATCACACACACACCTGTTCTTCATTTGACAAAGGTTGTACTCCATAATAAAGTTTCTAAAAGATTTGCTTTGTCCGCGCGGTTAGCCTAGTGGCTGTGCGCTTCGCAACCATATGCCTGGGGAAGGAGTGCCCTAGGTTCGATTCCCGTCGGTGACGTGAGGAGCTGAAGGATCTTCCTCAGCCATAGCCAAGTTAGCCAGTCTTGGGCGTGGACAGCAGGGTTTTTCCCCAGTTTATTCTGGGGTTTTTCATCCCGCAAAGCAGGCAAACTGGCCTTGAGAACTCAACACTACAGGACATAGGATACACCGGGGCGTAGGGCTGACCACCTTATCCTGTAAACGGAGTGAGGTCCGATGATCGATGGACCCTCGACACTGCAAGGTAAAAGAGGGTATAAGGAATGAGGAGGAAAGATTTGCTTCTACAATTGTAAAGTCTGTTATCCATACCATTGTTTAATTGGGTTCCGATAACGCTGTTGCCTTCAGTACTAACAAAGCTCTTGTTTTATTTATCACAAAAGAGAACCCTTTTTTTTCACGCAGTTACTTTTGCGCTATATCGAAAAACGTTAGATAGAGTGGAAATTTTTTTATATTTGGAATAATAACGCAAATCTCCAACTGACATGAACATGTTATTGTTATTATTATTGTTACATGACAACACCTCCATGGAGTCCAAGGACTCATCGCGGGAGGGCACTCTACTCTACTGCACTGAATACATCTCACCCTCTCCACTACTATTTAATTCTCCTACTAGCCATCACTATCATCAACGCCCATCATTGCCAAACAGTATTTTTTGTCTGTAAAGTGCGTGTGTTCTGAAGGCCGATTTTTCTGTGTGTGGGATGAAAAACTTCAGTTTCCGGGAGAAAAAAAAACCCGTACAAAACTCTGCACAAAAACCAATCTGTCCAATTACTGAATATTATACTGATATTCGGAATAGTTTTCCCTAAGTGATTACCAAAAGTGATCAGTTCTATTCATCGATCTCAAAGAAAAGTTTCAAGATGGCAGATATTCAAATCCAATGTTAGAATGCCTTCTTTCTTCTTAAGATTTTTTCCCTTCGCAGTATTAGTAAATACCGGAGATCAGAAACCTGTAGGTCTTTTAGAATTTTTGATTTTTTTTAAATGAAAAAAGGTGGAAGATAGTCTATTTCTATTTTTATAAAAACGATCTTTTATTTCAAAGGAAATGCGCATATCATGAATTTAACTCAGAAATATCATGCTGTGACGTTTGTGTTATTGTTACTGTGTATCAAAATAATGGACTAAATATTATTTACATTAAAATATCTTTTCTTTTTAGAAAAAAAAAAAAAAAACGTAACGACCCGACTAAAATGCTTTAGTATGTTTTTTATTACATAAAACTAAAATTTTTCAGCAAACTCTATGCAGAAACGATAAAATTATTCAATCTTATCAAAATAAACGTGGAAGCTTAAGTTTTTAAAAGAACTGGGCGATGGACTGAGTCCGTGACTCTTTATCTCGTCACCTGAATGAAGAAAATCTGTATGGATTGGATGTTATTGGGCTAAAAAGCTCTGGTCATGGCTGAGTAACGGCAATAGCCGAGCCTCAGTTAAAACTTCATTGGCTACAGCATTGCCATTTGTTACCCTGGAAGTCCTAAAAAGGACTGTAGAGGTCCTATCTATTCTTACCTCACCACCTCCGTTCACCCTCTCGATAAATATGGAAGCTGTCCTTGTTTTTACTTTTTCTATAATGTAAAACAAAATAATAATATGGTGTATTTATATATATGTATGCATTTATAAGAATATTTAAGTATTGACGTTAAAAATACTTTAAAAAATTTATAATCTAAACTTAGCAATATATTATAAATAAATTTGAAAATTTTTTTAATATTTTATACATTTTGATTAAATCCCAATAATAATTTTAAAAAATTGTAAATTATTTAATTGACAACAATATTGCCTCTATCTACAGTGAAATACATCGTTCGAAGATGGCACGTGCATGCAAATCGTAAGTCAATTATCCTATGTTAAATTTTCTAACTCTGGATGAAACAAATTGTCAGTAATGGTACTCACCTCCTTTGGCCAAGAACTGGTCGTATCTATCTGTCATCAACCTCCATAGTTCAGCCATATTTATGAATCGTCTATACACAAAGGGAATGAATTCAAACTAAGTATTTACAGCGATACAACAGAAAAAAATGATTAAACTGTTTCAATCATAAGAAACGCAATAATCAATCATGGAAAAAAAAAAAAGATGATACATTTGTATCAACTCATGCTCTATTTTTAAACGCCTACAGCTTACGGTTACACACAGATGTCATGAAACAAATGTTCGAATACATGCAAATTTAAATATTAAAATAAGTCATTACTAACTGCCAAAATTATCCAAAACCTTTAAGGATTGACAGCAATTTTGGGTATTTTCATCTAGACGTTCATCATGTGAAGTTTTTACTGGTGTATCAGGGTTAAAGGAGACACCTTGGCATATTCTGTTTCGAAAGGGAAAAAAAAAAAAAAAAAAAAAAAAAAAAAAAAATATATATATATATATATATATATATACAGTATATATATATATATATATATATATATATATATATGTGCACTCTCTGTCCAAAAAGAAACCGAACTTTTCGAAAATAGAAGAAACTAATGGCGCCACCTATTGTATTTTTTTGTTGTCGAAACCGGGACCCTTCATTAGTGTTGTGTCCACTATTTATGACATTTGTTTCATTAGAACCCGAGTTATAGTGTCAAAAGTGGCTTTGACAAACAGTCGGAAAATGAGTTTCAAACAAAGAGCTGCGATTGACTTTTGTATTAAGCTTGGTAAACGTTTTACCGAAACGCATCAAATACTTATCCCGTACTGACGTTTACGAGTGGTTTAAGCGATTTCATAGTGGTCCTGAGAAGCCTGAGGACGAGGAAAAGCCGGGCCGACCAAAAACTGGACTGAGCGAAGTTAGCATCCAAAAAGTGCGTGATTTCATCAAAGAAAACCAGAAATCGTCCGTGAGATTGATTGAAGATGAATTTGAGATTCCAAAATCAACTGTGCATAACATTTTGACCGAGAGTTTGGGCCTTCGCAAATTGAATTCCCCACAAGTTGACCGACGACCAAAAAATGTATCGAATTGAAGACTGCAAGGACCTCATTAAAACTGCTCGTAAGGACTCAAACTTCCTTGAAACGATCGTCAGTGATGACGAAACGTGGTGTTTTGAGTATGCGCCCGAAACAAATCCAGAGTGCTGAGTGGAGACCACCAGAAGAGGGGCATCCGAGAAAAAGTCGCTTGGAGAAGTCAAAAGTAAAGACAATGCCGATTTGTTTCTACGCTTCCAAAGGCATTATCCACAAAGAATTCGTTCCTCCTGGCCAAACGGTCAATGGTGAGTTTTATCTCAATGTTTTGAAGCGATTGACAGCGATAATTCGTCGCGTACCGCATGAATATCGTGACGGCCGATCGTTCGTCGGAACACACTGTCACCTTTGGCACTATAACTCGGCTTCTAATGAAACAAGTGGCATAAACAGTGATAGAATACTAATGAAGGTTGCCGCTTTCGACAATAAAAGTACAACATGTGGCGTCACTAGTTTCTTATATTTTTGAAATTGCATCAGAATAATGATGCAACTTGAATTTCTTCTGTTTTCCTATATTTTCTGGCATTAATGTGCTTCTAAAACGTGATTACCTAACTTAACTGCAATCTCATGCTACTATTGAGCCTCGTTCTATTTAATTTTACTTTTTCTCTCCAATTTTCAATTGTAAAATATACTTGGATTGGATGTTGTATTCCGCGAAATTTTAATTTATTGAAAGAAAGAAATCACTCCTCACTCCTGTAGTCAGTGCTTATTTTTTAAACATATTCCTTGAAATAACACATCAGCCATTAGAACAAACGTAATATTCCAGATTTGAAGTTATAAACTGATTCAACACCCAGCATATCTCTGAGAAAGCAGTCGGCTCTGCTGTTTTCAAAATCGTGGCTCAAGCCAGAAGGGCATCCACAATAAGCCCTTTATCGAACTCCGAAAGATCCTTAATTATTTTTTCCACTGCGATCAACACTACTGGCGATTACTGACCAGCAACATTCTTAAATAGTTGTCTAGAGCCTTTTCTTCAATCTGTGGTCCGCGGACCGGCATCGGTCCGGTGGACTACAAACTACCTAAAAATTGTAATTTTTATAACATTGGATTTAATGAATAAAATACTATCTACATTGGTTTGTTTCTGTCTTAGCCGTCAGCCGGTACGCGAAATATTTCTCCTATTTTCCACGGTCCGCTGGTGTAAAAAGATTGAAGAACGCTGGTCTAGAACACGTGACCAAGTATTTTGCATATAGGCTGCGTAAGTGACGTTTACCTACATCTGCATAAAGATTTCTAATTTTATGGCCAGTTATGCCAGGTCACCATGAAAAAAACTCTGCTGACTTATTATTTACAAAACTGCTAATGGTCTACCGCACCTCGCTGCTGCTTAGAAACGAACTTCGATCTCACATATTAACTGGAATGCTTATTTCTAAGCGATATCCAGTCACAATCATAATTTTGTAATGCCAAGAAGACAGGTGTTTTGAAATCAGATAGATGGGAAAAAAAAAAAAAAAACGTAATTTCTGATGAGAAAACTGGAAATTTAGTGTTCCCAAAACACTATTTTTTATCCGCAATGCATGGACCCATTTCAAGTTATCTTTGTTTTATATTCTTCCTACAAATGAAATATTAAGCCACTTGCAGGCAATTAGTGCTAAAGCAATATGTTTAAAAGCATAACGCTCAGAGCATGACGTGCAGTTTAGTGAGCAAGAGCACGCAATTAAGAGACATGACAGACTATGGGAATAAAAGATAGCCACGTGTTTTGATATTTGATTTTAAATGTCTGTAGTGCAGTGTGCGCTTGAAGAGATAAACTATGTTATCTCTACATCTAGAAAAGCAAGTTAAATTTAGGTAAGTTCTTATAAGACAATTTTGTGAACTCAATTCTCTCAGATGGGTGGTTATGTTTAATTGTTTTGCGTAATTTTGAACACTTTTTAAAAATAGATTATCTGGTTTCGAATAAATTTCCCATTTGGAGTTTTTTTTTACGTAATAATGGATTTCTGTAAAAATCAAAGGCTATGGTTGAGAACTTTTTACAGCACCGTTAAAAAAGTCGTCGAAATTTTTAAAATTGACGGGAGAAATTTTGTAAATGGAAAGAAGAAAAAATCTGAAAGGGTAGACTTTATAATTCACTGAATGCACAGATAAAGCATTTGGTAATCTTAAAAAAAGTGTCTGTACATAATAAAAAGGACGTCCATGATTACAACGTAGATCTCTGATTGTAGAAGGAAAAAGTAACTGGAAAAACAATGGATGCGTTATTTTCAATTTCAGTTATTGGCGGAGTCGCTGAGGTCTACGAGGGGGTGAAGAATTCTACCACCATCGTAAGTGAGTGGCTAACTTACCGTAAGCTGAATAATAACACACTCACAAAAAAAAAAGGTGTTTCGAGTCCTAGACATGATTCAAATCAATGTTTTTTTTTTCCTAATGAAGAAAAAAAAAAATTTAATGTGTACTTCGATATGTAATGTGTACTAATTCCACTTATCGCGTGGAATTAGTACACATTACATATCGAAGGAAAATTTTAGTTCATTCAGAAGTTAAATTAAAATAGCCAAAACATGATTTTTTTAAAAATAATAAAAATAAATAAAATAAGCATTAACAAACAAACAAATGACATAATAAAAATAAACAGGAAATATAAATAATTAGTTAAAATTAAACCTGAATTTATTTTTAGCATTTCGTTTAATTAGACGACAGTCGGCTATCGGAACTGCGCGACGGACAGTGCCGCATTACGCTAATAGCACGCATCTCACTATGACATGCATACGCTTGGCGCGTAGCAATATGACACTGTGGTAAACACAGTGCTGCTAGCGTCCTTCGCCTTCTTAAATGCTACAAGATGAATTTTTATTATTTTTTATACAAAATAAGAGAATTGTATAGGATCGTTGATGATAAAATTAAACATTACAAGCAAATATAAATAAATTAATAAATCTATTTATATATCGAGAAACGTTGGGGGTGCTGCAGTTCCTAGGTACCAATGCACGAGCCGCCCCTTCCTAGTATGTAACATAATGAGTTTCCGCTTTTGTGATATTTTCCACTTTAGCAGTAATAAATTAGTTTTTTCACAGCCATGCGAGACCTAACCTAAAAAATTCATCATAACCTACATTTGTGTGGCTGTTGGTTGCTTTTTTTTTTTTTTTTTACCCTGTCGACTGTAGTCGCTTTCCTAAGCCCTCTGACGTCCCACCTTATGTTTCTACAGAGAAATCAAATTACACAAGCAAACATGAAAGGTTATTTTCACTTTGGGATAAAACAATAACAACAAAAAAACAATTCATGTCGCCAGAAATCCTACCTCACTACTTTACATCCAGAAAAAAATGCGCTGTTTTCCCTTAAAAAATAATCGCCTGCGTTTTACATAATTAGATCAGCTCTGCTGACACCATGATGGATACGCAATGTCATTTTTCAAAGTCATGGAAATATAAGATGATTTAATGTTAAACCCTCTTTTTTAAGTGGGAATGTTCTTTTAATATTTATTTTTATTAATTCGGGCTTTAATTCAGTTTAAGAAAACGCTGCATAACCATCTTCGTATTTATAATCTAGGAATTTTTCTAGAAAGTTCGTAAAATTTCTTCATTATTTTTGCTTCAACTTTCAAGAAACTGTCTATCATTTTTTTTTAAATGTTAAGAACCAACTATCTGCGATCTAAATTTAATTGAAAACTCGCAAACATGAGAAGGATGCATTTATGAAAATATGGAGAACTGGATGAAAATTGAAGCGGCGATGCGCCTTTATTAAACTCACTAATACAAAACACAAGAATAATTTTCCCATACGAATAGCTTTAACAGAAAGCGTACTACTCTACAGAGGTTATTCTCTGTGGCATAAAAAATAACAAAGTTCCCATTATGCTTAAAAAAGGAAATATTTAGTTATTTCGAGCAGTTTATTTTTCGTATAATTATGATAGGAAAAAGAATGAACAATTTAAATACATGAAAAAGCGATAAATTGCTAGCTTCAGAATATATTCGCAAACTAATTTTTTTTTTCACTTTTATGCAAGCTTACAAACAGCATTCAACTTCAACTAAAGGTCACTCTAGTAGTAATTATTATTTTCATAAAGAAAAAAAATGGAAAAAAGACTGTTTGCGTAATGTTTGGCTAACAGAAAAATTA
Source organism: Typopeltis vanoorti (assembly GCF_054136105.1). NCBI lineage: Eukaryota > Metazoa > Arthropoda > Arachnida > Uropygi > Thelyphonidae > Typopeltis > Typopeltis vanoorti. Next base: position 29,123,717 of record NC_143572.1, read on the forward strand.
AAAGGTTAAAGGGTAAAGGTCATTGCTAATTGATAATTAATTATCCTTCATATATATTAAGGAAAGCTCAAACAATTAATATATACCTGATGAAAAAAGTACAACTAATAATAATAAATTGTATGTATGTATATATATATATACAGGGTGTTCGGGATAAATTTGACATATTTATAATTAATTATATTTTTCCGTAAGTTACATGTATTAACACACACTTCTCTTCATTTAAAAGTTTGGACCCTTCTTCATTCATATACAAGATGTCAGAAAGGATGGATAGCTGGACCCCACCTGAATCGTGGAAGAGAATAACTTGTATCATGATGATTCGTGCCAGCCATCAAAATAAGGATATTACGACTGCTGCCCAATGCTCCCTGAATACAGTAAAAACAATCAGGCATGAACTAGAGACTTGCAATGGTGACTACGAGGATGTAGCAAGAAGAAAGATCCCTAGCAGACGATCTGATTGCGTTCGTACAGCAGAATTCCTCGCAAATCTGCAGGAACAGGTGTTGAAGAACCCTGGCATTGGAATTCGGGCTTTGTTCGTGGAGTTGCTAACTGTAGCCAAGCCCCGGATAACAAGGGTGGCCAATGGTAGGCCGTATGTATGGCAGCAGGATTCGGCCCCTTGCCACACCTCTGGGAAAAGTCAAAAATGGTTGTCTGAAAATTTCTACGACTTCACCAGTCCAAATGTTTGGCCTCCAAACTCCCCAGACCATAACCCCATGGATTATTTTGTATGGGGCGCAGTTGAAAAAGACACCAATCGCACTTCCAGTAATACAAAAGCCCAGTTAATGGATAAAATTAAAACAGTTTTTGCGGCCCTTCCCAGGGAGACTGTAGCATCAGCTTGTTCGAGGTTCCGAAGCAGAGTTGAAGCTGTGATCGATGCTAATGGTGGTTATTTTGAGTAAATCTTGTTGATAGTATTGTAATTAACTCTGCCTGTAATGTTTTTTTGTCAATTCATTAAATTTAATAGATACAAAGAAGATTTTCTTTTTCCTTACGAAACTGTCAAATTTATCCCGAACACCCTGTATATATATATATATATATATATATATAAATCAGTCGGTATAGACGAAGCCCTTTGGTCGGAAAGACCTGAGTTCGATTCCCGTCCATGACGTGAGGGACCTTTATTTGGTCTCTTTCGACTAAAGGTCTCATACGGAGGTGGAGGGTTTTCGTCCCTCAGAACAAGTAAACGGGCTTTGTGAACATACACTTCTACAGACAAAAAATACCTCTCCACACAACGTCTGGCTCTGTGACAAGGTGGTTGGAATTGCGCGTGTTCAAATGAAGATCTCGGTAAGTTCAAATGAGAGTTCCAGAATACATTTCTAGAAAAGCTATTCAGCACAGAAATCCTCTTCTAAGAATAAAATGTCTCATACTTGTAGCTTTTTAATTATGCAAGGTGTGGCTATTAAATAACGAGTCCGGTTGTAAACATGTGGTTTATTATTACAACTGTACAACTTAATTGTTACCCCCTTTTACATACTCCCTTCCTCTAGCTATACACCGTTGCATACGAATTTTCCATTGTTGGAAGCAGTGCTGCAAGTCATCAGGTGTCGTCTGTTCAGTAGCGCTGCCGTTTTCTCCTTTACCTCATCCACTGACTGAAAATGGGTGCCCTTCAATGCGGATTTCAACTTTGGAAAAAGGTAAAAGTCGCATGGAGCTAAGTCCGGTGAGTAAGGTGGATGGTCCGACACTGAGATCTTCTTAGCCATATACTGCTTTACAGACAGTGGACTGGAGAGTTGTTCTGAATGAGAATCCAAGCGTTATTCTCCCACAGATAGGGTCTCTTCTTCCTCACTTGTTCTCTCAGCTTGGCCAGAACCTCAAGGTAATAATGTTGGTTAACTGTCTGATACTCATTCAACCATTACCACACCATTTATATCAAAATCAAAACACCTCCTGTAACAGTTTCGAACACTCGGTCGGCGATTTCTTCAATTTCGCAAGGAATTTGAGATTAATGCACTGCTCGAGTTTAACATCAGACATTATTCCGGCAAAGCGACATCACACGTGTTTCTTTTATAACTGCCTACAGACTAACTACGAGCGACAGCGAACAATGCTTATCTCAACTGCTTCTAGAACCTTCAAGGTCATTCACAGCCCAAGCGCATCCCACTGCTACGAGTGCACGATTCACAGCGCACCTTGTATCATTATTTAATAGCCACACGTCGTATATTTTAATACGAATATTGAATGAAAACATAAATATAGGAACACCAATTTAAAACTTGGTACCTACAGATAATATAGTATCTAACATCAGAAAATATTTAAAAAAAAATAACGCCAAGTTGTTTATCAGAGACAGATGTAGATTTTCTATGGGCAGTTATTATCACGAAGAACAAAAACTGGATCATGAAGATTAAACAACTTTTTTTCTGTTATTTTGTGGTTGGTATACATTGCTGGCAGTATTTTTAGTAATAGAAGAAACAACAGAAGAATTGGGAACAAGAACAATCCGTTTTCAGGACAAATAGGAATCGTAAGGACCAAAAGTTTACTTTACGATGAGAAATAATGGGAATGTAATAATGATATGCATTTAAGTATTGTGACTAGACGAGAAAAAGATATATGATAAGTGATAAAAAAAAACTGTTCAAAACGTTACAATTATATGGTCTAAATGAGACATTCTACAAATTCATACTAACCTATGTTTAAGTTGTACAGTTATACTAGAAGAATGTACCGGACAATGGTTTGATGTAAAATCGTCAGATAACTGATGTTGCGCCCGTGCTGCCTTTCAGCTCTGGTGGGTAAGGCACGTCTGATCACTCTGGCTGACGCGAAATGTTGGTTATAGAGGAAGTCCTCGAAGAACTTCCTCTATGGATCGACCGATGTGTGAAGGGAGGGGAGGCATCGTACATTAAAATTAATGAATGCATGCGCTGTGCTGCTGTAGCTGTGTCACTATAAAATTGTTTAGCATATGTCGATACCTCTCAGTAGTAGCTAAGCAGGTCCCAGAACCCGATTGGCGAATGTCCTTAAAGAAGAATGGTCCAATGATAAAAGAAGCTGTAAACACTTACTAGACAGTAACTTTGGGTGAATGCAAAGGAATTTGTTGGATTGCATATTGGTTTAGTGTAACTCGAAGAAGGAATCTTGAAGTGCATGTCAGAGTCCACTTTCAAAGTCCTGTGGGCGCAACTCCTGTGTCTGTTATCTTGAATGATAGAAATGCAGAAGCTTCCGTATTTTCCTGACAATTGTATAAGGTACACCCATGTGTCTTGATACATAATGTGCACCACAAGAACCAGCACTGTTATTTGTGGCCTGCTTCACAACGGCAGTAGCAACTTCATTCACTTGTGAACTGATGGGTTTGCGACATCTGCCAGGTGTAACCTCCAATGATCCTGTTTCATCAAAACGAGTAGTCATTCGTCGCAGAGCACATGGAGATGTGGATCTCATCGACATTTGTTCAGGCGACGTCGCGCAGATTGGGGTAAGGTTAGTGTCATTAGTGTGGACGGTATTGACAACCAAAATGAAGGTAAAAATCCCGTTTTCAAGTTTCTAAACCCTCCTGGCACTTGCTTGGTTGCCTGATGTGCAAATTTCATGCATCTGGTGTTTACAACGCCCCCCCCCTCCCCTGTTGTGCAGAATTTTGGAACTGCTTTTTTATTCTCAAATATCGCTTCCCCATGAAGCACAATCTTAACATTTAGATCACTGGACGACGCTCCACAAGGCCTTAAACTGAGCACTTTAATATCGATTACCACGTACACATATGACTCAAATTATTAAAAACAAATGAATCCACAAAAACTCTTCAGGACTTCTTAAATATAATTGCCTGCTTTAACAAGTTTCTTATGAAATGCAGCAATAAAAAAAAGGGAACAAAATGGTCAAAAATGCAGAACAAGCTTTACATTTAATTCAATTCTAATACTTTAAAAGTTCAACACTTAATCATAATGATATTTACATAAATTTAAATGATTTATTCTTCATCACTGTAACCGTAACGCTTGGCTAATTATAAAAGTACATTTAATTATTTCTTTAATGAAAAATATGCATCTTTTTTTTCCCTACAGACGGAGCTGCACGAGCATGTGCTGTTTTTTAGGAATCAAGACCATCTTTTATCTTTATTCATCTAATTTGTTTTCGCTGAGAATAGAACGTTTGTGACGTCAACAACTCGCGGAATTCGTAACACGTGGCTGTATCTAATGTGATGTAACTTGATGACATCAGTGTGAATGAGCACTGCTCTCATTTGAAAATGTAGGTCTTTGGTGAATCTCTTAAATCGCATTTAACAGTAAAAGCGAGGCAATATGATTCAGAACGTAAAGATGAATTTTAAGAAATAAATTCCCCATAGTTTGCAAGTAAGAAAGGTAGTAAGTAGTTATACAACATAATATTTAAGTTAATCAATCAGTTTATTTTCTCATGTTTTTAAAGACAAATAACAGTGTATATAAACTATAAAAATCAAAGGATATCGTTCTCTGTTAAATTGGTATTCATCCTCACATTTTTCTGCTAAATATTAAAAAAAAAATCTTTTTTCAAGAGATTACAAAGATTTCTTTTTCCTATGAGTTACCGGAGTTTTTCATCACAGAAGACAACTGAACAGAAAATGAAATAAATGCGGCTCATAGATATAACAGATAGGTTATGTCTCCTTATTACTACCAAAAAAAAGTTATATATAAAATTAAAGCCCATTTCCTTTGGCCATAAAAGGCCATTACGTTTGTTCAATGAGTCTAGGACTATCTGTAATCTTGATGTTATTATTTTAAGTGGCACTCATTTTCTTTATACTGCCGAATTATCTGCACTGTTATAAATTTAGTGGATTGTTTTCTTTAACAACCAGAAATTACGAAGTAAAAAAAACAAACAAACAATCTTTAATGTACTTTGTTTTATTTACAAAAAAGGGGATTGGGATCATCTTCCCTAAAGTATGGTTGTAATCTATAACACATTCCTATACTTTTCAACTTTTAAGAGAAATTATTATTATTATTATTATTATTATTATTATTATTGTAACACCTATAAAAGGTGTTACAATAATACTGTAACAAAACAGGAACTGAAAGAAGCACTCTTACAGCTAGAACCAAAGACCACTCCAGGAAGAGACAAAATAAGACTCACAGACCTTTTAACACACTTTGAACAAATAAATCCAATACTTTTGAGACACTTGAACATAATATTCGACGCTGGCATTATTCCACAACAACTAAAACTACAATAATTACGCCAATTTACAAACATGGTAAAAGAAACGATACTCAGAACTACAGACCAATAGCTACCCTACCAGTCATTTCAAAAATTCTAGAAAAAATAACACACACCAGACTACAGAAGCATTTACAGAAGTACAACATCATCTCACAAAACCAATACGGCTTTCAGAAAACAAAAAGCACCATCACATCGCCGAGGCAATAAATAAAGCTCTCGATAAAAACGGGTACGCCGTCCTTATACTACTTGACTTAACAAAAGCATTTGATATATTTGAATATGACATACTACTCACCAAACTATACTCAATAGGTACAAGAGGAACACTGCATACCTGGTTCAGGAACTATCTCTCAAACAGAACACAAGTAACAAAAAATAGTACGTCACAGCAGGGGTATACAAATTAAACACGGTGTCCCTCAAGGCGCCATATTATCACCCACTCTATTCAACATATACATTAACGATGTTCATAACCTGGCCATAAGAAGCCAAATATTTCTGTACGCAGATGACACCGCACTACTAGCAATCCACTCAGACATAAACACAGCTCTCTGCAAAGCACAACAAGACCTAAATGAAATCACAACATACCTCTACAAAAACGCAATTGTAATCGACTGCACCAAAACACAGATGTTGATAATACACAACCAAAAAATCATGCTACCCGCACGACTATCGATACACTGTCACACATACCGCTGCATTAACAACAACAACAAAAAAAAAACTGTCAATGTCGCGAAATCAAACCTGTAACACATTCGAAATACCTTGGTCTTTACATAGATTTCCACCTTAAATGGACAAAACATATAGAATACCTACATACCAAACTTCGCATCATCGCAGGAAAACTCTTCCAAGCAAAAGACGTTATTCCATCTAACTTAAAAAAAAAAAAAACTCCTCTATCACGGTATCTGCGAATCCCTACTCAGATACGGAATAACAGTCTATGCAAACATATCAAACAGCCACCTAACAAAATTAGAAACACTACACAGGAAAATCGTGTCAACAGTGATTTGGACACCTTACACGTAACAACCAATATCCGACCAGCACATGGTGACACACAGAATCCTGAGCATTAAAAACCTGAAACACTACATAACAATAATAAGGAATTACTTCAACATCACCTGTCGAAACAACAGAGATATATAAGGATAACATGACCTACAACTCTCTACATCCCTGCACCCTTGAACAACTCTTACGGTTCTTTTGTGTGATCACATCAGATACCCACGCAACTCAACAACCTACCAAGAAAGTTAAAACTCATAGACGAGTACATTAAAATACGAACTCTGTAAAATATACCAACAAAGTTAATATACCATTAACACTAATATACGCAGCGCCATCGCCAGATTAGATCGCGCCCTGAGGCAAAGAATTAAAAGTCGCCCCTGTTGGATTATAAGACAAAAATATAAGAAAATCTCCAATTCAAACTTTGTTTTTATTACAAGATAATATTAATAATATTAATTAAATGTTTGCTCTACGGGGATATCGCATAATAAAACTGTTTATAAGCTCTTCTAAATTTAAATTACAAGCTATGTCTACCTCTATCGATATAGTTGCTAGACTAATCTTTCTTGGGTCATTGCTGTTTGAAAATCATTTTTAACCAGCTTAAGCTTGGAAAAACTTCTTTCCGCACTTGCTACGCTAAGAGATATTGTTAGCGTAGCAACAGCGTCGTCTATTGCAAAATGGCTGAAAGAGTGCCCTTATTAAGCTGTGCCGTGAGACAGGCTGCCTCTATGCTACACCCTGTCGACGGTACTGAATATACACATCACAAATCACCAGCATCCAATGCCTACATCTCCCATCCATAAAGAGTATTAACAACATAAATAGTGAAGGCTAATCCCACTCTCTTCATAAAAGCTAACCCAAGCTTCGAAGTAGGTGGGATTAATCTGCCTTAATCATCCACACGTAATCCTTATAAATCAAAAACTGCCAATTATGTAACAATACAGTCAGTATGGTGTATAATAATAATGAAGATGCAAATATAAAAGAAAAAGTACATGAATTTGTATCCAAAGAAAAAAAATATTGAAAAGAAATAATGTGCCTTAAACAACGTACAATATAATGTACAGAGCATCAAGTGTAATATGCATTAATTGTAGATATAAATACTCTGTACGATGAAAATAGAAAATTGTTATTTTATACATAATGTGTAAACATGCAAAAAAATGTCTGTAATAATCATCAATGTTAATATTATAATATATACAATGTAAACAATTATTAATATTTTAAAAAAATACTATGTACGTGTACGTATCTGTTATGAACAATTTTATTCGTGTAATGTATTATAAATAATATATATATATATAAATTATTATTATTACTATTAATTTATGAATATAATTTATATGAGACATTATCATATTATTATTATTATTATCCTTTATTCAAAAATTCCCTGTAATCTTCATTGTTAATATTAGAAGAACAAGTGTTGTAAATATAGATGCAAAAAAGTATTATTATCAAAATTTTAATTGAAATGCAATGTAGAAAATGAATCACATATGCAGCACTTAGTGCTGAAAAAATTACAAGTAGGAATGTCATTAAAGATGATTATTGTAATTGTGTAAATATTTTAGAAATCAATAAAACAATATGTATGCATGTAAAAAAAAGTATTATTATTATTTTATTCACGTAAAACAAGATATCATTTAAACAACAATTTGACTGGTGAAACAGAACAATTCAGATTCTGCCCAAGAATCTAAGAATAGTCTGTCAGGTAGCGATGTAAATTATGGACTGTTCCAAGTAATGCTGTTTTTTTTTTGTAGGTCATATGTTTAAAATAATATTAATATTTAAATAATATGTTTAATTGTTTAAAATAGTTGGATAGCTTCTTTGAAGTTGCACCAAGTGCACCGATAACTATTGGGATGATTTTGGTGTGTTTAAGCCACAGCCGGCCAACTTCGATATTTAGTCATTTTTTCCAGTTCTTTGTTGTTAATGTTGTTATCACTGGGTACTGCGATATCAAAATCCAAACTTGTCGATGTTCGATAATTGTGATGTCAGGTCTATTGTGTTCCAAATGCCGATCAGTTTGTATTCTAAAGTCCCAGAGAATTTTTGCTGTTTCGTTTTCCAATACTGTCTCTATTTAATGCTGCCACCAGTTACCAAAAGTAGGAAAGCCATATTTTTTGCATACATGCCAATGAACTATTTTGGCCACTTGATCATGGGGATATTTATAGTCAGTTTGAGCTATTTTGCTGCAGACACTGATTACATGTTCTACAGTTTCATCTTTCTGATCACATAATCTGCAGTTGCTCTTATTATTGATGTTCACATTAAAGTAGCAGACATTAACCATATGACATGATCCATATAATCTATAGAGTCCTTGTTCCTGAGTCTTAAAGATATTTTTTTCTTACGACAATGAGTTGCATCATTGGTAACACACAATTCTCCATACTCTTTGCGTATTTCATAACATATCCTATATATGTTATGAAATGTGTATATCATATTCCTTGATTAAATAAATAAAATACTTGAGTAAAATTATTATTGTTGATACATTTAATATTTATAAATTAATAGTAAATTGAATTTCACTTTGGAGAGATTTCCAAGTTCGACATTTTAAATGCAAATCATAGGATCAGTTCAAATGAAAAACAATTAAAAAAAAGGCTAAACCATTCATATTTGGAGAAATAAATTCGGATGGCTGATTGATTTTAGCAGGCATTTTAAGACAAGGACAGCGTACAAGCCCACATCATGTTTCCATTGAACTAATTTCTGCATTATAAAAAAAAGTATCGTATTTTTATCACTAACTCTGCTACACTACACACTTCATTCTAAATACTTTTGACCCCTTTTTTATCTGTCTGAAACTCGTCTTGAAAGGATAAAAATAAAATCAATGATATTTTAGAAGAGTTAAGAAATATTTTGAACATCAGTATCGTTAGCTTAAGTAAATATCTTCCCAAAGCAACCATTCTAAATAACACAATAATACATCCATTTTTTTATTCTCCTTTTTTCTTTCACAGTTTTTTCTTAACAAAAGGTATAATTTTTTCTCCTTTGATGGTCGTTCGAATTTACAGGCGGTACTTAACCACAATGAATTTTTTTTTTTTTTTTTTTTGAAGAACGATGTCTGCTCTTGTTTCACAAGAAAAGCCAGATTTATGCTTTATGGAGAAATGCTTTGTTATGTAAGGAAGAGTGATCTATACAAGCGTGAATCGCTTATTCGTATAAACAGTGAGTAAGAAAGAGTTTCAAATTTTATGACAAACAGATGTCTCAGGTGCCATTGTACTCAACGCTACTAAGATAAACACACAAGATAAACTCCGAGGTTATCAGGCCTGAGTAGACGTCGATGGATCAGATGGTCAAGATTCCTTTTTTTAGCATATCCTCTAAGTGTGGAGGCAACTTATCTTACGGAAAGGTCAAAATACGACTGAGGATGACTACGGACCGTTTGTTCGTCTTTTGATTTAATAATAATGTTCACATGTCGTTTATTCTGGACGTAAAAAAAAATAGTTAAAATTAAAAAGGTGCGTGTGTGTGTGTATCCTAATTTAATGATTTATCTTAGAATCTTGCTTTTTTATAATTAGACAAACGGATGTGGATTGAGACTTCAGTATTGTATATCATATACATAATAGATGAGTTACGTTCAGGCAAGACGTAACGGGCTAATTTCTTTAGCAATTATAGATTGGTAATAAAACCAAAAAGAGAGAGTAGATATTAAAATTATTGATAAAAGATGGATAGACACCATTAATCAAGATACCAGCATCATATTATGATGTCCAAACTAAAGTTTTGGACAGACACTGTTGGAGCCAACAAATCCAGGAGATCAGTGATTGATTTCGGCTATAGAGCCAAAAGAAGAAGAATTAAGTGATCAGTCATTACTATTAATGAAAGAACAATATCTAATAATTATGAAAAGTTATAGAAAATTAAAAATTGTCCGTGGAGTAATTAAAGATGATATCAGATATTAAAAGAATTCTGTAAACATCTGGAAAACTTATTTAAATTAAGTGGATATTGAATCCAACATTATTTCAAAGCCGAATAGAGAAACTACTAGAATTTCGTGTCGAATATTCTATCTATATAGATATAGATAGAAACTATAAAAGTTTCGGCGGATCCGAGTGCAAGCAAATCCTATATGACAGGGGGAAACTCGTAGTAAAGGTGGAGTAAGCCTTGATGTACAACATCATACATCTCCTAGCAGACATGTATGATGTTGTACATTATGAGGGGATTACTACCCAGGCCGGTTTCGACCTTTTTTGTGGTCATGAAAAGTTCGTTTACGCTTGGATCCGCCGAAACGTTTATAGTTTCTATCTATATTCGGCATGAACCTCTTGTAGTTTCTCTATTCGGATTTGAAATAATGTTGGATTCAATATCCACTTAATTTAAATAATTTTGCATCGCCGAAGTGAAGCCTTTTGACTCTCTTTTTTTAGTAATCTGGAAAACTGTTATTAATGTGCATACTATGATATGATAATGACGGCTCACAAAACTGCACATTTAGATCGTTGGATGGTAACTAGGAATCTCTTGTACACATCAATCTTAGCATTCCCCCCCCCCCCAATCATTTCCAGCATAAAATAACTATGGTGGTTGTGGTCAGATCATGAAATCGTCCGTTTCCAATATTGCTTATTAAGAGTCGTATTATCTGTTAAGAACAAAATCTATGTTGTATTTCATGTGAATAATCATGATCGTGATTACAGGCAGGTGACGCTGCAACAGGAGTCAGGGAGAATTCAATTACATTTATCCTCCCTAACAAGGACAGTGACAAAAATTGACGAAAATATTCCTGAATTAAACTTGCCTTGCAGAGGATTTCCGATTACAATATAATTCTTTATCGAAGTTCTATTATATTTATATACTTTTTGGATATTCAAAAACATCACAATTGCATCCCAGAATGCGTTTTAATATATAATGTCATATGCTTTTATAGTCCACAAATATTAGATATTTCTTTATCAAATTCATAATGTTTTTTAACAGTTGTCGAAATGCGAAAAAGAATATAAAAAATACCTACGGTTCAGATATCTGAACAGCCGATCAAACAACAAATCAAGTTACAGCACACAAAAAAAAATTACTAGAGTCGCTGAAAGTGTTTGTGGATGATCAGCTCAAGTTATTATATAACTGCAACAAAATGGACGGTATGATCATAAACAAATTTTGGCGCACCGTCTTACATTCTCGACACGATACTACACGAGGCGAAACCCTCGCTGCAGACCAGCTTCATGTACGTGACAGTTCTTCTAAAGGTCATTTAGCGTTCAGCTTTTGTGTTTCTTTCCAGCGAAAATTCTGTGGAAACGTTATCATGTAAATTTTCATTTAGTTATTCAATTACTTATATTTTATTCATGTTCTTCCTGATAATTCGCCTAGATACTTCAAAATGAGTGAATATGAGCGTACACGCAATGAAAATTTGAATACAAATATTCTGTCACGTGTTCTGTATTTCTAAGAGCAGATAAAGAGATTCGAATGATTAAACATTTAAGAGTATTTACAGAATTAGTAATGGAAAATATAATTTAATAATACTGACATGTGTGTTCAAGTTATATTTGACGAAATGAACAGCATAATAAACTGAACTATTTACATATTCTGCAACTACATGCGTACTCTTTAAATCATTATAATTACATGAGAAGACTGCTCTCTCTCTCTCTCGCTCTCGCTCTCCCAAACCAGTCAGTAAACATTACACAATAGCACTCCAAACTCAGGGAGACCAGATTATTAAATTCAGAGTCAGATGATCCCGGAGGAACTTCCTATCTTCCCATCACGATATTCTCATCATCTCTGGTAAATGTCACCAGTTTTGTCAAATGTCACCAAAGTGACTGCTTTGTTATCTTTCTAACCATCAAAGGAAGTGCTGATTATGAGGGCGAAGTTTATCCAACTGTTATTTTCTTACAGAATTTAGAACATGTGACAGAAGAAATTTAGACCATTTCTTCTGTTTATTAATTTAACTTCAAATTTCTTTGGAAACTATTGAATTCGTGTCATTTCATATTTGTGCATTGTGAAGAGATGACGCTAATTGATCATTTCCTTCATCATGAGGGGTGAGTACTACTTCTATTTTTTCTTACTTTTCCTAACATTTCTTGTTCTCTAGTAGAAGCAAAGAGTGATAGAAGTTCCTTGGTATTTACCACCAAGTTACTACTGAAGTTTTTCTAAGAATCCATAATCTTCTCCGAAAGAAAAATTCTGTGAAGAGTTTATTGAGCAGACATTTCTGATAACAGTGGGTAGAAAAGGACCTTCATTTACCTTATTATGTGATGCTTTGTTTGATACTTACATAAATGTTGTTCTGATATTAATGATGCAGGATTTCCTAGCAACTTTCTCTATCATACCTTTTTGATTTGCTTATCAAGATTGGATGGAATTGGCTGGACTAGACACCATAATTCTGATCTTGAATCATGACTTTAATAACAAAGATGAGAGATATACCTTTGCATTTACATACAACCTTTGTTACTTCATTGAACTAAACCATAACATAAAAAGTTTAGATGGAAATCCGTTAAAATAAGTACAAAACTAACATCATTTTTTCCTATCATAAAAATTATCTTGTTCACTCATCCTCTTAAGACTTAGAACTTGGTCAAATTTAGAAATAACATTTTACCTGTTTAGCATCAAGCAGATTGTTTTAAAGCATGAGTACTCCATCATTTCTTATAAGGTCGATAATAATAATAATCATAATAAAAGGATAAAAATCACAATGAATGGTGTTCAGACATCATGTATTAATGCAGTAAACGAAGGTGAAGCACGGGAATATTTGCACATACAAACATTTAAACGATGATCAACAAAATGGTGGTGTATTAGTAAATAATATCAGTATGTAATTTGCAACATCCAACAAATTCTCATTCAAATCATATAAGTAATCATAAATTGAATAAGGCAGGTCTGCAAACGCATAATACTTAATAATGTAGTTTTTCGTTCAGTTAATTCGATTTTGTAATTACGCTGTCTCATCTTGCTCTTTCGTCTTAGGCTCAATGGAGGGACCAAATTAGTTTCTTTGAAATCTGATTGCCTCTAAAAGTAGCGCAATTAATCCTATCCTGGCTACTTTACCTGTTTCTTTGGCAAGAAAAACCTTCCACGTATGTGACCGACTAACGTACATTTAGTTGAAAAGTCATGAGAAAGGCTCTTCAAGTCCTAGACAAGATTGGAGCCTGGGGTTTTCCACGAGATTGTCGATACCGGATGAGCTACTGAGATTCATAATTAACTTACGCTGAGTTTTTTAATATATTCATAGACTATCTCATAATTAAGTGCAAGATATTTCATAATGTATTTTAGTTAAAGAGCAATGACGTTATCACATAAATATTGAAAGCATGTAGTGGATTCGAAATTTGGTCTGAATCGATACGAAGAAATGATTAAAGAACAGGTAAAATATTAAAAACAAAATCATCAAATTTCGACGTCCAAGCATTCTTCACAGCACAGATGGATTCAGGAATAATGCTAATTTCTAAAAATAAATAAATAATTCGGCAATTATTATTCACACAGTTATAAGTCCTATGTTTCTATGCATCATAATAACATCTTCTCTTCCTTTAACATAATATCGATAAATAATACATTTCCCTGTTTATTTTTCCAACAAATCCTTACTGCCACTTCCCTAAATCTCATTAAGCAATCTCATCAATAAACAGATAGCAGCGAATCGACACGAGCTAGGAAGTTCCTCTGAGAATAACTTGAAATCAATCATAATTGAATTTAGAACTGTAGATGGCGCTACTCTGCCAGGAAAAACTTCATTCTTTTCTGTCTGTTCGCAGCTAATCAAAAACGACAGACTACCTACTGTTAAATGTACGACCACGCAGCATAATAATTACTACAATGTTATTAATAGAATTAACATCGCACAATTGGCTAATGTGTCAGACTGATAAAACTCATTCCTCGAAGCATTATTCCTTCCTTTTTTCTAGTAGCTCTAAAAAAATAAATAAATAAAATCAAATAAAATTCATCAATATGCCAACATTCACAATATTCCATTACACGATATTATTTATTTCCCAACAATATAAGCAGCCAATTGCCTGGTTCCCGACAATCACTAAATTAATTATGCCTGTTTTAAAGATATTTTAATGGATTCAACAGCTGTAAAGTTTCATTGATTTTTTTTTTAATTTATTGGGAAGCACGCTTTCACTGACACTCTTTAAAATTCCAATATTGTGCAACGAATCCTGTGAGCGTTCTGAGATACTAAATTCAGCACACACGAAACTGTCAGTTTCAATAATTCTTTCATCTTTCAGCTTCTCATCTGCTGTATTAGTTATTATATGTTCTCTCTCAATTCCATTTCTTTTTTATGATATTGATATTATGGCACCCATCTATCCTGAATTACATTATTATAAGGACTGGTTTAAAGGGGCGAAGCAAGAATGCTTCTCTGTAGAGTGTAGGGATAAGGTGTTATTATGAGCTATAAAGCTCTGATCATGGCAGAAAGGTAACAGCATTGCCATTCATTACCCTCCAAGGATATTATTAATCACCACATCTTCCTCCTAGCATTACATTCTTATTATATTCTTATAAGGACTGGTTTAAAGGGGCGAAGCAAGAATGCTTTTCATCTTACCCCTTATCTGTAGAGGACAGTGTAGGGATAAGGTGTTATTGAGCTATTAAAGCTCTGATCATGGCAGGAGGGTAACAGCAATAGCCGAGCCTCAGTTGAACTTCATTAGCTACAGTATTGCCATCCATTACCCTCCAAGGGTATTAATCACCGCTTGTTTAAGTAAAGGTGATATCTCAAAAATATCGGACGATCTCTAGGCCACTCATTCGTGGGCGAAAGACCGTCCAAATCTCCGCATTGGTTCTACTCAGTTAGAACTTCATTGGCTACAGCATTGCTATCCATTACCCTCCAAGGGTAATGGTTCTTGAAAGTTAAATGGAATTTATAGTTATTTAATTGTTTTCTCCCTAGGTGTGGGATATATTTTTAGTTTATATATTTAATTATTGAGTTTAAATCGTTTAGTATTTTATTATTAGCGCATATTTTTACAATAAAGGCTGTTATTATTTTATTATCCTTCGTTTTAAAGTCTAAAATTTATAAAAAAAGAAATGCCGCTACCCTTCGACAATACAACAACAAAACTTATGAACAGGACGATATTTTATTTCAAAATTGAGAAAAAATAATATATTTTCATCATACATTCCTATTCTTCACCTATAATCCTCATCAAAATAGCACTTTTTACATTCTGGTATTCATACAAGATCTTGTATGAAGAAATCTCCAGTTAATCTACGTAAACATGACAACAAGAATGATGGATGTGATCATCAGATGTTTTTTGTCATCCGAAGCTGCATGAGGATGATAAAGAGTTGCCATTTGCGATCTCACACTACTTCATTAAATACGCAGTTCAATTCTCCAAGCCATATCGAAGCATTCACTGTTGCTTCTCATTACACATATTCATAATATAAAAATATGTATTATTTTAATGTTCACAGTATCTTTAGTAATTTTAAAGATTGGACATTATACATTAAATGTTATACTTATCTTTTTATTGTTAAAATAAATAGGAAAATTTTATTTATTCGAAAATATTCGATATTAGGAAAAGTAATATTTGGATATTAGAAAAAAAAAAAAAAAGATTTTCAATTTTGAGATTGTGGCGCCCTCTACTGGCACTTGTCGTTTTACAGAAAATATTTCGATTTCATAACTAATATTTACTAATGAAACAATGTTTATATATATTATATAATTTATCGGCTAAATCTTGGCTGCAATTTATTATCAGCTTAACAGTTTTTTTTTCGAATAGCTTTAATGTTCAGTTAATTAAAACGCAGTTGATCACTTTTGCAAGTTAGTAGTCTAATAAATTACTTATCTTAATTATAGGTTTATTCCGAAATTAAACATAATAGCCTTAACTCGGCAGAAAACATGTTCGTATTTAAATGAAGGTAAATGCATTTATTATAATACTAATAATTCTAAAAGGAATAAACTCTTGAATTAACAGAATTATTCGATTGGTGTTTTGTTTCGGTATTGCAATTGAATAGCATTGTATGAGTGACTTAAACTACTTACGATATAAACTACGTATACTAGCTATTTATAGAAACTTCTCGAAAACTTTCAGGGCAACTTACTACATGTATTGCATCTAGTCATTTAACTTTTGGTATAATGCTTCACTCAAGTTTACAGGTAACAGTTCTAGAATTACTATTTTTTGTGATTATCACAAAGAAGTAATTCGTTTTGTAAAACATGGAAGATGATATATTTATGTTTTTCTATTAAATTATTGTGGAGTTAGCGGCATTTAAAGACATGATGAAAATACATGTTTACATAAAGCTGAAAAAAAAAAAAAAACTGAAATACCATTTTATTCCAAGTTCTGCGCGCACAGGCTAAAATGTCATATTTGTCTTTATTTTAAATTTTCAAAAAAGTGGATATTTTGTGAGTTCTGTATATTTCCAGAGTCTCTTTCCCCAGTGATTGTTTTGAATTTTAAGCTGAGTGGAATACAAAATATTTGGGAGTAGCATCGAGTACGTATCGCTGAAACACAACTGTCGTTCTTGAGATAACATATGTTATTGACAACCCCTTCATTTCTCCATCAGCTGCTTCCTGTCATATAGTACGTGCCATATGGCAGATGCAAGCTGTTGCTTCTATTTTTCAAGGAAATATGGAAACGTACGCCCTATCCTTGTTATTCAAAAAAAAAAAAAAAAAAGGAAACTATTTTATTATATATAGATACATATCGTTAATTTATACCAAGCAAATAAATCCTTTGTTTGACATCATGCTTACATTTACGAATGGAGAATTTTAAAATAAATAATTATTCTTTCTTTTCTTTTTTCTACACAGTTTTTCGAAATTCTTACTTGAAGAACCCCTTTAATACCGACTTTTCTTTTGACAACAATAAAATCATATATACATATCCCTATACGAGTACATATTCAAAATTAGCATTGTTATTTGCTTTAGTTTTTGTGATGAATAAAATAGCATATTCTTATAACTATGGTGAAAGATAATGAATTAAAATGTTTCAATTCTATCGCGATTTTTGTATAATATAATATCTCAAAACACATATAAATCTGCATAAATTATCTTTTACTTACCCCACAAAAAACAGACTAATGAATGCATGGAATATGGGATGAGAAGACACACAATTCCAATACTATTGATTGTTAAGCTTAAAAAAAAAATGCTCGCTAATCTCAACAGCATGTTAAGTTTTCGTCCAGCTCCTTTGTACCAAACAAATGATTTATATTTTAAGCTGTGCCTGCAGTTTTTCTATTAAATTATTATATAAACGTTTTCTCTAATAAACTATATTTTACATTTAAAATTATATTATTATACATTATTTTATTAACATATATTATTGTTTAATAATAAAACATGAATGAATAATAATATTATTTATCTCGTTTCTGAGTCTCTTGAGGCGACGCTTATATTGCCTTGTAGCCTCGTACCCGATATAAACTGCTTAGCATTGTTTCATGTGACTTCGTCTCAATAAATTTCGCATAAATAAACATAAGGTGCTAAGCTAACCTGCTACATTTTTCATCAAATTTGAAAGGTAAAATAAAAACAATTGCTGACTGCTCAACGAAATAGGAAATTCTATCTGAGTTTTAACACAAGAAGAATTACGACGCTGCATTTATTATACTTTTTAAAAGCCAAATATAAAAACTGGTTTTGTCGTAATTCGAACCTTATGTTTGCAACTTGAATAAATTATTTAGATTCTCAAATTAAGCATATATGAATTAAAATGAATAAGCGCATTCTGTTTACATCTTTATAGTTTATTTAAATTATGCGTTATTTAATGAGATATATGAAATGAACATCTACTAAAATGTGGTTAACGAATCCACTTCCGGGATCTCATTATTAATAATATTAATGAAGCGTGGCGAACAACAAGGAAAAGTAAGTGCAGACATCTTTAAATTTCATAGAATAAGAGACTTTCAAAAATGCACGCTCAGAGAACATTAATATGGACCACACGAATTTTTTTTTGTTTCTTTTGGATTTTTTATTCGCTTTTATGTGTATGTGGGAAGCATTCACCTTCTGAATTATACATAGTAGAAATTCTTCCATAGGCAGTAAGGAAAAATTGGTGATCGCATTGGGAGCGATCGCATATACAGTGACCTCTTGCGGTTAAGTGTATAGCATAGTGAAGCGATTTCGACGATGTGAAGTGTAAAATCAAATGGCTTTTCCTCCCTTTATTTTTCATTTTCTTTCTTTTTTTTTCTTCTTTTTTTTCAGTTAAAGTTCCTCTATTGATGTTCAGCAGAAGGGAATGACGCTTTAGTTCCCGTACTCGTCTGTTTTTTTTCCCCTTTAGGCTTAAATGTTACTATATCGGAAAGGATGATTCTTATAAGGGTTTTCTACACATTGGGTATTTCTAAATAAATATGCAGATATTTATTTCATTGAAAAATTAAGTATTCTTAATATGAAAAAATGAAGTTTTTGCAGTTTAAACCAAAATTAAATTTAAATTATATTTAAACCAAAACCGTGACGACGTCTAATAAGTAAAATTTTTAAAAAATCCTTTCTGTCATATTAGAATTAGTTACTAGATGTGTACCCACACTAAGGAATCTAATCGAATAGATCGTTATCCTTTTTACACGTATCTAAAAATAGCTAAATGCTTATCATTTCGAAACAATTTTATCTTAAGTTACAAGGACATAAGTAATACGATTATCGCATAAGTGTTTAGGAAGACTATTTGTGTCTTGGGGAAATTGCAGGCGATTAAAATTAAGAAATCGATACAAATATCCAGGGATTAGTGGACGAGTTTTTCCTGCTTCATGGACGTCATTTCAGTCTTTTATTATGCAGAACATTACTGTCAATATCAACTGACTGAACAACCCACTCGTTTCTCTTACTTATGACGTATTGCTGAAGACACGAGGGACTAGATGCTTCAATCAATATACAGACTTCTTCATGAAATATAAATTCAATCTCCAGTGGGGATTTACTCCGATTTATGCTGTCCGTATCCGGTGTTCTATTACAACACGAAGGCGATGCGCAGTTGGTAGAAAGATATGTCCCATTGGTCAGAAAATGCTGGATTGGAATATCGTGAGTAGGATGTAAACACTTATAAGGGTTTTTCAAATGGAAGAAATTTTCCTTAATAAACGTAAATGCAATCTTTAGATAGCCTTTGTTGGTTCACATTATCTTGAACAAACAACCCCGCTAACAGATTATTACATGCCTTACTAATTTAAGATCATTATTCATATACTTTCTCCATGCTATTTTCTAATAGGCTGCATTTATAATGGCTGAATCATGATGTTTGGTAATACACATGGCATGGAACATGTAATCAACAGTGTTTGGCACTTAAAATAATTCTGTATATGATATTGCTATAAAGGGTACCCTATCCTCTTTCATTTTAATGCATTCTATAGATATTTTTGAACAATAAATCACGTTTTATTTGCGCATTTTTTCTGATGGCATTTCAGAATTCCTGCACACATCCAGGGGTCGTATATGATGTGCATACCTTTGGGATTTTTTTTAGTATTTGTCGTCAATATAAACTTAGGGGTCGTTTAAATATGTACGGAATTTCAGATGTCAATTTATCTCTATGTGCCTGAAATAGGGATGAGCTAGCTACATCTCACGGACTACGCTGTCATTCGAAGTATCATATTTGGTCTTCCACTGTGCATTACAGATCTCGAATAAAAATTTGAAAAATCAATTTCAATAATTACTTCAATAATTTACATACACAAATTATGTAATGAATAAATACTATTTCTTCTATATGAAAATCAGATATGAAATAGATTAATGGCTGAAGAAATGGCAAAAACTATAGCGACATGTGGGCCAATGGTTAGGGAAAATGAAGAAATCTATTGACGTATTTGATGAACAACCGGAATGATGTAGGACTTGAGGAAAACAATGTAAGAAAGGCTTTTTAGTTTTTAGTGATAGAATGAGGATGTAAATTCGGGCTAACAGCGACCATGAGCACACCTACAGGAAAGTCATAATGATGAAATAGACTATCTGAACAACTGAAGACAAAGTAATTGAAATGAATCTTTAAGATGAAGAAGAAGAAGAGGGAGTGGAAGAAGCGGAAGAAGGAGAAAAAGAAGAGAGAGAAAGCTATCCAGTATTAGTAACTAAGAAAGAAAGAAAGAGAGAAAGTTTTCCACCATTACATCTAGTGATTAACCAGAGTGGAAACCGTGGAGTCAGTTTCAACTAATGGAAGACAGATCATAACATGGTAGTCCTGGTAACTAAGTTTTCGATGTCAGATTTGATCAGATGATCTACAAATATGAAGTGCAACCATATGAATTCCTCAAAATTTTCCATAGCTTTGGGTAATGCTTGCTAGGCGATGTAGAGTTACGATTGTTATTATAAGCTGGTGAGCATGTAGGACAGTAAAGAGAATGACTGTTGATGATTTTATTCATTTTTTTTCTCCCAAAGAACGAAGGTGAAGGCAACTGTCGGATAGTTGACTTTTTATACTTTATATTACTTTTTGGAATGGGCTAAGTATACATTTGTTTCCACTCTATTGCGTAGATAGTGGACAAGCAGGAAAAACTGAAAAGCGGATTATGACAGGGATAATTTTGGAGCGCAACTTTGAGCATAATTAAAAGCATTATTTGGTATTCAAGCTATTAACGTTATTCTGATGACTTTCTATCTAAAGATCACAGGAAGATGTAGACTTTTTAGATGGTAGGTCATTTACCCTGGGTGGCTATACAAGCTCTGCAAGAGACGAAAAATGCTAGCAGATTAGCTAACTGGAACTAACTCCGAAATCGATACTACTATCTAGATAGAGAGAGAAAGATGGGAATAAAAGAACACAAGTAAAGTCTTCTGGTCACTTTCCAGTCATGTGCGGGTGAAGACTAAATATTAATGGATATGCTGATGCGCCTTGATTTTAGGAATGTTATGCCTTTGCGAGTTGTCTATTTTTACTGTTATTAAAGTGAAACAATTAAGTTAATTTTGCTAATATGAGTCTGATTCGTACTTGAACATTATTAAATAAAAATGGGAATTATTTGGCGTCATTTTACCCATAGAAAAGTGTAAGTGTCTTTGATATCATTGGATTCTGATCCCCAAGCAAACACTATTCGCTACCTGTGCGAATATTTTTTGTATTCGCATAGGTGTTCAAGGTTAAATTAGTTACGTGCGAAACACAACATATATTAGTGTGAATTCAAGACGTGACATCCATAATATTTGAAAAATATACTGGCCTCCAGATATTGTAAAAATTATTATATGACGACATTAAACAGATGCAATAAAAATAACCAGAAAATAACGAGAACATCTCATAGGCAAGTTTTTTTTTCTGCAAAATATAGTCGTTTTCTTAAAGGAAGACGAACTTCTTTC
Source organism: Typopeltis vanoorti (assembly GCF_054136105.1). NCBI lineage: Eukaryota > Metazoa > Arthropoda > Arachnida > Uropygi > Thelyphonidae > Typopeltis > Typopeltis vanoorti. The sequence continues at coordinate 29,145,849 of NC_143572.1, forward strand.
TGATTTTCTGTTGGTATCGCAAGATGGGATTATCATAGAAACAGATTCTTCAAGTTTTTTCGATAACAAAGGTTCACTGATTGGTTCCTGATACGGAGCTTTGTGCATGGGTAGGTCTCGTTCACAACGGATGCAAAATTTCTTCTTAGTAGAAATATTTTTTCCCTTTGAAGTCGTAGAAGATCTTCAAGGCTGTTTATCTGTTTCTGATTGATTTCTCTCGAGTTCTGTACATATGAAAAATCAGAGAGAAACATCAATCTTTCACAAGAATATCAAGTACAGTAGAATTGATTTATATAGAAAACTATTGTAATACAAATAAGAAACTTTAGAAACTAGGATTACTTCATATTGACTTATAAAAATTTACTAGTAAAAAATTCTTTCCTACACCATATTGAACATAGCATACATTGCTTATAATAGAAAGTAAAATAATTTTGAAACCGACTATCTGAAAATGCGACAACGCAAAAATGCTTGTAAATTGTAAGTTAAATTAGAAAGACGTCGATACATCCCAACGAGTTGGTTCAGCAATCTGCAACATACGAGGCAACGGACATATTCAAACATATAGAAGACCTGTTAACCTCCTATAGCGATGCATAATCTCCATGCCCAATCAGGGCGAGTAAACTGCTCATACATTTTACCCTCACCGTAACAGCAACAGATAGCGGGGAATATGAAAATCATCTTGCTTCACCCCTAAAGACATAAATGTCAATTGACAATTGAAATCATTTTAAAAATATAGTACTCGAGATTCTCACGGTTTTATGATGCGATTTTGATTTTATGCAAATAGCTTTTTTTTTTTTTTTTTTGTCCGCACACAAATCGATCCATGTCACATTTTTTCCCGTTCAACATCATCAGCAGATTGCGTTCCCATTCTTACACTTTAAGTATATGTGTAATCTATTTTTTATTTAACCCATCATTCTTATTATATTAGATCAACTTTTATTTTTATTACGATTCACTTACAACATTATCACAAGAATATATAAAAATAGCTTGTAAATACCCTATTATAACAAGTTAACTGTCACAGAAAGTTGCAGTATTTGATAAATAAGATTTAATTCAAAAACGAGAGCTATATATTGGGCATGTTTAAAATAACAATATTAAGTACAAGAGTTATTAACATTTCGCTTGTTGGAATTCTATAAAGGAAAAAGTTACAGAATTTCAATCCTTTTTTCACCAGTAACTTTCTCAACGAAGAGTATGTAGACTGTTCATACTCCATTGGTAGACGGTACTATTCTAGTTTTTGTGAATGTATGAATAACTTGTGATAAAAGCTTTCCTAGGCATTAATATAATACTTTTTATATATATTCTGTATGATATTTTACCAGCTATATAAGAGAGGTCTGACTCTTTTCGCTTGCAGACGAAAAAGTAAAATTTATAGCACACTAGTGGCTACGTGAGTTGAAATTTAGAAGCAAGGAAGGAATTTATTGATTTGTCTAGAATAAGTGTGTTGTAATCCCTGGAGAATACGATAGGATAAAGACTGTTTTATCAAGTAGAAGTAAAGGAAATGAAAGCAAACGAAGAAAAGCTACTTCGATGAAGTTGCTCCACGGGTTCTAATAACTTTTCACGCTTTGGTAGGTTTAGTTAGATTTATGACCGAGTCAATAAGGCAATATGGCGTCATTTCTACACCACCCATGTATTCCTATGCCAGTCTATCTATTTTAGGAAGATCTTCAGCAATTAAAGGTATTGTGCATTCCAATGTTTGCTTTTTTAATTATTTAATTTATTTAACGTCATTATTTAATTATTTTCCTGTATACTGTACTTATAAAGGTTTTCATATAAGATTGAGTTATTTTTAAATTGAACCATCTATGATAGTTCTTCATTTGACCACTAGATTGAGCTTGGGTTTTACTTACTAGTTGTACATGTTTAGGTTATAGTAAGATACGTATGAGGTGTCAAAGAAGACTAAAGAGGAGGAGAAAGTCAAGAAAAACTAGTTAATATTAAATCAGGAAGTGAAAAAAATATCTAATCTCATTTGATAATGTGTTTACCATCATAAAAAAAGATTGTTGAAAGGAAATGTTTTTTTGAGAGAGACAAGACTGGTTCTCTTTTTAATTATAGTGGATTATGTGAACACTGATCTTGTTTCCTATTTGGCAAAATGTGAAGAATGAATTGATGTGTGGTCACCAGCAAAACTGTGAAGTTTTGATCAGCAGGCAAATATTACGATGTAAAAAGAAAGAATGCCGAAATAATACGCGCCAAGAAATTTCTGCATAAATTTCAGGATAAAAAGTGAACCATATTTTCTTTCCGATCACTCTCTGAAGAACAATTATGATGAATATTTTATCCTCTTGTTTTTTCAGGATGCTCCACAAACATACACACAAGTACTGATATGCAACGTAAATATGTTAGTGTTCCTACGTTACTTTAATGCAAGTTGTAACAAGATTGCTCCTTATATTGCAAAGAAGCAGTGTCTAGATGGAATTAAGAACACTAGACGTGTAAATTAAAATATATTTTAAAAACATTTTATCTTTATTCAGTGACGTCACAAAAACAAAAGGACTTAAGTCTTACAGAACAAGTCGCTGTTATCAATGGACTTGTCTATGAAGTTGTCGCAAAATGAAATAGCAAAGTATTGTACAGCAATCCCTCGATTAGTGCGCCTAATGCGTTCTTTAAAACAGGCGCATTAATCGAAAACGCACTAATCGAATACAATAACCCATAGTATAATTCGTTCCTCAAATTTCTTTCTTGAACCTTAATTTTTTTATAAAAGAATTACGGTATGTCTCAGGGCCTAGTTAAAGGAAAACCATGAAGCTGAAAGACAATAAAACACATTCAGAATATAAATTTATTATTCTACTTCTTAACAAAGAATTGAGCTAACGTAGTTTGGCATGCATTTTGTTTCTTTTTTTTTTCATACAACTGACGGTATGGCCCTATTGCCTCTTTTACTCTTCTACAAATTTTGTTGCTTCTCTCTTCATCAGCGTCAGTCTCCAAGCATTGTTGCTTAAAAACTTCGATTGTGCGAAAAATATTTTCAAATTGTTTCTGTGAAATCTCTTTGGGCTGACTATCAGTGGTTCAATTTTCTTCATATTCTTCGGAATCTTCCCGCTGTGTATCTAAATTTAGCAGGTCGGAATCACTCAATTTTTCAGAATGATATTTAATACTCTTGGACGTTATCATTGAAGGGGAGAAATAAATGAAGGACATACGAATTAATCGCTAACTCGCGAAATCACGTGCTTTATAGATAAAATTTCCTAACTGTTATACAAGCAAAATAGTTACCACTTTAAAAACTACAATGATCATAAAAGAGAAGTCAATTTTACGACGAGTATTAATAAACAACTCATCCTAGAAGACGGATTGATTACCCTATTATCGAAATGGATTCTCCTTTTTGTGACATGCGCAGAAGTGTCGAAAGGTAATTCAAATCTGTGGGCGTACTATAGCAGATGACATAAATGTTGGCGGTAAAAATCTGTAACATTTATTTTTAAGATATATATAAGCGCACTAATCGAATTTTAGAGGCGCACTAATCGAATTTGGGTATCGAAAAAAAATGACGCACTAATCGAGGGATTACTATATATCATAATAGCAAGTGCTCACGAATGGGTTTATTATACTGAATTTTCATGGTTTTGTTTCCTTTCAAGAAACAAAAATATATGAAAAAATTGTTTACTTATGCACTAAATTTATTAATATATCTTTATATAACCAAATCACCATGTACGTGAATATGGAAGATATTCATATTCAGATTTTAGTCTCTCGTTTGCGAGAGACTAAAATGTGAATTGTTTCTTCGATCTGAATTGTGTTTTGCGCCGTATGTTACCCCCAGTACTTTGTATTCGAGATTCTCATGAAACTTTCTTTCATTTTCAATTCCTTAATAAAATTATAAAGCAGATTTCAAATTTATATTTCGAGAACCAGAATAAGGGTTGTTACTTAGTGAAATGCTAAAACAATTACAATTGAATCGACTATATCGTATCTGATAGTTGGAGCCAGAATGTTCCTCTTTCGTTCATGACTATGAAAGTTTACGGTAAGAAAAAAACTCGCCCACAACCATAAGAAACCAACGGAAATTTTACTAATAAGAGTTAGTCGACACACTTTAATTACCTTAAAACCTCAAAGACTTGAAATTAATGTAATAATGAATGTTAAAATAACTTTCTTCATTAACTATGTTTTAGAATTAACAATAAATAACACCGACTTGGTCCATTCAGCGTTACTCAGATAAAGTTACTATAAAAACTTCAAGGCAGTTTTTAATAGTGGAAAAATTAATAGAAAATTAATCTAACTTAATTTATTTATTTATAAATTTATAATATATATTTAATTATAATATTTTATAAATAATTATTTATAATTTTATAGAAAATATTTTATTTTATTTATAATATTTATTTATATATAAATTTATAATGTTATTCAGTGTAAAATTGATTATTGTATTATTAATTTGATTTTCATTATGTTGATTTGAAAAAAAAAAACAGTAGTGAGAAAAATATTTATGCATTATAACTAACCATCGAAGTTAGCTGAGCAAGGGAAAAAACAGCAGAAGGAGATCTCAAATTGTCGGCGAAACGCTTACGATATTTACTCGAAAATAACTTGCCCTCGCGTATAACTGGCACCCCTGATTTTACTTTACGAAAAAATACATTAACAAGTGTTGCATATGCCTCGCACACGAAAAATGTTTAAGCATGTTCATGGCGAGGTTATAGTAACTCGCTCTCTGTGGTTAACAAACACGCCCTCCCCAGATGCAAGAAAAACACGTACTTTTGTTGAATCCCTGATTGGAGGCTTTTGCAGTCTGCGTAATATATTCCTCAACAAATAGTGCAATTAGAGACAGCGGCAATAAAATCGACGCTTACTAATGAATCACATATCCCTTCTCACAGAAACTACATTGTATAGACTCAAGAAAAACCACATGTTGCACCTGAAACACAGTATATAACTAAAACCTCTTGTCCAATTTTTCAGTTAAATGAAATAAGTATTTGTTTTATGGCACTTGAAATTCTGGATGTCATTATGACAGATCACAAAGGCTAACTTCAAATACAATTCTAGCCAGCAATAAAATTCAACCAAAGGTCGAAACTTCGTGTGAGTTGAGCCCACTGATAAAGAGAAGTTCGTCAGAACGATAAACGACACCCCGTCGTGAATGTGTTAAAACTAAGAAATATAAAGTGAATGTTGTTATGACAGTTTCACATGTTATGGAATTCGGTTGAAGAGAATTAGCATTTCTACTCAACAGTTGTAGGTTGCCTTTGACATTGGGTCGCGCGACTTTTTGATAATACCGCACCAATCATATGCACATCTTCATAGCTGCTCTTTGGTATAAAACAAAATTTAACTTGTACGTATTGTAACAAAAGGATATAACCTGTATATCGTTGACGTGCCACCTCTGGCACGCGTGCCATAGGTTCGCCATCTATCTCCTAGTTCAACACTGAGCTACGTATCTGGGCGCGTGTTACCTTCTGCCTTTCATAAAACTTTTCTTTTCATGAGTAACGTTAATGCCCCAGGGATCACTGTTGTGGGTGGTCAAGCAAAAAAAGCTAATGGACTTTCGTGGATGCTTATGGATACGGACCTGTTACTATGGAAACCGGAGGTGTTGCAAACTTTAGTGTGCTTATCTAAAATAAACAAAAGGGGGACATTTGTTCAGAGTTTCTGTTTTTAAGTCATGCTGAAAATTGGAACAAATGTCTTTGTCGAGAAGTATTGTTCGTTGGTAAACTAAAGTTGTTCCAGAAATTGAATTCTGAAGCCTTTTTATCATGCAAGAGTAGGTTGAAATGTAATATGTTTTTTTTAAATAAAATCTTAAATGCAGTATATAATTATGTCCACAATTTTTACTTAAATGTTTACCCTTCTGTTCTATAAAATAAATATTGTGTTGGTTTCTTACTGCAAGTTTAACATCGAATAGTCTAGTCGATACTACAACAGATCGCCATTGTGTAACTAGTTAAATCAAGAGGGGGAAAAACTGTGAAAATGTATTAAAATGATTGTGTGATGCTGAAATAGTTCTTATCGCCAATGTCCAATGAGGTAAGTAAATATAAACGGAATGATTAAAATAGCTTATAATTTGGAATATTCCAAAAACTTTTATATATTGTACATATCAAGTTCTTATCAAACGGAAAAAATATTTTACTGTAGGTAAGTAAATCATCTCCTATCGATAGCAAGCAATACCATTCATGTATAGAGGAAATTACTATCAATTTTTAAATTATTTATGAGCTAAGAAATTACGCTAAATCTAGACTTCACAAACAACCACAACCACGAAACTAAAATGATTTATTAATATAAGTAACATTAAAGATACAAAATAATAACTTGCAAAACTTTAAGTATTATGAAAAAAATGCTGAAGAATTATTCAACAAAATGAATTAAGCTTTCAGAGAAACTAATTTTCCAGATAAGTATTATTGATTAATGTCTTTGAAGGTCAAAATGCAGTAAGATAAGCTCGTTTTGCTTAATGCATTCGTTCCATGTGTTAAAATAAAAAAAAAAAAAAAAAAAACCCGAAAGGTTCAGTCGAATTTAAACATTCCTCCAAACTCTACAAGAAAAAAAAAGATGGTTTTATCTTTTCAATTAGTCTAATCTGATTATATGCTTTTAAAGTTTACATATCCATAAAAAATAATAAATTTTCAAAATATAGACAAAATTCCATTTACTTTTTTTCTGAAATATTAGAAATCGGTTGTGTATACTTCATCATTTATTTCAATGCACAAAATTCATTTATTTTTTTCTACACATTCAAATCATCTAATTTTGTAGTCGAAAGGTACTTACAAAGGACTAAATATATATTTTTATAACTTTCATTAACTGTCGTTTTATAAAAATGGCGCTAGTGTGCAATTATTTACAACAGATTAAGAGATTCGTGAAGAGCAGTGTTAGCAATTAATTGAAAGCACAATATCATTGTTGTTAAAATAGAAGCTCAACGGAAGCGATTTTTTGACATTTAACATCATTTTGTAAAACAAGAAATTGCAAGAGAAATAAAAATAAACGAAAGTAAGGAAATTACGAAATACGAAATCGGTAAATGGCAGTAAATTAACTCGTTACTTTAATAGCTCTCCGTAATGTAAGTGCTCTTTGATATTTAAGGTTTAAACGACTCATTAATTTATCATAGGCAGATTATTCGTGACAATACAATTGTGTTGACATTTTAAAGTTTTAGAGGATGATGTTGCAGTAATTTTAGACACACAGTTCAGGCAATAATGCAGAGTTAAGAGTGGCGTTTTTTTTCCTCACTCTATGGTCATTTCGTAAAATTTTCAAATTAAAATTATATATTTAGAAAGTGAAATATATTTCTATATTTCCATCTAATAATAATGTTTAATGTGGGAAAAAAGTGTTTAATTTATACGTATGTTTATAAATTAAAAATAAAAATTTTCCTGAACACAGAATTATTTCTTTCAAATTTTTATTTAAAATAGAAACGATGATATACAAAAATATTAAAATTCGTGGCGTTCCAGAGGTGCTAAGTTTATGCTATAGTTTAAATACAGTGGAAATCGCTGATTTCATTTTAATTTAATCAAAACAACAACAAAAAATGCTAATAAAAATTTTTTTATTACAACATATACACGTCGGTGTTACTTCACTACTTTTCTATTATATGCTTAAACACCAGACAGTAAAGGATTCTCGTTTTCGGAAGAGAGATTTATTGTTCTTTCGGTTTCAATCACTGGAGTTTCCCATTGCCCATCACTTCTTCTGCGTCTTCCTAGATAGGTTGGCTCTTGTTGAGGAACTTGCTATAAAAAACAGGCGTCAATATTATTAAATTTATGAGCTTTTAGTATTTCTGACATGGAATCACTCTAAAATAAATTTTATAAAAATGTAAGAACTAGATTACATTTAAGAATAACGTAATTATTAGTTTAAGAAAAATACAAATAAATAAATAAATAATAACAATAATAATAATCCCTGATAAATAACCTATAATAAAATATAAAAAAGCAGTGGAAAGTGAAAAGCAGTATATACTAAAATTGAGAATATTATGGATCCAGCCAGATTTTAGAGCCAAACTAAAAAAGGTTCGAAAATTTACTAGAGAGCTTATGAGAAGATAATCTTCGGCAAGAGTTGCCTTGGTGAGCACTACTTAAAATACATAATTTATGCCCAAAACGCCCGTATGTTCGCCATGTTTTTTTGCTTAAATTATGTTTCACTGGCTTGACAGCCGTTTTGAACTGTTTCTCATTGAAACCTAACTGATGCACTAATAAAAGCGAACATACGGGCTCTTGGGCAGAAAATAAAATCAATACCATGCCCATGCCGATTGTTATATTCTCATAAGCACACTGGAAAATTTTCGAAAAAAAATTGCAGTTACTTTTTATTTATATTTGACCATTAATATTTAATATTTAAATTTAATATCGATGGATCCATAATAACCTCCACTTTAATATTTAAACTTCAGGAACTTCTGACTAATACTTTTAGCAATAAACTCCTTAAATACAGTAATATCAAACTAACAGAAATAAACTCCTTAAATACAGTAATATCAAACTAACAGAAATTTACCGAATAATAATGTTTTTAAGAGCATGTCTGATTCATATAAGAAATCAAATAACAAATAAAGTAAAAGGTGTATCTTGAAAATCTGAAAAACAATTCAAAATATCCTTTATAATTGAAATTTATATTTTAAAATTTAATTATTGTTTTTATTTATTAATTAAAATTTATATTTCAATCAAAATGATTAATGTAGTTATAAAATACATTATTGATACACATATTTATTATAGATTATTTTTTCATCCAATCACATCATTGGGTCAAAATAAAAACATAATATTACATCAACTTACCAGCCATAGTTTATTGAAAAAAGCGATATTAATTTAAAAAAATACATATTTCTATAACTTGAGAAGTCGATTAATACATTTTATTCATTAATATTGCATTTTGAATTAACAGCGATATCCCAAAAATTATTCACCGCCCGGAAACAACAAGTAAAGAAATGATTGCAGACAGTCATAAAAAAGTTACTTTATTCATATTTGGCTATAAAATATGGCTGGATCTATAATGTTCTGCATGATACTTAGACCACATTGACCCGTTTCAACTCCATAATTTAGTAACGCTGCAGTTTGCATTCTTTATAGTGACCGATAATTCCATTTAGACCAGATTTTGACAAAAGAATATGTCTGTAATAGATATAATTTTATTATTGTATAGTAAATTATTACATATTAACTTTTATTTTATACTCTTTACGTAATAAAAGTGATACAGGAGAAATGATTCAAGAAATTTTAACAGTGTTCCCAAATACCACATTTCATAATATATCAGATTTGATTATTAATATTTCGAATCAGTTTTAAGCTTACAGTGAAGAGGGAGGGCGCTGGTGCGTAATGGCGGTTGCCAAGTGTTTATATATGTGATCAGTGATTTAAATAGTTGTTATGATTTTCTAAAGAAAAGTTTATTTTGTAAAATATTTGCTACTGATGCTGGTAGATCGATTTGATCTACGGGATATTTATATATAGAGGTAAGTGTTCTTCATTCTGTGAAACATTTGCTACCTTTGCTGGTAGATCGACTTGATCTACGGGATATTTACATTGGGCTCTAGGACCCACTTCTCAAACTTTATTTTAATAGAGTTGTTGCCTTCTGTTAATCATGACAAAACCTCTCAATGAAGGCATATTTGAAGAAGTTTACAAAGAATTCCTAAGATTAGGAAAACTTTTGAGCGACAACTGGCCAGGGAAAGTAAAGCTCTTAGATACATTCCCCCCTACAGCAGTCACAGAAGATAGGATGGATGATTCTAATGAAGGAAGTATGTTGACTGAACCAGAATCAAGTCACTCCACGAATACAGAGAATGCTGCATCTCAGGATAATACTCCGCAGTTTGTGGAAACCAACACAGAATTTCAAACAGTCAAAAAGAAAAGGAAAATCTCCTCTACTGCAGATACACCCAAAACAGTGGAGATAGAACCAGATAATGTAATTAAAGAAAGGGTACCCCCAGTCGTCCAAAGGGCCAAGGAGCACTGGACGTCCGTTGCATCCACACTGAAATCTTCAGATATCACCTTCATTAAAGCCACAAACACAGAAGAAGGGATTCGCATACAACCTAAAACATCATCAGATTACAGAAAAATGACCAAACTTCTAGACAACAACAACTTGCCATATCACACTTTTGCACTCAAGAGTGAAAAAAATTTAAAAGTAGTGTTAAGGGGAGTAACTGAAACATTACAAATTGAAGACCTCACTGCAGACCTCCAACTTAAGGGATTTAGCCCAATTAAAGTCAGCCGAATGCGGAGGGCTGATAAAACACCCTATCCCCTAATTCTAGTGGAAATAAGCAAAGACCAAAATCATATATACAATCTCCAAACCATCTGTGATCTAGTCATAAAAGTTGAGGCATTGAAACACAAATCAACTACAACCCAGTGCCATAGATGCCAGAAGATTGGGCATGCCCAACGATGCTGCAAGGCTGAATTTCGTTGCGTTAAATGTGGTGGCAAACATGCATCAAATGAATGCCATAAACCTCGTACACTTCCAGCAAAGTGTGCAAACTGCGGAGGACCACACCCTGCAAACTATAGGGGCTGTATAGCATTTCCTGAAAACCAAAAATTACAACTCAAAACCAGTAAACCTCTTCAAGAACAAGCGTCTTCCCATCAAACCATAGTCTCCACAACGGATGGAAGATCGTATGCTGAAGTTACAAGATCAACCTTCCAAAAAGACCCAAAACCAAAGCAGTTACAGCAAACCAACAAACCTATCCTACTGAACATAACAAGCCACTTAGGTGAAATGCTTGCTGAACTCCAACAAACCAACCCAACTCAAGAAGCCAAAGATATCATCTTAAGGCATACACAATCACTCTTTATGGAAATTCTTAATGGATAAATCTAAAAGAAAACCGAAATCATTACAAATTGTTTCATGGAATGCAAATGGTTTATCTATCAAATTACAGGAGCTGCAGGAGTTTGCAGCAGAAACTCAAGCAGACATCATCCTCATACATGAAACACATCTTCGTCCAAGTGACAAAATCAGAATCAATAGTTATAGCACTTACCGAACAGACAGATGCTTTGCTAGAGGTGGAGGCACTGCCATCTTTGTGAAAAGTAACATAAAACATAATTCAATAGCAGAACCCCAAACAGAACACATGGAAACTACAGGAATAGAAATACATATGGAAAATACAAGCAGCATTACGATATATGCAGCCTACAACCCCCCAAATAAAAAACTCCTTGAATCTGACTTAGAGGTGATACTAAATACAGGCAGAGCAGTGATTATAGCCGGAGATCTTAATGCCAAACACTCAGTCTGGAATAGCAGAAACTCAAATATTAATGGAAGAATACTCAACTCTTACACCACTTCAAGAAATATAACAGTAATAGGACCCACTGAACCCACACATTATGGAGCTACCGGTCGTCCTGATGTACTAGATATAGCTATATTAAAAAACATAGCGCACAGCTATCAGATACAAGCAATCAACGACTTAAGTTCTGATCATAACCCCATCATATCACACTAGGCACCATACAAGATATAACAGAAAACACCACCGCATTTATAAATTGGAAACAACTTCCCTCAGCCTTCCAGGAAAACCTTGGTCCAATACCGCATATGACATCTGCTGAAGATGTAGAAAAAGCAGTGAAGACTCTTGAAAAACAACTACTGACAGCTATAACGCAGGTAACAAATATAACCAAATGTACACCATCAAATAAACTTCCACAGGATATAAAACGTCTTATCCAAGAGAAAAACAGATTAAGAAGACAATATCAGAGAACAATGGACCCAGCGGATAAACAAGCAGTCAATAGAGCAACAAACCAGGTTCGATATGCCCTAAAGGACCGTAACCAACTCTGGAATAACAAAATTCTCCAATTAAACACAGAGGATCAATCAATATGGAAAATGATGAAATCACTCCGTTCAAAGCGTTTTACATTTCCTCCAATCCAAGGTGAATCTAATGTTGTCTACAACGACGAGGAAAAAGCTGAAGCATTTGCTGACAGTTTAGAAAAACAATGCAGCCCCAATTATATCAATACAGATATAAATTTCATAAGTAAAATTCACACCCAAGTGCATAAAATAACTCAAAATGCCTCATTCCAATCCAATAACAAATCCGTATCACCAACAGAAGTATATGAGATTTTAAGAAAACTAAATAACAAAAAGGCTCCAGGTCCAGATGGAATAACAAATAAGGTACTCAAGTTACTTCCTCGCAAAGGGGTTATGCATCTAGTAGCCATCATTAATGCCATCTTCCGGCTAAATTATTTCCCACAACGATGGAAAATTGCCGACGTTTTCCTAATTCCCAAACCTGGGAAAAATACACAGTTTCCTTTAAATTACAGACCAATCAGCCTTCTTTCATGCATAGGTAAGATAGCCGAACGTGCTATTCTCACACGGCTTCAAGAGGCAACAGATATCAACCATATAATTCAAGATGAACAATTCGGCTTTAGGAAATATCACTCCACAACGCTACAAATTTATAGAGTTATCGAACATATAACCCAAGGGTATGAATGGCACCAACACACTGGCGCAGTTTTTCTAGACATCACTGAAGCATTTGATAGAGTATGGCATCATGGACTAATTTTTAAACTACACGAAGTTGGTATTCCATTGCCACTAGTGCTACTTATCAAATCATATCTACACAACAGAAAATTTAAAATAAAATTCAACGGTATCAGATCCACGGAGAGGAGAATCACGGCCGGAGTACCTCAAGGCTCTCTACTATCTCCCCTACTCTTCTCCATATACATGGCAGATCTCCCCAAACTGTCTCCAGCTATCACCGCTCTGTATGCCGACGATACAATCATTATAGCCAGATCCCTCCGTCCACACCTGGCCACAATCAAGCTGCAGAGAGCAGTCAATGAATTGGAGGATTGGTACACCAAGTGGCGTATCGCAATTAATCCAAACAAAAGCTCTGCAGTACTTTTCACCAGACGTAAGGCAGAACCGAATACAAGCATACAAATGTTTGGTAATATCATCCCTTGGCGCAATTCTACCAAATATCTGGGAATTCATCTTGATAGACGTCTAAACTTCAAGTCACATATGGATAGTGTTACCACTAAGGCAAGTCAGACTATAGCACAGCTATATCCACTTTTGAACAGGAACAGCTTCCTAAGCATAAGCAACAAAATCTTACTTTTCAAATCGGTAATCAGACCGCAACTAACTTATGCCTCTCCAACCTGGGGTCACACGACTAAAAGCAACATCAACAGACTTCAGATAATACAGAATAAATGCCTAAGAATGGCATTTAATGCCCCATGGTTCATCAGAAACATCCAGTTACATCAAGAAGCCAATCTTCCAGATATTAAGACCTACATGACAAACATTGCAGAGAAATTCTTCACAATCACGGATAATCACCCAAATCAGTTAGTTCGACAGGCAGCGGACTACAAGCCCTCAGATCGTTTCAAACATAAAAAACCGAAATCCTCCATCGCAAGAGAAAGCTGATACAGCCTCAATGCTCACAATGAGCAGGTAAATTACCCACAATAATCTTATCACCCACAATCTAAAATCCAGATGAAGGGATAAAGAGTCAAGGACTCAGTCCATCAACCAATTAAGTTCAAGTTAAGCTTACAGTGATTTTAAGCTTACAGTGTTACTAGTAGGATTTTACTAGTTGATCTTCAGGTATACATACCAGACAGGTATACATAGAAATTTCACGTATACATAGAAATTTCACGTATACATACAAATCCAGTATACATATACATACAAATATATATACATATACATACAAATTTCAGGTATACATACAAATGTATACCTGAAGTGGACCTTCAGGTATGTATACAAATCCAGTAGGACTTGTTTTCTACTGGATGTTTTTTCTGGCAGGTGTTCGGTCGAAGGGATTTGACTTCTAGCAGACTTTCGGGTCTACTACAGAATTATTTGCTGGTAGGACTTGTTCAAAATTGTCATACTTCGGACATATTTCGCCAGCAAATGACAGTCTGGAGAAGATCATGATGCTTGCTAAAGTTCATGGAAGCAGGAGAAGAGGAAGACCAAGAATTAGATGGGTGGGTGGGTGGATGGAGTTAAAGAAGCAACTGGAATGCGCCTCGAAATTCTGAAAGATATGGCCAGGGACAGATCTGAATGGAGAATGTATGTTCATAGAATCACCAGGAGTCGAAAACGATTCGATGGAACATAACAACAACAACAAAGGACTTGATCATAATGGAATTATACAATAGTGGTTTTTATCACTATACTTGCTTTCATCCTCCGTTTATTTTTTCACCCTACTATAACAATCTTGAATTAGTTATGACTTTGCTTTGTCTAAAGTAAGAAAGCTAATTTCGAACTAGATCTAAGACGAAAAAAGAGCTGTACGCCAAGTTTTATGATAGGTAGTTGCATTGTAGCAAGAAATTTAGAAATTTGGCACAAGTTACTGCAGGGTTTTAAATCTTCCGAGGCCAAATTAATTCTGATCATGATTGGCAACCTAATTAGCGACTCAAAACAGATTTAAAATACGTTGCGAACAACGATGATGACGTAATTTATAAAATATTCTCGAAATGGGGAACTATTAAAGACATCAAGGAAGACATTGATAGCGATACCCGGATTGGAAATCCGAAGTGATTAGCTTTTCAATGGAAATGAAGAGTCCTGTTCCCAATAAACAGGAATTGGTTCTGCAACGGCTATAGTCAGTTATCCAGGAGTAAGTGTTTCAGGTGTCATTCCTATGACTATCTGGGAGCATAACGAAAAAGTGCAAGATGTCGAAATTGTAACGAATATGGAAACACCTTAGAGCACTTCAATAGCCCATGCAGAAAATCCCAGCAACAAGATCAACACATGCCCGTATCGGACAGCCGAAAAACGACTGGGGGAGGTCTATCGCACTTCTCTCAATCTCCCATTGGTTAGTTCGGATAGCATGAACACGTTAGAGAACACAAACAGGGATTCCGAATTTCCATCGTTACCAACACAACAGATCATCATGAGGAGATGAAACGGGAAGATTTTATTAATGAAATAGCAATACTTCCCCCAGCCTTGTGATCCTTTTTGTGACGTATGCCGCGGTATTGAAACGGTAAGACACCTTTTCTAACAGTGACTGCTATTGAAACGCATTTGGCAGAGGTTGAGAACATGTCCTCACTGAGGAAGACAGAATCTACCATCGAATTAGGAACTGCTTCTTCGCATATCTCACTCGATTCTGAGAACAAGTCTGATACCTCTTGGGTGAAGAACTGTTCCTACGGAGATGGTGTAGCCTTCCAACCATATGTCATATTGCACAGAGGAAAATTAAAGTTGGCATATATTTGACATTATTGATTTCCCGACGTTTTAAACTCAGAATTTAATATAATTGTTTTCACTATAATCTGATTTGATTTTATTCCAAAGTGGTCTTGAACATACTCGGGAGATGTGAAGGCCAACATCCAGGCAGACCTGAGTCCCTTTTTAAGGTGAGATCTCCCGTGAAAGTCTCACCAAATTCGTTCCCTTGTTTTATTATTTTTATCTATTTATTAGCCTTTACAAGTTTTTATTCTTCGTTATGCTGGATTTTATAGATTGTTTAACGTATTTCTCTATTTTTATTTTATTTGTCTATTCTTGTTAAGTATATAATTAAGTATGTTAAGTATGTATGTTATCTTTTGGGACTTTTCTTTTAATGAGTAAAAAGTCAAACGACCTTTTTTTATATATATATCATCACGGTTAGTTGGATGTCCCGTCGTATAGGATAGTGTTGAGAGTACAATTTTCGATTGTCGATATTTCCTTGTATTTGGAAGAAGCACAATGATGTTTACGACAGAGTTGCATTATCGGAAGAAGCCTATTGAGTAGAAGTACTTTTACAAGAATTTGACAAGTGTGTCCAAACTCGAAGTTTATTAAACTACAACTTGTTTCTGGCTGATGTACATGAATTTGTTCTGCCAATGCTACAATCAAAAACAAAGTTGTTGTGACTCAGTAAAATTTAATAGCGACTTTATATTGCTTCCTTACAAGTCATCTCTTTTTCTCTCGTTAAAGTTATTTCACTTTGCTAACCCTTATTGGTTATATTCAGATCTCCGTGGAATCGTTTTGCCAGATTATGCTAATAAAATTATTCTTGATTATCCGTTTTATATTATTATTCATCTTATATATTGTTCTTTATTATTCATTTTATAAAAATCTTTTTGTTTTGTTTTTATACAAAAAAAATCTATTTAGTTTATAGATCTCATTAAAAATTAATTACCGGAACTAAGCACTCCATCAGTCTCTTCGTGTTATTACTGTTTCTATAATTAATAAAATTAAAACGCATCAAGTGGGGTAAGTGCCATGAATATTAGCGCAGGCCATAAAAATTCATTAGGATACTTCCAAGTGTTTACACTGTAAACATTCGCGGGAACTACTGAAGAATTACCAACTCAGAATACACAAATGCAGACAACGTAAGAAAAAAAAAAGAAAAAGAAAAAGAAAGAAACCAAGGCAAGCAAACAAAGAGTAATTCACTAACCCTGACCACTATCAGGTAATATTCGTAATTCGTAATTCGATTTGCACTCAAGATACGAATTTCTTACATATCAGACGTCTATGAAGTACACAGGGATCAAAAGAAAGTATCCTGTTTAAGGCTGTGGAGCGCCACCCAGTGATCAAAATGCTGCGAAACGTCGCAAGGTTACATTGTGCGTAATGAGGGAGAGATATCTGAAAAAAAAAAAAAAAAAAAAGTAGTTCCAAAATTCATAACCAGGGTTCGCTGTATGGTATGCCGAATGTAGATTATTAATTTTTTTTGTGTGTGTGTAAGAAGGGAAAAAGCGACATAAGCATAATAAACAAATTTTAATTCGCTTCTATTATGCATTCGCAGGCTGTACTGTTCAATGTCCTACTCTTTCCGGTATCCCACAAACCTCATTCTTTGCACAGTGTGTTCAATGGCAGAACTGAGCTGGTCGGGACTGGTGTTGCGTACAGGCTGTCTTTCAGCGCTGGCAAGTTAGAAGGATGATCTCGATAAACCCTGTCTTTGAGAAATCCCCAGAGCCAGAAGTCGCAGGGAATCAGATGAGGTGAACGAGGCGGCCAGAAACGCACAGATGATCACTCTAGCTTCGGTGAAATATTCTATGCGTGGATGGGGAGGGGGTCCCATCCTGCGTTGCTGTAGCTGTGGCAAAACCAGCATGCTTATCATATTACGATACCTCTAGGCAGTAACTGAACAGGTCCCAGGACCTGAATGTCCTCAAAACGAATGGTCCAGTGATAACCGAAGCTGAAAATCCCCACCAGAGAGTAACTTGGGAGAAACACAAAGGAATTTGTGGCATTATATGTGGTTTTTGCGTAGCCCATACAGAGGCAACTAGTGGTATTCACAGCTCGCTACGGATGAAAGTGAGGCTCATCTGTCCAAAAAATATCATTCACTGCCAAAAACGGCCAAATCCATTCGAACAAGGAATGTTAAAGCAAATGTCAGTCGATTTTCAAAGTTCAGCGGGCACAAATCCTCCATCATGGTTATCATGACTGGGTAGAAATGCAGCAACTTCCGTAGAATCAATCAGACGGTTGTTTAAGGCACGTACCTGGTCCAATTTGTTCAGGTACCGAATTTCGCGGAGTGCAGCAACAGCATTTAAATGTTTAGCAATTGTTGCAGTTTCATAAACAAAGCTTGTTGGATACGGTTGTTCCTATGGACTGTATTAACAACCAGAATGAAGGGAAAAACTCCCTGTCCATCTTTATAAATCCTTCTGGTACCTGCCGAATTGCGTGATATACAAACTTCATGTTTTATTACAGCGCTCTCTTGTGTTGAATAATGGAAGTACTTTTTTATTTTTCTCAGTTATCGCTTATGCAACACGCCCGATGTAGTACCTGAAACGTTCCTCACCTTTCAGATCACTAGATAATGATGGTGTTTCACAAGGCCTTAAAAAAAAATACTTTAGTCTTGATCACCTGTATATTGTTTGCCTTTTCTATGCCTTCACTGTCGCGAGCTACTTTATTATTGGTTTTTCTCAGAAATGAAAACAAAGAACAAAAGTTATCCATCTTATCCTATAAAGGTGATCTTTACAGAGTACAGATTCTAAAAGTTCGCCTTTAGAAATCTTGCTATCGAAATAAATTTCTTTCAAGCCATAGGATACATTTATTGCTCAAAAAAAGAACTAAAAACTGAGAAAGTTACTTTGGTGAGGGCAGTCACCGATATGCCTACATCTATTAATGCTATAAAACTCCCGATTGAATGGTGTCTTTGCGGAAAATTTTAAAATAAAAGTTCAGAATTCTACATGGAATTTTAGGAGGTTTCAGAATTTAGAACTGATATCAAATTAGCTTAGGAGGACGTATTACATTGGTCCGTTGCAAGCGGTCAGTTACTGTTCATAATCCATATTTGTTTTTTAGGTTTGAGGAAATTCAGAAAAAAAATCGCTTTACGAGTATCAGGACACAGGTTAAACTGAGTTCAGTATGATGGGTCTTCAAAGTGCTTCACGGTTTCAAAGTGCCTAATTTTCATTAGCAGAGATGTGATATTAGTATTAATTCGTCCTAGTAAATAATATAGCGAAGTATAATTCAGGGTATGGTCCGAGTACTTGACAAGGACATCGAGCGGAATCTAAATCTTTAATTAATAATGATAACTTATTTCTGTCAAATTAAATTCAAAAGACCATTTTTAAGCTGAAAAAAGTTATATACTGGTCTCTAAAAATAAACAATAAGGAAGCTAGCCCTATTAACTGAATTTTAGTTAATATATTTAGAAAAAAAATAATTAAGCTAAAGATTCCATTAACTGGAATTTTAATTCAATTATTACAAGATCTAGAGATATGAGATAATTTTCTGTATAGAAGTATGAAATAATAAAATTAGAAATAATGACATAATTCTGACTCTTGTTACCATTGTAATGTAAGTTCCGGATCCCCTTAGATGCCCATTTTCTATTCTGCAGCATCGCACAATTAGCCAGTAAGGAATGATACAAGAGATGCTTGATCCTCTACTCAAGCAATGAATTATGTAAGGACATTAAAGGTTACCGGATTAAAATTTTAATGTAGTCACGTTGAATATGCAAGCTCAATAAGTTGACACTAATCTCCTGAAATATGATCACCACGCGTAAATCGAATCCAGTGAATTCTACACAAGGTACACATTGTAAATTACTTGAGAAGCTCTCCAGATTTAAATTACTGACATTAGCCTCTTTTCTGACCATTTTCTTGTATATTACTTGAATAAATGCAGAAGATGATAAACTTTTCATAAACATTAAAATAGTTATTTTGATTATTCTCACGCGAAATATAAACAGTGTAATGAATTCATTGGCGTAAATTGCAATACTTACTTGTATACATTGCAACACTAAACAGAAGGCTTCGAATTGACTAATGTTTGGAAGAAGGACACCCTGTAAAAGGAGAAAAAAGTATATCTTTATTTATTTTGAAATAATGGCAGCTGGGAAGACTGCTCCAATTAAAATCTTACGTTGCCGAGCTTCTATAACTTTTACGATTCCAAAAGGAACACTGTAATGAATTTATAGAGAGGTTTATACTCGTATTATTGTAATATGTACACAATATACAGTATCACTTAGTAAGCTGATAACAAGTAAACACACCATCCTGCAGATTTTCTAGACAAATTAAATTTAAGCTTAATTGAAGTTAAAGGTGTATCCCAGATGCTAATCTCTAAAGGAAGAATCCTCGTTATATTTGTCGAAAAGTGAATATTTGAAATATTCAATTTTCATTGAATATTCAGACTGTACAATTCTAGAAAATCATGATAGATTCGATACTGGTACTTAATTTTAGGTCAAACTAAATGTTAAATTCCATTTCATTTCAGTAATGTTCTTAATTCATAAAAAAAATAATGCAAATTAAAAATTATTTGTGGTACTAATAAGACTCAAATTTTTTAAAAGAACAATAGTTTTTAATTTATTTTTGTATCCTACACCATAAAAGTTCTAATATGCCATTCATTTAGTAATAAGCTGAAAGTTAGAGAGAGTTTTTGGGTGAGGACTTCCAGGGTAACAAATGGCAATGCTAACCAATGAAGTTTTAACTGAGGCTCGGCTATTGCCGCTACCAGCCATGATTAGAGCTTTTTAGCTCAATAACACTCCATCCACACAGATTTACTTCATTCAGATGACGGGATAAAGAGTCAAGGACTCAGTCCATCGCCCAGTTCTTATTCTTATAAGAACTATATAAGAGAGTTTTTGATGAAGGAAAATGGCGGCCCGTGTGTTAGTGTTTTGTGTCGTGTATTATTTATGATGGAATTAAGAGTCAGATAAGTCATTGTGTTATTAATTAGTGGCGATAGTTTTGAATGATAAATGATATATATAGAGGTAAGTCATTTTCTGAGGTTTTTTAAGGTGAAATATTTGCTACCGATGCTGGTAGATCGATTTGATCTACGGGATATATATATATATATATAGAGTAACATTTTATTGCTGGTAGACATCTAAGAGTCTACGGGATCTGCTAGTGGACCCTCAAAAGTCCACAGGATTGTCTTTGCCTGCTCGGGACACCTGAGGGATCTCTACTCTTTCTCCATCTGTGTCTCAACACATTTTAAAAATGGCAAAACTTCTAAATGAGACCAAATTCGAAGAAGTTTACAGGGAATTCCTCAGACTGGGAAAGCTACTGAGTGATAATTGGCCGGGAAAAGTTAAACTGTATGACACGTTTCCCCCCGAATGTGTCTCAGACGCTGTCGCTGAAGATCATTTAGAGTCGATGCCTTCTACTCCTTCAGACTTTGTAGAAATGCGTGCTCGCAAAGTTGTCGCTGAAGATCATTTAGAGTCGATGCCTTCTACTCCTTCAGACTTTGTAGAAGTGCGTGCTCGCAAAAAGCGAAGACCAACAGAAGAACCGCACAATGACAATACTGTAATGGAACAGGATTCTCAGGGTTCGGACGCCGCTACTTCTCCCAAAGAAAAGGTGCCTCCGGTCATCCTTAGAGAAAAACAAAAGTGGGCAGCTTTACGATCCACAATGTCCAATCTGCATATTGGCTTCATTAAGGCCAAAAACATGGATGAAGGCATAAAAATTCAGCCAGCAACTGTGACAGACTATAGAAGGTTGACCAAGGAACTGGACGACAGAGGCATCCAGTGTCATACCTTTGCGCTCAGTTCCGAAAAAAACTTAAAAGTAGTCCTTCGTGGTGTCTGTGAAGACATTGACACAGCAGAAATCGCTGCTGACCTAAATTCTCAGGATCTTCCACCTGTCAAGGTCAGCAGAATGTACAAAACAGACAAAACTCCCATGCCATTAGTCCTTGTTGAGATTCACAAAATATATAAGGATATCTACAACTTAAAAACAGTCTGTGGTCTCATCGTCACACCGGAACCACTCCGTAAAAGATCATCTTC
Source organism: Typopeltis vanoorti (assembly GCF_054136105.1). Taxonomy (NCBI): domain Eukaryota; kingdom Metazoa; phylum Arthropoda; class Arachnida; order Uropygi; family Thelyphonidae; genus Typopeltis; species Typopeltis vanoorti. The sequence goes on from NC_143572.1 coordinate 29,167,756, forward strand.
TGGGCAGTGCCACAGGTGCCAAAAGTTTGGCCATGCCCAGAATCTATGCAGAGCAGAATATAGATGTTTAAAATGTGGAGACAGCCACCCAACCAATACCTGCACTAAGCCAAGGACCACCTCGGCCAAATGTGCCAACTGCAGTGGCCCTTATCCGGCGAACTACAAGGGATGTACTCAACATCCAAAGAACAGACGGATGGAGGCACTCAGTCAGCCCCCCTCCTACAGTACAAGAACACCAGCGGCCCAGACATCAAAACCTGAGACTCTGCGGCCACAGTTGGAGACCTCAAATCAAAAGCAAACAAGAAGTTATGCCGATGTGACCCGTACAATTAGGCCAACTCCAGAACAAAATCAACCAAGAGCACCTAAAAACCTAACAGCTATTATCACGGCCTCACTAGCAAACATGCTACAAAATTTTAGCTTATCAAACCCTACTGAAACCTCCACTAAAAGATTTCTTCGTGAAACACAGGTCATCCTCACAGCTCTCATAAATGAATAGAAACAAACTCATTCCAGCATCTCTTCAATTGTTGCTTGGAATGCAAATGGCCTCAAAAACAAAATCCTGGAACTCCGTGCCTTCACATCTAGGTATCAGCCTGATGTTATTCTAATTAGCGAAACTCATCTAAGACCCTCAGACAATCCTACAATAAGGGGCTATCGCCTATACAGAAAAGACAGACTACTCTACAGAGGCGGTGGCACTGCCATCTTCATTAAAAACTACATTAAGCACCACTCTGTGAGCATTCCTTCAACCACTAACCTTGAGATCACAGGAGTGGAAGTAGTCACCAGCTCCACTGGCAAACTGAAAATCTACTCAGCTTACAACCCTCCCCAAAAATCTCTACTTCACTCTGATCTAAATGCTATCTTAGGCATCAGAGGGCCCACCATTATTGCCGGGGATCTGAATTCCAAGCATCCTGCATGGAATTGTTCAACCACAAACAAGAATGGTTGCATCATTTTCAATTACTTAGGATCAAGCAACGCTGTTGTGGCAGGCCCCACCGAACCAACTCATCTCAGTACGTTCGGCACTGCTGACATCCTGGATATAGCTATCCTGCGGGATATTAAACTTCAGTACAGTATCATATCTATGGATGAACTATCATCCGATCACAATCCAATTCTAGTACAGCTGGGAAATCATGAATTCCTGTGTCCTCCTTCTCACTCCTACATTGTATGGGAAAGACTGTCAGCCGCACTCAAGGATTATATTGGACCTGTTCCTCACATACGCACAAAAGAAGTAGAAACTGCAGTTACAAATCTCACACAACAAATTAATTCTGCTATAAAGGTAGCTTCCTCCTACAAATCTGCTCGCAAGCCAGATCGTTTGCCTGAAGACATCATGAACTTAATTAGAGATAAAAACAGAGCTCGAAAAAGATTCCGTAACAAGTGTGCACCACAAGACAAAACAAATCTAAACAGACTAAATGGGGCAGTAAGAGATGCACTGAAAGCTCATAGAGACTATGTATGGGATGAAAAGTTATCCTCCATTTCACCTAGTGATCACTCCATCTGGGGACTACTGAAAAATACCAAAAACAAAGGCAGATCCCTTCCCCCAATATTAACTGATCAGGGCCTTGCTCACACAGATGTGGACAAAGCAGAGGTTATAGCGCACAGCTTGGAAGAGCAATGCAGGCCTTCGTATGGAAACCTTGACTTTGACCACATACATAAGATTCACAGCAAGGTCAGACACTCACTCAAACTTCCTATCACCAGCACTGACCATATTGCATCAACATCACCTGCTGAGATATATGACATTATTAAAAATTTAAAGAACAAAAAAGCTCTCGGACCAGACGGCATTACTAATCGTGTGATTAAACTTCTGCCCCGGAGGGCAGTAGTGTACCTGACCAGTATAATAAATGCAATTTTAAGATTTCACTATTTTCCTTCCACCTGGAAACTGGCTGACGTAATTCCCATACATAAGCCAGGCAAAGACTCACACCTACCCCAAAATTATCGTCCAATCAGTCTCATCTCAAATGTGGGTAAGGTTGCAGAGAAGGTCATCCTCTCACGACTTCAGACCTCAATAAATGACCTAAACATCCTTCCAAAAGAACAGTTTGGTTTTAGGCAACACCATAGTACTACCCAGCAAATCCACAGAATTGTTGAATACATCACCACCAGCGACAACTGGCGCCAATGCACAGGCGCTGTTTTCCTAGACTTATCCAAAGCATTTGACAAAATCTGGCATTTTGGACTCCTGCACAAGCTTATCTCAGCCGGCATCTCACGTGGAATGGTTCATTTAATCCACTCATATCTTCAAAATAGATCAATGCAAGTAAAAATCAACGGTTCTACATCCTCCCAGCGCCACATCTTTGCTGGAGTGACGCAGGGATCTCTACTGGCTCCATTACTGTTCTCTATATACATGTCAGACATCCCGCACAATCCGATGACTTCCATTTTGGCCCTATATGTGGACGATACGGCAATACTAACCAGATCTCTCAGACCCCTTTTCATTACCAGAAAGCTTCAAGAAAACATTCTAAAGCTGGAGGGTTGGTTCTCTAAGTGGAGATTGGAAGTCAACCCCCAGAAAAGCTCAGCCGTTCTTTTCTCAAAAAGGCCAATGTCTCCTGTAGGAGATTTGTGACTATTCAATACTAAAATTCCTTGGCAGTCAGAAACAAATTACCTGGGTGTAATTCTCGACAAAAAGCTATCTTTCAATCAGCACACCAAGTCTGCATGCAAAGGCATCTAAAGCCATAGCACAGATCTATCCGCTAATTAATAGAAATAGCAAGCTCAGCAACAGAATCAAATTACAACTATACCAGATGACAATTCGTCCTATAATCACCTATGCCTCTCCGGCCTGGAGCCACACCTCTAATGCTAACATCATCAAAATACAGCGAGTGCAGAACAAGTGCCTGAGAATGATTTTGAACTCCCCGTGGTATGTTAGAAACATTCAACTACACAGAGACACAAATATTCCCTATATTTTCTCTTTTCTACGATCCTTAGCCACCAAGTTTTTCCTAAAGACGTCCACACATCCCAACGATTTGGTTCAACAAGCTACAGCATACGATCCAACGGACATATTCAAATATAGAAGACCAAAAGCTATATTGGCCTCCTTTAGTGATGCATAATCTCCATGCCCATCCAGGGCGAGCAATCTGCTCATTAATTTTACCTTCACTGCAACCACAACAGATAGCGGGGAATATGAAAAGCATCTTGCTTCACCCCTAAAGACATAAATGTCAATTGTCAATTGTCAATTCTAGAAGGAAGGTGATTAATTCATTCAATCCATCTCTTAACCTTGGAGGGTAAGAGATGGCAATGCTGTAGCCAATGAAGTTCTAACTGAGGCTTGGCTATTGTTGTTACCCTCCTACCATGATCAGAGCTTTAATTAATAGCCCAATAACACCTTATCCATACACTGTCCTCTACAGATAACCGGGAAGATGAAAAGCATTCTTGCTTCGCCCCTTTAAGCTAGTCCTTATAAGGACTATAAGATTCTAGAAGGAGATGCGGTGATTTATTTATTTATTTATTCGTATAGCATGAATATCAAAACATGCAGTATAATGCAGTTTAATAACATATAAAATTAAAAGTCAAAAGTCATTTTAAAAACCAATAAAATTAAAAGGTTACTTCCATATTGGTTAGATAGTTCATAGCTTCCGGTGTAGCACTCAAAAAGTCCAATTTGTCTCCTGAATATGCTCTGAGATAACACTGAGTCACAATATGGTTCACAGTTTGTCTCTGAGCTCCACAATCACAATGCCGGGATGGTCGTTTACCCCATTTAAAAAGCATGTCCGCACATACACCATGACCAGTTCGTATTCTATTAAGCTGAATCCAGGATTTTCGTGGGAAGTGTGAGCAAGCATCAAAACTTTCTTGTAATTCATTCAGAGAAAATTTTGTAATGTCGTCTGTATGGCTCTCCCACTGTTCTTGCCACTTTTGCTTTAAGTCAAAATTAGAATGTAGTAGTAGTTGGGCTAATTGTAGTGGTGGATGTCTTGATCTCAATCGTCGTAGACTTAAGTCTGGGAGATCTAAATGTATTGGTAGGGCTGTGTTCTCCAAGATTTTCTTATACTCATGTAAGAGAGCCTTAGTCCTGCGCAGATTCGGTGGAACAATGTTACTAAGAGCTGGAAGCCAGTATGTGGGCGTTGATTTAATTGTGCCAGAAATCAGTCTCATTGTATTATTTAGTTGGCTATCAACAAGTTTAACATGTGTGCTATTTAGCCACACTGGTGAGTAATATTCGGCAACAGAGAAAACTAGACCAAGAGCAGTAATCCGCAGATTATCGGCTGTTGCTCCCCATGTCGTGCCTATTAGTTTTTGTATTATGTTGTTACGGGTTCTTAACTTAGCAGAAACGTTTGATAGGTGTTGCTTGTAAGAGAGCGTACGGTCCAGGGTAACGCCCAATTACTTTGGGAACTTATTGTGTCGTAGTAAACATCCTTCAAAGAAGATATGTAAAGTGACATCTGCCATGTGATTATTAAGGTGAAATCTTGATACTTCCTTCTATTTTGTCTGGATTGAGCTGGAGCCTCCATTTTTTATAATATTCACCTATAGTTTTCAGCTCTTTTGTAAGTACGTCTTCAGCCTGACTCATGTTTTTGTGTCGAATGGCAATTACAGTGTCATCAGCATAACAGAACTTGCGTGAGATGGTAGCAGGCAAGTCATATGTGTATAGGTTATAAAGTAAGGGTGCCAATACTGACCCTTGTGGAAGACCATTATTAAGTTTTCGTTATCGGGACATTTTATTTCCTAATATAACTTGAAAGAAACGTTCAGTGAGCATGGAGGAAATTAAGTGTGCAGTCCGTTTACATGGGACAATGCTAAGAAATTTGTATATAGGACCTTCACGCCATACTGTATCATAGGCTGCTGTTAGGTCCAAGAAGACAGCTGATGTTTTTTCTTGCTTCTGAAATCCAGCTTCTATGTATGATGTTAAAGTGAGCACTTGATCACAGCAACCACGTTTTTCTCTAAAACCAGCTTGCTCAATCGGGATATGCTGCATAATTGGTGTGGACAATCTGGGAGATGGACTAAGTCCTTGACTCGTCATCTGAATGAGATGCGGTGATTAATACCCTTGGAGGGTAATGGATGGCAATGCTGTAGCCAATGAAATCCTAACTGAGGCTTGGCTATTACTGTTATTCTCCTGCCATGATCAGAACTTTAATAGCTCAATATACCTTATCCCTACACTATCCTCTACAGATAACGGGGAAGATGAAAAGCATTCTTGCTTCGCCCCTTTAAGCTAGTCCTTATAAGGACTGTTCCAAAATTCCAAAACGGAAAGAAGGTAGATTACACGACCAGTCCTTTTTAGGACTTCCAGGATAACGAATGGCAATGCTGTAGCCAATAAAGTTTTAACTGAGGCTCGGCTATTGCCGTTACCTAGCCATGACTAGAGAGGTTAGCTCAATAACATCCCATCCACGCAGATTTTCTTCATTCAGATGACGAGTCAAGGACTCGGTCCATCTCCCAGTTCTTTTAAGAATATTCCAAAACTGACCAGTAAATGGAAACAGAAGACAAAGCTTATCTTCCGATTGCAATTCAAGCAGTTTTGTTTATTTATTTGTATGGGGTTCCCCCCACATTATTAGTTTTTTTAGATTGTTTTTAATCCGATTGTTTTCTGTTTAAGAAAAGTGCAGAATTCTTACAATAAATTAGGAGAGCTAAAGAAAGCTACGCTTGCAGCTTACTTTATTATAAATTCAGTTAAATATTATACTAAATATCGCATGTATATTGCTGACAATAAACACACGACTTTGTTATTCTCGTTAAGTAATTCTTTGAACTACTTCTGATTTTCCTTGGTAGTTTGGTCCTTTCTTTGGTTTCCTTTCTTGTAAGGTTGCGAATGAATGCGTATCTCGCCACAAACTCAACAGCCAAGTTGCTACACGGTACAACGACTCCACTTGAATTATAATTTCTAGACTCTTGAGGCCACGTGCGGAGAGAATGAAAACAACTGTGATTGGATAAAGAGCGATCAGAACCAAGAAAACAACGCAGGGCCAGTTTTAGATACCGCAATGTTGTGGATTTGATAAGTAGGTAACACAAAGCCTTTATAAATCAAGAGAATATTTCCAAATATTAAAATTAATCGGTAATAATTTCATTATATTTATATTTGATTAACTGTAATAGTGTAATGCATTTACTGAAGTTTATTACAGTTCAATTTTACTTTTTTTTTAAATTTTTAATAACTGTTCAATACAAAGAATGCATTTATAGATATGCGAAGGATCGGCTTTCTAACAAAAGAATTTGCTATGTGCTCTTAAGAAAGCACTTCTGATGAAAACCAAAGACCGTATTGTGTTCTATTGTACTTACCAACAAGAGGAATTTCTGCTAGCATTTTTTTAAAACCATTCTAGACTTAAAAGATCTTTAATGAAAAAAAAAAGAGTCTTTATTGTCTCCCCCCCCCAAAAAAAATTCAAGTTTTAATCTTTCAATGCAGCAAAATCGACTATAGAACACACTTATAAATAAACAGTTAGGATGAGGAACGTCATTTCTCATCTAACGTGTCCTTCTTCAAGTAAAAATATAAAGAAAATAATAAAAAATAAAAAATGCTACAATATAAAATTAAAAATGAGTAACGCCTACTCATTTAAAGAATGGAAAGGAGTTACAAGATTTATTTATTTTTTACTATAAGAATCGTTAATAACTTACAGTTTTAGTTAAGTGCAAGCGAACACTTTAAAGAAGTATAGATCCCAAATAGGTTTGGATCAGATATTATTCAAAATTTGATATTTAAAACCTAATATGTAATCTTCAACGCAGGCTTTCTCATATAATATTTCTACTTTATAGCTTATCAATAATGTTCTTAATTCTTAAAAATATAAAACAAATAAAAAATAATTTGTGATATTAATAAGACTCATATTTTTTAAAGTGAACAACAGTTTTTAATTATGTTTTATATCCTACACCATAAAAGTTATAATATGCCATTCATTTAGTAATAAGTTGAAAGCGAGATTCTAATAGATGGGTAAAACCAGGATTAGAGAAGAGTCCTTTTTAGGACTTCCAGGGTAACAAATGGCAATGCTGTAGCCAATGAAGTTTTAACTGAGGCTCGGCTATTGCCGTTACCCAGCCATGCCTAGAGTTTTTTAGCTCAATAAAACTCCATCCACACAGAGTTTCTTCATTCAGATGACGGGATAAAGAGTCAAGGACTCAGTCCATCGCCCAGTTCTTTTAAGAACTTTAAGATTCTAATCTAATAGATGTGGTTCAGATCAGTATCATAGGACTTCCAGGGTAACGAATGGCAATGCTGTAGCCAATTAAGTTTTAACTAAGGCTCGGCTGTTGCCGTTACCCAGCCATGACTAGAGCTTTTAGCTCAATAACACCCCCATCCACACAGATTTTCTTCATTCAGATGACGGGATAGAGAGTCAAGGACTCAGTCCATCGCCCAGTTCTTTTAAAAACTTACTAATAGATGATCAACAATAAAAATAGGTTTACTATTTCACTTTAAATATCATATTCTACTGAAGAGAATGTATTTTTTTTCTATTTAGCCAACAGTACTGCTGAAAATGCAGAAACCGTTAAAATAGGAATAAACAGAATTTATAACTGAAAACAAAACGAAGATGAATTAAATCTAAAAGATGAATTAAAGACGTTCTTACGTGTGTATAGAATAAATAAAATAATAAGGAAAGACTAAAACAGAAGCGAAGATTTTGAGTACACTAAAGTTACCCTACACTCGTCACCATAAATATTCATATTGAAACGATAAGAAGGTGTGACATTAAACGAAGAAGGCGTGATAATAAACCTTGACTAATATGGAGTACACTTCCAAATTTATGACACACTAACTCATTTTTGTTTGCACTGAATGAGCGACATTCATTTGTTTCACAGTCGTTAACTCGATGGGACAAATTGAACAGGTTAAACTCGCTTGATGGAGACACATGAGACTCAACACTCAGAAATCCGTGTCGATATTTCTGCTGACTTTAGTATCAAGGACGATCCGGTAATAAATGTTCGACTAAAAATATCCTGGAATTGCTATTAGTTGATGGAACGTTCTCTTGAAGAAACCTAATTTCGCTGTAACTTTGTCCTTTTCTCCTTAATCTCTTCGTGACTTTTCGCATTTAAGGAGAGCTGTAATCAGACTTGTATCCGATGTCTTGATGTCTCAAGTAGAAGAATCATTACTTTTTTAATTTTTTTTATCAAACTAAATGAAATAAACAATAAAAACAAAAGTTGATTTCTTTTCAACAATGGATAAGTGAAATTCTTGGATGTTGTAATACTTTTCGTTTTAATTAGTGTCGCTGTGCGTATTTGTAGGGGAGATAAGGAAAAGAACTGTAATAACTCGGACTCCTCTCTCACTCTCTTATAGAGAAAGATGAAGATTATCCTAATCCAAAGCTACTTTATCTTATAATAGACTCTTTTTTGCAAATTTTAACGAAATTATGGAATAAAAACGTACATAAAATAAAATATAATAACATTACTCTAATTAATATTATTATCATTGCTCTTTGTATACCATGCAATTAATTAGACTGTTGCTTATAATGTTTTATTTTGTTTCTTAATTTTTTAAGTATTCTCCATAATATTCTCTCAATTATTAATCACAGTTTACTAAGCAAAATTCCTCACGCAGTTAATAAAAATAGTTTATTTCATTTGAGATCCTGAGATCTTCTATAATTAAAATCAGCTTTACGTAATCGTGAGTGTGTTAAGTTATTAACAAAGCCTTCAACGAAATAATTATGAAGTTCAGTATATCCTTTCATTTTTTTTGGCATTATTTAAAAGCATTGGTCACCAAACAGTACATATAATTTTATTTTCGGTGTGTTGATTTTCTTTGGTAATAGGCATCTATTTTATTTTTATTTTTTTCCCGTAAAATAAAGCTGCATATATTTATAGAAATTCTGAAATGAATAATAACCATATTATGTTTTAACTAACGCGATTAATCATTGTCTGTTAATTTTATTCTGAGGAATGTTATACATAACTCATCCACATATGTGAACCTACTTCTTTAAATCATATTAAATTAGGTAATAATTGAAAGAAAAAATAATTTAAATAATAAGGGGAAATACTTCAAAACAATGATTTACAACATTTAAAAAGCAATTAAAATCATTTCAAGGTATATAAAATGAAATCATTGAAAATATATAAAAATAAAAATTTTCACAAATATTGTTTAATTAATTAAAATAAAAAAAATCCAACTTAAGGTACATGTTTCTCTATGGAATCACACAATATTTAGGCTGAAACATTGATTGGTAAACTGTACTTACCCCTTCCACACACATATTAAGCTGCAAAAGAAAAATAAATAAATATAAGTAAAAGCATCAAAATAACAGATAGAATAATGAACATTTATTTTAATTTTTTTTTTTGAAACAATATTCTATTTCATGTTGCGTTATACATTAAATTGAATGGTGTTCTTGAATTGTTCAGATAAAAAAAGACACGCGTAGTATTGCATTATAATAAAAAATATTACAATAATTTCTTGGAGAGTTTTTGAAACACTGTTGATGCATCTCAGTGATAATCTACATCCAATGGAATTTTCCAAAGTGTCTTCTTGCCTTTCTTAATGTTCGAGCCTTTCTTCTGGCTTCCATTAGTAAACAGTCATACTATCTGGTATAACACCAATGTATTCGTTCAAATTTTCTTCATAGTATTATTTGATGATTACTCAAGTCTTATATAATTCTAAATCGCTTTAGTCATTAGAAGAATGGTAATCTGTTGCATATTTTTATATGCAACAGATAGGTCAAGCAGACAGTTAATGTAATCACTCGTTGATGGAAGTCTTAGTTTCGGTTTGTAGGAACGAGCCCTTGCTTCATCTAATACAAAGTTATAAAAAAATCAATATTCTAGTGTGCACACGTATTATAGACACTAGACATCCAATTCACTTAAGCGTCTGTCAAAATCATCTTGTTATTATATAATGACAAATTCATTTCAGACTAGTGCTGCCATCTACGTATCATCAATACAGTTTTCATATTTTCTAAATTTGTGAATTATATTTTAACATAATAAGATGCCAATTAGCTATTCTTTAGATCCAAATGACTAATAAATGAGAAGCATTTTTTTTTCTTTTTTAAAAAAAGAATCACGAAATCGTAATAGTGGAAATTAAAATGAAATAATCAATAAATTGAAAAGATTAGTATAATAGTAATGAACTGAGAATACATGTTTAATAAATGCTAATCGAAGGAAGAAGAAAATATCGTTCGATTTTTTTGTCACCTCGCTGCAAGAAATGCATTAAGCGGTGCAAGTTTGAATACGAACATACGCACTTTTTTGTGTGTATGTTAGAACGAGTACACACTTTTAAAAATAGAAATAAATTTTTATATAAATATAATTAATTTATAATAATATTTGAATATTTTAAATTTTAATTTTATAAAAGAATACTTATTTATGAAATCTGAAATATATTAGTACACCTTTCTGTTAATACAATAATAGAATTATATTATGAAGAGTGGTAAAATGATTTTGATTGGATTGGAGTTATAACGACCATACTCTTGGAGGGTAATGGATGGCAATGCTTTAGCCAATGAAGTTCTAACTGAGGCTTGGCTATTGCTGTTACCCTCCTGCCAATGATCAGAGCTTTATTATTATATTATATTATATTATATATTATATTATATATATTATATTATATTATAGCTCAACAACATCTTATCCCTACACTGTCCTCTACAGATAACGGGGAAGATGAAAAGCATTCTTGCTTCGCCCCTTTAAGCCAGTCCTTATAAGGACTATAAGGATTTTAACTGGTGCACAGCGGATTTTAACTAATAATAATTATTATTAGATTATAATCTAATTGTAATAAACCAGAATAGATTATAATCTATTGTGGTTTATTACAATTTGTTTTCCTGCCTCAATTTTCGATAGATGTCTGTATGTAAAGAAGCATGATAGGAAATTTATATTTATAAACGTGATTCTTCAATTATATAATGCAAATGAAGTTTGCAGTTATTTCGTACGTAAAGAAAAGAAAAATTAAAGTAATAAATTGCAGCTGTTTTGTGAAATAAACCACGAGATTGTAGAAATCTTTTTCTGGTGCACAGCATCTCATCAACGAAGCTACAGTGGAAATGACAATCCGTCCTTTGTTTGAAATAACTCGGATTCGAATCCCATTTGGGAAACCAACAAACATTATTAGGGCTTTTCAACTTAAAATGAGTTTTGTGTCAAATAACAACACAAATGTTTTTTTTCCTCTTTCAAACGTTTTTCATTTCGAAAAACAGTCGAACTGGACAGAAATATTATATACAGTTATTCAGAAACAATAATACACTGGATTTGTAGCTTTAATTGCGTCGATCGCAATTACAAACAATTCAACTTTATGCAACTTCTATAGAATTCAACACGATAAGCAAGCAATACGATAGAACTCGCGAGATTAGCCAGATAAAATTTTTCTCTTTTGGTTCTAATATTAACGAATTGGAATGCAGTTAATTTACATGAATAGTGCCAATTAAAAGTGACCGATGAATTCCGTGTCTATCTTACAGTGGTATCACGCGTTACATGATATTATTTCTCAATAATGAAAGTTAATTTAGGTACAAAATGACCATTGGCTTAACAGAATTCCAATCTCCATATAGTTGGAGGCCTTGATTTTCTACAAACTTGCAGTAGTGCCATCTAGTGGTCACGGAAAACTATCGACTCTATCTTGTGCATGCATATTTGATTTATTTTAAGATATGTATACCTATATCATATGAAAATCTTAAAACTTACCGTTGCCTGAAACTCATCAGAATTACAAATCACACACTGGCTCTGAAAAGATAAAAATATGCGTTAGTAATATAATTAAAAAGAAAATGCTCTCAAAAATCATATTATTGTTAGCGTTGACAAATTTAAAAGGATAATAAACAAACAAAAATAAAACCTTGAGTTTTATTTTTGTTTGTTTCCAGTAATTAATTGTTATTTATCTAGGTGTATTGTGTTTCAGTAAATAAATTTTATCAACGATTTTTATTGTTGATGTAACTGATGAACGACTCAAACTATAATTGAGGCTCGGAGAAGTTACCGAGTTTCGTATTACGGTCGAAAAAAAATTAATTGGAATAGCATTCTTATAATCAACGATCCATCTCCGTTACGTCCTTGGAAACATTAGAGATTGGGTACAATTATTGTAGCAACTTTAATTTTTATTTGCTAGAGTTAACGATGGCACTTGTTCTGTTCAGGACAAGAACGCACGAATTTGCCGAAAATAGCTGCTGAAAATTGGACGGATCAGAATAAAAGGAAGTTTACTGCAGGAAAAGGAAATACTTGTACGTGTCCGCGTATATGTTGTCCACGTATATATTGCTGAAATAAAAAAGAAACAAGGCATTATTTACTGCAGAAAAATCGAATTATGTGTATATGTTATCGCGTAAAAAGAGAAATATTTGCACGTACTTCTTTTTGGAAGAACTTGGGTTAAGATTTTGCCGAAAATTCAACACCTTCAAATAATTAACGTTCCAAAACTATTGGAATAGTTTTGAAACGTTAGCAACCCATTTCAGTTTGTAAGCAGTGAACACGTTAAATTTGTTGGAGTTTTTAATTTTGCGGAGTTTTATTTTCTTACCGATGCAGTAACGAATACTACATTTAAAGTATAGTGGAAGAACTGTTAGTTCAAAATGAGATATCCCCAGTTCTAATAAAACTTAAAATATTATATTAGGGGCATATCCGAAGTCATTTGTTTCTTAAATTTCAGAATAATGTCTCAATGCTTGAGAATTATTCTTGGTAGAACTATCCTCTTCTAAAACAGAAGTTAGAAGAAGATAGTTGGATAAACACCAACCTCCATGGAAACTGTAGAAGCTGTTTTTAGTCTAGTCATATAAAGTAACTATGAACATTGATGTCAGCATCCGTTTCAGTTGTAAGCAGTGAATAAACGGATACCGTAAATGTTTAGTGTTTGAATACAAAGGTTTCAGAGGGCTGAACGAATATATGGAAGAAAGGGATGATCTTGACAGTATGGATGATTAGAGTGTGTTTTAACCTCTTCCTTCCTATTCGTCGAATTACTAATGAAAACGTTTTTTATGTGACCAAAGCAGCAGGGTTATAAAAGAGACTCCTACACGACAATACCTTGGAAAACTTGATCGGATTTGTTAAAAACGTCACTACAAAATGGCGGCCAGTGTCTTCTTGACATCACTGAATGAAAGAAATCGAACATACCTCAGCTTTAACTTCAATAAGATGGTTTTAGTGGTAGTACTTCATGTATTACCGGCTTTAATTTATACTATTAATTTTACAGTTAATTTGTACAAAAACGACTCACTATAAAAGAAAGCTATGACGTTGTTTTCGACTGATTAGATGTCCAAATTGACTGATCACTTAAATCAACTATAAAATGGGAGGCCTTCGTAGCAATTACAGCACGCTATGAAACAGACTGCCCGTATCAGCGAAAGCTTCAGTGTCTTCTACGTGTAAGTCAAGTACCAAAGACTGTGCATCACGAATATCACGTATTTTGTGAGAATATTGATAATATTCATGTATTGGGGTATTTTTCATTACAATGACAACTGAACTAAGAGACATTTTGGTCTGTATAGTGGAGAATAAATTTAGTTCGTTTATGACAAAAAGTTGCACGATTTAACTTAAAACTGTGATGACAAATTTTTAGTAAATGCGATTAAAAAAAAAAAGAAATGTTCAACTATAGCAAAGTTGTGGGATATCTACAGGCAAAAGAAGAAACGACACTAATGAAGACATCTGATGCGCATGCGCGGTTGTTGTGCGCGCCTAACAATGAAGAGAAAGATATTGGTATTAGGATAGTTATTAATGGTATTTTAAGAGGAAAAAAAATATTAATGTGAAAGGGAGTGAATTTAATCGAACTTAATCAAATTAAAGTCTCGATGAAAAACAAAACATACCAGTGTCTTTGAATAGTAAATGAAACAAAGACATTCAATTTGCTAGTGTTTTTTTTTTTATTAAATATTAAATTTAGAAATCAGCATAAGTAGTTGGTGAAAATATTCCAAATGGGTTCTGATTTTGTTTGTTTTACGTAGAATTTGTTAAACGACAAAGACGAGTCGTGTTCTATATCAGTGAAAATTTGCAGTAAACAATATCTTAGATAGTCGATGTAAGGAGAAAAAAAGTCGATAAAAAATATAAGCGCCTTAAAGTATTTTAGCAATAGTTTTGTTCTAAGAAATCTTTCTCTGTCTCAAATTAGTAGAGATGAAACCAAATAAAAGACAGAAAACACACACACTACAAGATAGAATCCTACGTAGATCTTTATTATCAAATTCGATCAGATATTCTTGAAGTTTAACAAAACACCACTGGATTGTATAAACTAAAGGTGAAAAACAGGTTTTAGAGCAAGAATTGGTACGACCTATCCTATGACTATTTCTTTAATTCAGTCATTTACTTACTGCAAATCCTGTGGTGAAGGAATTGAGGCATAATCGAAGCAACTGAAATGGAAAAATACAAAAATACATATTAATCTGATGTAATTATTCGTTTACTAGAATTATCAATGAGTTTACAAAATGGATCAGGCAATTAAAAATAAGTAGTTAATCCTTCTTAAGTTGGTTTGAGCGTGATATATTTCCACAATTATTATGCTACATTTGCGTTCATTACCTGTACATATACGTAAGTTCCTGACGGATTGATAATGTAGCAGATTGGTGAACTGTTGTTGCTTGCGACATCGTACTTCACGCCAATATCTCATAAAATGAAAGCAAGCATGATAAATGGTGTTGAGATCGAAGAGTTCATCGACAAGTTTGAATTACGAACTTTCTATATTCCTCTAGTTGCCCTCAACCATTTCACACACTTCATCACCTCTGCGTCAAGATCGAAGCGATAAACCGCCAGGACAAGATTTGAACGGAGTCATTTATCATTTCGACAGTTTCATCGTGACCAAAAGTGATTCATTGAGAAAACTGGTCTTCTAGTAAGTACAGCAGATATGTGGGGGAACTAGTATTGAAGCAAATTCTCCCCCACTTCTTGAATACTTAGTTCCTATATGCTAAATATGCTAAAGAATCAACAATTGTTATGTAAAAAATACCTTCCTGTTAATGAAGGCATTAAAATAATCCATGCGATCTTTAAAAAGAAAGTCAAAAACTTAAAAAAAAGCTTCCAATTAATGAAAAAACAGTGACTCATTAATTTACAATCTTTCAAGAGATTTATCATATTACGAGATTGAAATTGTAGTTGCCACAAATCACAAGAAATGCTGAAAAAAATTATATATTTCACTAAAGAACAATTATAAATTTAAAAGGTGTATATTAAATAATTTATTAATTTAAATTAATTATTGGAAATAACGTATTAAATAATCAAGAGTAATAATTAATTTAATTTATTAAATATAATAATATATTAACTTAACCTTAATAATAATTTAATATGTGAAAAATTGCAAAAGAAATAGAACATTAGCAGTGAGTGAGTTAGCATCTATGGCAGTCATACAAGAATCGTAACTCGATAACGTAATTAGTAATTTCATTGTTTTTAATGGAAAATTTATTTCGTTATAAAATACTCAGTAATTTTATGCTAAACAGTAGGGTTTTATTTGATTATTGTCAACTAATTACATGTTGTAATATCGACGACAGTTTTAGACATTCAATTTTTGCAATGTATAAACTGTTCATATTTGGTATCTAGAGTATGGTTTCCGAATTATATAAAATCAAATAAAATTTACAAAAAAAAAAAAAAAATAAATAAATAAATAAAATAAATTTTAAAAAAATTAGAAAAAATCCTTAAAACACACCCACGGTATGATATGTATATATATGGACAATGAAAACATAAGCTACTAAGCATTGAAATAATATAATAATAATATGTTAAAATATTTATGTAAATTGATCATTTTCAAATGTGTGTGTGTGTAGAATTCAGTTCTTCGACTGATTAACCACTTACATTTGGCTGTCTCCTTCTCTTATAATCTGCATACGCACTCTTGTTGCGAAAAAATGCTCCGAACACTTCAGTAATTACGCAGGCAATCAAAAGTAGTCTGAAGTTCATCTTGAAGGGATTTTAAATTCTGAGGAAAGAGCAAAACTTTAACATTCATGAAAAGCATCTTCTTTTACTTAAATTTCAGTTTCTGAAAACAACAAATCGTGAACTAGATAATTAGATTTGATTCCAACTCGCTAGAAAGGGATTCATAATAACCCCCTTTTTTCATATATGCAGTGAAATAGGAATGTCAATAGTGCATTAATATTTCAAGTGCATTTATTTCAAATATTAATATGAAGTATTAATATTTGAAATAAAACAGATTATTTGAATCCGTTTTCGAAAGAAAATCAGACAGAAAAAATATTTTATTAGTATTTTTACTAAAATTTGTTTGGTCTATTTAATTTCTTATTTACTTTTTTAAGAATAATGATAATTCATTGTTAATCATTATTATACACACCTTTTTATAATACACCATTTTATATTTTATAAAAGATTAATATATGAATTAGATTACTGCAAATACGGAAGACGCAGGGATTTTAATCATCTTATGCTTAATTTGATTGACTTTAGTGACACTTGTTGCAAATGAGTTTTGAAGATCTCGGCATTTTAATCATCTTATGCTTAATTTGATTGACTTTAGTTAGTGACACTTCTTGCAAATGAGTTTTGAAGATCTTGGCATTTTATGCCAGTTCTTTTATCCAAAAAAATCCGAGTTTTGCAGAAGTGCCGCTACAACTACACGGTAAGCGGTTTTTCTCTCAGCTTCTGACACATAACATTGATAGACATGGAAAAACAAATAGATGAGACGATATTTGAGGAAGTATATCGTGAATTCATCAGACTTGGCGAGCTGCTTAATAACAATTGGCCGGGAAAGGTGGAAATTTATTATATGTTTCTCCTCGCAAGAGTCACAGGCGATGACGCCGCTAAAATGGAGGAACAGTTGGATTCGACGATCTCCACTTCCTCAGATTTTGAAGAGGTCTGCGCACGCAAGAAGCGCAAAGCAATCGTAGAATCAAAGATAAAGAAATGGAACAAGACGGTCTAGTTTCGGATTCCACTGCTTCTCCCAAAGAAAAGGTGCCTTCGATCATACTAAGAGAAAACACCAATGGTCAGTTCTAAGATCCACAATGTCCAGTTTACAAATTGATTACACAAAGGCCAAAAATGTGGATGAGGGTATCAAGACACAACCCACCACGGTGAGAGATTATAGAAAATTAACAAAGGAAATAGACGTCAGAGATATTCAATACCAAACCTTCTCACTCAGTTCTGAAAAAAATTTAAAAGTGATCCTTTGTGGCGTCTGTGAAGACATTGATCCAAAACAGATAGCTGCGGATCTTAACTTACAGGATCTGCCTCCTATAAAGGTCAACAGAATGTATAGATCTGACAAGACTCCCATGCCGTTAGTCCTTGTAGAGATCCATAACATTTACAAAAATATTTACAACTTAAATCAATCTGTGGGTTCATCATCACACACACCAGAAACACTCCGGAAAAGGGCATCTTCTGGGCAATGCCACAGGTGCAAAAGTTTGACCACGCCTAGAAACTGTGTAAAGCTGAGTCTAAATGTCTGAAATGTGGGGATAGCCACCCAACCAATATCTGCACAAAGCCTAAAACCACGTCGGCTAAATGTGTCAACTGCGGTGACCCTCACCCTGCCAACTATAAGGGATGTACTCAGCACCTGAAGAACAGACGATTGGCTCGGCGGCCACAGTCGAAGGCCTTCAAAGATAGAGGGTGCCAAAGACAAACAAGTCAACACCAGAATAGAATCAGCCAACTGCACCTACAAACCTGACAGCTGTTATTACGGCCTCTCTAGCAAGCAAACATGCTACAAGACTTCAGTCTGTCAAACCTTCACTAAAAGATTCCTACGCGAACCACAGGCCATCCAGGCCATAGATGAATAGAAACAAACTAATTCCAACCTCTCTTCAGATCGTTGCATGGAATGCAAATTGCCTCAGAAACAAAATTTTGGAGCTCTAAAATTTTACTCATAGATATCAAACAGATGTTATTCTGATAAGAGAGACACATCTAAGACCCTCGGACAGCCCTAAAATAAGTAGTTATTTCATATACAGAACCGACAGGTTAAACTATAAAGGCAGCGGCACTGCTACCTTCATTAAAAATTATATCAAACACCATTCTCTAAACAACCCTACAAATACTAACCTTGAGGACACAGGCGTGGAAGCATGAATTGGGTCGGCTGGCAGACTGAAAATCTATTCAGCTTACAACCCACCCTTAAAACCTCTACTGCATTTGATTTAAATGTCATCTTAGGCGTCAGAGAGTCCATCATTATTGCGAGAGACTTAAACTCCAAGCACCCTGCCTGGAATTGTAGAATCACCAACAAGAATGGCTGCATCCTTTCCAACTACATAGAAACAAACCATGCTGTTGTGGCAGGCCCTACCGAACCAACTCGTCTTAGTAAGTTTGGCACTGCTGACATCCTGGATATAGCTATCCTGCAAGATATTAAACTTCAGTACAGCCTAAAATCATTGAACGAGCTGTCATCGGATCACAACCCAATTATACTACATCTGGGGAAAACAGGAATACCTGTCTCCTCCCTCTCAATTATTTATATCGTGTGAAAGATTGTCAAAAGTACTCCGGGATTACATTGGACCTGTTCCTCATATAAGTTCAAAAGAAGATGTTGTAATCGCAGTCACAAGTCTCACCCAACAAATTAACTCCTTTATAATGGCAGCCACCTCATACAAATCTATTCCCAAGCCTGATCGTCTGCTTGGAGATATTATGAACTTGATCAGAGAAAACAACAGAGCAAGGAAACGATTTCACAACACTCGCGCACCAAAAGACAAAACAGTTCTTAATAGACTAATTGGGGCAGTGAGAGATGCACTCAAAGCTCACAGAGACCAATTATGGGAAGAAAAGTTAGCCTCTTTCTCTTCTGATCCTCTATCTGGGGACTACTGAGAAATATCAGATACAAAGGCAGATCCTTTCCCCTATACTTTCTGACCAGGGCCTTGTTCACACAGACGTAGAAAAGGCAGAGGCCACAGCAGAAGATTTAGAAGAGCAGTGCAAAACTTCATATGAAAACTAAGACTTTGATCACTTGTATAAAATTCACAAACAGGTCAGAAACTCACTAAAACTTCGTGATACCGGGTGCTGATTATATTGCACCCACATCACCTGCTGAAATATATGATATTATTAAAAATTTAAAGAATAAAAAAAAAGCTCCTGCTCCAGATGGCATCACAAATAAGGTGATCAAGCTGCTGCCCCGAAAATCTGTAGTGGACCTGACCATAATGATAATTGCAATCTTAAAGTTTCACTATTTTCTTCCCAACTGGAAACAGGCTGATGTAATCCCAGTTATAAGCCAGGCAAGGACCCACACCTTCCTCACAATTATTGTCCTATCAGCGTCATCTCCAACATGGGTAAGATTGCAAAGAAGGTCATCCTCTCACGACTTCAAGCTTCAGTAAATGAACTAAACATCCTTCCTAAAGAGCAATTCGGTTTTCGGTAACACCATAGTACTAACCAGCAAATGCTCAGAATAGTTGAATATATTACCACCAGCTACAACGGGAGTCAATACAAGGGGAGCTGTTTTTCTTGATCTATCCAAAGCATTTGACAAAATATGGTACTTCGGATTGCAGCATAAACTTATCTCAGCCGGTATCTCACTGAAAATGGTAGACCTAGTTAGATCATATCTACAGAATAGATGCATGAAAGTCAAAATCAATGGTACTATCTCATCCCTGCGCCATATCTTGGCCGGAGTACCTGAAGGATCCCTGCTGGCTCCCTGATTCCGCGCAACCCAACCATCATGGCCCTATATGCATGACAGCATTATTATCCAGATCGCTCCGGCTACAACTCATTACTAAAAAGTTTGAAGAAAACCTTCTAAAGTTAGAGAAATAGTTCTCCAATTGGAGACTACAAGTGAATCCCCAAAAAAAGCCCAGTCATTCTCTTCACGAAAAGATCGATATCTCCTGCAGGAGACGTCTTACTATTCAATACTAAAATTCTCCGACATACAGAAACAAGATACCTTGGTGTCGTGCTCGAAAAAAAATTAACTTTTAACCAACATATCAAGACTACGTGTGCAAAGACATCTAAAGACATGCCCAGATCTACCCCCTAATTAACAGGAACTGCAAGCTAACCATCAGATCAAATTGCTTTTATACCAGCTGACGGTTCGTCCCATAGTCGTTTATGCTTCTCCAGCCTGGAGCCATCCCTCCAACACTAACATTCTCAAGCTGCAACGTGTACAAAACTAGTGCTTGCGAAATTCTAAGCGTCTATGGTTCATCAGAAACAATCGACTTCATCGAGATACAAATATTCCTTATGTCTTCTCTTTCCTACAATCTTTAGCAACAAAGTTCTTCCTAAAGACCTCCATACACCCCAACGATTTGGTTCAGCAAGCTGTAGCCTACGAAGCAACGGATATATTCAAACAATAAAAGACCAAAAGTCATTTTAATTTCCTATAGCGACGCATAATCTCCATGCCCATCCAGGGCGAGCAAACTGCTCATAAAATTTTACCCTCACTGCAGCCGTAACAGATAGCGGGGAATATGAAAAGCGTCGTGCTTGACCAATAAAGTCATTAATGTCAATAGTCAATAGTCACAATAGACGCAAGTCAATCCCACGTCTGGCTAAACACAGCTAATCTCATTGCCTTCACAGGCATAAAGTTCAATAACTCCCCACCCATATTTTTTTCTATACAGATAAAGGGGAATACGAAAAGTAAGTATGACTCACCCATCCTGCCAGTAACGTTCTGAAATTTATTTATAAATATGCACACACGCAATTTACAACACAATATACTTCGAAATGTCCTTTGTTGCTTTGACAGTTCTAACACATTCAAAACATTCTAACGCAAAATTGCACGCATATGGAAAATGGGATGCGAAATTGTGTTAAAAATTAAACAAACGTTGTTCTCAATTCAGCGAAAAGGAAATGTATTTTTCTAACAAAAAAAAAAAAAAACGCCTCTCTAAAAATAAAAAAACAAGAAACAAAACGCAAGGGTTTTCATATCTTTTCGTAGAAGGAA
Source organism: Typopeltis vanoorti (assembly GCF_054136105.1). Classification (NCBI taxonomy): domain Eukaryota; kingdom Metazoa; phylum Arthropoda; class Arachnida; order Uropygi; family Thelyphonidae; genus Typopeltis; species Typopeltis vanoorti. The sequence goes on from NC_143572.1 coordinate 29,189,309, forward strand.
AAAAATAATAAAAAAAAACGATTGGAGTATTTTCGAAATGCCTAAGAACTGCTTAGTAAGGAAAGCATTTTCATATCACAAAAATAGGTTATTATCGACGGTGCGCACACAAACACACACTGAAAAGTGTGTTCCTGTTTAGCGCAGTGGATGTCGACACATACTGATTGCTTACTGCTTTGCGAAATTGCTCTCCCGCTGTTTTTTTTTTTATTTTTAATTTTTATTTTTATTATCACAGTTCTTCAATAGAAATCTAGCGTTTCGTTGTTCTATTTATTTCAGAAAACATCTGGCTCACTACTAAGAACCAGACTTTACAGCGCTTTTCTTTAATAAAAACGAGGTGTGCGTGTGTGTGTGTGGTGGTGGGGGGGGGAAATGTTCGACAAATTTCGGCAGAAAACTGATTGAAAATTATTATGCTTGCTTGAGTGACGTTCCTTCTATTTTTAGCTACCACTTATAATCTTAATGCATTCACACTTTCTCTTTCTCGATCTCTTACCGGAGACTGTTATTATGATCTTCTTAGGTATCAGCAAAATTGGAAAGGCTACTTTACTGGTATTCACTGACTGTAAACAGTGTAATGCAAAACCCGTGTTAGTTTTCTATAAGCGGCTGAGAGCATATTTGAAAAGGATTTTAAAGGATTTAGCATTCGATTTGTCGCGTAGGATGAAAAGTAAATGGGGATTTTCCCGCATTGTCTTAGTTGAATAAGTTAAATATCAGTTGAGATAATATCGAGTGAAATAGGTCGATAAGTCAGAATTTTACGCTAGGTATCATTTTTGCTTACTTTATTCTTCTCACATTTGTATTGTGATGCTCCATGCAACCTCAGTATGTATATATATACATATACAAAGACACCAAGAATTTTATACTTGGTTTTAATCCTTTTCTCAAGTAAACAAAACAAAGTTTTGCGCGTGAAATATATTCACTTCCGAACTACTTGTATATAAAGGCTAATGACTTCATATCACTTCCCTAGGTACGTATCCCATAATGCAAAGCACACCCCCTTTCGGAAGTGTATTATTATTATGTGACACCTTCAGGGAGTCCAAAGACTCATCGAGGGGAGAGTGTACCAACAGCATCGAACGATTGAATCCCTTCCAACTACTAACCGTGCTCAAACTTGCTTAACTTTTTACGTGAGCCATTAATAGCAGCCTCTACCAATCGACCAACCTTTGCTGGCAATGCAATGCATAGTGGGAAGGGCCACTACCCAGTCCGGTTTCGACCTTTATTGAGGTCTCTTCAGTGGGAGCCAGATCTGGGACAGATATCAAGGTTGAAGTAATGCAGAAGTCATATATACCTCATATACAAGTAGACAAAAGGTGCTTCTTGACCTTCTTAATAAAAATCTCTGGATGAGAGAAAGATGTAGAAAGTTACGTATATTACAACCAAGGCAAAAAACTTGTCAACATCTTTCTCTCATCCAGAGATTTTTATTAAGAAGGTCAAGAAGCACCTTTTGTCTACTTGTATATGAGATATATATGACTTCTGCATTACTTCAACCTTGGTATCTCTCCCGGGTCTGGCTCCCACTGAAGAGACCTCAATAAAGGTCGAAACCGGTCTGGGTAGTGACCCTTCCCATTATTAATTGCATTATACACGCCTGAAAGGGGGTGTGCTTTGCATTATGGGATGCATACTAAGGCAAGTGATATGAAGTCATTAGCCTGTATATAGAAGTACCTCAGACGTAAATATATCTCACGCGCTAAACTTTGTTTTGCTCACTTGGGAAAAGGATTAAAACGAAGTATACAATTTCTTGGTTTCTTTAAAGTATCTTGGTATCTTTATATATTACACCCAAGGAAAAAAACTTTATATATATATATAATGGTTTAGAAAATCGTAAACTTCGTTGAGTAGATTGAACTTAATAGATAGATACAGAAAAGATCTATCTTAAAGTAATAATTTATTGTAGTTATCAGTAAACATCCCATCATAACGATGAGTAGGAGGAGAAACAGCATAAATGAAACAAAAGTTTACCAGTCTGATGTGAATGGTAAGTGTATCTTGTCACCAACAGGCTGCAAGCTTGTGATTATCTTTAGATGGGAGATGAATTTCATTCCACTGGTTTAACACCACCTTCCCGTTTATTGGAAGCCTGAAGTGACTTTTAAAATGTTCCATATGTGTAGTCTCTAGAGGGCTTTCAAAAGTATAGTAAACCAATCCATTAAGTTATGTAATGGATTTTTATTTTAAATGTTAGGAAGCCGCTTCCACCGGTTGAACTTACCTTACGCTGCACCATTTCTCTACAGCAGAGACAAACACTCCTTTAAAATATCATCCATTAAGTTATCCACAATCGAGTGGTTATTCCTGTACATTCACGCATCCCACGCATAGTCTTCCGTAAAGAAACAGCGGAAATAATTCTTTTGCCAAAAAAGATAAAATACAAGTCCGATCTATAAATGCCCTGAGTAGAAAACGAAACACTGACTGATAAATGTAAATACGAAGAATGTTACCGATCCGCGATATGCTACACTAAGCACGAGATAACCTTTCACCCAACCCGACTCAAGTAGATCTCTTCCTTGCAAGTTGTTCTTCATGTCAGCCGGAAAAAAAAAAAAAAAAAAAGGTAAAATTTATTCTAACGTAATTGAATGAATATCAAATTTGTTATTCAGAATATCTCCGAGTATTTTTAACAGTTTGCACAACGCAATAATATCTAACCTATCTGTCTGCGTTTTGTCTTAGAGGTAAAAGATACATAGAGGCTTATCTAGGTCACCTTTGAGTTAACCAGCATCCGCGAACTGATTGTGATAAAGCACAACCAGTTCTGAAACAGGCAAAAAATAGCAGCTGTTAGTGCCTGTCGTGTATCAGTGGTTTTAAAAGTGTCATTGTTTTAAAGCCGTTGCAGCGACTTCCTTTATCTTATCACGTACAGATTTTGTGAAAACGTGGATACAAGAAGAACGTGCTGTTTAGTGAGCCAACTAAAATGCGTATATTCTAACGGCCATTACCGAGTAACACTTGATGTGTCGATCCACAAGCTCTTGTTCCACTGTTCAATACAAGAATTAATTTCTTTCTAATTTCAAAACGTTAGCAGTTCAATTGAGTCAAGGAATACATTCATATGAACTGCTGTAATAATCTCTCTAAAATTTGAACAGGAACTAAATGAGGCAAGTTTTTTTGAGAACTTAATCCAGAATGATAAGGAAGATGCAGAATTCACTGTTGTAACCAATTAACTAGATTCCGGTGTTGCTAAGCAATAGATTATTTAGCTTCCTACTAAAGTTACTGATGCTAGGTCTGACAACAACAAAAACAAAACGTTATTATACATTTGGTTCTCTTCAACAAGTTCCATAAAAACGACTCTGCAGCACGTATGATTAAATGGAAAATACATGAGAAATCATTATGATGTAATATCTCAAGAAATACTTGAAAAAAAATATTATTCAGTGAGTGTTTGGAAGCGCTGAGTCAGGGAAGCTAGAATGTTTGAGGAGAGATGCAGATATGGGAGCATGATCACATGATGCTGTAGCTGCCCAACTTCTTAACCTTCTTGTGCATAATCAACACAAGCTTATGAAAGGTTGTGGAATGAAGGCAGCATTCAACTTTGTGTATGCAGATATCAGAAGTATTAGGAATAAGAAAGAAGGGTACTTTGGATTGATTAGCTAAACTTAGCCATAGGTTATGGACATCAGTGAGACTTGGTTGACTGAGGATGATAGAGTCATAGGGATAAAATGCAAGGGAGATAGTACTATCAGAGAGGGAACAAAATGGGAGGAGGGCTTTGCTAATGATAGCAGAAGAATTAAAACCAAAAGAGAGACAAATATGCATCAGAAGAACAAAAATGCAAAGGACAGATAGTGAAACTGTCTGGTGTGAAATAGAGGTCAGTAGAATGAAATATGTTGTGGTTGCTGATAGGCCATGGGGGGTATGCATTGGTAGATTAGCACAATGAGTGCAGGTCAAGTAATTATTATGGAAGATTTCAATTATGGAGGAAGAAGAGGAATGTTAAGAATATGATAAGATGAGGAGTCAGCTTGCAATTTATTGTGGCAAGATATTGGCAATGTATGGAAGATGGTCCAGTAATGCTTGAAAAAAGCAGTATAAAACTCTATTTGGAGTTAGCACGATAAATCAGGCAGGACTTAGATGGATGAATAGAATCATTAAGTAGGTGTTTCAGACTAAAATAACGTTGTCGAAGGAATATAAATAAAAAAGGCAATCAGCATCCACATCATTAGTACAAGGCGTAAGCAAGAAGACAGACCAGTATGGTAAAGAATGGCAAAGCTAATTATGAGAGAAAGGTAGCTGATGAGGCCAAAATTTCCTAAAGATTTCTTTCGATATAGCAATTAAAAGGGATAATGACTACGGAAGGATGACTTTAAAAAGTGCTGATGACCTGGAGGTAACAGAAGCAAACGAAATACTTGCGTTAAGTGATCAATATGCAAGTGTGTACCATTCAGCTGGTAATATCGCAGTGATTGACTGATGGGAGAATAGACATGGATGAACTGGAGGTACTTAGGTTCTTGCAGAACTTAATGCAAAGACGGCCATGGGATTACGTGGTATGTTAGTCCGTTTGTTACAAGAATTTGCAGGGGAAATAGCACTTTTTCTGACCAAGTTGTTTAATTTAAGCATCAGTTCTGAGAACGTGCCAGTGGAATTAAAAGAGAAAAAACAGTTTCACTACATCAAGGAGGCACCGAGACATATGTAGCAAATTATAGGCCAATCAGCATCTCACAAGTAGTAGTTAAGGTATTAGAGAAGTTCGGAAAAAAACCAATTCAAAACCGAGTGGACAGGGCACAACATGGTTTGGTAAAGGGTAGACCTTAGTAATTTGTGTACTTTTTTTATAATAAAGTGACAGTTGAGTTGGGTAAAGGAAATAGCTACTCGGTGATACCTCTGGACTTTGCAAAGGTATTTGACAGGATTCCAAGTGGAACACCATTGCTAAAATTGGTGCAAGTGGGAATGAATATGAATATGGTGATTTGCATTAGAGGGTGGCTGATAGACAGCTATCAAAGAGTAGTTTATGGCATAGTTAATTCCAGGAAAAAGCAGTTTATTGGTATGCTGCAGAACTTAGTACTTGGTCTGTTGATGTTAATTTGCACTTCAATGATATAGAAAATGATTTGAGGAGAAATATTAAGTTGCTTACTGCAAAACTGGAAACAACTATAGTCAATGAAGGTGATGCAAATATCCTGCACCATGATTTAAATAGATGAACATTGTGTGCGAAATGTAAGCTTATACATTTTTGGTTGAAAAGGTTACAAACTGCGTATCACATTGATGGTACTGGATTTCAGAAGATTAACGAGGCCAGGAACTTGGGAGTAATGTTCGACAGAGAATTGAAGTTCAGAGGATATATTGCAAAAGTTGACAAAATATCTCAAAGGATTACCTTAATGTTGTAAAACAAATAAAGATAGGACAGTTATTGTCTCTCTTTATGAGACTATTATTCCATTAGATCCTGACTATTGTGTACAGATTTGGTTGCCTGGTCTGAGAATCAAAAAGTGGTGGAGAGGATTCAAAGATGAGTAACTAAGCTAGTGACATATCTGTAGAATGCTCCCTATGAGGATAGGGTGGAAGTGTGTGGGTTGCAAAATTTAGTTAGAAGGCAGAGAAGCGGGGACATAACAGAAATTTATAAGTTAGCAAAGGGATTCTATAAGATTCACATCCCCCCACCCCCCCAAAAAAACTTTCAATACACGAGGAGTACGAAGAAAGCAAGAGGTCAGCCCTGGAGGTTGTGTAACAGTGTGGTTAGTAACGGTATGCAGACCAGGTTCATTGCTTGTAGGGTGGTGAATGGATGGAATAGGTTGTTAAAGGTGGTTCTGAGTGCTTTATCGATGAATGAGTTTAAGGAGATGTATGATAGGTATTGTGTGAGTAATGGCTATGTGTCAATATAGCCTCCTGCGATGATTCTTTTGACTGCATGGAGAAATCTGTATAATAATTTTTAATTATCTTTTAAATAAATTACACACATAAATGATTTATACTTTTTGGCTATGATACTACAATTTCCCACATGTAGTTCAGTTCAGATTCCAATTAATGAATTAATATTATACTTTTCACTAATAATAAATAAATATTATTAAATAATGATAATAGTTACAATTATGGAGAAGAGATGATGAAAGTTGCCTCTCATTTTCATATTCTATTATAGTTTTTAATCTATCACGCCAGCAGAGATTGTACCTGAATGACGCAATGGTGAACGATTGAGAGGTACTTAAGATCTTAAAAAAAAAAAAAAAAAAAAAAACACTTTCCTCTCTACTCCTTTTGGGAAATGAAAAGACGTGACAGATTTTCTTATACATTTAAATATATTCCAATTCCGATAAGAGCATCTACTATAGAAGCGTTGGGCAATCGCCTATACTCCGTACAGCATGCAAGATCAACTTTGAAGAAAAAAAAAAAACGTTGGTAAGAAACAATTGTTTTATAGCTTGTTTACTTTTTTCTTTTCTAACTTTAAGCCAGGAGAGAAAGACGTATCTGAACAGCAAAACAGAATTACTTCAGCGTACTTTAATAGCAATAAACATTCTGTGTGCCCGCTTGAATGCGATGACACTGTAAAACATCACCATTACATCATCAGATCAAACAAGGTACATTCACGGTGTGGCCAGATGTATTGCAACGCCCCAAACGTACAGAGAGAGATAAAATTATTAAAATGTAGGTCCACATTTACCGTATCTCACAGCAGTTAATTTACTGGATGATCAAGTTTTCTGACGCTTCCGAGAAGTTTCATGAGGGAACTTCCGTTCTTCAGAGAAATCATTTTGAGATCGTGCAGTGATGCTGTTCTCCAGAAATAATTCTTTCCCCAAAAAAATTCCAATTTTAGAATTATCTACTTCTGATCTACTGTGAAACATTTCCTTATCCCCCATTCGTCTGCCTATTTACTGCTTTCTAAATTCCGAAAAGGAATCCATCTTCTTTATCCCCGAAGCTCTACGTTTTGCAATCCAGTTATCCAAATAGCGAAGTCATCTAAGTGACCTTCATGTCTACAACTCCAACTAGCTCATCTTTTCCATCACCATCCACAAAGCTGGACGAGGAAAGTTTGTCTATAAGCAACGCCCTAAAGCAAATCAACCTACACGAATTGGTTATAACCCTCTGCACTTTCTCCAAACCCTTGAACTATTTTGACCAGTTCTTAAATACTATAGGGACCATTTTCCCTCTCGGTAACTCCGAACACAGTGTTGTGCAAGTCTACTTTCATAAAGAACGTGCGCCCTCCAATAAATCCCGACATCATATCCTCTGGCACAGGAATCAAGTAGGATGACTTCCTATCGTTGTAGTTGACGTCCTGCATCACTTTACTTCTCCAGCACCTGCCAGATGCACAAGGCAAGTCACCTCCTATCACGCTATGCTTCCTGTGGTTTTTGTGGAAAAAATACTAAAAGAACACTTAAGAACTTGGGTAATAAAATTTCTTCTCATCCGAATGGCATCCCTGCAGTCAGTGGTGAGCTATAAGGGGCTCGCCCGAGCTCTTTATTAAATTTTTCTCAAATTTGCGAGCTCCTTGTTCTTCTTGTTTACTTTTTTATTTTTTCAAAAAAAAAAAGAAACAAAAACATAATTTTTTGAAATATATTAAGCGAAAAACTTATACGGTAACCTAACAAAGTGATTATATTAAATAGAATATATAGTTACTGTTACTACCGTTTTACAAACAGGAATTCACTTTGGTAATCACATAAATAAATACGACTATAAAATAATGCCCCTTGATTGGTACCGTTGATTATCACTTGAAATATAAAAACAAAAGAGAAATATAACATACTTCAATATTATTGTGTTTAGATATTTATTTATTATTTATAGATTGTTTGTCATAAAAACGTATATCGCAAACAAAAGAAATTTATTTTGTTTATAAAAAATGCGAACTATTGCATATGTGCGATTATAAAAGTTTTTATTCTTATTATATTTTGATAGTTTAAAAAATGTTTTTCTTATGTAAGATAAATTAACAAAGATGATTGTGCAAATATTTCATGTTTAGATCATGAAATATTTGTTCAAAAATTATAGCCTTCATAGGTTGATTGTCCCCTCATACTTTTTGATTGGCATTTGTACACACGCTGTATTAATAAAACTTTTTGCGTGAAATACGGCTTTTTTTTTGCTCGATGATGCGAACCCTCTGTTAAAATTACCATAGCTCACCACTGCGGCTGCAGTTGTTGTGAAACATTGTGTTCCAGAGCTAAGACCTATTTTATATTGTCTCTACAGTCTTTTATAATTTTTCCCAATCTGAAGCAAGTGTATATTATTATTATTATTATTATTATTATTATTATTATTTGACACCTCCAGGGAGTCCAACGATTCATCGAGGGTGAGTGTGCCACCAGCATCGAACGATTTTTATCCCCTTCCAACTACTAACCGCGCTCAAACTTACTTAACTGAGCCATTAGTAGCAGAGGTTCTACCAATCGACCAACCTTTGCAGGCAGTATATATCCAGCGTATTTCAAAACAGGACCGATTCCATCATCGCCCTCTCCAAAATAATGAAAAACATCATTATGAGTCGACTTCTCCATTACCTAGCGGCCTACCAACTATTCGACGATCAATATGGATTCTGCTAATGAAGATCCACAGCTAATCTCAGGCTACATTATTCACCGCTGAAAGCATTACATGGAAAACTCATAGCAGTATTGTTCTGCTGCTTTTAACATTTCTAAAGCTTTTGTCTGAAATCAAGGCCTATTCATCAAATTTTCTTCAGCCTACCTGCTTCTCTCTGTAAATGGGCAGTCATCTTTCACTCTAGTCGTTCATTGCATAACATGATGGATTGCACCTTCTCTTTGAGTTTCGCCACCGATGCAGAAGTTCTTCATGGCTCTGCTCTGTCACTTACTGTCGGTCACTACTAATCATATACTCAGCTTTGCAGACGGTAGTGCTCTCCATTCATCTTATTCATTTAAAACGAAGCAGTTTTCCCTGATATTGCAAGCTTCAAATATCATCTACAAACAGTGTCTTAAACATTCTTCTACCCTGGAATAACGCAATCAAAAATCTCGTCACCTTCAATGCCACCAAAACTCAGTCTTGCCTTTTTTTTATCGTAAAAGCGATATCAGCTCACCCACTCTTACCGTCAGTAATACACAAATCACAAGACAACATCAGATCTCTCCGCTTGGCCTAACATTTACCTCCAGTATCGCCTAGCATAAACACATCACATCTGCACGTTCCTCCGCATCAATAAAGCTAGCATTCTCTTTTGTTCACGATGCTATTATATATATATATATATATATATATATATATATATATATAAAATCAAAAATAAAAAAAATATTTATATTCTCTTCGCAATATATTGCAGAGAGAGAGAGAGAGAGAGAGAGAGAGGTGATTCATGACTTCAGAGTACTCATTTCAGTTATCAAGAATTCACTTTCAGAGGGTTTAAGCACCACTGCGGATGATCATCAACTCTTGTTGTTAGAGTATTATGGAGTGGTGACAGCTTTGCACGTGGAAATGCATTACCTGAAAGCTGTGAGCATTCTTCACACAGTACTCACTCCTACTCGTTCGCTCGATTAGATCCGCCCGGGGATGATTTGTACTAAAGCCTTCTTTCGGAATGTCTCTGATGAAAAACTGTTGCCTTTCTTGACAGTTTGTGTTCTAGGGGACGCACGTCCATCCTGCAATTCCCATTCAGTTTCCGTTTTGCTTGTGCTTGACGTATCAGAAATCCATTTTATGTTCAGCTATATAACCTGTTCATTTTCGGACAAATGCTATTTTAGCTTGAACTAACTAATATCTCATTTTCTGTGATGCCATCTATATCATTTGCATAACCTCTATTCGTGTTCTTCCTATCATTTCTGCTTGTGTTTTCAAATACCTTTGGCAGAGTAGGTCAGAATTGCGAAACTGTTTTTCAAACCATTTGTGCATTCTTCGAAGTTTGTCTCAACATATCCTTCATCTCACATACACTGAACATGCATACAGTTAACTGCACACTTTTTAATCAAATAAATATAATACTAAACTCTTTTCGAATCCCCCCTCATTTCAGTTTTGAAAATGGAATAAGAGTACGTCAACAGTTTTCAATAAAGTAAACATGATTGATTTTATTAAAAATTTATAATAAAACTAAGAAATTACAACTACGTTATTCAGGAAAATCGACTACGGAACACACGAGTCGATATTAATAAATGCTTGGGAGTGTCGTCTTCCGTCTACCCCTCAGTTGAAATAAAATAAACTGAGAGTTGACAAGGCGGAGATCTTATGGGCTATCACTTTTTGAAGTTAGCGCCTAAAACACTGCTGTTTATGCATTTTGGGGAAAGAAAAAGCGTAAGAAGTCAATTTTATAAACTTGATAATTTCAAATTATTGAAATTATTTTCATTTTAAAAATTCAATGCACAGCTGATCACTGAATATAACACTTTGATTTTATCTTATTTTAGAATCTTTTGATACAGCTATCTTTTGTAGTTCCAGTCCAAATATTTTTTGTTTGTTTGTATAATAAGAGTAAATTCTTCAAATTATCACCAACCATTCACGGATTCATATCGAAAATTGTCATTAGTTTTTAAGTTTTCAAGTTGTAGATGAATAATTGTGTTCTTAAAGAAATGCGTAATAAAATAATGCCAGGGAAAGAGAATAGATGTCAAAAAGGAATTAGTGAGTATAATAGATATAAGCAAAATTTATTGTTAACATTACATGTAGCTAGGAAGGCTCATTTTAATATCCAAAAAGCTTTTGTAGACATGTATCAAGGGAATTGAAAAAAAAAAGTGAAGAGGGAAAAAGAAAGCAAGAGAACCTTGACTCAGTCGGTAATAGATACAGTTGCAAGTTCATGATCTGTAGAAATAAAAGCATTGTGCGTGATTTTCTTGAAAAACGTGCTTATAAGATATCGATCTGAAAATCCTCTGAAGACACTGCTGGATGTTGTACATATAACGACAGCGTGAATTTTAGTGAAGCCAATCATGCGGAGAAAACCCTGGAAGAAAATGATTAGGAGTTTGAAGACTGGAATGAAAAATGACTTGTCGAAGATAAATCTGATCTTTTCTCATTGAAGTGTTGAAAGGTTATGGGATTGAAGACCAAAAAAGAAGAGTGAAAAAGCTCTTATGTAGACAGTTGTGAACAACAGTGTGAAGTGTTATCATCGGAGGTAAAAGGTAGGAAAAAAGTGAAGCGTCAAGAAACGACAACGGGGAACAAAATAACTACAGAATTAATCAGTACACATAAGAAAACCCTCTTGGCTACCAGGAGCAAGGAATTGTTTTGCAGTTTTAAGTAACAAAAGTTCGATAGATGGAAAAAAATGAATAAATAAAAGGTAAAACACGTTACCGTTTATTTTTAAATTGTTCCAGAAGGAATGCCATCATGTGGTACATTGCTCCACAACTACATTGTGGAAAAATGACTATGACATAAAATAAATAAATAAAAATAATGAATATCATGTGCATTGTATAAAGTATACTCGCTCGAAGTATTAGGAGTGTAGGTCGACAAATTATTTGTCATTTCTTATATTCAAATGAATAACTTCTTGTATTCATCGTTATATCCAAATATCAGATTTGATTGGTGGGATTTTATGGCATTTGGGTAACGACAAAAGCAGGTATGTTTACCCACTATAGTCTTAAAATCATCTTGTAATCGATCAGCTGTAGGAATTGATCACACAGACATATAAATAGACCTGTGTCTGGGAAAAGACGTAAATTCTGAGACGATAATATATATAGCCAAGTTGACCGGGGGAGGATGCAAGCGAGAGACTAGCAACATTTTTTTAAATCTATATATATAGAAAAACTCTGAACCATTCAATGTAGAAAAGTGGATATAGCGTAAACAATAGCATGAATAACGGTAAACCATTTGAAATAACAGGTATACTAAATGTCACTTGACAAGACAAATGCTTAGCTAGACAAGAAACAGAACCCAACAAATAATTAAACGGAAAAAAAAAGAAGAGATAAATACCATGTTAATGACTAAAACTATAAACATGTAAGACTATATAAACTTTGCAAAACAGAAAAAAAGAGCAGATGGTGATGTAGCTATAAGATAAACCTAAAAATGGAAGACCAGAATTAACAACCACGCTTTTATTGGTGAATTAATAACATGATAAATGTATTATTTAATAATTTTCGGGGAATTTACTGCTAGAATAGAGAAGCTAAATATTCCACTTATGGTAGGAGGATATGGAGAATAACATTTAAATCCAAATTACGAAATTTATCCATAAAATATTTATTACATGAAATGGTAGAAGACGTGAAAAATAATAGTTATATAGTTGTGGATAAAAAGCATCCCACAGTCAACACAAGATGGAAACAAACAAACAAAAACAAAAAACACGTTAAAATCTAGCTTTAAAATCATGACATTAAAAGAAAGAAAACTAGAAAACAAAGCAAAAATTAACTATTCCAAGAAGATTTTTTTGAAAACTATTTCAAAAATCTATATAATCTGAAATTTTGAATTTTTTCTAACATAAATCAAAAAGCAACAAATATAAGCACGTTCATAAAGCAAATCAGCGGGAAAAATTCTCGGAACAAGAAAAGAATAAAAGGAAAAAACATTCAAAAATTTGGAGTGACAGAAGAAAAAATAAATAGGAGAAAAATAAACAGCTTACATGCTATGCTTGAAGAACGAAAAATAAGAATAGATGACAGGCTTATCAAAACAACCATTAAATACAATTAAAACGTTTCATAACGAAATAACAGAAATTAGGAATATTACTAATGAATTTATGAGTAGGATTGGAAACTCATTAAGTACAGAACTAATTCTATATATAAAATAAATTTTAATATGAATGTAGGCGTAAGCTTTCAAATCAAAATATTTTCAAAAATCGTTCTTCTTTCTTTATTTTTTACATAAATCTAACCCACAAAAAGCTATTAGTCGTTATATATATTCTCTAATTTACACCGTCTGTCCAAAAAGAAACCGAACCTTTGATCGAAAATAAAACCACAGGCCAATTATAATTATTCAAATCGTTTATATCAATCAATATACTCTCCCTCAGCTTCGATATAGCGTTTGGCACGGTCAATTAAGTCGTTAAATTAGTTTTTTATATCCGTTTTTGGGATACTGTTGAGGATCGTGGTTACTGTTGCTTGAACGTTTTCGATGGTATCGTATCGCTTTCCCTTTCATCGGCAAATGAAGTCGGGGGAAGAGAAAGAAGTCACAGGATGCTAAATCAGGTGAACACGGCGAGTGATCCAACACACAAACTTGGTTTTTGCTCAAAAACTGTCTCACAATGTTCGAACGATGAGTTGCTGCATTATCGTGCAAAAGTGACCAGCTGCCTGCATCACGATATTCATGCCGTACGCGAAGAATTCTCGCTTCAAAATTCGCTTCAAAATTCTCGCTTCAAATCAATCGCTTCAAAACTTCGAGATAAAACTCACCATTGACAGTTTGGCCAGACAGAATTAATTCTTTGTGGATAATGCCCTTGAAATCGTAGAAACAAATCAGCATTGTCTTTACATTTGACCTCTCCAAGCGACATTTTTTCGGATGCCCCTCTTCTTGTGGTCTCCACTTTGCACTCTGCACTTTGTTTCGGGCTCATACTCAAAACACCACGTTTCGTCATTACTGACGATCGATTCAAGGAAGTTTGAGTCCTTACGAGCGGTTTTAATGAGGTCCTTGCAGTGTTCAATTCGATACATTTTTTGGTCGTCGGTCAACTTTGTGACGAACAAATCGCGAATTCAATTTATGAAAGCCCAAAATCTCGGTTCAAATGTTGTGCACAGTTGATTTTGAAATCCGAAATTCATTTTCAATCAATCTCATGGACGATTTCGGTTTTCTTTGATGAAATCACGCACTTTTTGGATGTTAACTTCGCTCAGTGTCCAGTTTTTGGACGGCCCGGCTTTTCGTCGTCCTCAAGAGTCTCACGACCACTTTGAAATCACTTAAACCACTCGTAAACTTTAGAACGGGATAAGCATTCATCACCGTATGCTTTTTGAAGAATTTGATGCGTTTCGGTAAAACTTTTACCAAGTTTAACACAAACGTCAATCTCAGCTCTTTGTGTGAAACTCATTTTCCGACCGTTCGTCAAAACACACTGTCACTCTTGGAACAAATGTCACAAAAACAGTTGACACAACACTAATGAAGGTTGCCACTTTCGACAACAAAAAGATGCAACAGGTGGCGCCCCTAGTTTATTCTACTTTTGCAAAGTTCAGTTTCTTTTTTGGACAGAGTATATATTAAAATTAAGGGAACGAATGTGAATCACATGACATTATTAAGCCGAGAAAGTGACTGTTTGATGAATATTCAAATAATTTCATTTTATTTAAATTATTTTAATAAATTGATTTTATTTAAATTTTATTTTAGTTTAATACGTTTTACACATCTAACATGACTGGTTTTAGAAATACAAGATGGTTGTGCTGTATGGCGAAAACGCAGAAACAAATCAAGCACCTGCATTATCTTCATCGCAACAACTGGCGCATTATACACGTACATTCTATTCATAGCCCCTTCTAGAATGAGAGAATCGCACATTTTAGATAAATACATACAAAGAAGACGAATGATAAAAGGATCGAACATGTAATGAGATAATAAAAGCAAATTTGTTAGGTGTTCAACTTTTATGTTGTTTATCAAAGTAAGATTTGTTTATCTGACTTTTTTCCCCTTCAAAATGCACGCTAAACGTTGAATAAATATCGACAAAATATTAAAGATAAATGAGAAAAAAAAGAATTCATTAATTTCATTATAGGACTTACTTAAAGAGACACAGCTTGCCACGATATACCATGAACGAGAATACACGTAAAATATATTCAATAAGACAATACAGATATCTTGATTGTGATTTCATGTGACTCATTGCCAAGTATTAGCAACAGATTTTTCTAAATTGTGCCATACGTCACGTTCGACTTGATGACGTAACGAACGTATGATGTATTGACTCCAATTTTAGGGTTATTTACGAGCTATACAGTACAAGAAACAATGAAAAAATAATAATAATAAAAAAAAACAGAAAATTAATTTTCTGATCCATATAATCTAATAAATATAATTCCTCATGGGTTTTATAAACAAATATTGTACTTTTCAAATTAAATACATTGATACGTATTTTACATGTACTGTCAACTACGCGCATGTACTTTGAAGTCAGTTATAGTATTGCTGTTGGCTGGGTTGTACTAAGTACTTCGAGCCTGTTATTTTTTTCTTCTATTCTTTTTTATGATTTATAGATATATGTCATAGGTATGGTTTATGATATATATAGATATTTAAAAATTAAATGTTTAGGTATCGAATACGTGGGATGATGAAAATCATGATAGATTCGGTGCTGACTTCTACCTTTTGTTGTGCAACATCCTGGTTATCTAGTACGCAGTTATTTGGACAAGTAAATATGAAGTGAAGCATAAATGTACATTTTTCATTAGTGATATTATGCAAAAGTAATTTACTCAAAACAGTTGCCTGCCTTGACTGGCGTCACTTACGAGTAAAAGTATTGTATGTCGAGGCAACCAGCTGCATCGATCGTTAATTCTCCCAATATAAAGATGATTTGTTTTTCTGTGTTTGAAGGAATGTTAATCATGCAGGACAATAAAAGTAAAATATTTTTAACTAGAATAATGTTTCTTAGAAAGGTGTATTTCTTATTTAGATAAATGACAGCACGTACAAACTTCTGTCTTTAAAGATATTCTTTTATGTCTTTGAAAAATTCTTTTTGTTTTAATTAATTAATTTAACTATGGACTATTATGTTAAGAATGAATACCCAACTGGATGAAGATCGTTAGCACGCGAGATAGTCTACATGATTGGAGCTTTAAAAGGATGTTCATGACAATAATTCACAGCTTGGACTAATTTTAATAGATAGCATTGACAGGCAAAATTTTTTATTGAAGCAACATTTGAGGCACTCTATAGTTTAACACAATTTGAGATAATCCAGAAGGTGAACAATCCTTTTTTCGATTCCCTGTACGATATTTTTTCTTGTCGACAAGATCAAGCAATATAGTGTACAAAATAGCTAATAGAATAAATACAATGATCTGGCAACGTAGTGCATTAATTGAGCTATTGTTAGAACAGAACCTGGTAAAGAAAAGAGTGAAGTTTGAATTAAAATTTATTTGTCTCATTCATTTAAATTTTCGGTATTAACGTGACTAGTCTAAACCAGACTAAAATTGCGATAAATCCAATAAGATTGCACACGAGAAAGTATTTTCAAAAAACTTTCTTCTTTTATATATTTTTGTGATATAAATTCGTCCATCAAAAGGTTCTTAGCCATAATGGGTGGGCTAAAAATTAGATCAAGCTACTTTCAATCTAGTCTTCTCTTTATTTAATATTAGCCTGCTTTCTCAATGGGAAAGCTTTAGCTCTTATTTTTAGAACTTGAATGTTAAACTTGGATAGCACACACACACACACACACACACACACACACACACACACACACACACACACACACACACACACACACACACACACACACACACACACACACACACACACACACACACACACACACACACACACACACACACACACACACACAGAGAGAGAGAGAGAGAGAGAGTCCGAAATCCGGCCAATTTGTAAATGGCTGGTTACTTTCGATTTTGGCCGAAGTTCGAAATTTGGGAACATATCAAGTCTGATCTTATTATTTCGGACTCTAGTTGGCCTATTCTAGTAATGACTAGAGACTATTGGCCAATTATTTTTTTCTTAATAACAATATTTGGAAATATTTGGAAAGATCTTTATGTGCATCTTGCACGGTAAAGATCCCTTTATTTGCATTAAAGTATAAACATTTGTTTTTACAAAGAGCACCAAGAAATTTAGACACGTTCAGCTACCGAAAATTTGCAAGAAAACTGTTGATTTCAGAATTGGCTGGACGTGAATGGTCAAGTCCTGAACTGGCGAGCCAAAGCCCGAAGAAACAAAATTATAGATAAGTGTGTTGGATTTCGGCCGATCGAATAATGTATTAAGTAATGTTTTATGTACCTCTGATTTTTTCTATGTAAAGTACCCGATGAAGACTGGTATAAAGATGAAACAAGCTGTGCCTAAAAAATATAAGCTAACTCTTTTTATTCCCCTATAGCAGTGTTTCTCAAAGTGTGGTACACGCAACCCCTGGGGGGTACGCGAAAAGGTCTTCAGGGGATACGTGGATATTTTCGGCTATGCATCATTAACACATAGAATCATTAATAAGAAAAAAAAAAGAATTGTTTTTATATTTCTGAATAAATTATATATTATGTATGAATTCTCCTACTCAAATTGCGAGTTACTATCGCCAGGACGTGAACGTCGTGGCGATAGTAACTCGCTCCCTACGGTAAACAACACACCCTCCCCAACAGCATCACTATACTGAAGGCACAAGAAAAACAAGTAGTTTTATTGTATCACTGAATAAGGTACAGAGACATCTGCAGTCTGTGTAATATATTTCTCAACAAACAGTGCAATTAGAGACAACTGGGATAAAAACGGCACTAACTAATGAATCACATCTCTCCCTCCAATAGAAACTGCTGTATAGACTCAAGCAAAACATTATGTTGCCAGTGCAACCAGGCTCGTTCTGTATGGGGGGGTGCAAAGGGTGCAATGAACCCAGGTGGCACAATTTAGGGGCATATAATTGAAGACGTTCATAAAAAAATTCATAAAAAAAGATCCTTTTAAAATAAAAAATAATAATAATAAATCACTTACGATAGAGTAGTCACAATAAAGATTAAAACATTTATCCATATTAAGTATAGAAAATGAAATTTCTAGCAATTTAGATTTAGAAGATAACATAAAAGAATTTTCTGTAATGAAAGCCAAAAGAACATCTCAGTAGGAAATGAATAAAAATAAGGTTTCTTTACTATTTTTTTTTAATTTTAATATACATTCCTATTAATGTGCAATATAATAAAATGATTCGTAACATGTTATTGTACTTCGGGAATCTTTTAATGGAAGGAGGGCACAGAAATTTTGCACCCGGGCGACGCAAACCCATGGAAGAACGGCCCCGGGTGCAACATATGGTTTTGCTTGACACCACCCAGTCGTGAACATGTTAAAACTAAGAAATATATAGTGAATGTGTTTCAGATACTATGGAATTCGGTTGAAGAGAATTAACATTTCAACTGAGCTGTTGGCGTGCCATTGTCTTTGGTTCGCGCGATCTTTTATTAATACCGCACCAATCATATGCACTTCTTCATAGCTGCTCTATCTCTACTGGCCTACCATTGCTGTCTGTTTTGCGCTCTGCTTTTACTACTCATTATTCATTTGTGAAGGACAGTTCATTACGTATCCCAAGCTTGTAAATTACTACTAATTTTTGCTTGAAATAATGGGAGAGAAGATAACGCTATTTGGGTAGATGACTTTGACAATACACACAAAGAAACTGTTCACGATGCCAAACGTAGTGATAGCGAGTAGGAGATTCTTGGTAAGTCACACCATTTTCAGATTTTTTTCTGAAAACTTTAGTTTCCGAAAATCCCCGCATATATCTCGCACCACGATTTTTTAGCTTTAATTTTAGGAAAAAAGTGCGAGTTATATTCGAGTAAATAAGGTAATTTTTTTTAGCTTTCAAATTCTTACGTATGGATTATTGGTTAAAGATTGGATTTATAAAACGCGCAAAAGAGAGCAACATAGCCAATTCAAGTAGCTAAGCAACATGAAAACGTTGATATTGCATCTGGATCAAATGAAATTGATAAGAGTGTGTCGTCTTGCATCTCTAGAGAACCAACCAAGAAGAAGATGAAAACTTTTCGTAAGTATGATATGAATTATTTGAAATGTGGATTTTCGTGGACGGGAAATGAAGAGGAACCTATTCCAAAGTTTGTTCTATTAAAATTAAATCATATTTTTTGTTTACATGAAGGTATAAATTCAAATAAAATAGATATTTACAATGAAATATACTTCATTTATTTATTATTATTTTGATAAGGGGGTACTTGGTAATAATGAAAATTTAACAAGGGATATGCGGATATCTGAAGTTTGAGAAACACTGGCCTATAAGAAGAAGGCGGCGCGATTTTAGCCTTATCTAACTTTTGGAGACTGAGGGGACATTTCAGTCTCCACCCGTAGCCAATCAGATATAGCTGGCCCAAGATTATCACTAATTATAAACAGCACCGGTGAAGAAATGCGGCTGACAAGTGCCGCCATCCCTATATACCAAATCCTAACACTACGCTTACTGTCTGAAAATAGTGTGGGAAGTCCGCGTGGTTAGACTAGTGGCTATATATATATAGTGTGTGTGTGTGTGTGTGTGTGTGTGTGTGTGTGTGTGTGTGTGTGTGTGTGTGTGTGTGTGTGTGTGTGTGTGTGTGTGTGTGTGTGTGTGTGTGTGTGTGTGTGTGTGTGTGTGTGTGTGTGCGTGCGTGCGTGTGTGCGTGCGTGCGTGCGTGCGTGCGTGTGTGTGTGTGTGTGTGTGTGTGTGTGTGTGTGTGTGTGTGTGTGTGTGTGTGTGTGTGTGTCCCAAAATTCACGCAAGATTTAAATTTAGCGCCATTTGTACGGTAAAGTGTTGCCAACGAGAAAAAAAAAAGACAGCGTGACAGCTGACAGTTCAGGGTTATTAAAAATGGAGCACTAAACGAAAGAACAACGCATTTTCATTGTTGAGCAATATTTTAAAAATAATGAAGGTTTGGCAGCTACAGTTCGCAATTTACAAAATATGGTCGGAATTGTGATTTAACTTCATCAACTGTGAAAAGATTAATTAAAAATTTCAAGGAAACTGGATCAATTAGCGATCTTATACACTCTGGCCGTCCTTCAACAAGTCGTTCAACAGAAAACATCGAAGCAGTGTTCGTGAGAGTGTTGCTGAGAGTCCGGGAACATCAATTCGGCACCGTGGTCTTGAACTGGGCATTTCGAGAAGCTTTCTACAGCGTATTCTCACGAAAGATTTGCATCTTTATACTTACAAAGTTCAATTGACTCAAGAACTGAAGCCTATTGATCACACACAGCGAAGAGAGTTCGTTGAATGGATTATGGAACAACAACAAGTGGATGCTTATTTTTCGAACAAAATCATCTTTAGCGATGAGGCTCATTTTCATCTTGATGGCTTCGTTAATCGACAAAATTGTCGCATTTGGGGTTCAGAAAATCCACGAGTGATTGTTGAGAAACAAATGCATCCACAACGTGTCACTGTTTGGTGCGGATTTTGGACTGGAGGCATCATCGGTCCATTCTTCTTCGAAAATGCGGCTGGTAAGGCAATAACAGTTAATGGTGCTCGCTATCGCGACATGATAATCCAGTTTTTTGTGCCTAAATTGCAAGTTATGGATGTGGACGACATGTGGTTTCAACAAGACGGTGCTACATGCCATACAGCCCGAGAAACAATTCAATTACTGCATGAGTCATTTCCTGGTCGTGTAATTTCCCGTTTTGGCGATCAGAATTGGCCGCCCAGATCATGTAACAACGCCGTTGGACTTTTTTCTTTGGGATTTTTTGCAGTCTGAGGTTTATGCCAACAAGCCCACGACCACCCACGCTTTGAAGGAGGAAACTGAGCGCTGTACCAACGAAATTCAGCCACATTTATGCAAAACGGTCATGGAAAATTTCGACAAAAGAGTGCGTATGTGCCAGCAAAGCCGTGGAGGCCATTTACCCGATTTGCTATTCCATGCATAACCCTATACTGTATACTTTATGAATCAATAAGAAATTACAATTTTTAATTAAAAACCTGTGTTTTCTATCAAAATTACTTCTTGCGTGAATTTTGGGACACTCTGTATATATATATATATGCAGTAAAGGCAATGGTCGCTACCCAAACCGGTTTCGACCTGTATTATATATACATAATATACCGAAGTTAAAAAACTTTCTGCATCTATCTCTCCTCCTGAGATTTTATTTAATAAGATCAAAGTACATTGTGGTAACTTGTTAAGTAAAATTCATAAGCTCTGCATTACTTCAACCTTAGCACATATATATATATATACTTTAAATCAGGTGATACATTTTCGTCAGAGTGTCAAATTTGGGAAAATGATAATTCCTTATTTGATTTTGTCTCTATTTTAAATTAAAATTAAATTAACTATTACGCTTTATAATATATATTAATATATATTTCTATTAATTCTTAATATACAATTATTATATATTATAATTATGATATAATATTAATAATAAAACTAATGGTTAGTATTCATTACTATATTATTTATATTATTTATAAATGCAACCTCCGCAGCTCATTCGGTATAGACGAAGCCCTCTTGTCGAAAGATCTGTATTCGTTTCACGTCAGTGACGCGAGGAACTCTTTATCTGGTCTCTTTAGACTAAAGGTGAGTTAGCCGGTCTCACACCGAGCTGGAGGGTTTTTCTCTGGGGAACTCAGGGGTTTCTTCATCCCGTGACACACACGGCTACAGTCATAAAATATACTACGGCCAAGAAGGCAATGGAAACCACCTTGCTCATAATCATCTCCCTTGTATGGTAGCAAATAGCTACCCCCACCAGCCGTACGGCTGAGGGAATAGGATAGAATATATATTAATAATCGGATATTTATATATAATATAAAGTTAAATATAACCTGATGAATATATTAATTATATTATATTTATCGAAGCAATTAATACAATATAAATATACACTATTTGGAAAAAAGTAAACGGTCACCATCCATGGACAAGGTGGTGTGCCGTGTAACGTTTGTAGTCGGTATAAATTATTGGAATATGATGCTCCCAAATCAGTGCAACTGTATCCGAGTGAAAGGGCTGCGAGAATGGAACTGATTGAAATATTGACAAATTGTCTGCAAATTGTTAACAAATTGGGCCATCCCGGTCAACAGTCAGTGATACCATACTGAGATGGAAGCGCAGGGAGTCAACTGCAAATGCTACAGGCAGTAGACTCACTATACTCACCGAATGTGACTGTAGGATACCATGAAGGATAATTTGTAAAATCTACCATTCGTCGGCTGTCTCCTTGAATGGAGTTCCGGACATCAACTGGAATGCGAATCTGCACAAAAACGTTCAGTACCTAGGCTCACAGTATGGGTTCACATGACAGGACCGCAATATTCTGGTCCCACAGTATTCGAACCAACTTGCAGCAGCGTCTTCAGTAGTGCAAAGAGCTTGTACAATAGGATGGGGAAGCTTTGAAAGCTGTGTTACGGATCGGACCGACGAATAACGCTACACCATCTAAAGAGCAAATTGACGGGGATGGGGTTGGAGGATGCCAGGTGAACGTCTCTTACCAAAGTGCGTAATCCCAACTATGAAATTCGGAGGTGGGCGTGATGGCATGGTTCTGTTTTTCCTGGTTTGGTCTAGGAACTCTGTTTGTCGCGCCATTGAACTCAGAGAGGTTTCTGAACATCCTGGACAATTCAATGCTTCCTTTTTTGTGTTTTTTCTGTGGAATTGACCATTGTCTTTTGCGCAAGACAATGCGCCGTGTCATAATTCTTCTGCTGTAACTGCGTAGTTTGTGGACACGAACGTCGCTACAATTGAACTTGAAAGTCGGAGGAGGTCCATCGTAAAACAGTCGAGTTCCTTCGTTATTACATGCCAACAGGAAGAATAGTCCAAAATTTCCTAATTAATGGCTAACGTATGCTTGTGAAAAGGAGGTCTGGCTTGTTCCTCACAGTATGGTGTAAGTTGACTTCTTTCCAAGCAGTCTGTATTACTATAAATATCAATAATATGAAAGTCGGAGGAGGTCCATCGTAAAACAGTCGAGTTCCTTCGTTATTACATGCCAACAGGAAGAATAGTCCAAAATTTCCTAATTAATGGCTAACGTATGCTTGTGAAAAGGAGGTCTGGCTTGTTCCTCACAGTATGGTGTAAGTTGACTTCTTTCCAAGCAGTCTGTATTACTATAAATATCAATATTTATATTCCTTCAAACTAATCGCAGCAAAAGTGTGGATCATAATACAACGTTATATGTTCTGCGCCATTATACATGAACATTCTGCTATATATAGGGTGTCCCATAAATATTTGAATAATTCATGAAAATCGGAAAAAATGGTATATTAGAGTGAGGGTTGCACGAAAGTGAATCGCAAGGTGAGTTTTTTTTTTTTTTTTGGCAGGGTGAAAATTACTCTACGCTTTCACCGATGGATGGCGACATCAGTGATGACAATCAGAACATTGAAAACTTATTTATTCTTATGCAGGAAACCCGTTAACATATCGCTACAATAACTGTTCAACGTGCATGCTGGTACAAGCATTCACATGTTGCAAGCGGGTGGAGAATGCCAGTTACTGAAGCGTAAATGGAATTCTCCATTTACGCTTAGTAAAGAGTAAATGGAGTATTTGGATGGATGCAAGCTACTTCGCGGTGAATGGCACTTTTTAAATCTACTAAGGAAGATAGCCTGCGCAGGTTCACTCGGGACTTTAAATAGCTCCACAGCCAAAAATCTATGGGTGTAAAAATCAGCGGTGTAGCTTAGGGGGGGGGGGGGTCCGTCCGTCCTGGGTGGCACTTTTTTGGCGTTTAAGAAATCTTGCTATACTGTCTATGAAACAGCAATTGAATGATGAAATCGACGATTTTGCTAACATAAAAGCAAGAAAAAGAACATTTTAGAACGTTAGAATTAAAATTTTACTTCAAAAATAAACATGGTGTTTTTAATTTATTTCCCTATACGTCTCTTTGACTTCTTGTAGTATTTTTGGTGTGTATTGAGAGGGGGGGGGAAGTAAAATCAGGGATCGCCCCAGGCGACAAACGCTTCCTCTATCGATTATCCGCTTGCGTAAAACACCTTCACTAACAATGCGTAATCTGCCAAGGTCAGCATCACAGCAACTTTTCTTTTTTTTTTAAAAAAAAAAAAAAAACATATTTGTTCTCACTAACGACTGAGAATTCGCATGCGTTCATTGTGAGCCGCCAACGGCACACCTTGAGTTTCATAGGACTCTCATTTGCACGTATATCACAAACCAGTATGTGGTACAGTACCCTCTACTGGTGAAAATTTGAACTAATTTTTTTTTCCCGGCCCCAAAAAATCCCCTTTCTTGCGATTCACTTTCGCGGAAACCGCACTCTAATATATCAATTTTTCTAATGAATTAGTGAAATGCTTACAAATTTATGGGACACCGTAGAAGGGCAACTTTTAAATAAATAAATGCAAAACAGATGAACGATAAGATAATGAAATATGTAATGAGATAATAAAGCAAACTTACTTGTTGTTGAAATTTTAAGTTGTTTATCAAAGGAATTATTATCAGATTTTTTTTTTTTAAAGCATGCAAAACATCGAATAAATAACAAAATGTTAAAGATAAATTTGAAAATAAATCACTGATTTCATTTGTATCGGACTTTTCTATCCCCCCCCCATGGCGGGGGAAAGAGAAAAGCAATTTCCTGATCCATATAATCTAATGAACATAATTCCTTATGGGTTTTGTAAGCAAATATTATACTTATCAAATTAAATGATGCGCCATGGAGTCGACTCCTCCTGATTTAAATAATTAAACTTAAAACTACAATTCCATGAATGGTTTTGAAATGTCTTTCTATATTACTTTATTTTTAGAAATAGCCACACTATTATTGCATAATAAACAAATACATTTGCCATTATGATTGATAAAGCAAGGCGCTCGCATCTGATCTGACAGATGCATGCTGATTGTTAACATGAAGATTCTTTTTGTATTCATTTTTTATTTTTATTTTTAATGGTATTATATTCATATGTGACAAAAATATGCTGTAAGAGCGAGGTAAATAAAATAATGTTAAAATTTGAAATCTCATTTTTCTTGAAAACAACTAATCATAGAATTTCTAAGCCTGAAATGAGAGAAACAATGCCTGTCATGAGTCCTCCGTAATTTTGAAATTTTATATTGCGGTCTTCATATTAAAAAGGTTGCTGACCTCTGCAAGATGTGCTTTACATTTATGGAAAATACTAAGGAAAGAAGTCTGGAGCCTGCTCCACCTTTACTACGAGTTGCCCAGTATGGCACTACTTATGTTTGCATCCGCCGAAACTTTTAGTTTCTATATATTCGGCACGAAACTCTTGCAGTTTCTATATTCAGCTATGAAATAATGTTGGATTCAATATTCACTTAATTAATACCATCATTTATTATATTTATAGAGTTTTTTCTTTATGTTTTTTTTTTTGCATTTTAGCACATACTTGTAATGAATGTATCTCTCAGATATACTATGATCTACGCTGGAAAAATATACCGGTGCAGGATGGATGAATCAATCGACCGTGAGATGCGGTTGATTGGTTCATTAATGCCCTTGGGGGTGATGGATAGCAACGCAAAGCTGTACCAATGAAGTTTAACTGAGGTTCGGCTGTTGCTCTTATCCCCTTGGGCGACGAGTTTTTGAGTTCGCTCTCTTAGGGTTTTTGCCTTAAGGGAGCACTTTGAGTCTCCGGGGAAGGTGTTCTCCGGCACGGCCCGCTGAGGGGCTTTGTCGGTGAATTATTTTCCTCGGAATTTGAGCGGTTCTGCTCGGTAATCGAGTTTCACTGAGTAGAACCAACGCTGAGATTAGGACGGTCTTTCGCCCACTATGGAGTGGCCTAGAGATCGTCCGTATTTTTGAGATTTCACCTTTACTTACATAGTCGGTTGATTGGTTCATTAATGCCCTTGGGGGTGATGGATAGCAACGCAAAGCTGTACCAATGAAGTTTAACTGAGGTTCGGCTGTTGCTGCTACCCCTTTGGGCGATGAGTTTTTGAGTTCGCTCTCTTAAGGTTTTTGCCTTAAGGGAGCACTTTGAGTCTCCAGGGAAGGTGTTCTCCGGCACGGCCCGCTGAGGGGCTTTGTCGGTGAATTATTTTCCTCGGAATTTGAGCGGTTCTGCTCAGTGGTCGGGGAGCCCGTCACTGAGTGGAACCAACGCTGAGATTAGGACGGTCTTTCGCCCACTATGGAGTGGCCTAGAGATCGTCCGTATTTTTGAGATTTCACCTTTACTTACATAGTCGGTTGATTGGTTCATTAATGCCCTTGGGGGTGATGGATAGCAACGCAAAGCTGTACCAATGAAGTTTAACTGAGGTTCGGCTGTTGCTCTTATCCCCTTGGGCGACGAGTTTTTGAGTTCGCTCTCTTGGGGTTTTTGCCTTTAAGGGAGCACTTTGATTCTCCGGGGAAGGTGTTCTCCGGCACGGCCCGCTGAGGGGCTTTGTCGGTGAATTATTTTCCTCGGAATTTGAGCGGTTCTGCTCGGTAATCGAGTTTCACTGAGTAGAACCAACGCTGAGATTTGGACGGTCTTTCGCCCACGAATGAGTGGCCTAGAGATCGTCCATATTTTTGAGATAGAACCTTTACTTACATAGTCGGTTGATTGGTTCATTAATGCCATTGGGGGTAACGGATGGCAACAATGCAATGCTGTACCAATGAAGTTTAACTGAGGTTCAGCTGTTGCTGTTACCCCCTTGGGCGATGAGTTTTTGAGTTCGCTCTCTTAAGGTTTTTGCCTTAAGGGAGCACTTTGAGTCTCCGGGAGGGTGTTCTCCGGCACGGCCCGCTGAGGGGCTGTGTCGGTGAATTATATTTTCCTCGGAATTTGAGCGGTTCTGCTCAGTGGTCGGGGAGCCCGTCACTGAGTGGAACCAACGCTGAGATTAGGACGGTCTTTCGCCCACTATGGAGTGGCCTAGAGATCGTCCGTATTTTTGAGATTTCACCTTTACTTACATAGTCGGTTGATTGGTTCATTAATGCCATTGGGGGTGATCGATAGCAACGCAAAGCTGTACCAATGAAGTTTAACTGAGGTTCGGCTGTTGCTCTTACCCACTTGGGCGATGAGTTTTTGAGTTCGCTCTCTTAGGGTTTTTGCCTTAAGGGAGCACTTTGAGTATCCGGGGAAGGTGTTCTCCGGCACGGCCCGCTGAGGGGCTTTGTCGGTGAATTATTTTCCTCGGAATTTGAGCGGTTCTGCTCAGTGGTCGGGGAGCCCGTCACTGAGTGGAACCAACGCTGAGATTAGGACGGTCTTTCGCCAACTATGGAGTGGCCTAGAGATCGTCCGTATTTTTGAGATTTCATCTTTACTTACATAGTCGGTGATTGATTTTATATGAGATGCCCATATAGGGTAACGGATGGCAATGCTGAACCAATGAAGTTTAACTGAGGTTCGGCTGTTGCTGTTATCCTGGGTTAATGAGTTCGCTCTCTTAGGTTTTGCCCTAAGGGAGCAACTGAGTCTCCGGGGAAAGTGTTCTCCGGCACGGCCCGCTGAGGGGTACTTGCCGGTGAATTACTTTCTTCGGAATGAGCGGTTCTGCTCGGTGGTTGAGTTTCACTGAGTAGAACCAACGCGGAGATTTGGACGGTCTTTCGCCCACGAATGAGTGGCCTAGAAATCGTCCGATATTTTTGAGATATCACCTTTACTTAAACAGTCGGTGATTGATTCATTCAATCCAATACCCTTGGAGGGTAATGGATGGCAATGCTGTAGCCAATGAAGTTCTAACTGAGGCTCGGCTATTGCTGTTACCCTCCTGCCATGATCAGAGCTTTAATAGCTCAATAACACCTTATCCCTCCACTGTCCTCTACAGATAACGGGGAATATGAAAAGCATTCTTGCTTCGCCCCTTTAAGCCAGTCCTTATAAGGACTAAGGAAATACCGGTGCAAGCTCCAAAGCAGTTTACAATTATTTCTTTGAGGGCGCATCAAAAATTCACCGCGGGTGTCATGACGTCCGCGGACACTGCGTTGCCGACCTCTGCTTTAAAATATTGCATGTCGATGTCACCAATTGCAATAATCGTTAATTCTCCCAAATGTAAACATCGTTTGTTCTGCTGGGTTTGAAGGAATTTTAATAGTGCAGGGCAGTAAAAGTAAAATATTTGTAGAAGGAGATTTATTCTTAGAAAAGTATTTTTATTACTAATGGTAAGACGTACAGACTGCTGCCCTTAAAGATATCATTTTTTGTCATTAAAAAAGCCTTTTTTAATTAATTAACTAGGAGACTATTGTGCCAATTATAAACAGTCAAGAGGGTTACAACTGACACATTCAAAATTAAATTTAAAGAAATGTTACTTTTACATTTTTCTCTGTCATTTTCGGCTGACAGGTTTTCAGAAAGACACACACAATCTTATTCTTCCAACAGCCTTTATTTTTTATAAATTGAACGATATTTGATTGACAGTATAATCACGTGTCATTTGGCACATCAGGCGAAGTTTGTACGTTGTTGTGCAAACTTTGTATACGACTGCTAGTATGACACTCGTCGCGAATGTTATATACACTGATTAATGATACCAGATGTCATGAAGCATAATT
The DNA here is from genome assembly GCF_054136105.1 of Typopeltis vanoorti. Taxonomy (NCBI): domain Eukaryota; kingdom Metazoa; phylum Arthropoda; class Arachnida; order Uropygi; family Thelyphonidae; genus Typopeltis; species Typopeltis vanoorti. The sequence continues at coordinate 29,218,124 of NC_143572.1, forward strand.
CCTTGGTATTTATTTAGTGTAGCATATGAGCACATGCCCTCAGAAAACTCCTTGAACCTTTCCACAGAAGCCAAAGAGTATTGTACATCCTAGGAAGGTTATAAAACAGAATGTTTTCTTTAGGGGAATGTAGGAAACATTTTAAGGTGTTAACTAATTTGAAGGCTGTTCTGGTTCTGCCGTTGACGGATTTTAATAATTCGACTATTTGTCTTGATGTGTTACCACGTATGGTAAGGAGACAGTGTCTTTGAAATTGATTTCAGAGTTAACATGGGACAGTTTATGAGAAAATAACAATTTTTCAGTAACTTCTTTGAGTGGCATTTTTAAATAGGATTTGAATTCTTGGTTTCTTTTAATTCCATCATTCTTAAGTGTATCTAGGCTTTTTTTTTTAGGCTTTGATAATTGGTAATTTTTGTTGACGGTGATGGAATGAGAGTACATATAAACATCTACTAATATGGATTTTTCTGTAGTTAATCTGCTAGCGTTTTTTTTTTTTTTTTGTTTACTGGGATATCCAGGAAAGGTAATTTACTGCCTTTTTTCCATTTCACGCGATTATTCAGGAAAAAGGAAGAATACTTCAATATGATAAAGACATCATCAAAAATGATCCAAATCGAAATGCTGCCAAACTTTATATTATGCGTCATGCGACAGCAATATCTGAGGGAAAAAAGTAGTTCCAAAATTCACCACCAGGTTCGCTGTATGATATACCTAATGTAGATATTGGAATATTTCTTTGGGGGTAAGAAGGAGAAAAGCGACATAAGCATAAAGAACATTTTACACTTCCCTTATGCATTCACGGGCTGTACTGTTCGATGTGCTGCCCCTCCCGGTATGCCACAAACTGCATTTTGCGCGTAGTGTGTTCAACGGTAGAATGCAGCTGGTCGGGAGTGATGTTGCGCACATGCTGCGTTATACTGTCTTTCAGCGCTAAGTTATCAGGATGATCCCTAGAAATGCAATGTTTAAGAAATCCCCCAGGGCTAGAAATTACAGGGGATCAGAGGTGAACGATGTGAGCATGCAGTGGAGAACGAATTGCTGATCCCTCTGGTTTCCGTGAAATGTTCTCGAAGAATCTCCTATAAATCAGCTACAGCAGCACTTGTAGGAGCTGCTATAACTGTGGCCCAACAAAATTGTTTATCATATCGGGGTACCTCTCGGCAGTAACAGAGCAGGTCACATGATTCCACTGGCGAATGTCCTCCAAGAGGAATGGTCCAATGATTAACGAAGCTGTAAACTAACACCATACAGCAACTCTAGGGGAATGAAAGGACTTTTTTGGATTGCATGAGGATTTTGTAATCCATACCTGGTAATTCGAGTAGAAGTGATCCTCTTCTTCCCGCAAAATCTTCCACGGCGACGTAGCGTCCAAATCCACTCGAGCATGGAATGTCAATTTTTTACTCTCTTTTTTTTTTGTTTAAGAAAATGAGACCATATATTGTTCAGATCAAATGATATAAAGATGATGTACTTTGATTACAAAAACATGTGTTGATATTCCTTTAGAAATATAGAATTTTTATTAGTTTCTTTTTCTGTTAAAGGTAAGTGAACCCTTTCCATACGGAGTTGGCTTTTTTCTTCGCGTAAAACTGTTTTTTTTTTCTGTATTACAGGTAAACCGGCTAGAAGAATATACACGGTTAATAAACATAACATAATATAAACATAATATACACGGTTAATAAACATAACACACCGGTATTATAGCCTTAGTTGCTTCTGAGGTGTTGAACAACTCCCTATGAAAATAAACCAGCTAATGATGTCAAACCTCTTTCTACAAACTTCAATTTTAATGCGATTCTGTCATAATTATTGTTACTTGCTATCAACGTAGTCGACAATTACTGAATCAATGCCTATTTTTAGTTTCAGTCTATTCTTGCTATTATAACGGAATACCGATATTTACAAAAAATGTATTATATATCAATAATTGCCAGCATCGAATGGTACTAAAAAAAACGGAAGCAGAAATTTTCATTGCCGTTGGCACGATTTTTTATTTTTATTTTTTGGCTAGATGGGTGAAGCAACAATGCTTTTCATATTCCCTGTTATCTGTAGAAGAAAATGTATGGATGGGGTATTATTGAGCTATAAGCTCTGATCACGGCAGGAGGGTGACAGCAGTAGCCGAGCCTCAGTTAAAACTTCATTGGCTACAGTATTTTGCCATCCATTACCCGTTCTGGGTACCAATTTTAATCGCTTCGTATGACACGCTAGGGCTATTCTTATCCCGGCTACCACATGGGGTTAGCACGAAACTCTTTTTGAGTTTAATTTTTATACTAATTTTATTTTAATAATCTATTGGTGTCTTTTTATCTTAAAATAAGTGTTAACCAAGAAAGCATGTTATTTTAATCTTTTTACATAATTACATAATAATGACTAAAGTTTATCATTCATAATAATATTCCTGCAATTTAAGAAATTTTGAGCGAAAAATTTCAACATAGTTGTCAGGGAAATTGATAACTTTATAGCAACGCCATCTATGGAACAAATATGTACGAAAAACAGCCTACTAGCAATTCGAACATTATTCTTTGCAATAATCAGAAATATTTTATAGTTCATTTTTTGTAAATCATTACAAAACATTGCTTTTAATATTAAGTTTCTATTCAAATCACTAAAAAAAAATTTATATTTATATATTAAAAAATAATAACATGACTTTAGTTCGATTTATGTTTACGAGAGGGAGCCACATATAATACAATACTTCAGCTTATCAAACGAAAGTAGATTAAACATCAACCTCATAATACAGACCTTTATTTTCTGCGAATTTCTATTCATTCAGTTTTATTTATTTATTTTTATTTTATTGACTTATTTATGTTGTACTATAAAGACAGTATTTAATTCAAGCAATCCGGAGTTACGGACAGTCCAGAGAAAGCTTACAGTGAAACGATGCAGCTTATTCTAAGGATTTTACGGACAATCAAGAGAAACTTCCACGAAACAATGCAAGCATATTTAGGAAAACATGCCTGTTAGAGATTGTTGGTTGCCCTGTTAGATGATTCGTCTTTTGCCAGAGATAGTACAACCAGTGATAGATTCGTTTGTTTGCTGTAGTCTTCATTTAACGGACACCCTAAGAAATTCTCTTTTGTTTTTCTTTGTATTTCATTACAGTGAAATAAGCCTATGACTTGAAACCGGCTACATAAACTCTAACTACATTACATTACACGTTTTAATGCAATCGCTTAGAAATTCCCTATTATAACAAATAATTAAATGTTTTAGAGTTAGTTTGTAAATGCCTAAAAAAGAGCATTTACATTTTTAACACGGTTTTATGTTTGTTTTTTCCTTAATCCGGGTATTCGAAAGATCTTCCGTTTTCATAAAACAAACATAAAACCGTGTTCTTTTCAGTAATCCTTATAAGGACTGGCTGGGGAGAAGCTAGAATGCTTTTCATCTTCCCCGTTATATCTGAATAGGGATAAAGTGTTATTGAGCTATTAAAGCTCTGATCATGGCAGGAGGATAACAGCAATAGCCGAGCCTCAGTTAGAACTTCATTAGCTACAGCATTGCAATCCATTACCCTCCAAGGGTATTAATCACCGCATGTTTAAGTAAAGGTGATATCTCAAAAATATCGGACGATTTCTAGGCCACTCATTCGTGGGCGAAAGACCGTCCAAATCTCCGCGTTGGTTCTACTCAGTGAAACTCGACCACCGAGCAGAACCGCTCATTCCGAAGAAAATAATTCACTGGCAAGTACCCCTTAGCGGGCCGTGCCGGAGAACACTTTCCCCGGAGACTCAATTGCTCCCTTAGGGCAAAACCTAAGAGAGCGAACTCATTAACCCAGGATAACAGCAACAGCCGAACTTCAGTTAAACTTCATTGGTTCAGCATTGCCATCTGTTATCCTATATGGGCATCTCATAAAAAATCAATCACCGACTATGTAAGTAAAGGTGAAATCTCAAAAATACGGACGATCTCTAGGCCACTCCATAGTGGGCGAAAGACCGTCCTAATCTCAGCGTTGGTTCCACTCAGTGACGGGCTCCCCGACCACTGAGCAGAACCGCTCAAATTCCGAGGAAAATAATTCACCGACAAAGCCCCTCAGCGGGCCGTGCCGGAGAACACCCTCCCCGGAGACTCAAAGTGCTCCCTTAAGGCAAAAACCTTAAGAGAGCGAACTCAAAAACTCATCGCCCAAGTGGGTAACAGCAACAGCCGAACCTCAGTTAAACTTCATTGGTACAGCTTTGCGTTGCTATCCATCACCCCCAAGGGCATTAATGAACCAATCACCGTATCTCATGGTGGTGGATCCCTCCCATGTTTTTCTGTAATCCTTATATAAGTAAGGACTGGCTTAAAGGGGCGAAGCAAGAATGCTTTTCATCTTCCCCGTTATCTGTAGAGGACAGTGTAGGGATAAGGTGTTATTGAGCAATTAAAGCTCTGATCATGGCAGGAAGGTAACAGCAATAGCCGAGCCTCAGTTAAAACTTCATTGGCTACAGCATTGCCATCCATTACCCTCAAAGGGTATTGGATTGAATGAATCAATCCACCTTTTTTTTTTTTCTGTAATACTAAATTAACAATAATGTATACTAAACTTATATAATAATAAATAAGGTGGATTTATATAATCAACTGTTATTTCTGTTTACTATAATAGCACAATTTGTCCTTTCCAATTTTGATTTATCATTATATAATAATAATAATAATAGAGAACTTTCTTCACTTTATTAGCGATACACAGTCAATGACCTTTCTGGTTATATTCAGTATCAATACAGTAGGTAGTCAAAGAGACTTACCTTTGGTATTTCTCTTATCTTATACGATGGAGCTTACAGAGCCGCTTATATCACATAACGAAATAGACAGCAATTGCTGGACCTCTGCTTTGCTTATATTTATAACATATCCATTAAAGGCAATTTAGGACGGTGATTAAATATCGAAAGAGGTGAAAGGAAGGAAGAAAAATGTTTATTTTAACGAACAGTCATCATAATTCATAAATTGAAATAAAACACCACTTCAAAATCAGTAATCAGGTCGCAAAGTTTATAAAAGTTCACCGGGGAGGGTGACAATATCATTATTTTAATGTCCGATTCAAATAGTTCCGTATCACATATAAAGGGACATCTGCAGAAAGTAGAACGTAGGAAATCGAATTTCGAATGGTTCCACTTGGGTGCATACGCGCAACACTTTGGTTCATTAATCTTCATAGAGAATGGAAGTGAACATTTGTTATGGGGGCACCTGGTGGCTTTTGAGAAAATTAGAAATTTCGCTTTCGTCTGCTTCCTGAAAATTGTTTATGTTTTTTTGGTTCAAAACTTTATATATTTTTTTTGAAAATTTTTTTTTTTAGAATTTAGAATTCAACTTTTTTTTTTTTTTTAGAATTTTAGCAGAATATTAACTTCCGGGTGAAGAAAAAAAAAAAAAAATCTGATTAAGAACAATCACACCACCGTGACCAAACAGATACCCAATTCCTGAATTTCACAAAACACGTTCAGGTAGGTTTATGTGTTTACTCACTCAGCAAATCTTTATCATTCATTCTCTCATTCTCATCTTTATATTTCTTGATTTTAAGCATTTTCCAATGAATATTCATATACAAATATAACAAACCGACATAGTTAATGCCAAATTAAATGATGATTATTTATGAAAGTTTAATTAATATATTCTTCATCCCTAACAACTATCTAATCGTCTTAAAATATTACCTAAATCCATCACTCTATAATCCGTTGTTAGGACATAAAATTAACTTTCTATATTTGTTCAAATCTTTTTCGTCAATATCTAATAGAAAGGGATTCAGCCAGATGTAGAAATGCTTGATCTCTCTCTCTCTCTCTTATATTCCCGGAACTAATTGTTAACTTCCGTTAATACTTCCCCGTCTCTTGTTAGATAAATTCGTTCACACAAGAACTAAGTAATCGATTTTAATAACTATCAGGATATAATCAATCAACATTCTGTTGCATATCTTCGATTTTCTTGACATCAATCATAATCCATAATAAAATATTGCCCAATAAAGACGTGAGGATATTATTAAATCCTTTCCATTACAAGTCAATCTCATTTAATTAATTCCACACTCTACCGGGCTTTATTAGTTTTCTGACCAATAGGATTCCTGAAACGAAATTCGATGGAAACCAAAGGTTTGTATTCATTAACTTTTTCTAACCTTCCCGTCATTCATGTATATTCATTGGATATCTATATAATATTGTCTTCTTTCAGAATCGGATATAATTTCATTTACTTGATATAAAATTTTAAACTGCATTTCGCTATCCAATGTTCTTGTAAAGAAATTAAGTCATCCGAACAAATAATTGTTATGCACAACTTATAATATCATCAACAAAGAAAGAAATTTTACTCTTTACATCCCAGTTCTCCCTTAACGTGACAAACTCTCTTAAGACCAAGGATCTTGGCTTCTTTCGAGCCCAATTAATGCGTGATAGTGTTGTTAATCTGATCCGTGTTCTTTCCAGTGTGTTGCGGAATAAATAATATATCCCAATAAATAATATATCCCAAACTTCTGGGAAGGAAGAAACCATCGTATGACATCGGCTAATTCAGCTTCGGTTGAAAAGCCCTAATAAAGAATCTTCGTGTCCTGGACAAGATTTGACTCAAGGTCTTTCCAACCAAACCTATTGAACTTCAGAAGGCCCTATATAAATATCACTATTAAATAAATATAAATAATCGATATAGTTCTAAGTGGTAGAGGATTTTGTTGCCCACTACCACTGTTAGGGAAGTGGAGTAGGTTTGAGTTGTGTAAACATTACTTGGTCCTTTTGAGACTGGCGTCTTAGGCAACTTCCCCAATGCCAAAGTGTTGCTTCTCCACTGACTAGAATATTCTAATCTCTTTCTCAAAATTTTATTGCATACATTTGTTGCCTTTATTGTTCCTGATTGAGATATCTACTGTACCTAATCATTTATCAATAATGTTTTGATATTATGCATAATAAATACATAAAACGTTATGTTTTGGCGATGTAATGTTCACAACTCAAACCGGCTTCGCTTCCCTAATCCTCCAGATCACTAACGAAACTGAAACAACAAATAGATATGTCTTGTTCTTTGCTGTTAATAATAATGCAAAATATGTTTTCCATTTCCTACCAGAATATCATCATCTGATTTCCCATCTAATTTTCCTTTTCACCTCTTTTTACATTGCGATGTCGAGGGTTTATTAATCATCGGACCTCAAACCATTCACAGGATAAGGTGGTCGGCCCTACGCCCCTAGGTCCTGTAGTGTTGGGTTCTCAACATGTTTGCCTGCTTTGCGGGATGAAAAACTCCAGATAAACTGGGAAAAAAAACTACTGTCCACGCCCAAGAACGGCTAACTTGGGAGCTGAAGGATCAGCCACTTATGTCATCGACGGGAATCGAACCTAGGACACTCCTTCCCTAGGCATATGGTTGAAAAGCGCACAGCCACTAGGCTAACCGCGCGGACAAAATGTCATATAATATTAGCAATTTCTCCAAAAAAATATACCTTTTATCCATCCAAATATGATGTAGAATAAATTAGATTTATTCTTGATAGATTTAGAATTAGATTTCTCCTTTGCTAATGAACATCCTTCACCGCACCTCTTTTCAGTCTTATATTCTTTGGCACTACAATGTAGCTAAATGGAATAATAATCACAGGACTTCTACTCCTGCCCTTCCTCCTGTTTATGTTAAGATTACAGTTTCAGCTCTCATGATCTAAATATCTGCTCTTACCCAAATACTGGTGTAATATTTGTTGTAATGAAGGCATTTTTCTTTTATCGCTAGCCATTGATCATCATCCAAGACTTTCCAACAATTGTGTTAAATAAGCTGAATTTAACATTACAATAACAATTCATGTCACAGGTCACATAAGAGAAAATCTCCAGCTTCGACAAAAGCCTACACTATAGATCGCAATAGCTGTAAAAATAATCAACAAATTCAAATCCAATTTTATAGGTAAATCGGCCAGAGAACACGCGCAGCTAACAGACAAAATTACTATTATATTTTCCATAATGTGTAGATGGTGGGATTATTAAGTAGTTTAGAACGAAGTGTTATGTGGTAGAGAGTGCTCTCCTTCGATGAGTCTTTGAAATCCACATAATAATAATAATAATAATAATAATAATAATAATAATAATAATAATAATAATAATAAACTTTAAACGGACAAATTTCTCTTGTTGAAACAACAAATTGAACCTGCTGTTCAATTGCTAGGAACTTGTTGGATGGAATATCTGCCTTTACCAAGTTCCATCCCTCTGACATCTAAAGGCATCATCATAACATCTTCGAAGATAAAGAGAAGAATGATATCAAGATATCATTCTTCTCCAACTCTTATATAGACGACCAAAAGTAATGAATTTTCATTATAGCAAAACAGCTAACCCAATCCCTCCTCCTCCTCAGATATTTAACCAGAAAGACATATGAAAATCCTTAGGAGCGTGTATACCACAAGGGACGCCATCAGAAGAGATCTTATTCCCCCCCCCCCTCAGTTAGTATTCATCCAATATCCCGTCTAGATCATTCATAATCGTGTAGCATCTCCACAAATGTATGAAGCACGCTTAATTTAGCTTGCAAAAAACAGCAATTACAGTCAGCCATCAAACTGTGATCACGTTGCCTTCACCTCAATTCTATCAAATATAACGAAAATGTGATGAACTTCTTCACTATCTGGAGGTATTCTTCCATTAAGTATTAAGAAGTTGCACTGTTGTGGATTACTCTACTTTAGTTCTACAGCGGATCTGCTGGCTAACCTTATTCTACATTGGAGAGAAGTCATGACTGGTTTGTGGAAACTCAGGAGGTTATTCTTGATATATCCAGAATATTTGATTGTATCCGGCACAAAGACTTGCTTATCAAATGACTCTCTTGCAATCTGCCTTCTGTGCTTTGCAAATAGATTGCTAATTTCCTCTCTCGTCGTACTAATTGGGTGACAGTGGATAGCTTCAGGTTATTTCAATCAATACCAGAACAACCCATAACACTGCAACCTCTTCTTATTTTTCAACCTATTTATAAATGACGTTCTACTAACCTCACATTCTATGTTGATGGTTTTGCTGACGTCAGTATACTCCGTTCTTTGCTGTTCAATAACCTTTAGCTACAAATCTACCAAATCAACTCCTCATCCTGCTCTTTCATTCCATCTATCTCGGTTATTTGAAGCAGTTCCACAAGGACTACCACCAGGAAATCTATCGACCAGTTTCTTGTTTGTCCTTGATCATTTGTGTCACATACACAGATGATATTCTTTTTCCTCTTGGAAAAAACTCGGGTTTTTCATCTCACTAAACGTAAAATCAGCCGGGAAACATATGGGTTTAACAGGCCAAATACATTGGCTTCATATCCATAATATGCTGATCTCACATCCCGAAGTAATCCAATCCAAACCAACTTTAATCACGTCCATACAAACAGTACCACCGTGCTATACGTTTAGCTGTCACTCGTGAGTGAATTGATATACAATAAATAAATAATTAAATATTTTTTCACAAAATAATATTGTTGTAAAATACTTCTAACACACTGAGGTGTTTAAATGAAAATAAAATTCGACTCATCGAGTGATTTTCCAAAATTGTGATTTTTTAATCCGTTTTTGCGAAATTATGACGTTGATCATAGGTAGTATTCTCAAGTAGAAATTTATTTTATTTTATTTTTTTAAATATCTTTCTTATAAACGACCATATAAAATACATGAGTTGGAAATTCATCGATTTTTACTGTTTTTCCATGAAAGGGTAGAATGAGGTGAGCTAAAACCCCAAGATGATCGTGCATATTTTTTTCTTGGAGAAAACAATTGGCTTTGATTTCCGGCAAAACAAACGAAAATGCTTTAGAAGCACAACGCACTTGTATACTTACGCTGAGAGTAATAGTCTGATTCCTGTGGCTTCCTCGCTCTGTTTGTTTACTTCTACTTCACTGCTTCAGTATTTGCTCTTCCCAATTATTTCTTCACCGTTTCACTTACCTTCAATTTTAGGTATCATGCTTCGCTTCACTCTTCCTAAATCAACGAACATCCTTTGGAAGATTTTTCCTTTGGGCTTCCCAAAGATTCTGATTACTATTACAGTTTATAAGTACAAAAAGGAGGACCGAGATGCAAGCCTGTTTACATTTCAAAGTCGATAGTAAAGTATTGTTTGCAACGAAGATATTTTATCGAAAGATGTTCCGCTGTTGGCAAAAGTGACTCTCAGACTGCTTACGTAGAAAAATAAATTTTAGGGCTAAATTTATTCAGTCGTCTAAGTCAGGATTTAAATTACTTTATTGGCCAAACTCTTTGAACTAAATAATAATGCGAGTATTATTTAACATAAATTTGCTTAGTAAAGTATATTTAATTAAAATATATTTAATTATTAATTATTTTAATATTTTTCTGAGGGTAGAGCTGATTCAGAAACTAAATCAACTCTTCTCTTCCCCCCCCCCAAAAAAATGATGCTGAAGATGCTAAAAATTTTTTTTATCATCTTCATCAAATAAATTCCAGTATCGATTCTGATCCATATATCTAATACTGGTCTTTAAGAAGAATGTATTTAAGTTAAGGAGATAAAAATCCCTTATTGCTTTTCAACCAGTAAGCGAAACTAACGTTTCATGTAACGTTTCATGCCGACGAACTGTCAGCGTATCCAAGCGTTAGTGACCACTTGGTAGTGCCACACCACAGCAACTCGTTGCAAAGGTGGAGCCCTCACTGTTCTTGATATTTTCTCATAATGTAAAACACACAGCTCTTAAGAGATGTAGTACTGTTTTACATTATGAGGAGAGGTCACTACCCAGACCGGTTTCAACCTTTTTTTTGAGGTCTCATCAGTGAGTAGCTAGACCTAGAATATCAGAGTTTAAGTGAAGAAAACTTACATACTTTTGCTATACGATAGTCCGTTTGGCTTTTCATCTTAGTTATACTATGGTATAATAGAATATAGTGACACACCTTACGGGCAATCGTATAGCAAAAGTATGTAAGTTTTCTTCACTTAAAAAAATTCTGAATCCTGGATCAATCGACCGTGAGATGCGGTCGATTGGTCCATTAATGCCCTTGGGGGTGATGGATAGCAACGCAAAGCTGTACCAATGAAGTTTAACTGAGGTTCGGCTGTTGCTCTTACCCACTTGGGCGATGAGTTTTTGAGTTCGCTCTCTTAAGGTTTTTGCCTTAAGGGAGCACTTTGAGTCTCCGGGGAAGGTGTTCTCCGGCACGGCCCGCTGAGGGGCTTTGTCGGTGAATTATTTTCCTCGGAATTTGAGCGGTTCTGCTCAGTGGTCGGGGAGCCCGTCACTGAGTGGAACCAATGCTGAGATTAGGACGGTCTTTCGCCCACTATGGAGTGGCCTAGAGATCGTCCGTATTTTTGAGATTTCACCTTTACTTACATAGTCGGTTCATTAATGCCCTTGGGGGTGATGGATAGCAACGCAAGGCTCTACCAATGAAGTTTAACTGAGGTTCGGCTGTTGCTCTTATCCCCTTGGGCGACGAGTTTTTGAGTTCGCTCTCTTAGGGTTTTTGCCTTAAGGGAGCACTTTGAGTCTCCGGGGAAGGTGTTCTCTGGCACGGCCCGCTGAGGGGCTTTGTCGGTGAATTATTTTCCTCGGAATTTGAGCGGTTCTGCTCGGTAATCGAGTTTCACTGAGTAGAACCAACGCTGAGATTTGGACGGTCTTTCGCCCACGAATGAGTGGCCTAGAGATCGTCCGATATTTTTGAGATCGAACCTTTACTTACATAGTCGATTGGTTCATTAATGCCCTTGGGGGTGATGGATAGCAACGCAAAGCTGTACCAATGAAGTTTAACTGAGGTTCGGCTGTTGCTGTTACCCACTTGGGCGATGAGTTATTGAGTTCGCTCTCTTAAGGTTTTTGCCTTAAGGGAGCACTTTGAGTCTCCGGGGAAGGTGTTCTCCGGCACGGCCCGCTGAGGGGCTTTGTCGGTGAATTATTTTCCTCGGAATTTGAGCGGTTCTGCTCAGTGGTCGGGGAGCCCGTCACTGAGTGGAACCAACGCTGAGATTAGGACGGTCTTTCGCCCACTATGGAGTGGCCTAGAGATCGTCCGTATTTTTGAGATTTCACCTTTACTTACATAGTCGGTGATTGATTCATTAATGCCCTTGGGGGTGATGGATAGCAACGCAAAGCTGTACCAATGAAGTTTAACTGAGGTTCGGCTGTTGCTCTTACCCACTTGGGCGATGAGTTTTTGAGTTCGCTCTCTTAAGGTTTTTGCCTTAAGGGAGCACTTTGAGTCTCCCGGGAAAGTGTTCTCCGGCATGGCCCGCTGAGGGGCTTTGTCGGTGAATTATTTTCCTCGGAATTTGAGTGGTTCTGCTCGGTAATCGAGTTTCACTGAGTAGAACCAACGCTGAGATTTGGACGGTCTTTCGCCCACGAATGAGTGGCCTAGAGATCGTCCATATTTTTGAGATTGAACCTTTACTTACATAGTCGATTGGTTCATTAATGCCCTTGAGGGTGATGGATAGCAACGCAAAGCTGTACCAATGAAGCAGTTTAACTGAGGTTCGGCTGTTGCTGTTACCCACTTGGGCGATGAGTTTTTGAGTTCGCTCTCTTAAGGTTTTTGCCTTAAGGGAGCACTTTGAGTCTCCGGGGAAGGTGTTCTCCGGCACGGCCCGCTGAGGGGCTTTGTCGGTGAATTATTTTCCTCGGAATTTGAGCGGTTCTACTCGGTAATCGAGTTTCACTGAGTAGAACCAACGCTGAGATTTGGACGGTCTTTCGCCCACGAATGGGTGGCCTAGAGATCGTCCGATATTTTTGAGATTGAACCTTTACTTACATTGTCGATTGGTTCATTAATGCCCTTGGGGGTGATGGATAGCAACACAAAGCTGTACCAATGAAGTTTAACTGAGGTTCGGCTGTTGCTGTTACCCACTTGGGCGACGAGTTTTTGAGTTCGCTCTCTTAAGGTTTTTGCCTTAAGGGAGCACTTTGAGTCTCCGGGGAGGGTGTTCTCCGGCACGGCCCGCTGAGGGGCTTTGTCGGTGAATTATTTTCCTCGGAATTTGAGCGGTTCTGCTCAGTGGTCGGGGAGCCCGTCACTGAGTGGAACCAACGCTGAGATTAGGACGGTCTTTCTCCCGCTATGGAGTGGCCTAGAGATCGTCCGTATTTTTGAGATTTCACCTTTACTTACATAGTCGGTGATTGATTTTATATGAGATGCCCATATATAGGGTAACGGATGGCAATGCTGAACCAATGAAGTTTAACTGAGGTTCGGCTGTTGCTGTTATCCTGGGTAAATGAGTTCGCTCTCTTAGGTTTTGCCCTAAGGGAGCACTTTGAGTCTCCGGGGAAAATGTTCTCCGGCACGACCCGCTGAGGGGTACTTGCCGGTGAATTATTTTCTTCGGAATGAGCGGTTCTGCTCGGTGGTCGAGTTTCACTGAGTAGAACCAACGCGGAGATTTTGACGGTCTTTCGCCCACGAATGAGTGGCCTAGAGATCGTCCGATATTTTTGAGATATCACCTTTACTTAAACATACGGTGATTGATTTTATATGAGATGCCCATACATATAGGGTAACGGATGGCAATGCTGAACCAATGAAGTTAAACTGAGGTTCGGCTGTTGCTGTTATCCTGGGTTAATGAGTTCGCTCTCTTAGGTTTTGCCCTAAGGGAGCACTTTGAGTCTCCGGGGAAAGTGTTCTCCGGCACGGCCCGCTGAGAGGTACTTGCCGGTGAATTATTTTCCTCGGAATATGAGCGGTTCTGCTCAGTGGTCAGGGAGCCCGTCACTGAGTGGAACCAACGCTGAGATTAGGACGGTCTTTCGCCCACTATAGAGTGGCCTAGAGATCGTCCGTATTTTTGAGATTTCACCTTTACTTACATAGTCGGTGATTGATTTTATATGAGATGCCCGTATAGGGTAACGGATGGCAATGCTGAACCAATGAAGTTTAACTGAGGTTCGGCTGTCGCTGTTATCCTGGGTTAATGAGTTCGCTCTCTTAGGGTTTGACCTAAGGGAGCAATTGAGTCTCCGGGAAAAGTGTTCTCCGGCACGGCCCGCTTAGGGGCTTTGTCGGTGAATTATTTTCTTCGGAATTTGAGCGGTTCTGCTCGGTGGTCGGGGAGCCCGTCACTGAGTGGAACCAATGCTGAGATATGGACGGTCTTTCGCCCACTATGGAGTGGCCTAGAGATCGTCCGATTTTTTGAGATTTCACCTTTACTTACATAGTCGGTGATTGATTCATTCAGTCCCTTGGAGGGTAATGGATGGCAATGCTGTAGCTAATAGCTAATGAAGTTCTAACTGAGGCTCGGCTATTGCTGTTACCCTCCTGCCATGATCAGAGCTTTAATAGCTCAATAACACCTTATCCCTACATTGTCCTCTGCAGATAGCGGGGAAGATGAAAAGCATTCTTGCTTCGCCCCTTTAAGCCAGTCCTTATAAGGATAAGGACTCTGATATTCTAGGTCTAGCTACTCACTGATGAAGCCTCAAAAAAGGCTGAAACCGGTGGGGGCTATTATGAGTTCGCTCCCTTGGGGTTTTTGCCTTAAGGGAGCAATTTGAGTCTCCGGGGAAAGTGTTCTCCGGCACGGCCCGCTGAGGGGCTTTGTCGGTGAATGATTTTCTTCGGAATTTGAGCGGTTCCGCTCGGTGGTGGCGTGTGGGTGGAAGGCCATCACTGAGTGGAGCCAACGCTGAGATGGACGGTCTTTGGCCCACGATTGAGTGGCCTAGGGATCGTCCGAATTTTTAGAGACGGCTTTACTTATTCATAAGGTTGAAACCGGTCTTGGTAGTGACCTCTCCTCATAATGCAAAACAGTACTACATCTCTTAAGAGCTGTGTTTTTTACATTATGAGAAAATCTCTTAAGAGCTGTGTTTTTTACATTATGAGAAAATCTCTTAAGAGCTGTGTTTTACATTATGAGAAAATATCAAGAACAGTGAGGGAACTTGCTCCACCTTTGCAACGAGTTGCCGTGGTGTGGCACTACCAAGTGGTCACTTACGCTTCGATACGCTGACAGTTCGTCGGCATGAAACGTTACAGATCGTAGTTTTCGATTTTCGATCTTAGTTTCGCTTACTGGTTTTAAAACAGTAAGGGATTTTTATCTCCTTAACTTATATTAACCTCCCCTGAAAAAAATAGCAGTTTGGCTTTTCATCAGAATGTATTTAAATTAAATATTGCTTCTTCTCCAAATAACTCTGGTCATTTAGAGGCTTGTGATTTGCACATTTACGAAATTTCCTACAGTAGCAGAGGGTCGATGACCCAGTGACCCAAACTCTTTCTATAGAGTACGCATCATTGTATGCAACAACAAAGGAAACAACTATGAGCAAACAGAAACGTTGTGTGTGTGTGTGTGTGTGTGTGTGTGTGTGTGTGTGTGTGTGTGTGTGTGTGTGTGTGTGTGTGTGTGTGCTATGACCAAACGGAAACAGCTCGGTATAATGTACTGGCCAATTCCATGGATAAAAGGAACAGTCAACACTGCAGTATGTAAGCGTGTGGTTCTTTAACCTATGTGAAATAAATATTGTATTCAGAGAGAGAGAGAGAGAGAGAGAGAGAGAGAGAGAGAGAGAGAATATGTCCATTTCCTCATCAGAAGAAAGAAAATTATAGTAGAGAAGGCAGTTCATATTGACTTTCGCCATTTTTTTTTCTTGGAAACGTTTCGCTGTTGCTATAGCGACGGCATCTTGGGTATTATGGAATCATTGTTTCATCACAACGTTGTGGATATAACAAGGAAATTCCTGCTTACACCTCTGTTTTTTTTTTTTTTTGCGTTTTTCTGAAGTGTTTTCTTTTATTGTTGGACTTGGTGACATTCTTCCTATGATTTATGAGTTTTCGTAACTTGACCATCCACACTTGGGAACCTATCATGTACGTCGTTGATTATCACTAAGCGATCTTGTGTGAGAAATAAGTTTTGCATAAATGGCAGTATGACGCTAAAAACAAAAGAACAAACAAAAAAAGCTGTGTATATGGGAGTTGCTGACGTTTCAAGAACGTCACTGGTATATATATATATTTTTTTTAATTTGTCATTAAAGACTAACAATATTGAAAATGAGAAAAAAAATTTAATGTAATAAACTAATAAAATACACTCAAAATAAATTTTAAAAAAATAACAGTATATTATTTTAAGTATAACATTTATTTCAAACAACACCATTCACATTATTTAATAATTATCATTTATAAAATTTATTTTAAATATAAAGTAAACTTTATTTTTTAAAGGCACTATCTTAATTATTTTTCGTATTTAATATTTACAAAATTTATTTTAAATTGGTCATTCCCAATTCTTTTTCTTATTTATTTATGACTTTCTATTTCAAATTATTTACAGATTCATGTATTCGTATTTAGTGTGCAAGAATTTTATATGCAGAAGCTCTTTTGTGCAGGGTTGTAGAATTCTCTGAATTGTTCAACAATTCTTTTTCATCATGTTTGGTTTTACTCCCTGGAAAAGCGAATGTTAGTTTTATTGATGAAGCAATTTGGTTTTGTGTTCTGTAAGTATTTTTATACAAGTCGATAAACAGAATCCAGAAGATGGCGCTATGACCTAGATTCAGTAGAATGAATGGAACACTATCCGAACATGAGCGCACAAGCAGTTGGCAATAATAGAAGAAAACTAAAAGAAACTGCGCCTAAAGTAAAATAAATAGATAATATGATTATATTATTCATGATTGCTTAAAGGAATCTATTCAATGATGAGTGAGTAGCGACTTAATGCTCTTACCAGCTGAAGGCCAGTGAGGTATTTCTTCCACCAAAGATATTTTCGTAAACTTGGCCCAAGAGCTGCTATCCCATAGTAAGTATACATTACCGTGTGCACTAAAGAATTAACAAATCCACCAAAACTGTTGCTGCCACCTAACGTGATAAAGGAAAAATAATAATTTATTCTTATTTTTGTAATCAAATAGAGATGAATTGAAAAATGAAATATAAGAAATAATTTTCTTTTATGTCGATATTAATTAAAAATATATCAATTAATATTTGAATACGAAATATAAGTAAAGTAGCTTAATTTTTTGTTTATTTTTAATTTTGACTTCATTTAATTTTATTCATATAAAATGAAATCTAATTACATATAATAACAACAACCAATAACGCTTCAAAATTAAAATTTCAGTTAAGCAAGCTGTTATTATTTATTTATATAAGTGTTAACTTTATTTATTCCACAGTAATATTGAGTATATGAAATTTATACCTGGACTAAATTTGACTCCGTACCAAACTGTCAAAGGTAGCAACGTGTGATGGAAAAGATGGAGTTTACTCACTTGATTGAATTTCTTTCTGAGAACAAAGAATATCTGAAAGTAGGAACAAAAAATGTAAGCATTCGATATCGCAATCATCACTTTTATAATAGTTCAACTACTAACAATTAAGAAGTTAAAATTGATTAAGAAATATACAGGTTTAATTTTATTACATATTTCCAGGGGGAGAAGCAATATTTCACGAAATCTACAAAATTTATGGATCTAAAAACAATAAACAAATGGAAAATTCCATAATGTTAAAAACAGCAAACAAATTAACAGTATTATTCATAATTATTTTCTACGAAAATACAGCAGTTATGAATTGCTCAAATAAATTTTTTGCATTTAGAAATAAATAAAATTACATTTTTACTGAGTAAAAATAAAAATAAACGTCCTTATAAGGACTGGCTTAAAGGGGCGAAGCAAGAATGCTTTTCAACTTCCCCGCTACCTGTAGAGGACAGTGTATGTTAAGGTGTTATTGAGCAATTGAAGCTCTGATCATGGCAGGAGGGTAACAGCAAAAGCCGAACCTCAGTTAGAACTTCATTAGGTACAGCATTGCCATCCATTACCCTCCAAAGGTATTCGGCTTCTCACATAATCACATCTAAAAACAAACGTCCTTATAAGGACTGGTTTAAAGGGGCGAAGCAAGAATGCTTTTCATCTTTCCCGTTATCTGTAGAGGACAGTGTAAGGATAAGGTGTTATTGAGCTATTAAAGCTCTGATCGTGGCAGGAGGGTAACAGCAATAGCCGAGCTTCAGTTAGAACTTCATTGGCTACAGCATTGCCATCCATTACCCTCCAAGGGTATTGGATTGAATAAATCAATCACCGCATCTCACGGTCGATTGATTTTTCTCACCCCCTCTAAAAATAAACGTAAACGTCCTTATAAGGACTGGCTTAAAGGGGCGAAGCAAGAATGCTTTTCAACTTCCCCGCTACCTGTAGAGGACAGTGTATGTTAAGGTGTTATTGAGCAATTGAAGCTCTGATCATGGCAGGAGGGTAACAGCAATAGTCGTGCCTCAGTTAGAACCTCATTGGCTACAGCATTGCCATCCATTACCCTCCAAGGATATTGGATTGAATGAAACAATCGCAATAATCTACCACCTCTTAAAACGTAAACGTATTTCTACTGGTTTTATTTTATATAGAAAGCAAGCAAAAATAAAAAAGGTGTTATCATTTACTTTGAATTTTAATAATAAAATAAAAAACAAAACTAATTTTTGAAGAAAATCCTATTAAAATATCATTTGCATGATATTTTTTAAAAACTTAATATAATAGTTTTAATTAAAACCTAATTTAGATGGTTTGCAATGGAAATAGTAGTGTAGAAGTAATTATCACTCAGCCCCTTTGCAGAATTTACAGTTGCCATGGTAACACGAGTCACATGTATCTGACGTAACAACATTTTATATATAGAACGAGATAATTCTTTCTGTTGAACAATAAAAAAAAATCAATATTAGCTGTTACAACGAAATTAACTAACGACGCTTAATAATCTACAAGTCGTAAATGTATTAAGTAAAGTAGATGGTTTTTTAGTAACGTTAATTATTTTCTTTTCTTTCTTTTTTTTTTAAATTCAGATAAGGGTTGATACTTTTCAACATTAACGCGCTACGTTTTAACAGTTTCACTGAGCCAAATCTTGATAATGAAGTTACCCATTATCGTCCCAGTATATATAAAAAGACCAACTTACGTTTTATGATGCGCATTTGTTTTGTGTCGTATAAAAAGTTCGTGTACTTTTTGAGCAACACAGCTTTTGCTACAATAATTCAATTCGTTTATTATTGTTGTTACTATTATTACTAAACTCTGTGGAGTGGAACTAAATAAAGAAATATCGAGACGCAAGTGTGCGGTAATAATAAAAATATAATAACCGAATGACTCGTGAGGAAAAAAAAAATTTTTTTTTCTTTACGTGTGTCATTTCGTTACAATATTTTTTTATCATTAATTCTGTGGAGTGTTACATCGTTATGAAAACCTTTTGAACGTAGAAATAATGAATTCTGCTTTGATTTATCGAAGAAATTTCAAGAATGTGTATGGAAAGTATTTAATAATGACGATGACCAAAAGGTTAACCGGCGTTGGGCATTCCTCTGTTCTGTTGTCACATTTTTTCATTTGCAGAATTTGATAATTCAGTTTAAAAATCTACTATTTTTTCCCTCCTTTTGTCATTCGAATAATTTCTTGCTGTAACTAGATACTAATATAACTGATTAAAAATTAACTTGTACGAATCTGTTAAAAGCGCTCATATCACCATAGCAACCAACAATATAAGAAAATAGTGGGTTGTTGCTTTTCCATGGAAAAATGAAATAACGTCGATGTCCGGTGCTGATCGCCCATTCGAATCAATCGTTGAATGTATAAAAAAATTTGGATGAACATATATAATTCTGATTTCGTAATTCTTGCTATCGTCAAAACGCCTCAAATTCACAACATGCAAAAAACCGACTCTTGCTAGAATGCAGTCTAATCCTATCTCGATCGTCTACAAAGTCTGTCAGTTATGCGTCTTTTTCAACTGGTTTGCTATTTATGGAACTAAAGGGGCTAAAATTGCAAGTTTCGGGTAATAAGAACGAAACCGTTGACAGTGAGTCCCCCACCCTCTCCAACATGTAAAAGAAAATCCTAGAAACACTTGATTAATTCAAGTATTCTATAGTGGAAGGATAAAATCCTATTTTTATTAGGCGTTAATTCTGCTTCTATGATTTTATCTAGTACTTTGGTATTTTATCACAAATTATACAGGGTGGTTCAAAATTCCACGTACAAACTTTAAGGGGAGGTAGAGAACATCAAAATCAACCCTATTCACATAGGAAAGCATGACCACAAACGTCACCCAAAAGTGATAGGTGGCGCTGTTCCCCAGCGCTCCAGGTGAGCAATTGGGCTTCCTCATTCAAGCTTTCGACGTCATACGAAGCATGCGTCGTTTTACGTCTGCCATCTCAGTGCACCTCGTTTACCATATTATGTATCCAATTGCTATTGAACTGTTCAGTTACGCCTAATAAAGTTTTTTACACTTCCTACTGCCTTGTGTTATTTCTGTATCTTTGTGTCCCTGTTAGCATCTTCCGGTGGCGTTTCCGTTCATGCTTTCCTCTGTGAATATGGTTGATTTTGATGTCCTCTACCTCCCCTCAAAGTTTGTACGTGGAATTTTGAACCACCCTGTATATCTAAGACATTTTTTTTCTAAATAATTTTTTCCTAAAGATATCTTATTTCTTCAGTGAAGAGTTATATTTTTCTCATGTATTTGAAGTGGTACCAAAATTCACCACCAAGAGCGTATGTATAACAAATGCATGGAATTCGCTTATCACACAACTCGGCAGGTGCCAGGAGGGTTTAAAAAAGATGGACATGCGATTTATCCCTTCATTCAGGTTGTTAATACCTTCCACAGTGATGGCACTAACCTTGCCCCAATGTGCTTTTCGTGAAGCTGTACTCCCGCAATGATGTTGCTTCATTCTGCGAATTTCGTCGCATGAACAAATATCGAGGAGTCCACTATCTCCATGTGCTCTTTGAAAAACCGGATCGTACGTTTTTTAACTGTTTGAAAATATTATGGAAGATTCTGCATTTCTATCCATTCAAGATAACCCTGACACCGGAATTACATTCGTAGAACTTTGAAAGTCGACTGATATCTGCTTTAGCATTCCTTGCTTGAGTGGAGTTGGAAGCTACGTGGCCGCGCATGATTTTGTGGAGAAAGAGATGAGGATCACTTTCGCCTGAAGAGAGCTGTGAATGCCAACAGTTCCCGGGCATGGTCTACACATAATCCACATGTGATCCAAAAAATTCCTTTGCATTCACCCAAAGTTACTGTCTAGTGCGGGTTTACAGCTTGGTTTATCATTGGACCATCCTTCTTTGAGGACATTCGCCAGTCGTGTCCTGTGACCTGCTCAGTTACTGACGAGAGGTATCGCGATATGGTAAACAATTTTATTGTGTCATATCCACAGCAGCACCTGTGCATGAATTCAGTTATTTTCGTGCAGAATAAGCCACGATACACAGTCTATCTATACAGGAGGTTCTTCGAGAACATTTTAAGGAAGCCAGAGTGATCAACCATGCGTTTCCCTCTACATGGTCTCCTCGTTCACCTTATCTGACCCCCCCCCACTGTGATTTCTGCCTCTGGGGTTTCAAAGAGAGGATTTATCGGGCCCATTCTGATAACTTTCTAGCGGTGAAAGAATAGCCTAACGCAGCATGTGCATCATAATGGAAGTGAATAAAAATATGATATTTATGCTTGAGTCGCTTTTCTCCTCTCACACACACACAGAAAAATTACTACATCAACATTCGGTACATTATACAGCGCCCCTGGTGGAGAATTTTTGAACTTCCGTATGACACACAATGTATTCCACTGTGTAAATGATTGTAATATAATTATTTAAATTGCCATTTAATTATTTAATGTGAATACATTTATTCAAAAGTAGACCGGTGAAAATAGTGTTCCCTTAATGGATATTTTCTGATGACCTCGTTCGTTAAAGCACACACAACGAGAACATTATCTGTTGTTGACGTTGTGTGCGTGTGTGTGTGTGTGTGAGAATAAACTGAATTTAAATTTATTCTAAATCATCAGAAATCCTTTAAAATTGCTAATTATTCAAAATACAAATAATGTTTATAATAAATAAAATTCGAAGAAAGTCCAGATTATTACATACCGTGTCAGTTAACTCTACCAGTTTGGTAATCCAGAACATCCATACAAGAGTCGCCATCTGTTATAGAAAAAGGAAATTAAATATTTCGAATATAATTCTTCGTAAACAAACTTCTTTCATATAATCTTGAGAACATAATTCATTAACATGTTAATGCTAAAGAGCAATTTATAACATCATCAACCAAAAGGTAATTTTATTACCATCAACTATAATTTAATTATAGTTTAGATCATATATAAGGCGGGGGTGCGGCAATCTCATTTCGGTTTTTGGTCACAGTAGAGTTATTTGGTATAGAGCTCAAATGCTGTTCGGAATGTGCTAGGTTCGATTCCGGTGGTTCGCCTGGAGCTCCAGGCGAACCACGGACTATTTAACAGTTATGGCCGAAGCCCTAAGGATATGAGGCAAACTGGTTTTATACATGTGGCATACTGGGAAGGCATACCGATTATTCGAAAGAACTCTTCTACCTGCATGCTAGATGTTTTATCCTTCCTACAAAGCTGAAAAGCCTGAAGCTTTTTATGTCTTAGACAGAGTTCGTCTCTCCATCCAAACGGTATCGTCGATACTTCCTGAATCAAAGAGGCTCCTTTGTTGATACCCTCGTGCGGTTTCCAGATATAAGCATAAATATGAATAGTTTGCGAAGCTTGTTCCAGATGGACTTCAGTCTTTTGGTGGAAGATCGATAATAATAATAATAATAATAAATTTCTGGTTTCAGAAAACAGTGATCTTAAAAGTTGTGTTTTAATTATTTCGAACTATCACCAATTTCACGAAAAATATTAAACTACGAAATTTATAATAATAATAATAATAATTTCGTTTTCACTTAAATGCGTTAAGGAAAAAAATCTTTATGAATTTAATTTAAAAAATATTATAAATAAGTTTCATAATTTTATAAAATTCAGTAGAAATAAAATGTTTCAGCATTTTTTTGATCTTTTAGGAAAAGTATAAATTTAAAAAAAAATACATTTATGTCCACGCAGTTAGCCTAGTGGCTGTACCCTTCACAACCATATGCCTGGGAAAGGAATGTCCTAGGTTCGATTCCCGTCAGCATCTTGAGAATCTTCCTCAGCCATAGCCAAGTTAGCTGGTCTTGGGCGTGGACAGTAGGGTTTTTCCCGTTTATCCTGGGGTTTTTCATCCCACAAAGCAGGCAAACCGCCCTTGAGAACTCAACACTAGGGCTAACCACCTTATCCTGTGAACGGTTTAAGGTCCGATGATTAATAAACCCTCGACACCGCAAGTAAAATAGGGTATAAAGAAGATAAGAGAAATATATTTGCACATTAAACAGACATCATGATACTGGGTTCTTTATTGACACAAAACACGAAGCAGGTTTATTGATCAAAGATAAAATTGGTAGGATTAATTTTTCCTATTATGCAATGAACTCAGAATCATTGAAGTAGAATAGCTCATCCGTTTACTGGGTTGAATTTTCCTCGTGCATTGTCCATTTGGAACTACTTTTACAATGCCTGAAAAAAGACACGTGACAACAGCTCTGACAAAGGGAGGGTTGTTTTCACTGACACGACAGTATAACCGGTAAACTAACTACTGAATCATGCATAATAGACTAGCTCGGACCAATTTAATAATGGTTTGCACATGGGGATTACTTCACAACAAGAGCAGCTGCAACAACAGTAATATTACACTCGAGAGAAAGAGATGGGATGGGCTGAAAAATTATGAATTTTACATAATCTGGGGTTAATATGGGGACTCATCTGTGGCAACAGGAGAAGGCAGCTACTCCATAAGATATTTCGGTTTTTGAATTGATTAAAAAGAATTACGGATAAAATTACAACGTTTTTAAAAGGCACTAATAAAAAGATGTAAATCTTATAAATAATAATAAACCTAACCAATTATAATTTCAGAAATATTTATAAATACCGTATTTGCCGGCGTATAGGACGCACCCCCTTTTTTCACATTTTTTAGGAAACAAACTTTATCACTGAATATTATAATGAATTTACAGTATTTCAAATAGAAAGTAATAACTAGGTCTACTTTCAACAAATACCTAATCTAACTAGGAAAGAGCCCACCGTTTAATAGTCAAAACCCAGAAATTAATCTCCAGAGCTAAAGGAAGAGACACTTGAAACCTCTTCTAAATCAGAATACGAGCCCTCATACAACAAATTGTCCTCTGTGCCATCCAGTGCATTACTAATCCCACAAAAATAACAAAATAAAAAAGTAAATAAGAAGAAAAAGGGTCTCGCAAATTTGAGAAAAATTTAACAGAGGGCTCGCGCGAGCCCCTTATAGCTCACCACTGATTATAGGCATACACTCCGAATCGGTCAAATTTAATTGTACTTTGAATTTATTATATTAATGTATACAAAGCACATAACATGTAAATTAATAATTATTCATTTTAATAAATTTCTAAAATCTAAATTTTAAGAACTGACTTCTTCATGTTTTAATAATAATAATAATAATAATAATAATATACATGAGTCCATTTCTGGATGTGTAGGAAGATACGTCTTTTAGGCACCAATAGCTGCAGCATTGCTTGACTGACAACACTCTGATACTCTGTTGAAGAGTATCCCCCTTGTGCTATTTGGATTAACTGTGTTTGACTGCATGCATTAGAGCCTCCGTAGCTCAGTCGCTATAGACGAAGCCCTTTAATCGGAAAGATCTGGGTTCGATTTATATAAATATATAATTATTAATACTTCATTCGGAGTCCCAACATCATCAGCCATTCCCTAAGCTAAATTTGCTCATCAGACTAATAAGCTCTCATTAATAGTATGCTATTCGTATGATTTCATTCAAGTTATGTTTATTAATATTTATTTGTTCATTTATTGTTTTGAGATGAATTACAGTTGCGAAAACTGTGTATTAAATATCACTTATTATTGTGAAATTAATATTACTAAAACAGGGATTAAAACTGTAAAATATGTAATCTTTTTATGTTATTAGTAAAAGGTAATGTATCCAAGTAATTCTTCAAAATAAGACTTGATTGGTTGTTGTGAGAAATTATGTTATTTTTAGCCAGCGCGTGCCTTATCGTGAGTTACTATACAGAATGCAAGAAGCCAGTTCGGTATCAACAAAACCAGTTAGTAGAATTTATGTGCATAAATTCTATTCGAAAATGATATACTCAGCTGAGTAAATTACTATTGAGAACGTATTCATTCTTAAATTGTATTATCCCTACTAGAAATTCTTGTTTTAATGTAAATTTATGCGTTAAAGCATTAAATAATTATTTTTGAGTTGAATCTTGTGATTGCCTGATTTCTTTCATTGCACTGCTCATTAAAATAGTTCGAATCTTAGCGGGAACCCTATATATATATAATAAGGAGATTTCGGCCTGAATTGAGTTGATAACAATATTGTGCTAGCTGATTGATTTCATAACGTTGCTTATGCAAATTAGAACATAGAGTGGTGCACTTAAAAATAAATTGTCTCTGTGTTCGAATGTGGAGTCAGTCAACAGTTAGAATATATATCGGAGTAGAACGTAGGATCCAACAACTATTATTCCTCCACTGTCCTCCAGGGCTTCAATAATAACATTAGTATCTGCTGGTCATCATCATACACAGTTCAGCTTATAAAACAAACTTCTCATTCTTCTTTTTCACTCCACCTATCTACGTTTTTTGAAACAACCTTCCTAACACTATTTTCTCAGAGAACCCTGATCTCCAGCTGTGCAGGTGGAGGTCATAATGCATAGATAAAAGATAAATTGGTTCTTTGTTTTATCTTAACCACTCGTTCACACAAGTACTGTTGTGTTAGCAGCCTGTCATGAATTGAGGTCGGTATAAAAATGTAATATAACTTTTTATAATCTGTATACTGCAAACACAACAAACATATAACTTCAATCTAGAGCTGAAAGGACTCAGTACAATTTGTAATGATTTTTTTAAATCAAAATTCTTCCAGTGTTCCAAACACAACAACAACGTGGGATTAGTGAAGTATATCATTGAGCCTTTTGCATCACTACTATTAACGAAGTAGTTCCTTTCCATTTAAAATAACACTAACGAATCCCAGAAACGCGATCTCTCTCTCTCTCTCTCTCTCTCTCTCTCTCTCTCTCTCTCTCTCTCTCTCTCTCTCTTGCCTCTGCATATATTTCGGAAGTCACAACACTACGATGTGAAGTTTGCCAGCTCACGTTTGAAAAGAAAACATACGAAGAAAGAAATGAAAATATCGAGACTACCAATAGTTTGCTACTCCTTATAAAAATATTTACTCAATTTGATTTGCAACACCGTTGACAGAGTGTTACCGATGATCAAGTACGACTGAGTGGGGAGAGGGTTATTAAGTAGCGAAAGTCCCAGAGATCCAGAAAGGGAAAATAATAAATGATAAAACATGGTCATCTATCACTGTAGACTTCACCTGTTTTTGTGCCAAAAGAATGAAGAAATTAATCGAAAGCATGTCTAAGACTGCACAGAGTGGATAGAGCACGAAGATTGGAAAAAAAATAATGGGAAACATACGGACAAAACTAAAAAATGGATGATGAAAAACGGCGATGAAAAAAGCATGAAGGATAAAAAAAAAAAGAGAAAAGGGGATGAAGCAGAACATGAAAAAGCACTTTACTAAGTCAAGTCAAGTGATCGGATGCGAATACTAAGTAAATACAAACAGAACACATAAACAAGCAAGATGGCGCTTGATTTTTAATTATTGCATGATCGTAACCTTAGTAACAATAACATAATATTTTAACATATAGTACAGTATCGCTGAAACTAGAATAACTACAATTTCAATTCTAGATTTTATGTAAACGTGGGTGTTTGTTGTATATCAGTGTTATCTGAAAATAATGGAAAAACCTTGCCAAATAACCAAAGCATTTATTTTACAATACGACCGGAAAGTGATGAAGACGATAATATTATGCGCGTGATGGGATTATTCCCAAGTTGAAGGCCTTGAATATTTTTAATGTCTATTATTAATGTTGCTTTAAATAATTTTTTCTGTGCTCCAATGGATAAATGTATTGAATAAGTCATTAGTTCGATGTCGTTTTTTTTTTCCTTTTTTCTTTTTCCACACTAATATTGAAATTCGTCACATAATAACGGTTCCCTGGAACCATACAACGATATAATAGCAATAATATCTAAATAAACGGTTTAGAGGCAAAATTTTAAATATTTTCAGTATACAGAAAATCTACGGCAGCTGATAGCCGTTCCACACCATCATGCATCATAAAAGCCTACTCTCTCCCTCAATGGGTACTGACCGAAGAGGATTAACACAATTCTTAATATCTCCGACAGCTTCTTTACATAAACAAGATTTCAAGAATGTAATCACGTGACATTATATCAAGAATGTTACATTCAAAGTTGCAACGTTGTTTCGTGATTACAAAGTTAAAAGTGCTTTTTTTTTTTTTTTTTTTTTGCCAATGTACAAGATTTCAAGATTGGTAATTAGTACATCCTCCAAAACCTCCACATCATCCCATGGAAAAAACTAGACGTTCGAAATTGACTGCTCTTGTGGTATTTGCTAAGTTGGTTAGATGGGAAGGTCTGGGAAGATTCGTATGTGTCTGAACACGTACAAGACGTTGAAAAACGAAAACAGCATAAATCAGAATTAGTCTTACATTCAACAAACACAGATGATTAGGTAATTTGACAAGAAACAGAAATGTGTAAGAAAGTTCAAAGAAGCCTCCGAAATTCTTCGGATCCAGGGGCGAATGCTGGTCTTGAAATTCACGCTTGCACTTGTTATCATTCAGGGAGTGAGAAGTGTGATTGAAGTCTGATT
Organism: Typopeltis vanoorti; assembly: GCF_054136105.1. Taxonomy (NCBI): domain Eukaryota; kingdom Metazoa; phylum Arthropoda; class Arachnida; order Uropygi; family Thelyphonidae; genus Typopeltis; species Typopeltis vanoorti. Next base: position 29,246,344 of record NC_143572.1, read on the forward strand.
AGCGGAATAATGAATTACTGACCATTCAAAACTATATTTAGAAATTTATGCACATTTAATCATACACATACAACATTTATTTTACAAATGATATTCTATCTTTTTCAATTTAGCTACTTGAATACAAATTCTACCCAACGGTTCTTCTTTATGAACTGGTCAATAACATCGTCCTAAAAAGTTGGTTGTAACTTAATTTTCCCAAGCAACACGCACACTTGTAAAGGCTGGCTGAAGCTCACTGGCTAGAGCTACTTTGACTGCGTATGGTCTGTGTTTAAGATGATGTGAAGGGATCGGAAATGGCTATGCGCGCGCATGAAATCACAGTGCTGCAGCGAGGACTTGGAAGCTCCCACAACCGAGCAAGCTAAGGTAGCTTTGACTAGACGAGCAAGCATCGGTCTTCGATACACAATGCATAGCTCAATTATTGTCGCGCAAGCTTAAGACGTCTTCTGTCTACAAAAATAAAAGCCTAAATGGAATGCTTATAAATGCATGCATTTATTAACAAATAAATAGTACTTCTTTCTCAATTAATGAACTTGCGCAGCAAGCATGGAGAATTCGCCACTGTTCGAATCCTTCACACAATGTAACAAAAACCAAGGCTTAATCCTACACCAAGTTTGGTCTACTTTCATAAAAAATCTAAAGACCTCCGACCTCGGTTATGCCACGCGTCATGCTATGGAACGTAACTGCAATAAATAGCATTGTTCCAGCACGTAGAGAGCAATTAAAAACAAAGGTTTTCCAGTCAATTGTTTGTAAGTACTAATTGTGAAGTTCTGATAACATGTACTGTGTTCAATTAGTTGTTTTAGTGTCTTTTCTGTACAACTTTTGATAGTACCTCTGACGAAGTTGAGTTATATTGTTTATTTTATTCAAATTGTTCTATGTTAAGAAACATGTGTTCTGAATTAATACTGAAAATTAACTGAATAAAGGTTATATTAAAATTAAAACCATATATAAATTTTATACTTATTATTTGAAACGAGTGATTTACAAATAGCGTGACGTCCCTCTTGTATTGGTTCTTTGAAAACTCACTTCTAATTACTGCTTCCCATCAAAGTAATTTCTTACTGATTTCGATACGTGATCATCAGTACCTGTTTGCTACATTTTGATCAGTAGACTCTTTTGGAGAATGTTGGCAAAGACCCTAAATGCAAATAAATCATGCCATGGCTGTTTACCCTCGTGACCTTTTCATAAAAGGTAAGCAGATTTATCATAATCAATCTCTTCTTAAACGAACCGATTCCGTGCGATATTCAGAAAGTAATCCTAGATACGATCTTCATTAAGTTTTTTCCCATAATTATAACGCTAATTATGCATCCTTGCCTAAGTCACCAAAGATTATTTCACTTAAAATTTAGTAACTTCTTGCAACATAATTTTTCTTGTTAATAAATATATCAGTTTCTGCACACTCCAAAATTGTTTCATATACCAAATTTAAAGTGAAATGACTAAGTTTCATTCATGCAAAACCAATTTCTAATGTTCTGTCATGGCGTAAAGTGAATACATATGTATTCACTTTACGCCATGTTTCCGGTTACGTATGCTAAATATTGCAACTTAGCATGCGTAACCGGAAGCGCGTATGATATTAGTCAAGAATAATTTCCAATAAAGCAATTTAGTCAGTAATGATACAATTAAGGTGAAATATATTCTTTTCCTGCAGACTTTGCGACATAGATAAAGTAGGGGATCTGAAAAGCTCGCTTTTTTCCCCTGCATTTTAACTGCTTGTTTGTTGTCAAAATGCAATGGGTAACAGCATAAATTTCCCCTTTAGTAAATGTCACCATTTTAATCATATTTCCATGTATTGTGTCTCTTTCATCATACTGTAATTCTATGTGAGTCATTTTTATCTTCTTTCACTATAAGGAATCCCATTATGTATGTTCACAATTTAAAATACGAATATATGTTTACAAATGCTTATAGTTATGCCACATTTTCTCCTATGTTTGAGTGATTTTTTTAAATAGCGTTGTTCTTTTTGTCTTTTCGCATAATCTTCATTGATGAGGTTCAATGACGTTCAGCTCATTACTTCAAAAGTTCATAGCGACAGGCACAAATAAACAAATTAAAGAAAACAAGAAAAACAAGCCATAATTCACAAAGGAAAAGCCCAAAATTTAAATAGATTAAAATTAAATCATTTAAATAGATAGGTTGTAAGCCTATCGTGGTAGTGATACATCTAAAAATATTAAAACGCCACTGAAACTACCATGTTTAGTTCTCGCACCAAGAATTACGTAAATATCTTACCTGAACTGCCTCGGGGTTATCGGAATAGTCAACTGGCTGGCATGAGAAACTATATTTCCCGAACCATCCGATGCGACCTGCCTAAAATGCAGAGAGAGAAGAAATGTAAGCTACCCAGTTCGATAATTTATCGAAGTAAACATGAATATTTGCTCGCATTGCAAACATTGAAATGTGGTGATCACTGAACGTAAAGAAATTATAATGAAGAAAACTTCTAAGACCATTATTTATATTATTCACTGTGCACGCATTCCAATCTCACCTCGATAAACAGATATCCATTGATCACTACCATGGCAAAGTTATAAATGATCATCACTTTTCTGAATTCGTAAGGTTTCCTGTTTTCCATCCACTTGGGACCAAGCCATTTGACGAATAAAAGATATCCAGCCAATATGAGCAGAACGGGAGATTGTCCTTGCATAAGAGGCCAGTTGGCGACTCGTGGATCTGACAAGATATGAAAAAAAATTTAACCTGTTTGATGAAAAAAAGTATACATAGTTTTAAGGATTGTTGCTAGGATGTTAGGAAGGTGTGTTTATGTCAACACCATTATGGATATCTTAACCATACTGGTGACACTAAATATAAAATATATTTACATGTAGAGGAGTGTAAACATAGTCACTACCTATAAATATATGTTAGAATGCATGCATGAAATTTAATTCATATTCAGCCTGTTTTCCTAAGAAGGGAGACAAGTCTTAGCTATCAAATTATCGTTTTGTGCTATCTTCTTCAACATTCACCACTTTAGACATCTATTAACTATCAGTTCTTAACTCTTTGGAGAAAGATGGCAAAACTCAAGTAGTTATTCTTGATATCTCTAAACCTTTCTAATGTGTTTGGAGTTAAGATTTACCAAGCTCCGAATTTGTGGTGTGTAACACATTATGTGACAGTGGGTGAATCTTTATCCACCAACTGTGCGACTGATGCTGCTTTATCCATCAACCTCAACCCTTACTCACTACTTTCTGCATATCGACGGCCTCCACTTGATTGTAATCTAATCCATAGTTTTTTTAAGATCAGTATCACACACACACCTGTTCTTCATTTGACAAAGGTTGTACTCCATAATAAAGTTTCTAAAAGATTTACTTCTATAATTGTAAAGTCTGATGTCCAAACCATTGTTTAATTGGGTTCGGATAACGCTGTTGCCTTCAGTACTAACAAAGCTCTTGTTTTATTTATCACAAAAGAGAACCCTTTTTTTCAGGCAGTTACTTTTGGCTATATCGAAAAACTTTAGATAGAGCGGAAATTTTTTATTTGGAATAATAACGCAATTCTCCAACTGACATGAACATGTTATTATTATTATTGTTACATGACAACACCTCCATGGAGTCCAAGGACTCATCGCGGGAGGGCACTCTACTCTACTGCACTGAATACATCTCACCCTCTCCACTACTATTTAATTCTCCTACTAGCACATTACTATCATCAACGCCATCATTGCCAAACAGTATTTTTTGTCTGTAAATTGCGTGTGTTCTGAAGGCCGATTTGTCTGTGTGTGGGATGAAAAACTTGAGTTTCCGAGAGAAAAAAACCCGGACAAAACTCTGCACAAAAACCAATCTGTCCAATTACTGAATATTATACTGATATTTGGAATAGTTTTCCCTAAGTGATTACCAAAAGTAATCAGTTCTATTCATCGATCTCAAAGAGAAGTTTCAAGATGGCAGATATTCAAATTCAATGTTAGAATGCCTTCTTTCTTCTCAAGATTTTTTTCCCTTCGCAGTATTAGTAAATACCGGAGATCGAAAACCTGTAGTTCTTTTAGAATTTTTGATTTTTTTTAAATGAAAAAAACTGGAAGATAGTCTATTTCTATTTTTATAAAAACGATCTTTTATTCCAAAGGAAACGCGCATATCATGAATATCATGCTGTGACGTTTCTGTTATTGTTACTGTGTTTTAAAATAATCGACTAAATGTTATTTATATTATTAAAATATCTTTTCTTTTTAGAAAAAAAAAAAAAACGTATCGACCCGACTTAAAATGCTTTAGTATGTTTATTATTACATAAAACTAAAATTTTTCAGCACACTCTAGGCAGATATGACATGCAGAAACGATATGCGGAAAACGATAAAATTATTCAATCTGATCAAAATAAACATGGAAGCTGTCCTTGTTTTTAATTTTTCTATAATGCAAAACAAAATAATAATATGGTGTATTTATATATATGTATGCATTTATAAGAATATTTAAGTATTGACGTTAAAAAGACTTTAAAAAATTTATAATCTAAACTTAACAATATATTATAAATAAATTTGAAAAAGTTTTTTAATATTTTATACATTTTCATTAAATCCCAATAATAATTTAAAAAAATTAAAATTATTTAATTGACAACAATATTGCCTCTATCTACAGTGAAATACATCGTTTGAAGATGGCTCGTGCATGAAAATCGTAAGTCACTTATCCTATGTTAAATTTTCTAGCTCTGGATGAAACAAATATTGTCAGTAATAGTACTCACCTCCTTTGGCCAAGAACTGGTCGTATATATCTGTCATCAACCTCCATAGTTCAGCCATATTTATGAATCGTCTATACACAAAGGGAATGAATTCAAACTAAGTATTTACAGCGATACAACAGAAAAAAATGATTAAACTGTTTCAATCATAAGAAAAGCAATCATCAATCGTGGGAAAAAAAAGATGATACACTTGTATCAACTCATGCTCTATTTTTAAAGGCCTACAGCTTACGGTTACACACAGATGTCATGAAACAAATGTTCGAATACATGCAAGTGCATGACAGTTTCGTCAACCGCGTGTTACGCACTTCACATCGAACTGTGTTCTCTTTCCCTCTCTTATTCGGTTTTTTCCCCACACGTCTACCGTGTCAATATATTGTCAACTGAACAGAATGAGGGGAAGGAATTCCAAACTTATACATTTTATTTCTATTCGTTAGCCTAACGCTAATGATAGGTTAATAGTGTTGCACGCGATAAAAAATAAATAAATAAATGTACAGAAGACAATGCAGTTTCTCAAGAATAAAGAGATTTGTTATTAAAAGTGAACCAGTTCGATATTTAATTATTCCGTAAAGTAAAATGTAAATATGTGTTAAAAATGCATGAAATGATGCATTTGAAACAGCCAGCAATTTACGTTTAAATATATAAAAAAATAAATAAAATAAAGACTATAATTATTCAAATTCACATGATTAAAAATGTAAAAAAATTGAATAGATGTCCAAAGCAGGCCAATGTGGTGTGGTAGTATGTAGGATTGATAATATTAAACTATTAAATAGCTTACTGCAATCCTTTTCACTGTTTCTCCTTTCATATTACTAGTTTTTACACTTACCTTTGAATCAAGCGAATCTCCTGCAACCTGCAGTGGAGTAAAAAATATTCCGTAGCTCTTTTCTGATCTTTCGCAGTGGAGTCAAATATAAGCGTTCCTTATCGTATATGCCACCATCTCAGCAAGATCACAAGTGAGCTTCAGATTCCATCAACGTTTTTTTAAACGATTAGTAACAAGGAAGAAAACATGTACGTAAGTTCTCAAGTCATTACGAAATTCTCTATTAATTTGTTAAGAAGGCAAGGACAGAAGAGAAACAGCTCTCTCCGAGACTACGATAAGTTGCTTACAGGTCGCTGTTGGCTCTGAGTTTTACAGAAACGTTTTAAGAAACTTATTTGTGGCGTGGGTAAACACTCGAGTTTTTGTAGGTTGAGCTTGCTTGTAATCTGTGAAGAGTAAACACGCTAACCGGGAAGAAAGGTGGTACGATGCAGAAAAGAAAACGGACACTTCAAAATTTATTTCGCCTTGATGTTCCCATTTTAAACTCATTGACCCTATTTGGAAGAAGTCCGGCTCTTCAAATCTCTCGCTGTGCTAGTCCGTTTCCAACTGTGTTAGCGAGTTAGTATATTTTCTTCCTAAAATTTTATCCTTTGTTTTTCTGTATTTTACTGTTTCTTTGTTGTCGAGGTTGTGAATAATGAGATTGCCAAGATATGTAAATTGTTTTACTTTGTTCAAGTATTCAGTTTTCTAAATTTATAGAAAATTTTCCTCATCTGTTCCCATTTTCATTCTTTTAGTTTTGTTTAGATTGATTTTTTATTCCAAAAGTTTCGCATTCTTTAATTAAAATTTTTTTTTTGTTTTTTCCAATTATTCTTGTAGATCCTGCAAGATTTCTGCAAAATACATCAAGTTCAACTGTTTATGATGAAATAAAACGTGAAATTATATGACTTAAATAAAATAAGTCATTACTAACTGCCAAAATTATTCAAAACCCTTAAGGATTGACTGTAATTTTGGGTATTTTCATCTAGACGTTCATCATTTGAAGTTTTTACTGGTGTATCAGGGTGGAAGGAGACACCTTGGCGTATTCTGTTTCGAAAAAAAAAATTAAAAAAAAATTAAAAAAAATATATATATATATATGTGCACTCTCTGTCCAAAAAGAAACCGAACTTTTCGAAAATAGAAGAAACTAATGGCGCCACCTGTTGGTTTGGATTGGATGCTGTATTCCGCGAAATTTGAATTTATTGAAAGAAATGGAAATCACTCCTCACTCCTGTAGTCAGTGCTTAGTTTTTAAAAATATTCCTTGAAATAACACATCAGCCATTAGAACAAACGTAATATTCCCGATTGGAAGTTATTCAGATTCAACACCCAGCATATCTCTGAGAAAGCAGTCGGCTCTGCTGTTTTCAAAATCGTGGCTGAAGCCGGAAGGGCATCCACAATAAGCCCTTTATCGAACTCCGAAAGATCCTTAATTATTTTTTCCACTGCGATCAACACTACTGGCGATTACTGACCAGCAACATTCTTAAATAGTTGTCTAGAGCCTTTTCTTCAATCTGTGGTCCGCGGACCGGCATCGGTCCGGTGGACTACAAACTACCTAAAAATTGTAATTTTTATAACATTGGATTTAATGAATAAAATACTATCTACATTGGTTTGTTTCTGTCTTAGCCGTCAGCCGGTACGCGAAATATTTCTCCTATTTTCCACGGTCCGCAGGCGTAAAAAGATTGAAGAACGCTAGTCTAGAACAGGTGACCAAGTATTTTGCATATAGGCTGAGTAAGTGACGTTTACCTACATCTGCATAAAGGTTTCTCATTCCATGGCCAGTCATGGCATGTCACCATGAAAAAAACTCTGCTGACTTATTATTTACAAACTGCTAATCGTCTACTGCACCTCGCTGCTTAGAAACTAACTTCGATCTCACATATTAACTGGAAAGCTTATATCTAAGTGATATCCAGTCACAGTCATAATTTTGTAATGCCAAGAAGACATCTGTTTTGAAATCAGATAGATAAAAAAAAAAAAAAAAAAACGTAATTTCTGATGAGAAAACTGGACATTTAGTGTTCCAAAACACTATTTTTTATCCTCAATGCATGGACCCATTTCAAGTTATCTTTGTTTTATGTTCTCCATACAAATGAAATATTAAGCCCACTTGCAGGCAATTAGTGCAAAAGCAATATGTTTAAAAGCATAACGCTCAGAGCATCACGTGCAGTTTAGTGAGGAAGAGCACGCAATTAAGAGACATGACAGACTATGGGAATAAGAGGTAGCCACGTGTTTTGATATTTGATTTTAAATGTTTGTAGTGCAGTGTGCGCTTGTGCGTAAACTATGTTATCTCTACATCTAGAAAAGCAAGTTAAATTAAGGTGAGTTCTTATGAGACAATTTTGTAAACTCAATTCTCTCAAATGGGTTATGTTTAGTTGTTTTGCATAATTTTGAACACTTTTTTAAAATAGATTATCTGGTTTCGAATAAAATTCCCATCTGGAGTTTTTTTTTACGTAATAATGGATTTCTGTGAAAATCAAAGGCTATGGATGAGAACTTTTTACAGCACCGTTAAAAAAGTCGTCGGAAATTTTGAGAAACAGACGGGAGAAATTTTGTAAATGGAAAGAAGAAAAAATCTGAAAGGATAGACCATAATTCACTGAATGCACAGATAAAGCATTTGGTAATCTTAAAAAAAGTGTCTGTCATAATAAAAAGGACGTCCATGATTACAACGTAGAACTCTGATTGTAGAAGGAAAAAGTAACTGGAAAAACAATATGGATGCGTTATTTTCAATTTCAGTTATTGGCGGAGTCGCTGAGGTCTGAGGGGGTGAGGAATTCTACTACCATCGTAAGTGAGTGGCTAACTTACCGTAAGCTGAATAATAACACACTCACAAAAAAAGGTGTTTCGAGTCCTAGACATGATTCAAATTAATGTTTTTTTTTCCTAATGAAGAAAAAAAATGTAATGTGTACTTCGATATGTAATGTGTACTAATTCCACGCGATAAGCGTGGAATTAGTACACATTACATATCGAAGGAAAATTTTAGTTCATTCAGAAGTTAAATTAAAATAATAGAAACATGATTTTTTTAAAAGTAATAAAAATAAATAAAATAAGCATTAACAAACAAACAAATGACATAATAAAAATAAACAGGAAATATAAATAATTAGTTAAAATTAAACCTGAATTTATTTTTAGCATTTCGTTTAATTAGACGACAGTCGGCTATCTAATAGAATACTCATTTTATAAGCCATGAAAATTTAATTAAAACAGTATATTTGCTACACATTGGCATATAAAAGGTACCAAAATCGAACCTCTGACAAGCCATGAAATTCTGTCGATCATGTCAATTCCTTGCAACATTCAAACCATGACTGGTTTCGCTTTTAACCGGTGAAGAAAGCAATATCGCCTGGACAAGGATGAGTGCCTTGTGATATTCCTTCTCCAGTGGATCGAAAAACTGAAAACCTGCCCTTCACTTTCTCGCATTCATGCTTCGTAGCACATCAATTGTCAAGAAAAGAATACTGAATTCTTTTCACTTGTTTTTTTGAGGAAGGAATGCATAATAAATTCAAGTTATTTGATCGCATACTGAATAAAAGCATGGATAATTATTATTTATTTTTATTTTTTTTGCGAGGAAGGAAGGAAGAAGACGTCTATCTATTATAATTTCGATTTCTGTGTTATTTATTTCAATAAAGGACTAGTTGTGTTTCAATGATGTAAATAAATAAATTAATAATAATAATAATAACAATAAAACGCTGTTTAATTTACTAATATAATATTATTTTATAACGACAAGTGCACGCACCCACCCACCCACACACGTTATGTATTAAATATATTTTCATCCAATACATTCATTTCAATGTATACACAGCATCGTCTAACACACACACATTGAGACATTTCAATCTAAGAAAAAAAAGTAAGCTAATATTCAAATTTGCTGTGATATAGATGGTGCACAAACAAACAAATAAAAGACTGCTAAATCAGCAAGCAATATTAGATGCTGATTATATATATATATAATGATAAGCCTCTTTATGTCACGTTTGTATGTCACGTTTTTTTGAAACGTTTTGAAACTGAAGGGCTACCCTGAGTGTCGAGTCTTCAAAATTCGAGCCATCAGAATTCAAGGAGAACCGGCCTACGAGTCCGGAACACGGGGGGGGGCGCCGTAGGCTCCAGGTGGGGGGAGTATCCCCCTAGCATATATATATAAAGAGAGAGAGAGAGAGAGAAAGAATGAGCGTGCATCGAACAACACAATTATCCATTCCAAGTGCAACGATTGCTACAGACAGTCTTACAGCAGATGTCAATCAAATCCAGTCTATCTTTTTGTTTCTGTAGGGTTGAAGAATCCACAATCGCATTAGTACTTTAAAAGGAAATGGGATGGGATCCAAAATACTTAAAGGCCCAGATTGGCTATGGATTTTTATGCATAATTTACCAAGGGTAAATTCTTCAATGTTTCTTATCTACCTTCTTCATTCATAGATTAACATTTGTTGTATCGCTGAAATTAAACGAATCCAAAAATCCTCAAAATAAATAAATAAAATAAAAATAAAATATTCTGACGTTCTTGGTGGAAGGAAGACAGCCATCTAATATAAGTGCCAATATTTTCAAGTGATGCGTACTAATCGAGTTTTAGTTTGAACTGTCATCTTCATCATTCGGTCCATTAAAACACTGAATATATCAAAACAATTATTTTCAATTAATTGGACCCAAAGTTTATTGTTTTCCCTTTTGATTTTATTATAACTGTCGGATATCGTTTTTTGTTTGTGTATGTGTTATTTGAAAAGATAAATTAAACTCCTTCCCAAGAAGATATATATCTATAAGCTAGTATAATCTCGTGTTCCAGTGTGTGTTCTTGAAGTATTGTAGACAGTCACAGTTTCTGTTTAATAAAAATAAACAGAAACTTTTTATTTTTATTAAATTTTATTATTTATTAATATTCAAACTCTCGAAAGCTTCCAGTTAACATCCACTGGCAGTAATAACTTGTTTTTTTTTTTTTTTTATGAGAAGAGTCCATTTCATAGCATAATATTGCAAAACAGCATTAAACTGAGAGGAACTTTATAAAACTGTTTTGACAGCTTTTTTAACACCTGGTTCAACTCGGTTCTTAAACTTCAACGTGTTTTCTGCGTACTTTTCTGTGTTTCCTGCGTTCTCGTATATTTCGGCCTACTTTCGACTAATTCCATATGTTTGCTGAGCATGTTAGCTGCGTCATCAGTACGGATTGAAAACACAGTCTGTCATTTTTAAATCAGCTTTTAAGAAATCACGTGATAATGCTAAAAATATTCCATCGTCAGCTGTGTGACTTTTCACTTTCGAGCAGTTCAAAAACTATTCATTAATTTAATTTTCCCCCAATCTAGCATGGGTCAGTTATCCTTACATAGTCAGCTCCTGTGGCCTAATGGATAAGGCATCGATTCTCCTTAACACGGAAATTGTGGGTTCAAGTCCCGTTAGGGTTAGGATTTTTTTTCCCACACTCACATACATTTCAATCACCAGTACTTCGTAAAAATTCATAAATATTGATTAACCAGTAATTTCTTACTTAAAAAAAAACATTTTAAAAGTAAATCAAGCAATACTAATAAAAATTTTATTGTAACATAAAAATAAATATATACAATTTTTATTCTCTATATAAATACCAATATTTAAATATTTCCTGATTTTTTTCCTTGAAAATATGTCATTTTCTTTATAATAACGCCTATTAAGTCTTTATGTTTTTTTTTATGGTGTATGTTTTCGGCAGGGTCAGTAGTAGTTTCCTAATTTTTGTTATTTTAAAAAAGAAATATAACTTGCGCTGTAAATATATTTATAATTATAGCAATCTTAGCAAAACTAATATAGCAATATTAATTTGCAGCTGGAGGAACAAACTCTCTTTTGCTGTATTGGACCTCAGGACGGCACACGAGAATTTTTCATGTATCCCGTTTGCGTCTCGGGTGGACGCTATAAATGGTGACAATTTTTCCATCGCAACCAGACCTACGTAGAAGGAAAAAAGACAGTCTGTTTGTTTCAGAATATATTACAAATCAAAACTAAAACCGAAGACAAACAGTACTGGATTGTACTATATATCGGTTGCTTAGAATGGTGAAGAAAATGACCGTCTATGGTGATAATCACCATAGAAAGTCATTTTCTCCATCCCATGACCGTTAACCCACTAAGGCAATGTCTAAGAGCAACCCTAAGATGAACATTGGGGTCCCTAAATGAAAGGAAAGAAAAAATCAGCAAAATTATATCTCAACCATAAAAAACACAGTTTTTCTTTTATGTTAAAAAAAAAAACAGTTTAAACACGTGTTATAATGTTGTATAACATTACACATTACGTAACAAACCTCTACCGTTTCTACTTCTTTTCTTTCCTTTCTCTTTTGTTCTTATGGTGTATGTTTTCGGTGCAGTTTTTTTTTCCATGAAATATTCCTTTGTATCTTTCTGTTCTCATTCATATTTGTTGTAGAGCGTTTTGTTAGCGTTTACTGGAAATTTTCCTGGTTGGATCATGGTTTGGTTAGATCTTAGAAGGAAGAACGTAGTGATTATTTACTTTATTAAGTCTGTTTCCTTCTACTTTTTTTTTTTAATTTTTAAAGTAAATTCAAACCATGGGATGAACGAAAAGCCAATATCATAAGATATTATAAACGATTATCACTTTATTTTCTGCTATTGAGAAGTACCAGCTATACTAGAAATTTAAGAAATTCTTCTTAAAATGATCATATAAAGGGGAGGTTTACAAAAATAGCATTTTGTAACGAACAAGACGCCATAATTCGAACGATACGAAGTCATAAAGAAGATAATTTTGAAAAAAATTATTTTAAATTTCTCAAAGAGAAAATTCTATTTTTAAAATGGTTTTTGAAAATATAAATTTTAATGAATGAATTTTCCTAACAATAATTAAATAGTTTAACCTTAATTCTTTAACAATCTTAAATCCTAAGTGTTTAATAATAAATAAATAAATATATAAAACGCCTGTGTAGCTTAGTGGATGTGGCGTTTGCATACCATGGCGCTTGGCCGCACGAAGGAAGACTTGGTTTCGAGTCTAGTCGGCGACTAGAAGAAATTTTTCTAAGCCTTTTTTCGACCGGTTCCCGAGTTAGTCGATCTCTGGCACGGGAAAGCGGGTTTTTCCTCCCGGAAACTCGGGTTTTTCGTCCCGTAAACTCGGGTTTTTCGTCCCGTAAACTCAAGAAAATCGACCGTAGAACCCACATTATTTCAGACATTAAATATATTGTGTTAGGGTTAGGGACCACGAGATGGCGGCACATTTGAGCCGTCTCTCTTCACTGTGTACCGCTTAATTAGTGATAGCCTTGGGCCATCTATCTCTGATTAGTACCAGTGGGGATTGAACTGCCCACTCAGTCTCCAAAAGTTAGATAGGGCTAAATGGCCTCGCCTACGCCCGTATACGGGAATAAAAGGCGTTAGCTGATTTTTTTTTTATAAATATATAAATATAATTAATTTATTCTAATAGTAAACAATAATATATTAATAATAAAAACTAATTAATTTAATATATACTAAACTAAATCAATAAAGAAAACTATGAATATCTAATTAAAACTAACTAAATAATAATATAGTAAATTAGTGAAACGATGCGGGTTAAAATAGACTTGGTAATATATAGGGTAATGAGAAGGAAATGTATAGGCAAAATAGCCTGGTTAGCAAGGAACGGATGATCATTATGGACGACTTTAATTATGGTAATATAGGCTGGAATCAAGAGACTGCATCTGGTGGGTAAAGAAAATTAATTTGTGGAGTTTTCAAAGACACCTTAGGTAGTACGTAACGAAGGGCGCACGAGAATCAAGAGTATTGGATTTGATCATCTCATCAGATGATGTTATTATAAAGGAGGTGTCAAATCTTCCATCAGTTGGTGAGAGTGACCACCAGGCGGACACGTGCAGGGTGACCAGTCATTCGAGGACGTCTGTTAGAAAGGGATATATGTGGAATAATAGGACAGGTAATCATGAAAAGCTCAGGAAAGAGCTTGCGATAATAAATTGGAAAGAGGAACTGGATGGAAAGGATATCAATGCTGCTTGGGCCCTACTCAAGAACTATTTGGTGGAGGCAATACAGCATGTATTCCAAAGGTTAAGAGGGTAAATAGAGTAGGTGTAAAATGGATGAATCAAGAGATAAGGTATGCAATCTGGAAGAAGAAGGTATTATGGAAGAAACACAAAATGAGTATTTATAACAACCAGTTACATGAGAAGTACAAAGAGCAGGCGAGGAGGGTGACTTGCTTGATAAAGGTAGCAGCAGTTAGCTAATGTGGCTAAAAAATAATCCTAGGGATATTTTTTCGATGTGTGGCCAGTTGAAGCAAGGATGATTATGGAAAGATGGCACTGATTGGTGAAAATGGAGAAATGATAAAGGCTGTAGAGGATACAGTTGAGGTATTTAATGAGCAATTTATAAAGGTATTTCATTCTTGTGAATGTGACATCATGCAGTGTGAAAGAAAGATGAAGTGTTAGTAAGTGATCAGGAGGTGTATGAGGAATTAATAAACTTGATGTTAATAAGGCTATAGGACTTGATAATATTTCACTAAGTGTTTTGTGGGAAAGTTCCGGATAATTAATAACAGTCTTTACATATCTTTTTAACATTTAACATGAGTCTTGCACTGGGAAAAAGTCTGAAGGAGTGGAAAGAGGGAAGAATTGTTCCGATTCATAAGAGAGATAATAAAACTAGGGCTTAGAATTATTGGACAGACTGTGTGTGTGTGTGTGTGTGTGTGTGTGTGTGTTACATATATTTTGGAAAGGCTTTCGATAAATTACCACATGACAAGCTGGTAATTAAATTGGAACGGATGGGGGCTAAATCAGTGCGCTTGATTGGAGATTGACAGGTATCAGCGAGTTGTCTATGGAGGAGTGATATTCCAGAAGAGGAAAGTGACTAGGGGTGTAACGCAGGATCCTTTTTGGAACCACTGCTGTTTAATTTGTATTTAAATAACATTGGGAGAGGTCTGAATGGTGATTAGCAGTTGTTGTAGATGATTCAAAGTTGGGTAGAACTATCAGGAGTAGAACGGATGCTGTAGTTTTGCAACATCCGAATAGCTTTCGATACACTGGCTGAATGAATAAAAGAGTGGGAATGTCAGTTCAATGTTGCAAAGTGAAATTGAGATTTAGGAAGCAGAGATGGGAGGTAGAGTACACAGTCAGTGGAAATATTTTGGAAGAAGTAGAGAAAATGAAAGATCTGGAAGAGATTGTGGACAAGGACCAGGGGCGGCTCGTGCAGAGGCAGTACGGACATGCAGCACCCTCAATTTTTCCCGATATATAAATATATTTATTAATTTATTTATATTTGCTTGTAATATTTAATGGTATCATCCACAATCCTATACAATTCTCTTATTTTGTATAAAAAATAATAAAATCCATCTTGTAGCACTTAGGAGGGTGAAGGACACTAGCAGCACTGTTTTTACCAAAGTGTCATATTGATACGCGCGCAAGCATATGCACGTCATAGTGAGATGTGAACTATTAGCGTGATGCGGCACTGTCCGTCGCGCAGTTCCACTGTTGTTTATATGCAGTTTTGCGCCAGTAGTAGAGTGTTCGTAGTGCTTATTGTGTTTACTCCGTCTCTTTAAATATTGGGACATTACAATTAAAGACATAACATTTTTTATAGTTTTTATTTTAGAACATTATCAGGGTTATGATAATGGATTTTATTTTTAAATAATTTTAAATTATATTAAAGTGTATAATTTTATCGATAATAAACAATATTTTTTCATGAAACAAAACAAAAAAGAATATATTTTATTTTTAAGTAATTTTGAATTATTCCAAACTGTATAATTTATCGATAATAAACAATATTTTTTTCATGTTTAATTTTTTTTTAATTTTTACCATAATTTTGATATTTTATTCAAACACGTATACACTGTACTTACAGTGTGCATGTATATTTATTTATATTTATATTTTCGGGGACATATTGCTAAAATTGTGCGAACAGCACAGCGGATAATGGGAATGTTGCCGAAGGCACTGACTTGTAGAAGTAAGGATGTTATGGTTTCCTTGTATAAGGCTTTGATCAGGCCACATATGGATTGCTGTGCACAGATTTGGTTACTAGATTTTCAAAAGGATGACAAGATGTTGGAAAAGGTCCAGAGACTATTGACTGAGATGGTTTCTGGTCTCTGGAATGTTGAGTATGAAAACAGATTGAGAAAATGCAAATTTCAGAAATTGCTGTATAGGAGAGGGGATGTTATGGAGACAAATAAGTTGTTAAGGGGTTATTACCAGGTTAATGTGGAGAGGATGTTTTGCATAGAATGGGTGAAGATAGGGAGAGAACAGGAGGTCATCCCTGGAAGCTGTATAAGGAGAATGTGAGCAAGGGGGGGGGGGGTGAGTAGCAGTTTTTTGAATGGAGAGTAGTGAGTGATTGGAATGCATTGCAGAAGAGTGTGGTGAGAACCGAGACAGTGAATATATTTAAGGCAAGGTATGATAAACTGTGTATGTGACAATGGGACTTCCAGCGATGAGTCTTTTGATTCATGGAGTTTTAATAATAATAATAACAACAAAAATAGATAATTAGATAATAGTAAATAGATAATTAATTAAATGGTTATTAAAAAATTCTTCAGTAAAGCGAAGAATTCTGCAATTTTTAATTCATCAATAATTGTTGACGAACTGTACAAAAACAACAAAAAATAATAATTTATATAAGAAAAAATCCTATAATTTTTAAAAGCCTATTTCTTTATAAAAATGTGATATATTTTTGTTATAGACAACAAGGAAAATGTATATATCAATTCTGAATTCTTATTAGTGCACATAGTAGACAATAGATGGCGATACTTATCATTCACTTTGTTCAACGAAATTGTCTAATACTCCTGCGCATGGAGAATTAGCTATACTAAGAATCCTTAAAACAATCAAGTATTATTTTAGTTATTAAAAAGTTGTGAATAGGAGTTTATTTATTTATTGCATTACATGAAATAATACTTTCATTCTTTTCAAAATTTATGTGATTTTGGAATTTCATGTAATTCAGAAAAACAATATTCTTTCTTTCACTATTAGACAGAGATATCCAATGCCTTAGTAAACGTATCGTGTTATGTTCATAAACATTAGACTGAACTCAGTGGCAAAACTTAACGTCTTTTATAGAGACTGACCAGATCGAGTAGATTCGTATAAAAACTACAGTTGAAAACAATGCTATTAGGATTGAGGATATAATTGAGGATATTTATTAAGCGATAAAGTATCGCTTAATAAATACAGAATAATGAAAAATCTACAACCTTTTCCACTAAATTTGTGGCTTCTTCTTAATTATAAAAATACGCAAATATAAACAATAACGGCAAACCTAAACTAACAAACTAGAGCATTAATAAATAAAGCTATTTGGAAACACAATACGGCATCAAGGAGTTTGAGGAATCAATCGACCGTGAGATGCGGTGATTGATTCATTCAATCCAATACCCTTGGAGGGTAATGGATGGCAATGCTTAGCTAATGAAGTTCTAACTGAGGTTCGGCTATTGCTGTTACCCTCCTGCCATGATCAGAGCTTTAATAGCTCAATAACAACTTATCCCTACACTGTCATCTACAGATAACGGGGAAGATGAAAAGCATCCTTGCTTCGCCCCTTTAAGCCAGTCCTTATAAGGACTATAAGGACAATACGACATCGATCGGATTGATACATTCAATCCAATACCATTGGAGGGTAATGGATGGCAATGCTGTAGCCAATGAAGTTCTAACTGAGGCTCGGCTATTGCTGTTACCCTCCTGCCATGATCAGAGCTTCATTAAATGCTCAATAACACCTTATCCATACACTGTCCTCTACAGATAACGGGGAAGATGAAAAGCATTCTTGCTTCGCCCCTTTAAGCCAGTCCTTATAAGGAATACGACATCGACAAGTGAGGCGAATGAATCGACCGTGAGATGCGGTGATTAATACTCTTGGAGGGTAATGGATGGCAATGCTGTAGCCAATGAAGTTCTAACTGAGGCTCGGCTATTGCTGTTACCCTCCTGCCATGATCAGAGCCTTAACTTAATAGCTCAATAACACCTTATCCCTACACTGTCCTCTACAGATAACGGGGAAGATGAAAAGCATTCTTGCTTCGCCCCTTGCCAGTCCTTATAAGGATAAGAAATAAGACATCGAGTAGAATAAGAGCTCTATGCCTTACATTGAAGACAATTTAATTGCTCGGAAGATAAAAGAATCCAATACGGTCACCATTTCACAAGACACGTTTAATAAAAACCAAGGTTAAGTTCTGTGTAATATTTGGCCATCGCTTATCCGATCTTTTCATACGAGAGACATCAATTATTCAGCCAACTGTCTGCACATAATGCTGAACAAAAACTAACTCGTTCCATCTCCCACATTCCACTTGGATTCGTTCAGCTTATATTGTAACGGTTCCTACATTTTTAGCACTGGTCATGTTTACCTTCATTGCATTGATTTATTTTTACTCAAAATAGCGGATCGAGATAAAAAAACCCAAACCAAACAGTGCAACTGTAAATGCACTTAATAATTTTAAATATTTTGTGAAAATTTAAAATATGGTAAACCTGAATCTGTAAGTTTACCACATTTCAGGGATATTCTTTATCTTCAGATTAAGGGGGAAGCCCTTTCTTCAAATTCCGAAAACCAGAGATGATTTCAAAACGGTTTAAACCCACGTCTGTTTTTGTTTCTATAATTTAGAGAATTATAATAATATTAGACAGGTGTTTTAGCCCATTCTTCCTCCAATTTTATGACCGATGTGGTCAACATGGATATTTCAGGTTGTTCCAGAGGTGTTCTATTCGCTCCATACAACTTTTTAGCTTTCATTTTCCTTAGACCATATCACAATAGCACTTATAGCATGATATGATCCGTATTTCCCCCCCATAACTACTTCTACGCAGCAATCATTGCGTTATTCTGAAGTACTGCATTCATCAGCGTTGTTCCTTCCAGACACTACATCAAAGGTTCGAGTCCAGACAACGATAAACAGCTCCAGATAATTCCACTTTCGTCATCAAACTTTCTATTTGATTGGTAGCTTGAAAATAAAAAACTAAATAACTAACTAAAAATAAATAAAATGTGTTCACGTAGGTTTCTATGGTTAAGCAGTTCTATGGGAAGTTTTTCGGTATTTACTGAAAACTTCCCAGATCCTATAACCCAATTTACCGACCACAGAAGCGAGAGCCGACGCTGGCAGACTGCCAAGAAGAGTCAATTCATGTTGAAGGGAAGAAAGGAATAAGGCGATGTGCGAATTCGTCACCAACACGTGAAATCATGCTTTATACGTAAAATTTTCCAACTGTTGTACAAGCAAAATAGTTATTACTTAAAAAACTGGAATTTTCATAAAAGAAAAGCTAATTTTCCGAAGTATAATAATAAATAATAAACATTCATCCCACGGAACGCATTGATTGCCCTATTATTCGAATGGATTCGCCTTCTTCCGACATGCACAGAAGTGTCGTAGGGTCTCACATCTGTGGGAGTACAGTATTTTATTTATTTTTTTATCTACTAAAGCAACTGACATAGACCTCATCGTGGTGATGAAAACGTATCAAACTAGTTTCAAAGATGAACTTCAATTTAAATTATATAACAACTTTTATATAATACTTTTATTGGTGTTATTTGAAAAGTCCACTTAACAATGAAAAAAAAAATAGAACAAAAATAATATATAGAAAGAATTTATAAAAAACTATGTCATGTAATATATATATATATATATATACAGTATATGAAATTTGGAAAAAAATAAATCATTTATTTTATTAATTACTAAAGAAAGGACCATACGGCTTGACTTCGGCGATGTAAATTATATAGAAATAGTGGATATTAAAGATCCTGCATTATTTCAAAGCTGAATGGTTGAAGAAAACTAAGAACATTTCGTAAATTTGGCTTACGAGAATACAATCCTCGACGTTTTACTTGCCTTTACTATTTATAATAACGAGAATGCTGCCCGAGCATTATTATTATTATTATTAGTAGTAGCAGTAGTAGTAGTAGTAGTAGTATTAAGAGTGATTAGTAGTAGTAGTATTACAAGGGGAGGCCACATACTACAAGCACCAGTTATCATAATTATTCTGGAATTCATTCAAACTGCTTGCACTCACAACATCCAATGGCAATTCATTCCAATTACACCCTATCAGAGAAAAATCTAACCCTCACCCTCTTCTTAGCGGAATTTATTCTCAGCTTCCAAAAATGTCATCTCGTCCTTTCCTCACCCTCCATAAATTGAATAATTCCATCAATTGAAATCCCGTATGACCCTTTCAGAAGTTGTAAGTCTCGATCATATCACCCCTCTTTCTAGTGTCTGTAGTCTACAAATTTTCAATCTGTCTTCATCATCAGTATTCCACAATCCTGATATCATTTTAACACTCTCCTTTGCACTTTTTCCACTGTGTCAGAATCGCATCGGAAACCAGGAGACGATAACAGCGCACAGTAGTCCAAGTGAGGTCTTATCAAGGCATTGTAAAGAGGCAAAATGACATCCTCATTTTTGCATGTGAAAGTTCATTTCAGCGTTGCAATTATCTTTTGAGTTGTATCTGCAGTCTTTGATACATGCCCCTGAACTTCAATTTACTATCTACTAACATTCCAAGATATCAGTCTAGCATAATATCACCAGTATAATACGACATTGGATATCTAATCACGTCCAAGTGCACTTTACTGACATTGAACTGATATCCATTTTCCCATGCCCACAATTCAAACCTATACAAATCATTCTGCAATTCCTGCATATCAGCAGCATTCCTCAATAACCTAACTATCTTTGTATATTTTAGAAATTATGGAAGCAACTACCGTGTTAGAGTTAACACTTTAGTTTAATATAAACCAAAATAATCACTCGACGTTTCGACATAAGGTTATCATGTATACAAACAAACAAGTTGCACTACAATCTACATGATATGCTAAAGTTACTGGTCAACCGTTAAAACTATTGGCCTGACCTCTAGTGGGAAAATTCTTACTACATCAAAACTAGAGTCCTGTTATTATTATTATTATCAATTAGGTTACAAAATTAAATTAAGCTAGAGAGCAACATGTTCACACAAAAAACTTACTCCCATAAGGATATATATAAATTAAAACAAACCCTAATGGATGATGGCCAATAAAATCTGGAAGATTGCTTAGAGTCCTAAAGTCAGGGTTGCATCTTTAGCAATTAGCTGTATGTCGCCTTGTCAAATCCTTCCCAATATCATTAATGTAGGAATTGAATAACAGTGGACCAAGGACTGATCCTTGTGGTACAATACTGGTTACGTCAAGTCTTGCAGATAATTGCAATTATACCTCCGTATACCACTTTTTGATATCTGTCAGCCAGCCATCCTCTTATCCATGCTAATATTGTATAACTCAAACCCATTTTCTCCAATTTATGCAGCAGTCTGTCATGTTGCATTCTGTAAAAAGCCTTAGCAAAATCCAAAAGTATCATGGTGTATCCATTCCCTTTGTCTAGTTCAATGGTAACATTGTCATAGAATGAGAGAAAGTTTCCTTCCCTTAGTAAATCCATGTTGCTCATTGCAAAGTAGAGATTCACTGTCAACCCATTTCTGAATGCGAGCCATAACCAATTTTTCCAAAATCTTCACCACCACTCCTGAGATACTAATTGGTCGATAGTTGAATACATCGATCTTTGCACCACTCTTGTGCAACAGAATTACCATACATTCTTTCCAATTCTGTACAATTTTCCCTGTTCTGAGACTCAAATTATGTAGCCAATTCAGTCAAAAACTCTTTTACCATTTGTGCGGATATCCTATCAATCTCTTTTGCTGAATTCTTATTCAGTTTGTGCAACAGCTCTAATTCCCTCGTCCTCATACTCCTGAGTTTCTTCATCCAGTGTAGAGGTAGAAGTGATTTCAATATTGCATACACCAGGTTGATAGCTTTCAACAAATGGGCGCTCATCAGTTGAACAACCTCCTCTGCATCTGTAACCCTCACACCATCTGCATTCAGAATTGTTGTTCATATTCATTCTTTCTTTTACTTGCATCATATCGAATGGAATTCTCGTGGGTTGTCTTTAGCTTCTTCTGACACTAAGCATGTAACCTTTTCTAACCTATTCTAACCTTATGAAATGTAACCTATTCATAAACAGTCACAAGCCGTAGACAGAATAGTTTACGTCTTTAACTGAAACACCCTCTGACACTATAATCAAATCTAACATTGTTTAACCTCAATTTCCTTCTGTCACAAGTTGCTTGTGGAAGTTGGTCGGTAGTAGTAGTACAATAAATTCAATTTTATTTTCTTCTCATGAGATTTTACCGCTACCCAATAAATATTTGGATAATTAAAGTCACCCATTATGATTTCTCTTTTCGCGCTCATCTCTTCTATTTGGTGATGCATTTCTTCAGCAATATCAACCGACCCACCAGGTCTTGTAACAACATCCCACTGAGTAATTGACCTTGTTAGATTCCACCTCACACCAGATGGTTTCAAACAAACTACCACATGAAATATTGTTAGTAGTAGTAGTACTACAATCTACTCAACACTAATTGGATTCAGGTCATCCGATATCATTAACAGCATGCCCCTTCCTCTTCTATCCTTCCTAAAAATAGTGTGCCCTTTACTCTCGATATCAGATAGTATGTCATATTCTGATGGCTAAGTCTCATTAATCCCTACAATCTGCGGTCCCAACATATTGACTAAGGCAGCAAACTCTACCCCTTTGTTTCTGATACTCCTAGCATTCGTGTACGAACATAATAATCTACTTTCATCTTCTTTTGCATATTTTTGCCTGCAGTCTGCATGACACAGTTGGACAACTTGCAGATCTCTATTCTTCTCTAATGCCTTACACATGTAGACATCTTTGCACACGTTTGATGGGTCCACAAACCCGAAATCGTTCTCGGCTCGTCAACATTCCCATAACAAAGCCCATTCCCGTCATTAACACAGTTATATACCATTGTCGCTCTTACACTCACATTCTCACCATTCTTTCCCCTAAAATTTGGTTTCCCTGACTCTCTATGTTAGGTCTCATACCAGTTATTAGGCTGTCCCTTTTATGCAAATCTCATCTTCCCTCAAATTCACTCCACCCATCGAAAAACTCGCATCGCTTCCTTCTACACAGCTGCGCATCGAATCGTTTGTCATCAAAGCCCTTCTTCTTAATTTATTTTTATCATATCGAGGTAAAATACTGACGATTTTTACTTTCTCACTCTTCACTCTCTCCTCTTCCAACAACCCTTTCATGTCCTCTCTCATGCTGAACTTATCGCCAGTTAAGTTGTTCGTACCTATTACGATTTCGTTTACTTTTCTTTTCTATTTTTGAATTGCTTCTTTTATATTCTTAATATTCGATCCGGGAAAACTCGAAGTTATAACTCACAAATCAATCGCATGTTTCATTATAGACGCGTAGCAAATAACATCCTTCTTTTCCAAGCAACGTTACTTCCCCAATTTTCGCTTAGTGACTAACAGGATTCTCTGCTTTGTTGTTTCTTATTTTGCTGCTTAATTTTCTTTTTCTCCTTATGTTCATTCAAACCCCTCTCGACTTTCTTAAGACGTAATCTGCTTTAAATTCGTTATTTTGGAGGTTACTTCATTTCCAATAACCTCCTTAACGTGGCAAGTCTTCATATTCTCGACTTCGTGCTCTTCTTAGCGATACGTTTCTTGTTCGTTTTTGACGCCATTTTCAACTGTATTTATTATAGCAACATCTTAACAAAAGATATGTTATGAAACACTAAATGCACATTATACTATAAAATACTAATTATGTAAGGTAAAAATACAATAAAACAGATAAAAACCACCGGTTTTACACGTAAATTCACCGACAAATGACAATGTAGCCTCGAACCCGAATATCTAATTTTTCTCATCATATTTTATTAGCACATTTGATAAAAGTTTGTTTCACTGGCCTGACAGCTGTTTCCAGCCGGTTGGTTCTCTTCAGAGACCAGACAGAAACCTTAAGAGAGAAAAAAACTCTTATTCAGTACTAAAGAAATCCAATGTCCAATATATGTGACCAAAATATCTAAAATCGAATTAAATAAATTAATAAGTTTAATTAAAAATAGCCGAATTAATTCATTACTCGAATAACAAAAAGATGCATAACTCGAAATGCATTTAAACTCTTAAAAGTTGAAATACCTTGAGCGAAACTCCAGAGAGAGGCTAAGCACCTACTAGTACCTTTCCCAACAGAACTGTTTTGAGAAAATTCTTATCTTGGTAACAGGAAAAGGTATAATAACGAAAATATTTGTTGCTGTTAGCAGCCAATGACGAAGATAGACTTTTATGGACATAAAGGTCATTTGAGGTAGGGGGGCGCTTTCAATTTCTTTTAGCGTGACGATACACTTGACAGGTTTCATTTCTTTTTTTTTTTAATTAATTTCTTATCAAAGCTACATCCTTCGGACTTACACTCTCTCTCTATAGTAGAGCAAAACCAGAATTAAATTAATCTAAAACAGCACAATTGTGATCAGAAAACCATGTCATTCAAACGTAATAATTGTGTCATTAAACATAAATAAACAGCAATTTTTAACGTTCTTCTTTTAAAAAACTCATTAATATTTGTGAGAAGTCTTTTATTCAAAATTTATAATATTCTAATTTGGGTTAATTAAAAAAGTCTAATAATTGTTTTGAACTTTGAGATACAGAGTCCCATTTATACAATTATCTACACTGAAATTAAACTTTACACAATGTTTTAAATAAAGCACGCTTTTCTATTGGAAATTCAAATGGTAAAATGGGAAAAAAAATCAGGACAATAATTATAAATCAGCTAATAATGCTATACTACAGTCATTTTTTTTTCATGTACAAGATGTAAGAAAATTTTATATAACTCATTAAAACAAACACAGACACACAAAGAATCCTAAGTTTAAAAAACACGCTAGTATAATATTATACATCATTCCTTCCCAATAGATTTGGAAGCTTCGAATAACGTATCAGGTTTAGTTGTTTGTAAAAGGTTACACTACATTGCATAATCTCTTGAGTTTATAGAAGCTGTAATAATAAAAAAAGAGAAACAATTAAGTACCGGCCGTAAGGAATATTAGTTATATTGAATAAACCATATCTATAACCACTTCAAATGGCGTCATCGATTTTTTTGTGGAAGGCATTTCAACGCACTACAAAATATCTTATTGAATGGAGAAAATCATAATGAAAAATGCATTGGGTCCACTCAATTACCTGGCTGAGTATAGTATTATTATTATTATTACATTGCGCTCTCATAGAGCCCTAGAATCATCCCAGGAAAATCATTGTACTACACCAGTGGTTCTTAACATTTTCGAAGTCACGGAACACTTTTGATTATAAGAAAAAATTGGGGAACACCAAAAGCATTAGGGTCATAAAACTAACAATAAAAATATGCATGGACTTGCCTTTTATTTATTGCGAGACATGGACTTGTTGGCTTTTGTAGATTTCAGCAATATCAGGTCTAATATGTGATATAGCTACTTTCATCTCTTTGTGTATATTAGTAAGTCTTTCACGCTTTTTAGTTAATATCTTGGTTAATATTGAGAAACCGAACACACACATATGATCTTGAAAACCGTAATAAAATTTTCAGTGCCCTTTTGGAGAGAGCTGCGTATTCAGATTGGACAATAGTCCAAAATTCCTCAAGGGTTATTTCAAGAGAATTTCATTTTTAGTGTACGATTCGTTGACAAGGTAATTAATTGTTCTTCTTGTAATGAAAATTCACAACTCGATCTGTTAACTGTGCCAAATGGATTTCGTATCCAGTCATCATTGTGTGTATTTAAGGAAGAAAAGTAAGTTGAAATCTTTTCTTCCAATATTGTTAAATGTTCTGTTATAACGGAAATAATCCCCTCGACATTTTTATTATAAAGCGAAGGAAACATATCTACTGTATTATTTTTTGATATGCGGTTTTCCAAAGAAACAGAGATCAGAGTAGCCAGTTGCACTCAGGCTGTGTCATGTGACACGTGTCTGCAAAGAGTTTGAATGTGTTTAAAACACGGTATGATGAACTGTGTGTGTGATAAAAGGTCCTCCCAGATGAGTCTTTGACTCCATGAGGTCTTGGGTTGGTAATAATAATAATAATAATAATAATAATATCAAAATAAAATATCCAATACATGAAAAATTATGCATTCTTTTTAGCTCGGTTTAATAACTCTGAAATGATGTGAATATTTTGGATTTTCTGCAGAAGATTGAATGCACGTGAATCTATAGCCGAATACAAGTTAGAAAACTTGTCATTATGGAATACTTCAAAATATTTACGATGGTTCCATCTTATTTAAGGCAATTAAACAGTTAAATAACCAGGTCCACACAGACCTCTTCCAAAAATTAACCAAAATATCATGCCTATTTTAAAATATAACAAACATCATTTGAACCTAGCTCCTTTCAAAGTGATTTTGATGCAATAAACTTCCAAGATGCTTAAGCTGCATCGTGTGATAACGAGAAGCCAAATTTTATTTTTATATTTAGCGAGAACTGTGCGCCCTCTAGAGTGGCATAGGACGCAATTATCATGATAATTTTACATAATTTTATTTTGTATATAATTTTGATTCTTATATAAATTTGATTCATGTTTAATGTTTGCCATCCCAAGTGAGTTGTAATCCCAGGAAAGTACTCAATTTGCTTCTTTTCAGATTCATCTCTGTTTATTATTAAAATGTTAACAGATTTCTTTCATTATTTCAAAGAAAGATCTAAATTAAATCATATTTTATTTAATAATTTAATATTCATAATTTATTTTTTATTAGATAAGAAATTTTCTATTTATAATTTAATATTGCTAATAAAATTGAAATTAAGTGTCAAACACCAAAATAATCTCAGAAGTTCTAAGTATATTAGGAATTTATTTCATATTTGTATGTTCAGTATTTCAGTATGTTATATTTCATATTTCATACTGAAATACTAATTGTATTATGTTATTATGTTATGGGAGCTTTAGTATGCCATAGATATTTCCAAAGTTTTCACAAATATTTGAGATTTGAGAAAGCGAATAAATTGATATTTGTTTTCGATTAGTATTATTGTATTTACATATTTAGATGTTGTATATTGCATTTATATTTACATAATTAGGTTTTGTCTCTGGAAGATCTGAAAATATCAAGTTTTCGAAATGAATAAACAAGGGTCCCATGTATGTATTAGAAAGAACCCATATTAATAACAGAATATTATTGATATATATCATTGACATTAATGGCATGCGAAACAAGCGATAATGAATGTAGTACGATCCTAAATATTAGTAATTTGCTTCAATAGCTTTTAAGAATGGAACTGATGTTAAACGCTTTAAAGGAATTATACAGGACAAATATGAATTATACAGGAAAAAATTGCTCTGATAATTAGAAAATTTAATAATCGAAAATAATATATAAGTCACTTTAAACTGGGATTTTATAAACGAAATCTGCATTTTTATGCATAAATTAAATGCAGTATCAGTAAGATAAATTATGCCATCAGTTTTAATTATTGGTTGATAATAATAATAAAAATAAACATCCAACATGTTATTATTTCATTTAATAAAATGAAGAGAAAGATATCCCTTCATTTTTCAAAGATATCTATCAGGGATATATGGTGATGTCACAGAAAATCAGCAATAACTCAAAGAACTCTCGTGCTGAGTTTAGTTGACAGTTCCAAATGCTCCTTGTATTATTAATTTCTTGAAATAAACTAATCTTTGGTTAGCTACTTCCTCGTGAGTTACAAGTGTCTCAATTTTGTTGTCACTTGTCGTACTCACAAATCAGTCAAGTGTTTTTGGATTGAAGGAACAAAACCTGTTTCCAATTCAAGAGCGTTAACAAAATAGCACTTGAAGACTTTTTGAAGAAAAAACGACGAAATCATCCGTACTATTTTAAAGATGACGAAATATTGCTAAACCTAAGTACAGGTGAAGTGTTACTCTAACGCTATTGGTTAAAGCACGAGTGAAATAAAAAACGAAGAAGACCTTCTTGGATTTTCAAAATACCTCTTAAAACGTAGATTTTAATTATATTTATTTTGTATTTGTTCCATTTTAATGAGTAATTTTCACATAATAATTATCTTTTGATATTAAATGCACCAAACAATTTTCTAAAGAAATCCTCCTAACGGATA
This sequence comes from Typopeltis vanoorti, assembly GCF_054136105.1. Lineage (NCBI taxonomy): Eukaryota > Metazoa > Arthropoda > Arachnida > Uropygi > Thelyphonidae > Typopeltis > Typopeltis vanoorti. The sequence continues at coordinate 29,274,620 of NC_143572.1, forward strand.
ATCCACAACTGTGTTTAAAGAACTTTAAAAATATCAAATTCATTGTATTTTATGCTTCCAAAGAATGAAATTGTCTTTTTAATGCAAAATATTAATTGCTGGGGAAAATTGTAAGAAAATATGTTACTTAAATTAATTATTTCTAAGTTTTACTTATCTGATATTGAATCCCATCGAACATGTGTGGAATCATGTTGAATTGGACATCCTCATTACTCCAGAACACCTTCCATGGTCTACTAGAGTCAATGCCAAGTGATTATCTCGACCAGAAGGCGCTCGATATGCTACCTGGAAGGTGGTAATAATGTTTTGGCTTATAAGTTGTATATTAATACTTTGTGTTTTATACGCATCTCAAAAAAGAATCGTTCCAACAAGTTTTGTGTCTACAGTATACGAAACAGATAACAAAATGATTAAAAATCGCTAAATCATATATTTAAAAAAAATCTCATATAAAGGTTAGTTTTGTAATAGCATTGGGGCACAATAACTGACACCATTCTTTATCAAAGCATTTAAATGTAGAGCCGTTTCAATGTGCGCTTTGAAGAAAAAAAAAACACCTTGAAAGATTTGATTAATAAGAACTGCTTTTCACTATGGAAATTAAAAAAAAAAAAACTAAAGAAGTTGAATTCAATAGAAAAGTGGAACATATATTGGCAGAAGAAAACCCAATCAGAGCATGAAAACTTTTAAACGGAGCATTAAGAAGGCAGTTAAAAATAGAAAGTAATATAAAGATGCAATGGAACAGAGAATGAAAAGCAAACCTAAAAATAATGAATATACATTTAAAAAAAACTGATAAACACATCAGTGAATGAGAAAATAACATACATATCAGGAATAAGCAATAGACTTCCTACAAAAAGGCTTCCCGCTCATCAGCGATTTCCCTTGATTAAGCAAAACAAAAGTAATGAAAATAACAAGGAAAGAGATAACTATTGATGTAAGAATAAAGGGAGAAAAATTGAATTAAGTAAGGACGTTTAAATGCGAGTAGTAAGTGTGATTAGCAGCGACGGAAGATGTACAAGTGACATAAAAGCAAGAATAACAAATGGGAAGACATGCCTTTAATAGAAAATGGAATTTATTCAGAAGTAAAATGGATAAAAATTTAAAGAAAAGACTAATAAAATGTTATGTGTGGAGTGTTGTCTTATATGCAGCTGAAATCTGAACATTGAGGGAAAAAGAAATTAAAATTTTGGAAAGCTTCGAGTTGTGGATTTGGAGAAGGATGAAAAAAATCAAATGGATAGATAAAATAAATAATGAAGAGGTCTTAAAAAGAGTAGAGGAAGAAAGGAATCTGTTAAAAAGGATAAAAAGAAGAAAGGGAAATTGGATTGGACATATTCTGAGAGGAAATGAAGTGATTAGAGATGCCATCGAAGGTAAAATAGAAGGAAAAAGAGGAAGTGTAAGGAAAAACAATGCTAGATGACATGCTGAATGGAGTAAACAACCTTGAAAGAGAAGGCTCAGAACAGTAGACAGTGAAAAGAAAGTTTTTGCTACTAAAAGAAGAACCTGCTTAATTGCAGAATACTTAACAACAAGAAGAAGCCAAGACTCTGTACAATGTTTGCAGAGTTGACTGATGGACTCCGGTTTGCAGAAAAGAAAAACTATAATGTAGAAAACTTATCCTGCAACAAATCAAAACAAATATATATAATGTACAAAACTTATCAGGTTCATCTTCCGGTATCGATAACTTAGGACAATGTTTCTCAAACTTCAGATATCCACGTACCCCTTCTTAAATTTTCATTATTACCCTTATGAAATAAGAAAGAAATAAAGTATATTTCATTGTAAATGTCTATTTTATTTGCATGTATATGTTCATGTAAACAAAAAACATGATTCATTTTTAATAGAACGAAATTTGGAAAAGGTTCCTCCTTCATTTCCCGTCCACGAAAATCCACATTTCAAGTAATTAATATCATACTTACGAAGATTTTTCATGTTCTTCCTAGTTGGTTCTCTAGAGATGTCAGAAGACATCTTCTGTCTTCTGACATTCCACTATTTCAAACAAAAATTACCAGTAATTTACAAGACTTGAGATACATAGGGCAGCTATGAAGAATGGTGTTATTCATTCATACACATTCCTATTCATTCCTATTCATTCATTACATTCATACACACTGTAAGTACAGTGTATACGTGTTTGGATAAAATATCAAAATTATGGTAAAAATTAAAAAAAATAAAGTAAACATGAAAAAATATTGTTTATTATCGATATAATTATACAGTTTGGTATAATTCAAAATTACTTAAAAATAAAATGGATTTACGATGTTTGGACATTACAATTAAATCCTTTAATTGTAATGTCCAAATATTTAAAGAGACGGAGTAAACACGATAAGCACTACGAACACTCTACTACTGGCGCAAACTGCATATAAACAACAGTGGAACTGCGCGACGGACAGTGCCGCATTACGCTAATAGCTCGCATCGCACTATGACGTGCATATGCTTGCGCACGTAGCAATATGACACTGTGGTAAACACAGTGCTGCTAGCGTCTTTCGCCCTAAGTGCTACAAGATGAATTTTTATTATTTTTTTTATAGAAAATAAGAGAATTGTATAGGATTTTTTTTGATAAAATTAAATATTACAAGCAAATATAAACAAATTAATAAGTATATTTATATATCGAGAAAAATTGGGGGTACTGCAGTTCCGCAGTGCCTATGCACGAGCCGTTTCTGAGTATGGTGTTAGGATGTTTGTGATTGTCTGTGAAAATACTAGTGGTGGTGGTGGGGAGTAGATGGCTCTGGTGTAGGTAATGAATGTAGCTGCGGTTCGCTGTAGTTGCTGAGTGGTGGAGACCGAGAATTGCAGAGATATTACGTGTCACCTCCAGAATTCCTGGAGGTGACACATAATAATGATAATAATAATAACCGTTCACATATATACGAGTAGCACTTTCTTTCCAGGGACAATTTATATTTGATGTCGTTGGTCTTATTTTTTTGTTGCCTTTAATTAATCTTTCTTTAAAGGTATAGCAACAAGGCAAACAGTCACAGAAACCAGTTTCCTGTACATGAGGAGATTATTAAAGGTCTGCGCAGTTAATAATAATTCATTCTGGGAAATTAAGCTAATAAAATCGAGGGGGGGAGGGTTAGTGACCAATAATGTTCTGTTAGTGACCGGTAAAGTTTATGATCTGTTTGATGAGCTGTTGTTGTATCCAACAACAGGCAGATTTTCTAAATAGAGATCACTGAATAAATATGGCTTCAAAAAAGGCGTGACGTATACAGGTAGTCAGTCATCTGTAGAGTGCATTGACACAATTCTGGATTATTTTTAGCAAATCCGATTTAAATGTTGAATTAAAATGCTCCATGGGTCCCTTGGACTCCCTGGAGGTATCATGTAATAATAATAATGATAATAATAATAATAATAATAATAATAATAATAATAATAATAATAATAATAATAATAATATATTCGCTTCTTACAACTAAGTTCGTATAACGTATATGCATAGAAATACATAAATTCATTAATTCAAAAAACTGTTAATGAAGTGAGCTAAAGATTGATATAGAAATCTGCCTGATGAAGGCAAATAGGTCATCTGATTGAGTTGAAAAAGTGCCTTTCTTGCTTTCATATCAATCGTCTAACAAAGGGGTCTCTCTCTCTCTCTCTCTCTCTCTCTCTCGTGTGTCTGTGTGTGTGTGCGTGAGTGCGTGTAAAATGCTTGGTACTTATGCGAAATAATAGGAAGGTTATAATTCAAATGTTTTGGTTTCCCTGCTCCAGTCCCATTTTTATGCGGTTTTTTTAATAATAATAATAATAATTTATTGATTGCTAAAATATTTACACATACAATAAACATCTTGTGTGACATTGCATCTTATAATTTTACAGAGTTCAGCACTAAGCGCTGCAATTCCTACATTGGATTTCAATTAAAATTTTAGTAATACTTTTTTGCCTTTATATTATGTATGTAAAACACATGCTCTTCTAATATTAACAATGAAGATTATACAGAATTTTTTGTATAATTTTTTATTATTTTATTATTTTATTTATTTATTTATTTTTTTTTAAGTTTGAGAAAGAGTGATTATACATACAAATTTCTGCATTTGCTTATAAGGATTACTTGTAGATGAGTGAGGCAAGTTAATCCCACCAACTTCGAAGCTTGGATTAGCTTTTATGAAGAGAGTGGGATTTAGCCTTCACTATTTGTGTTGTTGCTACTGTTTATGTATGGGATGTAGGCATTGGATGCTAGTGATTTGTGATGTGTACATTAGTGTTAATGGTTTCTTAACTCTGTTGGTATATTTTCCAGAGTTCGTTTTTTAATGTTCTCTAGTTATGCACGTGTTTTAACTTTCTTGGTAGGTTGTTGAGTTGTGTGGGCATCTGATGTGATCTCACAAAAGAACCGTATGAGTTGTTGAAGGGTGTGGGGATGTAGAGAGTTGTTGTTTCGCAGTCTATAAGCTCATAATAGATTTGTTTTTCTAGTAGAAAAACGGGACTTTTGAGGGATGAATTAATATTCATATTTCGTATTTAGAATACTTATAAGTGCCTCTCAGGAGTTCCCAATTTTTGTTATAATCGAACCATTTGCAGAGGCACTAAGAAGACAAAACATATCAATAATTCTACTTTGCTCAATAAAATCTTAACAACATTTGGGAATTTTGTTTGGATACAACATAGCCATCTGGTGATACACGATGACCATCTTTTTGGAACTAATATTAATCATTTCGCACTAAGAAATTTAATGCAATATGAATTTATCGAAACATAGTTCATGTAGTTTCACATGTGATGTCTAAAATGTCAGACTCCCCTCTGAGAGATTCTACCGAGATTTGTGACTAACTGAATAAGTGTGCGGTGTGTATTAAATATTTTATTTGTTCCATGATTGTAATTATTTTTACGTAAAACCAATCCAGTAGTAAATTTAAGTGAGCCAATAAATGACAAGAAAATCTAGACTAAAGAGATCATCTACGTTATAATATGATGTAAAAAAAGGCACTTTCATTTATAAATGTAAACAATATTACATTTTCTTACGAAAAATGGGCTTGATGTTACATGTTTTGGTATGTGGTCTCCCTTTAACCTCGTATCTAGTTGACATTCTTTATTCCTTTCTGTATTTAATGAAGATGTGCAGAACAAAATGTGTCGATACCACTTCAACAGTTCTGCTTTTAGTGTTCGGTAATTGTTTTCATTGTTTTCATTCGATGTCTTGGAGACCCAATACAAATTGGGTCTCCAAGACATCGTCCAATTGATTTCAACCAATCAACACTAAGAAATTCGTTCCTGTAATTTGTGAAACAATAGTAAAACACGGCATAAAATTTTACTGATTTTACGAGTCGAAATTAGAAGCCTCTTTAGAGGCCTTAATGAAGCCTCTTGGCTCTTTATTTTAAATAACTTAATTGGTCAATATTTAAGGCAATTTAAATTTTGTCTATAATTTTTTTTATTAATAATTACAGTATACGCATAAAATGAAATAAAAGTGAGTAGTGAAATAATTCGGATTTTTCCAAGGTATTTGACACAGTTCCACACACGATGAACACAAATGGATGATTATGCACGATAACTTGTGGCATGGTGGAGTGTAGCTATATGATAGATATCAAAGAGTGATCTATGGAGGACCACAAGGATAACACAGGCTTTTATCCTTTTGCTACTCCTGTTAATTTATATATTAATGACATAGGGGATGGTTTGAAGGAAGACATTCAATTATATGCGTATGATGCAAAGTTTAGTCGGGTGATCTGACACAATCATTGCAGGCTGACTTGAACATGAACTGCTTCGATAGGTCAGTGTGAATGAGTGCCACATTAATATTGCTGAGTAGCCGAGGAGTAATTGTGGACAGTGAGTTTATTTATATTATACGGCCACATTGCCAAGATGGTTGTTATTATTGTTATTTAGAATAACTGCCAAAGCTGTTATTATAAAGCTAATGCATGATGTCTGTTAATCGGAAGTGTTTGTCTATATGTCGAGATAAAATAACTCGAATTTCTGGGAAGAAAACCCTAACATGTTCTATGCGATTAACTCACCATTATATGAAAATTTATGATTCTTCGAGTGCCAGACAGTATTCGAATCCAAGTCTTTCTAACCATCGATATAGACTGAGTTATTACGAAGGTTTCACCAAAGTGGTTAAGACAGCACATCGGAGATAACTGCCAAGTTTGAAAAAACAGTGAATATAGGGATAAGGAAGCCTATTTAAAAAGCCATGTTGAGAAGTTATCTGAACTGTTATGCTTAGATATGGGCACATGGCCTTAATGGAGATGATGGGGAAGTGGAAAAGGAACAGTACCTGCTTACCAAAATCGTATCAGGCCTGTGGAACTTTACCTATGGAGATGAACTTAAGTAGTATAACCCAGAAAGTTAGGAAAAGTAAAGCAAGAAAATAAGTAGTACAAAAATTCAACTCCAACTTTACCTAATAATTTATATGTGCTTCTTTGTTCCTAATTCGTTTGGGCATAGACTAGACCAATGTAGAACACATTTTTCTTATTTCTGCATCTCGAAACCATAGTTGTATTTTCCAAGAGTCATTTTCACTTTGGCCCACAAATTTTCTATTGGGTTGATGTCAGGAGAGTTACCTGGCCACTGAAACAATTAGATGGTGTGAATTTTAAGGAACTCTTTCACCTTTTTTGAAGTGTGACATGGAACAAAATTCTGTTGGAAGATGATTTCTTTGTCTTCCTGGATTTGTAGGACCTCAAAAATGTTCTCAACCGCTGATTTGCGAACATGGGATACTCACTCTCTCTCTCTCTCTCTCTCTCTCTCTTTCTTTGGACAACGAAATAGCTCTCATCTGAGAATATGACCTTCTTGCACTTCTCAACAGTCCACTCTTCGTACACTTTTGCCCACTGGAGCTTTTTTTTCTGCATAGCCTTCAACAACGGTTGCTTCTGTTTTGGTCTGCGGGCAGTCCTCCCTGCTTCCAACAATCTTCCACGGACTGTAATGTTAGAAATATTAATCCCACCAGCTGCCAAATTTCTGTTTATAAATCTTACGCAGACAATCTTGGATTGGTTTGGTTTTTCTAACTAGTAAACGATCTTGAGAAAGTATAGTTTTCCTTTCTCGCTCATATTTTCCTTTTGTGTCAGCAGAAAAGGTAACTGTCTCCATAAACCTCCTCAAAATCACATTAACAGTATTGAAACCAACACCACTCATTGGCATGTCTTTGAGTCATGGATGTGTGCTGACAAGAGTGCAATACTGAGGCAACTCTTGCAAGTAGTGCAAGACTGAGCAACGCGTGGCAAAGGTGGTTAAGATCCGATCACTTTCCTTAGTATTTTTCCCTTAATGCAAAGCATATCCCCTTGCGAGATTCTTGCACTACGTGCGGTCGCAAACTTGACATACTTGTCATGCTTTCGACGTCGAACGAAAAACATGCGTCGTTTTACAAACGCTGAGATGGCAAACATGCCCCTCGTTTACCATATTATGTATCCAACTACTAGTGAACTGTTCAGTTACGCCTTATAAAGTTTTTACACTACTTACTGCCTTGTGTTATTTCTGTGTCTTTGTGTCCCTGTTAGTACCTTCCGGTGGCGTTTCCGGTCATGCTTTCCTATGTAAACAGTAGAGCACCCAGGGAGGGGGCCTAGGGGCCCTTCTCCCCCCCCCCCCCAAAAAAAAAGAAAAGTTAAAAACACTAAAAAATCTCCATTCCTAATTAAAATTCATTTTTTTTTATTTATGTTGTGTCGTGTCTTCTATTTCTATACTACTTATGAATTAGGGATCACATAAGGTGAGAGTACCCTATAGCAGTGTTTCTCAACCTGTGGTCCGCGACGATGGGACAGGTGGTCCACAGGCAGACTTAAATTAACCAAATAAATCCATATATTTTAATTATCCAAACAAAGCAAATTAAAATTGAATAAGTAAAAATGATTGAAATAAAATGAATACTTAAAAAAAATAGCGGCAGAATGTTCATGGAATGAACATTCTGCCACTATTTTAATTTGTAGCAGCAGAATGACGAGTAATAAAAGAGGGTTGAAGTATAAAACAAATGGGTTTATTGCTTCCACTTTCCCTTGCTGTTTTGTCAGATTTGAAGAGAACATGTGTTGTCCACACGACCACATTTCAACCAATTGCTTGTTATTTATTGATTTTTATTGTTGAAGGTTTTCCTCCTTCAACCAAGGTTCAATATATCTTCAGAAGTGCTAAGTAATACTTGGACAAAGTGTGTTGTGTAGTTAACCCCAGTATTTATATATTTTTTAGGAAATCGCGCGACTTGAAGATAAAAGCAAGCTACCAGTAGAGTTGAAATGCTAACTCTCTTCAACCGAATTCCATATATGCAACTGCCATAACAACATCCACTATATATATATATTTCTTAGTTTTAACACGTTTAAGAATTTTAACACCTTCGGTTGAACTTTATTGCTGCTTTGGGGCAGGGGAACTCACACACACATCTAATTAAAAACAATAGTTTTTAGTTAGGTACTGTGTTTGCCGGTGCAACATATGGTTTTGATTGAGTCTATAGAACATAGTTTCTGTATGAAAGGATGTGATTCATTAATTAGAGTCGTTTTTATCCCAGTTGTCTCTGATTGCACTATTTGTTCAGAAATATATTACACAGACTGCTGGTACCTTATTCACTGACATAATAAAAGTACTCGTGTTTCTTGCCTCTGCAATATAGTGGCTATTGTGGGAAGGCATGTTGTTTACCGCGGGAGCAAATTAGCTGAAACACGCTCGCACGTGTTTCAGCTTTTTTTCATTTGCGAGGTATATGCGAAACTTTTTAATTTCTTTTTTCGAAAAGTAAAATCAGCGGTATGAGTTATATGCGAGGGAGAGTTATATTCGAGTAAGTACGGTATTTCAATTATGGATAAGTACATTGGCACCTTCTTTAAACGGAAAAATAGCTCGGATGACAGTGATAATACAAAACGAGTTTGTAATGACAGTTTGCGTGTACTGTAGTTTCTAAAGAAAAAGAGTTCTGTAACGAATCCACAGAAACACAGAATTCCCATCAATTGCAATGCGATAATATTAATACGCTGAACGAAAGAAAATTTGTTGACTTGCTGGACACTCGACCAGTGGATCTCATTCAAAGGTAAATACAGTTGGTTATTTTGTAGGAATATTTTTCTGTTTGTGACTTTTCTCCCTTTACGGTAATTATGCCTACATTATTGTGTTATTATTCAAAAATTGTTTACAGTTTTGAATGTGTATATAAAGTCAATATCAACAGTAGCCTGATTACGAACGCGTGATGGAAGGGACGGGGAGGTTTGGAGCTTCCCCGATCGTATTCAAAAGGTAGATACAATTGGTTATTTTGTATAGGGTCCCGAAACTTATTAGTTTACAATTTAAGCACTGGGAAAGCGTTTGTGTCCATCCACCTCAAAACTCTGAAACAGAATTTGGCAACATATTTTCCGAATAACTTTTTATAAGAAATTTCTGTGGGTTCACGATCCATTTCAGGCTTGCAGTCACGAGAACGACCTTTCGTTATCGAAAAAAGAACAGCTAATTGAGCTTTCAAGTGACAGTGGGCTGTGGGCTTAAAATGCAATTCGGTGATCGTGGTTTGTCTCGATTCTGGATCTCGCCTTCAATGAGAAGTGAATTTTCCGAATTATCTGAAGAAGAAGCATCGAAAATCGTCATGCAGTTTTCTACAACCTATCTTTGCGAGAAAGGATTTTCATCACTCCTTCAAATAAAAACAAAATACAGAAATCGTCTTAGTGTGTGTGCCGATCTTCGACTGACGTTGACCAATATTGATCCAGATATCCAGCAACTCTGCAAGGCCGAGAAGCTCATCCATCTCATTAAAAGTAAATAGTAAATAATTATATCATATTATTTATTTGTTTAATAAAAATTAAAACTTTGTTCGATGATGATACACTTTAAATCGTTTGCTTCCAAGTTAATTATGTTTCCATATATATTCAAACATGCTTTTAGATTTATTATGTTATAGATGGCACAGTTTTTCCCAAATGCTGGTAATCCTCACATACGTTTAAAAAAAAGTAACTTAGTGGTCCATAGAATTGTTTTAAGCATTTTACTTGTCCTTGGGCTAAGAAAGGGTGAGAAATGCTGTCCTATATAGCTGTCTAGGCCGGGACAGAGGAATCATTGCAGATGCTCAGTTATAGGTCGTGTGCGATACGCTCGTATTCTGTGCTATTTTGCATTGAGTTTGTTGAAAAGTATGTCTTGAACTTGAAACGTCTTTCCATCTCTGAAGAGTAACCTTACCGTACGTAAATTCTTCAATAACATTGAAGTTAAGTTAAAGTTAAAATTTTAAGTTAAATTTGTAAAAGATTTTATTTTGTTTTTGGATTTTGTGATTCAAATTATGACTGAAAAACGTACGCAGAGTATTTTATTGAACTATTTCAAAAAAAACCCCCAAAAAACCAAAAAAGGATGATTCAAATATTAGTAGCAATGTTGGCGCTATTAATATTCAATAGTCGTAGGTCTGACAAAACCATCGAATTATCCAGAAGAAAGTACTTCCTTAGCACTTTCTTCTGGATAATTAATTAATTAACTTTAATTCTGACGATAATTTAGATATTTTGAAAACGTTGTGGAAATCAGAACCATATTTTAATTTTTCTGCAACCTGTGCCGCAATTCACAACCGAAGTTTTCAATACCAATACGCATGGTTTGAAAAATTTACATGGCTTTTGTACTCTCCAGTTGAAAATAGTGCGCACTGTAAATATTGTGTTGTTTTTGAACCTGCTAATGTTGGAAAATCTAAATCTGAAGTAACTGGGCAGCTGGTTACGCAAGGTTATAATAATTGGAAGAAAGCCATTGAAAAATTTAATAATCATCAAAAAACAAAATATCATATAACATCATGACCATGGAAAATGTATTCCAATCAATCAATGATGTAGATAGTGTATACAAGCTGCAGTTAATCGGAAACGATTGGAGCCGATTATATTTATGGATAAAATTCTCCATAATTTTATGTAGTCGGCAAAATATACCCTTGAGATGACATTGTGATTATGGAGAATTTTCATTTGAACAGGAGCCAATCGCCAATGAAGGCAATTTTCGAGGTTTGTTAACGAGAATCGATGCAGGCGATAAAAACTTGGCTGAACATTTTAAACATTCTGCCAAAAACGCTACCTACATTACCTGGAACATACAAAATCAAATTATAAATGCATGTAATGAAATCATTTTGAACCGTTTGGTCGAAAAAATTAATTCGGCGAAATGTTTTTCAATTCTTGCCGATGAAACTTGTGACATTTCTACCACTGAACATCTTTCCTTGTGTGCCAGATATATAGACGAAGAAAATGGCAACAAAGTTTGCGAACAATTTTTACAATTTGTTCCTGTAAAAGCAATACAGGAAAAAACTTATCCTACAAAATATTAGAAAGCTTAAATAATTATGGCATTGATTTGTCATATTTACGTGGGCAAGGTTACGACGGTGCGGCATCAATGAGCGGAACGTTTAACAGTGTCCAATCGCACATATCAGTTAGATATCCACAAGCTTTATATGTTCATTGTGCATCACATAGTTTGAATTTGGCAATTGGAAATGCTGTATCTGTGAGTGAAATAAGAAATTGAATTGAAAAGGTACACAATTTCTTCAATACTCCTAAGGGACAGGAAGTCCTTGTTGACAACATTGATAAATATACACCGGATACTAAGAGACAGAAACTACGCCAAGTTTGCCCGACTAGGTGGGTGGAACGCCATGAAGCCATCATGACCATGGTGGAATTATATGATGGAGGGATTCATAGTCTTCAAACAATTATTTCTTGGGAAGACAGAGACTCGTCCTCTAACGCATAACTTTTGAATAATTCATTGTGTGAATTTGGTTTTATTCTTTATTTAGCTTACCAAAAATATTTGCGTGCACCTTACCATTACCTAAAATAATGCAAAAATCTGACAGTGACCTCTTAATTGTCCTAAATTTTGTTGATGACGTTGTGGCTCAATTAAATATCATTCATGAAACACCAGAGTCTCCATTTAAAGATATTTACGATGAAGTATGTATAAAAGCCAATAATTTTAATATTGACATTAAAAAGCCAAGGACTACATCAAAACAAACATTAAAGTCCACTGTAGAAGAGTATTTCAGGAGAACTATTTCGTTCCATTTGTTGATCAAATATTGACTCAACTTCAGGAACGTTTCACTAGGCACCGCAACATTTCGATTTTTTTTTCTCTTCTGCCAAATGGAAAAGATGCTCCGAATTCAAGTTGTGGTATAAAAAATTTGAAAAACCGTTTGCGATAGATCCATGCAAAAATGCCGTTGATGCAGTTTCAAAGTGTGACAAAATGATATATCCTACCATCTAGAACTAATTAAAAATATTTGCAATGCTTCCGGTAACAACATGCGTCAGTGAAAGGTCATTTTCTAACTCACGCCTTTTAAACACCTATTTAGGATCTACCATGACACAATCACGATTGAACGGACTGGCTTTGCTATATATATACGCAGAGAGAGAGAGAGAGAGAGATTAATGTAACCACGACTGAAATAATTCAGGAGCTTTGTAAAAAGAAAAGAAAACTGGATTTTATTCTTTAAATAAATTATTATTATTACGGGCGACTCCAGGTAGTCCTTAGACTCATAGAGGGAGGCCCTAAACATCATGTCCACACAACTATACGACATTCGCACAGTATCTATCACACCTTGCCTTGAACTCGCTCACAGTCATAGCACCCACAACAGACTCTGGCAGCTTATTCCACTCATTTACCTAAAAATAAAGAACCCAGCTCTAACACCCCTGCTAACCACACTCTTGCCCAGCTTCCATAGGTGTCCCCTAGTTCTCTCACCACCAGTCCTGATCTCAAAAGTATCCTCTGAATTTATCCTATAGAAACCCTTTAGCAATTTGAACATTTTGAATGTCTCAATCATATCTCCCTTTTCCGCCTATCAACTAATTTCTGCACCCCACAAATCTTCAATCTTCTCTCATATGGTTCATTCCATAGATCTGCTATCATCTTAGTCACTCGCCTCTGGATCCTCTCCACCTCCTCCCCATCAAGAAGGAACCGAGGTGACCAAATCTGGGCACAGTAGTCGAGATGACGTCTTATCAGGGCTCGGTACAGAGGTACAATAACTTGCTTGTCTCTGATTGTCAAGGTATTTTTCAACAACCAAGTGAGTTGATGAGCTGATTTAGCTACTTTTGCAATGTGCCCCCTAAACTTCATCTCCCTATCCACCAACACTCCCAAGTCCCTGGCCTCATCAATCTCTTGGAGTACAGTTCCACCAATGTGGTATAATGCTGCTAATCTTTTCATCCCAAAATGCATAACCTTACATTTTGTCACATTAAATTGACATCCATTCTCCTTAGCCCAGAACTCCAATCTGTCCAAGTCATCCTGCAAGATTTTGACATCTTTTGCATTCACTATCGCCCTACCCAACTTTGCATCATCAGCGAACAAATGAACTGTTCCCCTTGGATCCTTCCCTATATCGTTAATGAACAGATTAAACAGCAGTGGTCCAAGAACAGAACCCTGCGGCACACCACTAGTCACAGACCGCCTTTTGGACTCTACTCCTGAATAAACTACTCTCTGATATCTCTCCATCAACCACCCACCTATCCATCTCACCAACCTTATATCCATTCCCATATGTTGTAGTTTACGGATTAGAATTCCATGTGGTATCCTATCAAACGCCTTTGCCAGGTCCAGCAGTATCACTGCAAATCCATTACCTTTATCCAATTCAGCCATCACCTTGTTATAAAGCTTGAGCAAGTTACTGAGGCATGATCTACCCTTCAAAAAGCCATGCTGTCCCCCATACAGTATCTCATTTTCATCAATCCATTCCTGAATTTTTCCCTTGACTACTTTCTCCAAGACCTTGACAATGACTCCGGATAGGCTGATCGGTCGGTAATTTGCAACCGTAGTCTTGGATCCTCGTTTACGCAGTGAAACTATTTTCTCCACTTTCCACACCTTCGGGACTAAACCACACCCAAGGCTCAGATTAAACAATATGGTCAAGGGCACTGATGATTCCTTAGCCGCTTCACGCAAGACCTGTGCCGGTATACCATCCAATCCCACAGATGTATTCACAAGGTTCTGCAATAGACTATTCACCTCCACTTCATTCATCACAATTCCCGTATAAACTAATGGTTCCTTCATTTTTTCAATGTCACCACCTGGATGATATACTTTTGCAAAGTGCTTGTTCAGTAACTCCATTATATCGACCGATTCAGTGACTTCCTTACCATCGTCATTCCTTAAAATCATTTTGCCGTGTACAGTTTTTTTCTTGCTTGCAGCATATTGAAGGAACTGTTTGGGATTCTCTTTAGCTTGCATAGCTAATTTCCTTTCATAATCCACTTTTGCTTTTTTCCCAAATTATAATCACCTAATGAATTTTATTTAATATAATCATTAAACATATTTTTATCCGTTCAACTCGCCCTCCCCAGGATTAATTCCTGGAAGCGCCACTGTATGTGAATGTGGTTGATTTTGATGTTGTCTACCTCCCCTCAAAGTTTGTACGTGGAATTTTGAACCGTCCTATATATATATATATATATATATATATATATATATATATATATATATATATATATATATATATATATATATATATATATATATATATATATATATATATATATATATATATATGTGTGTGTGTGTGCGTGCGTGTGTGTGTGTGTGTGTGTGTGTGTGTGTGTGTGTGACAGAATGATCATTGACTCGGTTAACATACATAGTTTTATGAAGAATTGAATGACTAGAACCGAGATTTAAGTAAAAAAGTTTTAATATAAACACACTACCAGTTTCGGCCTGTAACAGCCTTCTTCAGGTGATATTATAAAAGAAAAAACACTAAAGAGAATAATTTCAACCTTGGAACATAGAGCCCGTTCTCTTCTTGATGACCCAAATGAACTGCATACAGAAATAAACCACCTGAAAACTTCTTTCGAAGTTAATGGATATTCCAAGAAAATCATTGACAAATTCCTTCTTAATCCTCCTAGACATCACTCAGAAGAAACAAATAGATTCAAAGGCAATATATCTATTCTTTACATAAGTACTGTTTCACATAAATTAGCAAAAGTTCTAAGAAAATACAATATCAGAACCTTATTCACTCCACTTCCAACGATCCATTCCTTAATTAGCCACCCAAAACCTTGTCATCATCAACTCAAATACCCTGGTGTATATAAAATATTGTGTGATTGCGATATTCCTTATTTTGGGCAGACAGACAAATCTGTCGAAATGCGTATGGAAGAACACATGAGGGACATTACTTACAAGAGACAGCGAGCGAGTGCATTATCAAGTCATATGCTTTTCTCGGCTAATCCTAATGATGAAAACCAAGTTACAAAGTCTGCTGGGGAAAATCTACTATTATGTAGGGAAAAATTGCTGGGAAAAATTCTGGGAAAATGCTGGGAAAAATTGCTGGGAAAAATTCTGGGAAAATGCTGGGAAAAATGCTGGGAAAAATTGTGGAATCTAGAGAAATCATCTTCAATCCTGTTCATCTAAATAACAACTTAAGCTACAACCTTCCAGATAGTCATTTAGCTGTAATCATGTACTGGCGTTCACGTGATGCAGCAAGCACGCACTCTCCCAACAATGCAACAAACGAAAGAACAGCTTCAAATACAACTACAACGTTTTCATGCTAATTGTGTATAAAGACTGTCTGTGTTGTTCATAGTCTTTTAACCCTCAATGTTTAGTGTTTTTTTCTTCTTTTATAATGTCACCTGAAGAAGGCTGTTACATGCCGAAACTAGTAGTGTTTTTATATTAAAACCTTTTTACTTAAATCTCGGTTCTAGTCATTTAATTCTTCATAAAACTATATATATAATCACTTAGACTTTATTATTCTTACATAATAATTACAATATATAATGTTTATAATAGTAATCATACTTTTGCATACATACATACACACACACACACACACACACACACACACACACACACATAATAATACTGATATTTTAATCAATCGAACTTTATTATTCATGCATAATATTTACAATGTACACATGCACACAATTGTGCGTTTACGCGTACATAATAATTTTTAAATATTTTTTTCAATAACAATATCATAGTTTATTATTATACAGCATATTAATATATACATAATTAGAAACATTTTTATTACTGCAAAAAATCATAATGAAATGATTACGTCATCTTAGTTTAGCAGAAGTAGTGAATAGATGGTACTGAGCTGTTGATTTAAAGTTTTTATGTCAGTATTCACACTTTTCATTAAAGTTTATTACTGTGATTATCGTTTAATTTTTTGTTGTTTTAAGGTATTTTATAAAGACGTTAATTTATTCCAGTAGACATTAAGAACTTTGTCACAATAATGAAGATTATTTGCAAGCTATTACAAAATCCACCTGTTTTACATTCTTCAAGGACATCCACGGAAAAATAAGCATAGTAAATGGACCAGACGCCTTTATTTGCTTTATCGTCTTTTCTAAGAAAGAAAAGATACAAACAATAAAAAAGAGCAAACATGTCAACCAGAAGACGAAGAAGAACCGGACTGATAAATGGGATGTGGACGTATAGTTATTCCAAGAAGAACTCAAGGTCATCAGAAAACAGTGCTTTCAATGTTGGAAGTAGGTACTTGGACGATTCAAGAAATAAAAAAAAACTTACGTGTCTGGCATCGATGCAGGAATAACAAAAGTATAATTGATTTGAATATGACGAAGGCAATCAGCCACACGAAATATGATTGGTCTGTTATTGAAAAAAAAAAAAAAAAAACCAGATCCACACCTGTATTAGTAATTCTTGGAAATAGCAATTTCTACAAATTACTTATGAATGCGTTGACAGCAAAGGAGTAAATAGAATTGATAGGAAAAGCAGCAAAAGAAACAAATCTCATGTCAACAGTCACGTTATAGGAGGGAGGGGGAAGTTTGGATTTGTATGTACGTTGGAAAACATTAAATTAGATCTTTATCCCAGTTAGTAGAACACACACACACACACACACATACACACACACAACAGTTTAAACACATAAACTGTCGACAACAGTTTAAGTTAGACAAGAACATTGCCATCTTAGTATGAACATTTAAAGATATAGATATCGTTTTGACTGATCTTCAACCATGTTTGAAAAGGTTTTGCGAACAAACATTCAGTATAGCGAAGAAATTAGTGGAAAACAAAAAAAAAAATCAGGGCTTTAGTGCAACGCTTCCCAAACTGGGGGCCGTTAGTTTTGTTGAGGGGGCCGTGAAATAATGAAAATAAATTTAAATTCTTTTAAGACTAAGTGTCCCATATCAAATGTGTATGTAAGATGCTAAAAATGTAATGTTTGCATTTGATTTTTGCAATATTCGTTGTGTATGTTTTGTATTGAATATAAATACAATAAATATTATAATAATATATGTCTGTAATACCGTTTTTTTTTTCTGATGGGGCCGTGAAATATTTTAATTTTTCCAAGGGGGGGCCCTTTACATCCAAAAGTTTGGGAAGCATTGTGGCCTAGTGGAACAAGTCTCAAAAAAGTTCGAGTATTCACTCGGATGACTAATATCAAAGAACTTCTTACTTCAATATTTAAGATACACTAGAAGAAAGAAATTAAAATTATCGTAAATGTAAATACGCTCATCAATTCAAAATTAATAACGTGAAAACAGAATGTTTTTTTTTTTAATTCTCTAATCTTTCGACTGCGTCTAATACTTTTTTTATCTGGTATGCTAAAAAAGCTTACAGACTGCAGGTATTATAATAAACAAACTTATTTCTGATGACCACGAATCAACAGACAAAGAATAACAACAGGCTTACACATTTCAAATATCGAAAGTCAAAGCCTCCTCAGATAAGTGGGCTTCAACATTTTGCATTATGGCCAGACATAATTAACAAAGCTCCTACTCCTACAGGGTTCGCACGAATCCGTGAACGCCTTCGACGTGTCACGTAATAATAATAATAATAATAATAATAATAATAATAATGCATTTTTGTGTATTTGTTTATTCAAGAAACGCAAATACACGAAAAAGTTCTTTATTTTTGCTATACATTTATTAATATATCATTACATAAACTTATCACTGTAAACATGCTTATAGAAGATATTCCTGGTGCCAGCACATGAATCTCTGAAGCCATAGCAACTTTCCAGTTATACCGCAAGGTCTTCCCAATAATCTCATATTTTACTTAGAAAAAACCTCAGTTCAGTTAAGCGTTTGGGTCTGTACTTATTGCAAATCTAACTTCTAAATCTACTTGAATAGAACGCAAATTGTCCATTAAATGCTAACTGGAATACTAAACTACCTTCTCCAGTCTCCCAGATCTTTTCTTCTTAAGCGGTTCTACTCCCAAATGCACTGCAGAGGTCGCCTCTCCTTTTGTTGACTCAGACCATAATCTTGCGCAAGATCTTACTTCCAGAGAATGACCTTCCTTCATCCTATTTCAATCTCCTTGGGCACTACAAAACAGGCACGTGTGATGACCTTCAAGTCTTTTACTGTGTTTTAACGATCAGACCAGCTCACTCGCCTTCGATTAAATAGCTATTTTTAATTGTTGTTGTTGTTTTCTCTATGAGAAAGGGGTCCAACAAACTCAATGTAGCTAATCGAAAGCACTTCGTGAGGAAGGCTGCTATAAATCACCTTGAGGGGTTCGAAAACTGGGTTTTTCGTAATCAAGATTAAGAAAAACCCAGTTTTGCATAATCAGAAAACAACTGAATGCAATAGTACTATCTTAACCCTCTATACACTTCCTTGGAATCCTGCCAGAGCTGAGAATTAGATTGTCAATTCTCTAAGTTGTTATGACAGAAGCAATGCCAGTTCTCTTGCACATTCACGTAGTATACGAGCTGATATACTATCCAGTTGCATATGAAACGTAAAATTGTTAAATATATTAATGACACAGTAATATAATTAAAATCAAGCTTATACACGTATAAAATACAAACAATAATAATTTGTTTATTTCGTATGGGGTACCCCCTTTCCTTCCCGTCCATTAAGGGTGGTTGAGCCCTCCTAATGAGGGATTAAGTATGTATTTTATGACTGTAGATCCGTGTGTGCTCAGGGAACTGGTTTGCCTGTTCTAAGGAACGAAAAATCCGAGTTTTCGGGTGAAAAATATCCCTCTACCCCCGTATGAGACCGACTAACTCACCTTTAGTCGAAAGAGGATTCCTTACTTTATGGATGGGAATCGAACCCTGGTCTTTTTGACCGTATATATCGACTGAGGTACGGAGGCTCTACAATAATAATGTAAGAAATAAAAATGTTAACATAAGTTTATGTAAATATATAAATAATAAATGCATTATATACAATGGATAATATTGGGAATAAAATCTAATTTAGCAAGGTTATCATTGACTGAAAATCACGGAAATTGCTATTTATTAATCTTGATTTCAGTTCTTAGTTGTTTAAGAGGCCTCATTTAACTCCTCATTATATTATAATAAAATGAAAAGTTATTTATTTTTATTTTTATTTAATTATTTGAATTGATTTATTTTTTATTTTATTTATTATATTTCATTTATTTGGTAAAAACATGGAAAAACATGGTTAATACACTTTTTAATCTGTATATTTGTATACTTTTTCAATAAACTCTTAAAAATGAAAACAAAAAAAAAATCGAAAAAAAAAAACCTCATTCGTATTTATTATGCCATAAAATATTTATTTATTAGAAGTTGGTAGTTTACTCTGGAGAATTTTATGAGAGATTATCTCTAATGACACCAGATGGCGCCACACTTTAGATTAGTAATGTCATCATTCTTCTTTATCTACAGGTAAATTCTGAACTTATGTGTTGTGAAAAGTGGCTACTTCTATCTTCGAAATTAACAATACTTACATTTTAGACAAATTCATTCCACTTACTTGTATTATAAATATTATATTTAATTAAAGGAATAATTAATAATTCCTTAATTCCCAGAAATAATTATCGTAAAGACGCTTATTTATTTATATTAAAAATAGTTAGATTCACATAAAAATGTCAGGAAAAGTAAAGGAATAAAAAACTAAATAGAAGTAATTATTTCAATTGTATGTTATTATTTCAAAGTATTCTTCAAACTATCTTACATACCAATATTATAATATCAGAAGATGCCGATAATACTGTGATAATACTATACTGTGCGCTAGTTACTTCAAGAAAAGCAAAATGTTATGAACGGGAGATTTTAATATAAGAAATATGAACTAAGAAAATGAATTAAAACTACTAATAATGCAACCGTAGTAATTGTTAAAGCGGATTCGTTATAGTTATCTATAATAATACAGGCGAGAATTTACTAGATGAGATAGGATCTTGGATTTAATAATAACATTAAAGGATGAGTGTCAATATTAATTACTTCGAATCCCTTTGTGAACGCAATCCTCTAACCTTGTAAAGGGAATTAAGAGAAAGGGATGAAGCGATAATTACAAATCATCAGATTATACAAAATATTGTATTTCAAATACTAACTTTGTTAACACTCATTAATAAATGCTAATTGCGAATAATTTTTTAATGGAAGATATATTAATGCAGAATGGATACTACTGAGGAATCTTGAGACACTAATAGTTAAATATAACATCAAGAGTAAATTTTTAATAAACATGAAGTTAGTTGGATAGATAATCAAGTTCTTAAAGAAATAATGTATAAGTTAAATCTGTGGAAACAGTTCGATAACCGAAGTATTAGGTGATAGATATAAGCAGCGATTAGCCTAAGGTAAACTAGTAATTAAAGATTATATAGAAAAAAATCGAATTTCAGCTAGTTAGGAATGAGATTATTAATCCAAAAAACCTTTTAGAGATATGTAAGAGACCTGGTTGATCCAATGGATAGCGTACCCAATAGGCAATGGGTTCAAATCCTGCCTTGGCATGCATGTTTTGGGTTGTCTTGAGGTGGGAGATGAAATTCATTGCCCGATGTAAGACCCCCGCCTGCTTATAGGAAGCAGTGGTCTTACACCGGGACAATGAATACCACTGTCTGCTTATTGGAGGCATGAACTGGTTTGAACAACTTCTGTTTTCAGTCTCCAAAGCAAGGTTTCCAGATTATATACACAATTTTAAAATAATAAGAAGAAGAATGACTTAAACCCATCCACGGTGTGATGCATAATACGTTTACAACCTTATAAAAGAGGGGGTAATGATATCAGAAACGAATTGAGTATAATAGTTTATGTGGAACGGTTTTGAATGATTCAGCTGCGATTAATAGATGAATTTAATAAGGATTTTGCATATGTGGATATGAATAATGGTCAGTTAGGACGAGAATTACAAAATGGCGAAATGCAGGAAGAGGAAACAACTGATATACTAAATCACTTGGCAGTCGATAAGTTCCAAATAGCGATGATATCTTTCCCTTGATTGTAAACAGATATATGTCAGGGTTAATTGAAACAACTTGTCATCATCGTCAATGAGTCTCTGAGATGGGAATAGTATCTTATAACTGAAAGTTTTAATATTATTCCAAATCATAAGTATTGTTAAAGACACGGCAAAAAATTATGGATATCCCTATGGATTTCCCTATTACGACAGTTTGGCTTACGTTTTATGAAAAGATCTTGAGGAAAATAGATCATAGTAACAGTTACAATGTGATTATTTGGATTTTAGCAGTCTTTGATAATGTTCCAAATCAGCGCCTGCTAAGTTAAATGTGTACGATTATATAGTCAGGTGGGCAGAAAACTGGTTCACTGATGGACAAAAAAATTGGTGTTATGAGACGATTCTGCAAAGAAACAAGTTCCTGTAAGTGCTATATCATAGTTCAGTATTAGGATACTTTTTTGTTGAATACATTCATAAATTATATAGGTTCAAATATTAAGTAAAGTTTCTCTCTTTGCTGATGATGCAAAGTTGGGCAGAGCGATCAGTTGCTCGAATGGCCTAAGTTCTTCACAAGATGATCTTAAAACATTATTGAACATTGGTGATGAAAAACTTAGATGAAAAGTAAATGAATACAAAGATTCAGGATTTTAACTGATAGTAAATAATATTGGTATCTAACAAACCTCGGCAGCTGTGGAGAAGGGAAATAAGGCTACCATTATACAAGTGTAACTTACGCCAACATTCGATTATAATTTGACCCGCCGCGCCATCTGTACACTTTTTCAGGGAGCTCAAAATTGTATGTATTTTGAACGCATATTCGGGCTATTAACGCGAATAAGATGCAATGTTTACTCGTAGAAAAGTGTCCTCCTCATGAAGAATTAATCTGAGGAATATATTTGAGGAATTACACTAATATTATTGATATATTGATTCTAACAGAAGTATCCATAACTAATGACGAAGCGACTGTTTTTCAAATTCTAGGCTTCCAACAACATACATCATGCCGCCAAACAAAAAGAGGGGGTGGAATATTAATATTTATCAAACAAACATTAATAGCAAAAGGCTATCAGTTTGAGCATGCTGAAATCCTTTGCCTCGAAATCACTAATACCACCAATAGACAGCACCCCATAATACTCAATGCTATTTACAGGCCACCAAACCTAAACACGATAAAATTCTTGCACGAACTCAATTGCTGGCTTTCAAGCCAAGAAATATGCTCAACCGAACACCTAATGATAATTGGCGATATAAACATAAATATTGCAAACGAAAACCAGAACAACACTGTACAATACCTAAACATGCAATCCATGTATAATCTAATACCAACAATAACATCATGTACTAGAGAAGAAATATTCCGAAATACTATCTGCCTCCTGTCTAGATCATATAAACGTCCGAGCACCACCAAATAGTTACACTGCATCAGTCATAAACTGCAAAGTAGCAGACCATTACTTCACCGCTCTAAACCCTCACACCAAGACAATATCCATGCAATGTCCCACAGAAGAAAATCGACAGAAAACAATAATAGACGAAGAAATAGTCAACTACAAAATAAGAAAAACAGACTGGGAACATCTGGCATCACATTCAGCAGATATCTTATACGACAACATTAAACTCACACTTTAAAAACTGAATTTAAGATAACAAGGAATCGTCTTACAACACAAATCAGAAATGCAAAAAGAAGCTACTACAGAGACAAAATAACCTCTGCACAAAACAGCATGAAACAAACCTGGCATCTGATCAATGAGATGCTAGATTGTGTTCCCAACACCACCGCCTCCGAAACCATAAAACACAGCTTCATGAAAGACGCAAAACCTATCCAACAACTTTAACCAATACTTTGCAGACTCCATCCAAGAACTGCACAGAAATATTCCCCAATCACAAAACGTGATCCTCCACTTGGACCACAATCAAAACAGACATTATTTTTCTCAACCATAAAAGAAGCAGAACTTCTCTCAGCAATACATCTAATCAAACCAAACAAAGGCCTAGGAATTGATGGTATCAGACCTAAAGATATAAAGCAACATGCAACTAGTTTAAGTCCTATCCTACTAAAACTAATAAATAAAATATTTAAAACAGGACAAATACCAAGTATGCTAAAGACCGCCATAATCACACCCATATACAAACATGGAAAAAGAAATTTAATCAGCAATTACAGACCCATAGCAACATTATCAATTATCAATCAAATTATGGAGCGGATCATAGTGAAGAAACTCGCAGCATACACTGAGATCTTTCATATTATCCCCAAAACACAATATGGTTTTCAGAAAAATAAGGAACAACAATCTCTCTTGGAAGACTTCGCAGACGTAATTAATACCGCCTTAGACAAAAAAACAAAATTGCCATGGTAGTCTTTATTGATCTAACTAAAGCGTTCGATACACTTACACATCAAACCTTGTTAGAAAAGCTGAGGCATGTTGGAATAGACGGGCCTCTTCACAGGTGGTTTACAAACTACCTCCAAAACAGAAAGCATATCACACGTATCGGATCAGACCGAAGCAGAGAGCTACTAGTAACCTGTGGAGTACCACAGGGAGCTGTACTCTCCCCAACTCTATTCAACATTTACACTCACGATATTAATCAGTTACCACTCAAAGGTAAGATATTCCAGTACGCAGACGATACAGCAATAATATCCATCCATAATAACGCAAGCATTGCCCAAACAAATATGCAACATGACATAAATCTGATCATAGACTATCTCACGAAAATCTCCATACACCTAAACTAAGAAAAGACAAAATTAATGATATTCAGAAATCAACTGACTCGACCAGTTGATAACAAATATATAACCATCCAACATCCACTTTCCAACATAAAAAACACACAGAACAGCAAAATCACTACAATCACTCAGGCTGAAACAATACGATACCTTGGAGTTTACTTCGATGCAGATATGAACTGGAATAGCCACATAAACCATCTACACAACAAACTCCGAACAATAAGTGGCAAACTCTACAGGTTAAAAGACATAGTTCCCATACGCCTAAAAACACTAATTTACAAAGCACTATGCCAAAATATATTAAGATATGCCATAACAACGTATGCTTTCTGTGCACCCTACAAATTAAATAGATTAATGTCGCTACAGTACAAAATGATAAAACTGATCTTTTGGGAACAAAGAGAAAATAACGACCTTATAAACATTGCAACGGCAGAACACAAAATACTTACAGCAAAACATTTATGCCACTATGCAGCTTTGCTAAAACATTATTTCGATGCCAACTACAGGACAGTCAGAAATACATACCGTATAACAAGACCTCAGACTACTATTTATATCACATATAAATATAATAATCACTACGGAAAGGCCACGCGAAACTTCTACATCCCAGACATGATAAACAAATCACCTTTTGAATACAGAAACCTTACAAACTACAATAGCCTGAAAAGAGCTCTAAGGACATACTACGAACAAGAAACACGCACCCAAAATACCATACAAACTTAATGAAACACAATATATTCGTAAGACTATTACACTTTTTTATAAAATCTTTATCAAGTAGCTTTATTTTTATCCTCCTACATGTTTCGCCAATCAGCCTGGACATCACATCTCTGTTTACTAACATTCCAGTGGTTGAAGTCATCAACATCTTAGACAAATTGTTCCCAAGAAACATCACTACTTTGTTCAATCACTGTTTAACTTCTAACTGTTTCATTTGGCAAGAAACGATCTACAAACAACTCACTGGATTACCTATGGGTAGCCCCCTCTCACCTCCTTGTGCTGACTTATTCATGGAAGATCTAGAGAAAAAAATCTGAACCCAGATCTTTCCAAAACCGAAAATTTGGTACAGATATGTAGATGACATCTTTATCATTTGGGATCATACAAAAGATGAACTAATGAATTACCTCAACCAAATCAATAGTTTCCACAATACCATCAAATTCACATTAGAAATGGAAAAAGATAAAAAAACTGCCATTCCTTGACGTTTTAATAAAGAAACAATCCAATAATAGTATCAACCTATCTGTATACAGAAAACCTACAAATACTGGACGTTACCTCCATTTCAACTCAGCTCATCACATAGCTCAGAAACTTAGCATTATCCATAGTCTCAAGAAAAGAGCTATACAGTATACGATAGACAAGGATGACCTACTAACGGAATTAACCACAATATCCAGAGAACTTTCTTTAAATGGTTACCCAAAAAGACTCTATAACAAGATTCTATTTACTGATATACCACATCGACAACGTGATGACGTCCAATACATCAGTACAATTACGATTCCTTTTGTCAGCAACATTTCCAAAAAATTAGCTAACCTTTTAAAACCACATAAGATCAGAGTGGCATTCAAACCAATCAACACTATTCGGAAATTTTTAAGATCACCGAAAGATCCTCACCCATTCTACAAGTACTCTGGAGTATATAATATACCTTGCTCATGTGGTATTAGTTACATAGGTCAGACCTCTAGAAGCTTCGAAACGAGAAAGAAAGAACACATAGGAGATGTCAGAAATAACAGACAAGACATTTCAGGCCTTTCATGCCACTTTGCCTCTACTAACCATCACATTGAGTGGGATAAGAGCCTTATGCCATACATAGAAGATAACTACCATTCAAGAACCTTTAAAGAAGCAGCTACAGTCGTCCGTAAAACTGAAAACCTAAGCAAGAATCAAGGTCTAATTTTACCAGAAATTTGGAAAACTTTTATCAGATCATTAAACATCAAAGAAATGAACTTTCACAACAATTACGTCATGAGTCATTACAAATAAATCACGTTAACGAGACACGCACATTGTCACGCACAATACCAATTTTTTGTATGATATAGAACAATCGATTATAACCTAGTCTGTAACCTTCATTTTAGCTTACTGATTTGTATTCCCTGAGGATGCCAATAGAAACAGATTGGCAAAACATGTAGGAGGATAAAAATAAAGCTACTTGATAAAGATTTTATAAAAAAATGTAATAGTCTTATGAATAATTGTCAAGAAAAAATTCAACACAATATATTCGTGTTCAGGCTTCCAGTTCAGCGACGCATCAATACATTCCAAGTTATTGTGTGTGTGCGTGCGCGCGCACACGAATTTCTCAAGCATAGATTTCGTAGCTTCCCAACACAGCAAAAAAAAAAAAAAACAACAATAAATAATAACCAACTGATGTAATCCTCAGATAAGTTTACATATAAGCTTCGAGGATGAAAGCAGAGAAATTAGTTCTCATCTAAGATGTATCATATGTAATCAAATGCAGTAATGTACGTATCACATGTAAACCAATGTATATAATGTAAGTATCATATGTAAACAAATGTAAGTAATGTATCATATGTAATGAAATGTATGTAATGTATGTAATAACTGTAACGATGTGATTTGTCCATTGATATTGTATACATAAAGTGTAAAATTGCAAAAAACAGCTGTAATAATCATCATTTTGAATATTATAATAATATACGTTGTAAACAATTATTGTTATTATT
The DNA here is from genome assembly GCF_054136105.1 of Typopeltis vanoorti. Classification (NCBI taxonomy): domain Eukaryota; kingdom Metazoa; phylum Arthropoda; class Arachnida; order Uropygi; family Thelyphonidae; genus Typopeltis; species Typopeltis vanoorti. The sequence continues at coordinate 29,301,973 of NC_143572.1, forward strand.
ATTATTTAAAAAAACTTTATGTACGAGAAAGTATTTGTTATGCATAATTGTGTTCCTATAATTTATCTGAGAAATAATAAAAATGTTAAAAATGTTAAAATTATTCGTGACACCTCCAATGAGTCTGAAGACTCATCGCGGGAGCACACCCACTGTACAACTGTCTCCACCACTACACAGAACCTCTGCTACCAACCATTCCATCAACGCCATCCACCGCCCACCACCACCACCACCACAACTAGTATTTTTTGGCTGTAAATTGGGTGTGTTCTGAAGGGCCGATTTGTCTGTATGCGGGATGAAAAACCCTACTGTCTCTGTATGAGATCGGCTAACTCACCTTGAGGACATGGTCGGTATAATAACTGGAGTTTCCAGGAAATAGGTGAATAAATAAACAAGACATTAATGTACTTATGTGTCAAAGCTCGACTAAATCGGGAACCCAATTAAAATTGAAATAAGCTTCTCTGCAGTAGTGGTGTAGAATCGAAAGATTTTACATATCTAACATGCATACAGAGAACAGCAATGGAGCCAGTAGGGATCCCTGCGATACTCCGGCCAAGATATGGCGCAGAGATGAGGTGGTGCCATTGATTTTGACTTGCATGGTTCTGTTTTTTAGGTATGATCTAACTAGGTGTACCGTTTTCATTGAGATGCCAACTGCGATGAGTTTATGTAGCAAACCGAAGTGCCAGATTTTGTCAAATGCTTTGGATAGATCGAGAAAAACAGATCCATTGACGCCAGTTGTAGCTGGTAGTAATATATTCCACAATTCTGTGGATCTGCTGGGTAGTACTATGGCATTGTCGTAAACCGAACTGTTCTTTAGGAAGGATGTTTAGTTCATTTACTGAGGCTTGAAGTCGTGAAAGGATGACCTTCTCCGCAACCTTACCCAGGATGGAGATGAGACTGATTGGACGATAACTTTGAGGCAGGTGTGGGTCCTTGCCTGGTTGTGTATAGGACTTACATCAGCCAGTTTCCAGGTGGAAGGCAAATAGTGAAGTCTTAAGATTGCATTTATTATTATGGTCAGGTACACTATAGTTTTTCGGGGAAGTAGTTTGATCACCCTATTTCTAATGCCATCTTGCCCTGGAGATTTTTTTATTCTTTAATTTTTTAATAATTTCATATATTTCAGCAGGTGATGTAGGTGCAATATGGTTAGTACTGATATCTGGAAGTTTGAGTGAGTGTCTGATCTGTCTATGAATTTTATACATGTTTTCATATTAAAATTTGCACTGCTCTTCTAAATTTTTTGCTATGACTTCTGCCTTTTCTACGTCTGTGTGAACAAGGCCCTGGTCAGAAAGTATAGAGGGAAGGGATCTGTCTTTGTTTTTGATATTTCTCAGTAGTCCCCAGATGAAGTGATCAGTAGGTGAAATAGTGGCTAACGTTTTTTCCCAAATATGGTCTCTTTGAGTGCATCTGTAACTGTGCTATTTAGTCTATTTAGAGCTGTTTTGTCTTGTAGTGCACGAGTGTTACGAAATCTTTTCCTGGCTCTGTTTTTTTTTTTTTTCTCTGATCAAGTTCATAATGTCTTCGGGCAAACGACCTGGCTTGCGGGCAGATTTGTAGGACGTAGCTACCGATATAGCAGAATTAATTTGTTGGGTGAGGTTTGTAACTGATTCTACTTCTTCTTTTGTGAATATGCGAGGAACTGGTGCAATATAATCCTTGAGTGCTGTTGACAGTCTTTCCCATGATATATAGGAATGAAAAGGAGGAGACATATATTCTTGTTTTCTCAGCTGCAGTAAAATTAGGTTGTGATCAGATGAGGACTCATTTATTGATTTTAGGCTGTATTGAAGATTAATCCCGCAGGATAGCTATATCGTAGATGTCCGCAGTGCCAAACGTACTAAGATGAGTTGGTTCGGTGGGGCCTGCCACAACAGCATTGTTTGATCCGATGTAGGTGGAAAGGATGCAGCCGTTCTTGTTGGTGGATCTGCAATTCCACAGAGGGTGCTTGGAATTCAGATTCCTGGCCACAATGGTGGGTTCTCTGACGCATAAGATGGCATTAACGTAAGAGTGTAGTAGAGTTTTTTGGGGTGAGTTGTAAACAGAGTAGATTTTCAGTCTGCTAGCCGAGCTGGTGAATACTTCCACGCCTGTGATCTCAAGATTAGTGGTTGGAGCGTTGTTCATATAACTGTGCTTGATGCAACTTTCAATGAAGATGGCATTGTCGCCGCCTCTGTAGACAAATCTGTCGTTTCTGTATAGGCGGTAACCCCTTATTTTAGGGTTATCTGAGGGTCTTAAGTGTGATTCACTGATTAATATAACATCTGGTTGATACCTGTATGCGAAATCTTGGAGCTCCAGAATTTTGTGTTTGAGGCCATTTGCATTCCATCCAACGATCTGAAGTGAGGCTGGAATAAGTTTGTTTCTGTCCATTTACGAGTGCTGTGAGGATGACTGGGTTTCACGTAGAAATCTTTTAGTGGAGGTTGCTGAAGGGTTTGACAGGCTGAAGCTGTCAAACCCTTGTAGCATGTTCGATATAGAGGCCGTGATAACAGCTGTCAGGTTTGTAGGTGCTGTTGCCTGATTCTGTTCTGGTATTGATTTATTTGAACGAGCCATATCAGCATAACATTTTTGTTTGCCTTTGGCTCCCTTTATCTTTAAAGGTCTCTGACTGTGGCCGCTGAGCCTCCGGTTGTGGTGCACGGGCTTCTGGCGCTCTTGTACTGTAGGAGGAGGGCTGTTTATCTGTCTCCATCCGTCTGTTCTTTGGGTGCTGAATGCACCCAAAGATAAACATCCTTTATAGTTCGATGAGGGCTGAGGGATGAGGGCCACCGCAGTTGGCACATTTGGCCGGGATAGTTTTTGGTTTTGTGCAGATGTTGGTTGGGGTGGCTATCCCCGCATTTTAGACATTTAAATTCAGCTCTACACGGTTTCTGGGCATGGCTAAACTTTTGGCATTGCCCAGAAGATGCCCTTTTCCGGAATGGTTCTGTTGTGACGATGAGGCCCAGTTGTAGATATCTTTGTAGATGTTATGAATCTCTATCAGAACCAACGGCATGGGAGTCTTGTCGGATCTATACATTCTGCTGACCTTGACTGGAGGCAGATCCTGTAAATTAAGATCAGCAGCTATTTCTGCTGTGTCAAGGTCTTCACAGACGCCACGGAGGACTACTTTTAAATTTTTTCCGAGCTGAGCATGAAGGTATGATTCTGGATGCCTCTGTCATCCATTTCTTTAGACAACCTTCTATAGTCTGTCACAGTTGTTGGTTGTATCTTTATGCCTTCATCCATGTTTTTGGCCTTTATGAAGCCAATGTGCAGATTGGACATTGTAGATCTTAGAGCTGCCCATCTGTGTTTTTCTCTTAGGATGATCGGAGGCCTTTTCTTTGGGAGAAGCAATGGAGTCCGAACCTTGACCATCTTGTTCTTTCATTGTCTTTGTGTGGTTCTGTTGTTCTTCGCTTTTGCTGTACAAAGTCTGAAGGAGTGGAAGTCACCGATTCTAACTGATCTTCTATTTTCTCGGTGACAGCATCTGTGACACTTACGGGGGGGGGGGGGAAACGTATAATAAAGTTTCACTTTTCCCGGCCAATTATTGTTGATAATTCGCCTAATCTAATAAATTCTCGATATACGTCTTCAAATATCGTCTCATTCAGCTGCTTTTCCATATCTGTCATCTGTTAAGGTGAAATGACTGAAAAAAAAAAAAAAACGCTTACCGTGTAGCTTTAGCCTGGCCGGCACTTCTGCACAACTTGGAATCTTTTGGGGAAGAGCACTGATGATATAAAATGGCAAGATATTCTGAACACATTACAGCTTAATATATATATACATTAATATACATAATAAAAAATAAACAACAGGTCCGACAATCATAATCTCATCACCGTAAACTGCCAACAGGTGGAAGTTTGGATTGTATTTAGGCGATGAATTTCATTATCCGGTGTGAGAATACTTACTCGCCTATTGGAGGCCTGAAATGGCTTGGAAGAGTTCCATGTTTGGTATTTAGACAGCAGGTTTTTCTTACTATGTAAAAATAAAAAAAAAATAAATAATAAAAAAAAATTAAAAATAGAAAAAAAAAAGTAAACCTCCACATACAAGAATGCACAGGTACCAGTTACTAAGGTTTCTGTCCTCATGGTTATTCATATCTAAACATTCTATGTGAATAGTTTATTTATATTAATCTGATTCAAAAAAGTTTAATCACCTAAACGTTGGTCAAATGGATTGCTAAGCTTAATAAAGACTACTACTGGAATCGAGAACTTGTGAAATACATACATCTCTTTGATCTTCTTCCCGGTTTTACAAATACTGTAGTTGCTTTAGAGTTTTTCAAACTACCACGGTGTATACAGTTTAGCGGTGATTGCCTTTACCCGCCATCTAGTGACAGAAAAGGAATCTATTTTCATACAAGAGTAATTTATATACAGTATCTCATATGAGTTTGTAATTCGTTGTGAATGACCAAAATGGTGTGCGATTTGTAAGAAACTATTTCTCTGAAATTAGAATAATATAAAACAAGAATCGATTAAATAAAATATCGGTGATTAAAATAATAATAGATGAAATCATTAAAAATACATACAAAAATTATTCATAATAATAATAATAATAACAATAAATAAAACATTAAAAACAATATTGCGTGAGATTGAGAATTTTAATTGCTTTTATTTCTTTATTTATTGCTTGCATAATTTTATTTTAACTATTTTTGCGTCATTCATTAGCGACCTGAAAGTAAAAATCAGAATATAGCGGAGAGATCCTATGCTTATTATTAAAATAATCATACATCTATTTAGATAATTAATTCATTGGAGTTTTATTTATTTTTTAAAACTTGCTAACGTTTCGTTGCAAAAGGCAGTATACCAACAATACAAGATCATGCAACTGACTTCTAACATACAAGCAGAGAGGTATTATGCCGCGCGGTGAAATAGTTCACAGAGTATCTTTTACAAAAACCAATGTTTCCTGGAAAATGCTTACGACGTGATATCACTTGATTGTGGGAAAAAAACAAAACGGACTCGTCGCATCCTATAAACATATAAGTTTTTAATCTTTATTTTTCTTCATAGTGTTAGATTACCATCTCAAAAGACAATCATGTTTAGTAACAGAGGAAAAAGTTTCCACCTGCTACCCATGTTCTGATTCTCCACTTCTAACTAGGAGATGTTGTCGATTACACGAGCAATTTATAACACTTTTCGATACTTAAACTTTGGAACTTACGACAAGATGATCCAAGGGTGTGTCAGTTCTTGAAATGATGTTATCATGAGGCAAGAGCTTCGTCCTTTTGCACGCATTATTTATATTCTTGTTACCGTTTAGCAACGGACTTCCTACGGATAATTGAAGGCACTATTCCACTCACGTCTGCTTTATGAGTGTGTGTGTGTGTGAGAGAGAGAGAGAGTGAGAAATTTAGACAAGCGACCTTCTCTTTAACCTTCAGTCTCTTTGCATATTTTCCTGTTTCCGCTTTTCTTAACCTCACAGGAAGGGTTCGACAGTTATATAGACAACCACCCTTTCTTCTTCAGTGTGCTGTGATAGATCAGTTGCAGCAACCGCAGATATTATAAGTAGCGGAAACTCAACTGTGACATCATGTGTAGAAATCGCATACAAATGGTTTCATCTTTTGTGCTTATTTTTTTCGGTTTCTTACTACAGATAAGTTTTATATATATAAATATCATCTTAACATTTATCTTGAATAACTGGAGGTTGTAGCTGTTTGGATATACTTCATGAGGAAGACTGTTCTAGAGGAGAGAAGTAGCTGGAATCAATAAGGAAAAGGAGAAGGTTCGATGGAATTGTAGTCGTACTGAAAACGAATGCTGCTGTTGCTCTTGTTTTAACAGGAGCAGCAGCATTCTTTTAATTTCTGATGAAAGTGGAGTAATGATGGATGGAAATACGTGAAACAATATCCATGGAGTATCTTTAGAGATATAAACAAGGTGCATTTGTGATGAGGTTGAAGTGTGTGTGAAAGTCTATGTGTCTATGTGTGTCTATGAAGTCTATGTGTGTGTGTATATGAAAAATAGCATCTTCAGAGGATGAAAATGCCTAGTTTTTAGAGGTGGACGAACTTGTTGATGTATTTATGCTTAGAAAGGCTGGATATAAATGTCGATGCAAGGAGAGAAATCCCCTCTCTGGTGATTTGCTAATTACTGAGGATAAGGAGAAATGAGCAGATATTCAAGGGAAAAAAGCATAGGTTATCCATATCCCTTTGGTGAAAGGTATGAGATCAGTGTTTAAAGTTTGGTTGTAGATGATCTTGATGCTTAGGTGGCTGAGAACTACATAGTTTGTCGAAAGAATGGAATGAGTGCATTGTGCTAGCGTCGTCAATGCTGTGATTATATAAGGGTAATTCAAATAGGTCATATATAGGAGAAAGAGACTATGTGATAGAACGATGTCCTTAAGCAGTACTTCATTAGTAGCAAAATTCGAAGAGACTGTGGCCATCATAAGCAATGAGCGATCAGAGAGAAAGCTAACAATCCAGGTAGAACGGGTGGCAACCCAAGATACGCAGTCATTGGTTGTCATTGAATCTATATACTGGTGGTCGCTGAATAACAGTGGAAGTTGTAAGTGTGGAGAAGTTGACTGTTGATACTTTTTTTTTTTTCCTTATTTTGGAGAGGATTGAAGTGATGGCGATTGGTCAGTAATAGGACGGCAGACTTCCGTCTCACGTTTTGGTAATAGGTTGGATATATGATTAGGACAAGTGCCAACTGTCAATAGAAGAGTGATGATATAACAGAGGTCAGGTGTTAGCTCTGGAGCACAGTCTTTGATTACAACTGGAGAGATACCTTCACCATCGGGTGAAGGGTATGTTTTATTGTTCAAGTTATTTCCTATTCCTTTTGTGTTTTTTTAAAGGGAAAAAAAAGAACACAAGGAGAACATGTGGCGCCATCTGAATGAGAGAGAGAGAGAGAGAGAGAGAAACATATGGAAGCGCTCATGTGCAGAATTTGCATTCTACAGACTTTGAAAGTGACCACAAGTACCACTTCCATTTGTATTTGAATTACGTTGGAAGTACGTTTCTGCTGTGTTAGTCTCTATGAATTCGAAGTTAGATTTACTGATGACAATTTCGCGTTTATCGCATGCTTCATGGACTGAGTACGAAGCTGGGATTTTTGTAGCAAGACACTTCCAATAAGATGGGTTTTTTTTGTCCACTGCTTAGGTGCACTTTATGCTGAACTAAACCTTCGAAAGTAGATGAGAATATTGGTAAGAATGAAATGAAGCCTTCATGGTGAAGATTATTTCTATGAGTGGTTCTAAGCAGGTATTTGAACCAGAGGAGAGGAAGCGATAGTCACACCATGGAAAGGCCAAGTAGAAATTCCGGTCATCCCACTTGGCGCTTTTGTAGTGCCAATGGACACGAGGTTGAAGATTCTACATAAGATTGTCATCTGAGTTACCGAGATGAGGAGAGATGACTTCTGCAATACACATGGAAGGAGACCTGGTTGAAAAGAGATCGACAGTATTGGGAATGAAGAAGACAGTGAGGAAATCGGGTGGCTAGATGGATGATTTCCGTAAGATCATTGATTAAAGCAGAATTTGTGCATCTCTTCCATCTAGGTCGTTGGTGTTGGAAAAAGGGAACCTGTTTGAAATTGCGGACAATAAAATCACCTAGGAAGTTGACTTCACTAAGTGGATAGCTAGATTGTAGGTGGTCGCGCTTCATTTATGGAGAGGAAAGTGGAGATTCAGAGCTGTTTCGTATTTTATAGACTGGTAAATTCAACCGATGAATATTACTAAATGTGAGAAGGATTCTTTTCAAAAGAGGGAGACTTTAAATTACCCATTCTCTGGCAAGAAGTGTCATGTCTCACAAAGGGATCATATGGCGAAAGGAATTGTGAAGTGTGTGTAGGTTCGACGTTTCAAGTTGGACAGTAGTGGATGTACAATCGTTTTCATAGATTAAGGGGAAAAAAATCACGATAACATCGAAAACCTGTATGAAGAATTTTATGCAATTGGCTGAAAAGCAGTACGATATGAGATTTTTACTTTAGTAAAAAATGAGTGCATGAAGACAATCGTAAAAAAAAAAGTTAAAATGAGGTTGCTAATAAATGTTATCACCATCTCACATCAATACAGCACTCAACGATATTTCATACTGTTTATAATTGTGTCCAGGAGCCCAGTTGGTAACAGTAACCATTGCTCCTGCAAAGCTCTCTTAATTCCGTCAAGGTTTTGGGAAGAGAAGTTGAGAGTAGCAAAACGTCTACTTAGAGCATCCCAAACATGCTCAATACGATTAAAGTCAGGAGACCTGGCTCACCAGTTCATACGTGCTATAGTTTCTTCTTAAAGATGTTGGTCCAAGAGCTTTTCTTTATGAATACGAGTATTATCGTCTTGTAGAATAAATGTCTCCGCTATCACATATACGGACGAATATAAGGATCCAGGACTTCGTTTCTATTAGCTGTAGAACTCCTGGTTCAGTTACGAAACACATACGGGTTAGTGCGTCCACCCAACGCGATGCTTCCCCAGCCTATCACAATACTTCCACCAAAAGTGTCCCTTTCACGGATATTAGGGGATGATAACATGTATCTAGTTCTATCCAGATCACAGCACCCCCTGGTATGATTTTGTAGAACAAACAATACGAACCCCACTGGTGTTTTTATTCCAGTTGACGTGGAGCCTGGTCCATTACAAATCTTCTCTCCTGTGGCGTGGGGATAGAGATACGCAGACCAAGTCGAGTAGCATTCAAACCACCTCTCTGCAGTATTCTGCGAAGAGTGGAAGCAAATACTGAAGTTCCTGTAACATACTCACGGGATCAGATCATAGCTAATTTCGGTAGCACTCATGTTTCGGCCAGCAGATAATTTGAGATATCGGTCATACTTTGTTGTAGCTTGTGGCCTTCCTTCGCCGTATCTTCAAGATGCTGTTTTTGTCTGTTGGAATTGGTTCCACTGTCTGTTAACCACGGAACGACTCACATGCAACCATGTCAATGTTTCTATGTTTCATTAGAAGTTCCTTTTTCCAGTCTTCTTGCCATAACGGGCATCGACAATGCCGCACGACCTAGCAGACTCTACTAGGTCGTACCTGTCGGCAATCCCGCTATCACATACTCTACTTAGTAGAGTATGTGATAGCAGGATTATGTGGCAGTTGATCGAAAAGTCTGCTGACTCGTCCCTGGTAGCTTTAGAGTCATGTACTATCTGGCAGGAGGCCTATAGCTCTACCGTTTTTGTGACGTGCCCTCAAAATGGAGGAGGTTACGCGCCTCTGAGTATGTTTAGCAAGCCCTTGAAGGGTATCACTCACTCACTACCTAGAGAAGAGAATGGGACAGAAACCGGAAACCCTGATCTGGAGACTGAACATGGCATTTGCCATTTCATTCCTCCAATAAGCACTGTGGTGGTATTTTACCAGTGGTATTTTATAAAACTCAAACTTCTTTCAGAATTTGAGTTTTCCAGCACCATCCCAAATCAAAACAGATAGATAGAAACTAAAAATTGATTATTTTAGGTGAAAACGTCTGCAGCAAGGTTGAATTCAACAAAATTATTTTCACCTCCTTGAAGAATACTGTGCCTGTTTTTAACGTGCCAAAGTTTCTAGAGAGAGGAGAAATAAGAATGTCATCTGGAAACCTATGAATAAAATTGCAATCAGGAAGAAATTATTGTTGATCTACTGTAGGAAATTAAATTGAGAAGAAGAATTCATTGAATGAGACTAAAAGAAATTGACATTGCAATTGAGTGCATGTACAGTGCCATTGAGTTCTAAAGATTAAAGACATTTTCTTCGTACGTAATGACTAGCTATAGAGGAAACAAGACATCTATTTGCAGAGTAAAGCGTAGAAATAATAGAATGGTAATTCTATTATTAGAATTACCATTGTTGAAATCTTGTTGAAAGCATAGGTTTCAACAAGGTGGGTTTGTCGACAATTTTATGAAGAACTTATATTGTCAAATAAGACTACAAGAAAATAAGTTTTTTATGAGAAATAAAACAGAATTGCATATTGGATTTTTACAGACAAATGAAGATCCTTGACATATGTAGAAGTGACACAGCAGGTGGAGAAATAGATCCTTATGGAACACTAGCATTAGTTGGGAAGCTTGAATATAGCGATCCATCCAATCCATATGTAATTTGCGTAGTGACAGAAAGCTACCAACCGGATTGTAGACATCACACGACAAACCGTATGATGGAAGCTTACTTAATAGGTTTTTGCGCTAATCTCGTTCAGTTGTCATTGGCAACTAAGCTTTTAGATTCCCACACTTTTCCATGCCATTTATCTAAAGGTGGGTATCATATGCAAAACCCCCTATTGATGTACAGTCAAATTCATACTAGTGATCCTTTATTGGTTGAGAGACTTCATGGTAGTGTGGAAGACGAGTGTCGAAAGATTGTATGTATTGAATATGGGTTAATTTCCACGCTGAAGGAGAGACACCAACGGAATAAGAGAGAATAAACAGGCGAATCAAAACGGGAGTCAACTCTGGAACACAAATTTATTGTTTTATTTTATTTTATTATTTTTTTGTTGCCAATCGGCTATAGACAACAGTTTTCGTTTATTATTTATATGTTAATATTATAAAACTTGCACTTAGCAGTCTTTACAATGTGGTACACAGGAGACCTAAACGTAAATAAACGCTTTGTAATCTCAACCCACAATGCCATAGAATACAAAACAAAAAAAAAAAAAAAAAAAAAAAATTTCGAAAGCTGCCGATGGCGTTTATGTTTTTGTTTTTGTCTTTTTTTATGTTTATGTTTAGGATTGTTCTTGAATTTTTCCTACGCATAGTTCATATTTCTTGCTTTGTGTATCACTTGATTAGCTACAGAACCAGTGGTCGTACTTACATAAGCACTGCGACACTACAGCACCCCCAAGGAAAAAAATAAAAATAATTTAAAGTTTGTTTGTGTTTATAAATAATAACAATGCTTACAACATTATATTAATGCAGTACAACATGCTAAAGGTTACAGCTTATGTTTGGACATTGATTGAATAATTAATAATTGGAATTGCTCGATTAACACTTAATATTAGGAAACAAATGCACTGCGATCTAACGCCGATATTCGTTTGCGCTTGTCATTTCACGTTACGTCATTCAGACGCTGTCCAAACGGCAGTGTATTTTTAGTATCCTTACGCACGTCATTTCTGTGAGATATGAAACGTTTATTATTGGTGCGTGTGCGTGGTGAACTATTTTTTGTAAATCTTATTTTATTTTGTTAAAATAACATATAATTATTTATTTATTATAGATACAAAGCTGAATGATGACGAGTGTCACTGTTGAAAATATGAAAGAATTATATTTTTTCAATTATCGTTACACGAAACAAATGCACTGCGATCTAACGCCTTATAGTCCTTATAAGGACTGGCTTAAAGGGGCGAAGCAAGAATGCTTTTCATATTCCCCGTTATCTGTAGAGGACAGTGTAGGGATAAGGTGTTATTGAGCAATTAAAGCTCTGATCATGGCAGGAGGGTAACAGCAATAACCGAGCCTCAGTTAGAACTTCATTGGCTACATCATTGCCATCCATTACCCTCCAAGTGTATTGGATTGAATGAATCAATCACCGCATCTCACGGTCGATTGCTCACACACACCGCGATCTAACGCCGATATTCGTTTGCACTCGTCATTGCTATTGATATGAAACTTTTATTGGTGTTTATTCGTGGTGAGGATGAAATATTTTTAATAAAGCAATTTTTAATATGTAAATTTATTTATTAATAAATTCGTTACTGATTAGAATGTTTTTATTTTTTATTTTATTTTATTTTTATTTTATTTTTTTGTATATGCAGCACCCCCACTTAAAATTTTCACCGGCCGCCACTGTACAGAACAAAGAGATAGAAATCTTTCAAAATCCATGGAAATGTTTCTATAAAGAGAAAATTAAGTATACCAACACAACAAAGAGTTTCTATTTATAGACGTGCAATGCGTTGTTTTATTGTTAAATGCGATTTCAAAAAATACACTACTATATAGTAATTATGGAATAGTAAATTAAATAACACAGAAAGTGTGAGAACAACTAAATATATGTAGTCATATTTAAATTTTTTGAAAGAAATAAAAGAAGATAACTATAAAAATATTATAATAATAAAAGTTATGCTCAAACAGCTTAATAATAATTAACTTTTTGTAATTATTTAAAAAAAATAAAAGAAAATCTGCAACACCATTAAGCGATTTAGATAGTAAATTTATTAATTATCATTAACACTGAGCGAGAGTAATTGGAATCAATCAACCGTGAGATGCGGTGATTGATTCATTCAATCCAATTCAATCCAATACCCTTGGAGGGTAATGGATGGCAATGCTGTAGCCAATGAAGTTCTAACTGAGGTTTGGCTATTGCTGTTACCCTCCTGCCATGATCAGAGCTTTAATAGCTCAATAACACCTTATATATCCCTACACTGTCCTCTACAGATAACGGGGAAGATGAAAAGTATTCTTGCTTCGCCCCTTTAAGCCAGTCCTTATAAGGCTAATCACTTCTTGGCATTTTGGCTAAGATCAAAGTGTAGTTTTTATCAGCTAACGTCTGATGAAATATGATGAAAGGGGATATTCTGGACTATGATGGTAGGCTGAAATTTGGTTAATAGGAGAAAAATAGCGGCATAATATAAATTAATAAATGGGAGTTTTATAAATAGAACGCCTAACTGATTCTGAAGAAATGTTTCAATACATGACTGAACAGGAGAAAACTCGTGGAAATTGTGTAAGAGTGTCGTTAACAAGAAGGCGAGGTCAGTGTTCAGTCATAAAGTGATGACTGAATGGAATGTGCTGCCAGAGGAAGTCCTAAGTGCATTTTTGGTGGATATGTTTAAGAAGAGGTATCATAAATATTGTGCAAATAAAAGTTAGTATGGATCTCCTCTAATAAAGGTCCCGTGTTTCCAGAAGTGGATGTGAATTATTGTCAGTGAATTGGAAATTTGAAAATTAGTTCAATATGGAATTTCGTGAATAATGTTACTCAAGCGATGAGCCTTCTTTCTCCATGGTAGGACTAATGTGCTAATAATATTAATAATAATCTTTCTTTTTTGGTCCTCCTCTTCTACGTTTTACGGTGTCCAGGTTCTTATTCTTGCAACCGTCTAGAGGATAAGGTGGTTGGCCATATGCCTCCCGGTGTGTCCTATGTCTGTAGATAACTGTGTTCACGGGCCTGTTTGCCTATTTTTTTGGGGGAAAAACCGAGTTTCTGGGGGGGGCCTATACTTCCGTATGAGACCAATTAACTCACCTTTAGTCGAAAGGTTCCTCTCACGTAATGGACGGGAATCGAATCCAGGTCTTTCTGACCAAAGGACTTCGTCTAAACGACTGAGCTACGGAGGCTCATAATGATGATGATGATAGTGGATTGAACACAGTTCGGGCAAATAACTCTGTTGGACTATACTAGTTCCGACACACAGTTGGCAATCGCTCCATTCTGAACCACTATGAAATCTTTCTGTGTGTACATCATTCGTTATACAAGATCGCTGTGATTTCCAAGGGGGACTCTAATTTTCTTACACTATTTTCATATTTCTTAGATCCCGTCCATTGTCCTGTAGTCAGAGGGATGGTGTGCCATGACTTTTGCTAGAATTGGTCTTGATCAGGAAGAGAAAGGATCTGCTAATGGTAATCAGTAGTACTGTGGGTAAATAAAGTTCCGAAATCCAAAGAAATGCCAATGAGACCATCAATGAGAGAAAAATAAGGAAGTGTTTTCTGATCTAATTCCCCAAACAGTACTGTTGTGCACAATTTCACTTAATCACAAAATAGTACGAATATCCACTGCAAATATGTTTAAAAGTTTGAGGTTTTTTTCCCTTGAATATTCTTGTATAGTCACATTTTCCATTTTACGTTCCCTTAGTTAGCAGTTCTCACCACAGTGTAACTTGGTCATAATATTACGAATGTTTTTATCACGTAATCTTCCTGTTTTATAATTTGCGCGAATCAGTTTTATATTACATATTTAAAAGAACCTAATAGCATAATCTTGTTTTTCCACTAAAAAAAGAAGTAAGAAAAAGAAACTTAAAGCGCGACATCTGTGCATTTGCACATGAAGAAATCCTGGTGGATTTTAATTTTCAATTCTTCATTTAAGGAGGCGGGGGGGGGATGTTTAACTTTGTAGCAATTTATTGCGCCACAATGCAACACCAACAGAAGAAAGATATAAGTGATCGATTTCATCGAACTACTAGAACTTTGAAGGATTTATATTTTATATTTTTTTAGCTAGTTGTCGACTTAGTCAATCTTTGGTATAGACTAATAGGATGTTTTCTCTAAGAAAACATCCTATTAGTTTTTGACGCAGTATATTTCCACTCTTGAAAGATGTCTGATCATATTTTGTTTTCATTTTCTGTTGGGCTCTATTATAACAAGCAATGTGAAGCTTCGCTTGTTATCAGCATTTGGATTATGGCCAATGAAAACAGAGACATACAAGAATATTCTTTTCGTTCTTTCACTAGGCAAATTCGCTACATTTCAAAGAAATGTCTCGAATTATACCTGCTTCCTTGTTCAATTTCTAGATAAATAATTATGATAATGATTTTTTATTTTTATTTTTATTTTATTTTTTTGCAAGTTACATTAGTTCCTCTTCAATTTCTATATGACGCCTCGTTACGAATTTCTTGGATTGTTTTCCATTTTGCGCGACATCGTTAGTTCTTTGGCCATTATTTTCACGGTAACTGTGAAAAATGCGTTTTAGATTTATAACAGTGAACAGATGAAATAAAGGATTTCATGCTTATAAATCTTTTGCAAATCGTGCACTTCAATTAGATGCCATTTTTCGTTTATTATTTAAATACTTATATTAATTTTACTTTCACCTTTTAGAAGTGTTTACCACGAAAAAAATAAAAGACGATCCAAAACACCATTAACTGATTTAGATAGAGAAATTTAATAATAATAATAATAATAATAATCATATTCTTTTACATCCCGATATTTGAAGGAATCAATCGACCGTATTTCACGGTCGATTGATTGATTCATTCAATCCAATACCCTTGGAGGGTAATGGATGGCAATGCTGTAGCCAGTGAAGTTCTAACTGAGGCTTGGCTATTGCTGTTACCCTCGTGCCATGATCAGAGCTTTAATAGCTCAATAACACCTTATCCCTACACTGCCCTTCTACAGATAACGGGGAAGATGAAAAGCATTCTTGCTTCGCCCCTTTAAGCCAGTCCTCATAAGGACTTTTACATCCCATACAATCATTAGCATATGCATTCAGAGTTTTTTTAGTTTTCTTTTTAATCAGAAAAAAAAAATATCGTAGATTTCAGTAATTTGATTAGGTTTTTAGAAAGCGAAATTTGACCCGTTAATTATTTATAATAGATTTGATAATGCTTTTATGCTATTTGTTCATGGACTTTTAATTAATTAATAAGTCCAGTTTATTGGGAATGAGTTGCACAAAAGCTCCACCCAGTGATCCAAATGCTAGGAAACCTCCTTTGCATTGTGCATCATGCGGAAGCGATATCTGAGGAAAGAAGTAGTTCCAAAACTCACCACCAGAGAACGATGTACCGATTGTAGATATAATTTTTCTCTCTATGTGTGTGTGTGTGTGTGTGCGTGCATAAGAAGGGAAGAAAGCGACACAAACATAAATAATGTTTTAATTCGCTTCCATTATGCATTCACAGTCTGTACTGTTCAATGTTCTGCCCTTCCCGGTATGCCACAGACTACATCCTTTGCACAGTGCGTTAAACGGCAGAAGGCAGTGGGTCAGGATTTATGTTGCGCAGGCTACGTTATGTTTTCCTTTAGCTCTGGTAAGTTACCAGAATGATCCCCGGAACCAGAATTCACAGCGGGTCAGATCAGGAGAACGAGATGCTCATGCAGTGGGAAACGCACGGCTAATCACTCCGACTTCCGTGATATGTTTTCGAAGAACCTCCTGTACCGATCTACCTATGTATGGAGGGATCCTTTAACGCATGAAAACTTACCGAATCCATGCGCTGGCACTGCTGTGACTGTGGCACAACAAAATTTTTATCATATCCCGATACCTCTTGACAGTAACTGAGCAGGTCCCAGGACCCCGAGCGAATGTCCTCAAAGAAGAATGGTCCAATGATAAACAAAGCTGAAAACCCACACCAAACAGTGACTTTGGGTGAATGAAAAGGAATTTGTTCATTGAATGTGGATTTTGCATAACCCATACCCCGAAACTGTGGGTATTCATAACTCTGTTCAGGTGAAAGTGAAGCCCATCTCTCTCCACAAAATCATCCACTGCCACGCAGCATCCAACTCCACTTAAGCAAGGAATGTTAAAGCGAATGTCAGGCAGGCGAGACAGCACGTGCACTTCAGGAACCAACGCTTTCATTCATGGCCTGCTCCACAACAGGTAGCAACTTGATTCATTTGGTTGTGAACTGGTTGGTTTGCGACCTCTGCCAGGTCCACCTCTCGTTGATCCCGTTTCTTCAAGTAATCATTCGTCACAGAGCACATGGAGATAGTGGACCTTGTCGATATTTGTTCAGGCGACGAAATTTGGGGAGTGCAGCAACAACATTGCAATTGTTATGAAGACAGCTTCACGAACAAAGCGCATTGGGCAAGGTTAGTGCCATCACTGTGGATGGTATTAACTATCAGAATGAAGAGGAAAATTCCGTGTCTATCTTTTTAAATCCTTTTTGGCACATACCCAGTTCAATGATGTGCAAATTCCATGCCTTCAATGTTTACGACGTCTCCTGGTGGTGAATTTTGGACCCCCCCCCCCTTAGATATCAATTTCGCATGACGCACAATGCATTCTTGTTAAGTTTCCCAGCATTGGGATCATTGAGTCGAGTACACACGGCCTTATTAAACAGGGATACTTCAAACAAAAGATATATTTCGGTGATTACACCAAATTTTTTATTATTCAATTATACAAAATACTGAAATAATAGTTCCCGACAAGTTTCGTAAATCATAGGATTTATATCTTCAAGGGGTAAATAGTATAACTTAAAGTTTAAACAAGAGAATTAATAAATACAAATCATAACCGTCTGGCTATTCATAAACTCAAATAACAGACTGCAGATATAAAACGTTATTGACGTTGAACAATACTGGACGATGTCACGTGTTCTTGTTCTCGTTCATACAGTCCGAGCTCAGATTGAGGTAGATTTTTTATTAGAGCTGACTTGATGGAGAGTTAAATCTTGATTTTTATTGCATTGGATTGGCTTTTTTAGCATATTAGCAGCTTCTTTAAATTTTCGTATATAGTTTCTTCTGTTCTGAGATCGCTATTGCTTTGTTGAATGTAACACTATCGATGTTGTTCCTTAGGTAGGATGGAAGAGATGTGGCCAGTTCATTATGAAGAGAAAAAGTGTTATTACTAATTAATGCTAATTCAGCTCTAGTGACTGTAATTCTTTCTCTTAGAAAAGCTAGTTCCATTTTATGATAAATTCTGGAGGCCTTGTTTGTATGGAATGCGTTTGATTTTGATGAGTTTCGAGATCCCTTCGTTATCTCTGCATCGGATGAGGAAAATTAGACGGTTAATGAAGTTGATGTTTAATGCGTAGGTTTCTCTAGTTGTATAACTTTATGCCAGAAGCACTCACCGTAAGTTTGTAATTGCAGGCGTAGACTTCCATGGCTAATTGGTTCAAAAGATATATTTCGGTGATTGCACCACACCTTGGCATACACACAAAAAAACAAATGACCTATTAAAAAAAGTGCCTCTCTGGACGGAAGAACTTAAAAAAAACTTACAATCAAAACATCCTTTGATACCAAGAATATATGGTGTTCCAAAGATCCATAAGACAGATATACCTTTAAGACCAATAGTAGATGGAAGAGAGTCACCGACTTCCAACTTGGCGAAATACCTCACCAACATGATCTCACAACATACAGGAAAAACATCTTCCTTCATAAAAAATAGTAAACATTTCATAGAAAAAGTGAAAGATATACATATCGGTCCAACAGACATCTTAGCTAGTCTAGACATTATCAGCTTGTTTACAAACGTCCCGAGACAAGAAATTTTGAACCTCCTAGAAGACCTCTTCCTTCCAGACATCTTAAATCTTTTTAAACATTGTATAAACAATACTTTTTTCACCTATGAAGACAGAATCTGGGAACAAAAAGAAGGTTTGGCCATGGGTTCATCATTATCACCAGTATTAGCAAACCTATTTATAGAACAATTTGGAAGCAATGCTCTTAAGGATTATCATAAAAAAACCAAAAATATGGCTACGCTATGTGGACGATATTTTCATCATATTCAATGGATCAACAGATGAACTTATCAATTTCAAAGATTATCTCAACAATTTGCACAACACCATAAAATTCACTTTAGAACAAGAAGAAAATAAAAAGTTTCCTTTTCTGGATATTCTATTAGAAGTTAACGAAGAACGTAAACTCTCCTTCTCAGTATATAGGAAGCCGACAAACACTGGAAGATTTCTAAATGCAACCTCACACCACCATCCTTCACAAAAAATAAGCTTAATTAAAACTCTTCGAGACAGAGCATACAATATCTCCAGCACACAAGAAAGATGTAATGAAGAACTAAAATACTTAACAAATCCTCCAACAGTATGGATATGAAACAAAAACCATCAAGAGAATCCTTAAAATCCCTCCAACTAACAACACAATAAAACAGGTTTACAAAAACGCAATCTCGCTTCCTTATATCAAAAATGTTACCGACAAGCTAGCCAAATTAATGAACAAACACAACATAAAAGTAGCCTTCCTTCCTATAGAAAAAATCTCAAGATTCCTACATCCACCAAAACCATCTCATCATCCTCTTAAAAAACCAGGAGTCTACAAAATCCATTGCTCTAGCGGGATTTACTATGTAGGACAGACAGGAAGATCTGGAGCAATACGCATGGCTGAACACCAAAAAGACGTACAATACAAAAGAAAACAAAAAACTGGTCTTGCTTTCCATTTCACTTCCACTGGACACGATGTACTCTGGCAAAAAACGACGACTTCATACATAGAAAACAACAGTTATATACGAAAATTTAAAGAAGCTGCTAATATGCTAAACAAACCCAACCTACTACAATAAAAATCAAGGTTTAATTGTCCATCAAGTGTGGTCAGCTCAAATAAAAAATCTACCTCAATCTGAGCTCGGACTGTATGAACGAGAACAAGAACACGTGACATCGTCCAGTATTGTTCAACGTCAATAACGTTTTATATCTGCAGTCTGTTATTTGAGTTTATGAATAGCCAGACGGTTATGATTTGTATTTATTAATTCTCTTGTTTTAACGTTAAGTTATACTATTTACCCTCTGAAGATGTAAATCCTACGATTTACGAAACTTGTCGGGAATTATTATTTCAGTATTTTTTATAACTGAATAATAAAAAATGTGGTGTAATCACCGAAATATATCTTTTGAACCAATTAGCCACAGAAGTCTACGCCTGCAAGGGATACTTTAGTTGTTTTGGTTTTTAATTTATTTATTCTTTTATTACTTGTTATTTCTTTCACAAAATTGTGAGTTTCACTATCACATATACGTTTGGCTTGGCTTATTTAGATGATTATTGCAGGAGAGAAATATTTTTCTGAAAAGTTGTCACACGTAGAATTAACAGAGAAATTAATAATAATCGTTTTGCGAGGGTGTATTTTCCTGATAGAGATAATGTAATGACATAACAGCAATCATGCGAGCACAGAGGTGGAGGAAATGAATTCGCTTATGGTGCCAAAAAATGTCAGTGCGAATACTCTGCATCTGCAAATGATTCCATGGGATATCGGACTGTGTGTTATGAGTAGGTGCAAGTGATTTGACATTGTCTTAACCATGCTGTTTAATTTAAGTAGTCAGCTCTATCAGAATAAATAAATAAATAGTGAAGAGATGGCATTGATCCAAGACAGAAGGATCTTCAAGATACAGTTAGCAACTCCCTGCACAGATCATTATCTCTAGAATTATGGTAAACATATTAGTCTTTTTTCCTGCCCTCAATGATTCATTGAGGGCAGGACAAAAGAATGGTGGATACCTAAGAATGTGATACTTTATGGTGTGGATAGCCCAATACGATTTTGTGAAAGGTGGGTCTTGCCTTAGTATATTATTTACTTTTCATATTAGTGAGTGCGAAGTGTTATAAAGTTAATGGCTACCATTATACTACGATTTGCCGTATCTCAGTATAGACAGGATACAGAAGCTCCATTACGTAAAGTGGAGCAAATGAAGATGGAAATGAAGCAGATGTCGTGAACAAGAGCATGGTTGATGGGTTGACATCGAAGAAAATAGTAGAGCAGAGTGGAATACAAGGGAATGCACATAAGTGACCAATGGCGTATCTTACGGCTCTTTATTTGGGCCACTATTGTTTAATTTTTTTTAATTAATGATAAGAGGAAATATCCACTATTTTTTCAGATAATTTAATTCAAATGAAGGAGGACAAAAATTAGCAAAAGGAAAGTAGTATTTCTGTTTTCTTCTCCCTGGTTATATACTAGAAATCGTTTATCAACTTTTCAGTTAATATCACATTATTAATTGGAACAGGTGTTTTGTTATAGTAATAAGCTAACTTAAGAGAATGAGTGAGAGACAAAGAAAATTAATATCACAACTTGAAACCTATCAAGCATATTTTCTTCCTTTCTTATCAATGGCCATTAAAATATCATTAACTGAATATTTTTCTTTGAAAACCAAAAGATAATTCGAACACAACTTTTCTCAAGAGAGAATGCATCTATTCTTTCGTATCTTCTTTAACATATCGATTCCTTTGCAATTTCCTTGAATGCAAAGATAATTTTAAACTTCTTGTTTCTTTGTGGAACGTCTTCCTTATCCTTGAGTACAAAATGTTCATGAATTTAGACTTCAAAATGTTATTCTTTCCTTTTTTATTTATTTAAAATCGTCCTTCTCTGTTTTTTAATATAAGGTAATTCGATGTCACTAAATAACAGATTTCCTACAATCCTGGAGGATGATGTAAATAGCCAGACAAATCATAATGGTTACAAGTAGAATGCAAAGTTTTGCACTTTCGGATCATAAGACTACAAGATGTGTATTACATCGATGGGACTGAACTGTAGGAAAATGACAGTGCAAGGGATTCTATCGTGATGTAATTACAAACACAAACACACTGACAAGGAGAAGAATACGGAGATTATTATGATATGATCGCGTCCTGACTGTTATGTACAAATTTTTTCGCCTTTGGGACACAGAAGTGGTTGATAAAATCTAGAGGCGAGAGACCAAGACAGTGAAGTGCAGAGAACTCCTCAATGATGACAAGTTATATTCCGCAAACTATGATGATAGGCTGAAGAAATATATAAATTGCTAAACAGGGCAATCTTCTTTTATAAAGTTGACTGACGAAATATTCCAGTATATGACAGTACAAGAGAGAGAAAACCCCTGAACGCTGTGTCATTAACGAGAAAGTGAGGAATTTTTTGATTGGACAATGATAAATGAATGGAATGTGTTACCAGAGGAAGTCTTGAATAACTTTGTTGGACATTTTTAAGAAGCCGTATTATAGACATTGTGCAAATAAAGCTTAGTGTGGGTCTCCTATGATAAAGGTCCCAAGTTGCAAGAGGTAGTCGTGAATGTTATGAATAGGGGTTTAGAATAAGCCTTTGGCGATAAACCTTCTTTCTCTGTGGTGATACCACGACATGCACAATTGGCAATTATTCCATTCTGAAACACTACGAAATCTTTCCGTTTGCAAATCATTCGGTATAGCAGAATGGTTTGCAATTGCTTAGATCCAACCGTTTTCTTGCAGCCAGAGGGATGGTGTTGCATAACTTTGGTAAGAAAAGTATGTTCACTATGCAAGTAACCATTGCACTACTTAACGTATTCTGTGTAACTGCATTTCAGGATTCTGATACCAAAAGATGTTCGCTTTCACCAACGATACGGGTTTTTCTTTCGCCTTGATTAGTTATCGAAAATGATCCACCGAAGTTTCGCTGAAAACAAACAAGAAGTCAAATTTTGGTCTGTCTTCCTAACCGAGGGTAAAAATGTTCTGGAATTCAAAGAAATGTCACAGCTTTAGAAAAGATATAAGAAGTGTTTACTTATTTGATTCGCCAGCACCAGTGTCTTTCTCAACGTTTCAGCTTGAGGTTCAGTTTTACTTTTCTTGAAGAATATTCAATAGAAAAATTTTTCCCATGAATATTTTTGGGTAGTCACATGTTGTTGCAACATGTTCCCACCAAAATGTAACTCGATTGCAATGTTTTTACGAATTACGATGTTTTTAGCAATCTCTCTGTTTTCTAATTTGCGCAATTCAATTATATTTGCATAGTTAAAAGAACTTAAAAACACGAAATTTTATTCAACTAAAAAAAAGAAAGAAAAGAAAAACTTAGAGCAGGACACCTGTGCATTTACACGCATAAAGAAATGCTGATGAATTTTCATTTCCAACTCTTCAGTTGGGATCAAGTGTGCCTGCGTTGCCTTCTTGCAATTTCTTCCACCAGAATGCAACACCGCTAGAAAGTCCGCGAGGGTCGCCTAGTGGCTATGCGCTTCACAACCATATGCCTAGGGAAGGAGTATCCTAGGTTCGATTCCCGTCGACGAAGTGAGGAGCTTAAGGATCTTTCTCAGACATAACCAAGTTAACTAGTCTTGGGCGTGGACAGCAGGGTTTTTCCTCCAGTTTATCTAGGGTTTTTCATCCCGTAAGCAAGCAAACCGGCCCGGTGAACAAACACGGATATAATCATGAATGCTTAAGACAATCCCTCCAGCCATAGGTCTGAAGTGTCAGCTATGCGACACTTCTAAAATCATCCATGATATGGACTCAACTTAGCTTTAGGTAATAGGAAAGTGTAGCTCCGGTTTTCTAAAAGTTAGTTAAAAATATAGGATTTATAAATATATAGGATATAGGATTTATAGGATATATAGTTAAAATATATAGGATTAAATAAAGAAGTATAATTTAGTCTCCTTAGGAGTTAAAGAATTTATTTATTGATTTACTTGTATAAACGTAATACTGCCATATTAAGGCGTTGTTTTAGTATGGCAGTATTAGACAGGTTTTAAGAACTTCAGCAATGTGGATATTTGCTTGTTATCGGCATTTGGATTGTGGCCAGTGGAAACAGAAACATACAAAGAATATTTTGTTTTTGCTTTCACTAGGCGAATTTTCATTTCCATGAAAGCAATCATATTGTTTGATTCTTCAATTTCTAGATAAATAATTATAATAGCGATTTTTTTTTTTTTTTTGCAAGCAACATTATTTCCTCTTTAATTTCGATATCACGTCTCATAACGAACCTCTTGGATACTGTTCCACTGAGCGTGACAGTGTTGTGTCTTTGGTCATCTTTTACACGGAGTCATATATGAAAAATGCATTTTAGATTTATAAGAGTGAACAGATAAAGCAAAGGCATATTGCGTATAAACCTTTTACATACTTCCAGATGTTAAGGTTTGAGGAAAAATAGTATATATATTTTTTTAATTTTAAGATGAGAGATTATGTTTTTTTTTTTTTAATCCAGTAATAAAACTGATATTACAGTCATATAGATAATTTTTACGCATTTCGGCCATACGTTTAGATGACATTTTTCGTTTATTATTTCAATGCTATTATTAATGAAACTCAATTTCTTAGAATCCATACAACTTAACTCACGGTGGATCATACATTAAGCAAACTGTTTTGTAATCTCGACCTAATGCCATACAACACGTAACAACGGACAAAGAAACAACACTGCCGACACATGGTGTTTATGTTTTTTCTTTTTTTTTTCTTTGTTATGTTTTGAATTTTTTATGTTCATTGTGAAATGTTCGTTAATTTGAATTTTCGAAAATAGAGGTGACATAAAATGAGACCTTGCTGTATATAATCATGTGTAATCATGTTTCTCGTTCTGTGGATGACTCGAGTGGTTACAGATCAGAGAGAAACAGACATGTTTCTATAATGAGAAAATTAATTATACCATACACAGCAGTTACTGTCTATAGTAATGAAATGTATTGTTTTACTATTAAATGCGATATCAAAAAGTACTATTATAATATGCAATCTTAAATATAATAATAGAAAGATTTGAGAGCAACTCTTTTCTATTTTTGTAATTAAATGAAAGAATATAACTATTAAATATTAGTTAAAGTTTAAAGTTATATAGAAAAAATTAAAAAGAAGCAATTTATTTGATTTATTTTAAAATAAATCAAATCAAATCTAAAACACCATTTAGAGATTTAGATAGACAATACTAATAAGAGTCATTCTATCAAAGAATAGCTACAGCATTACCCTTGGAGGGGTAATGCTGTAGCAATTACTTGGCTATCCTAAAACCACACAATATTAGAGTAGCATTCAAGCCAGTCAATACTATTCGGAAATTTCAGATCACCGAAAGATCCTCTTCCATTCTACAAGTACAAATAAAACTTTGATGTGTTGCTCTTCTGCCTTGTAGGAGTATAGGAGTAAAACAATGCCGACCATCGACTTCTCACTGTTGCAGTGTTACTGTCGCCCTTCGAGTCTTATTTATACTCGCAGAAACATTTCCAGAACATTCGAGACTTCCCGTGATGAAATCGCAGATGTTTCCGAAAGACAGATACGATTCATCTGCCTGTGCAGTGATGCCTGATCTATACAATTTTCGAAAGATTTGATGACGTATTTAAATCTGTATGGATATTTAAAAATTTTAATTAATTCATGCCCTTTATGGTTTTTGTCAGTGTCTCAACACAAGAATTGCAAGAGGGAAAGATGGAGAGGCTCCACGAAAACTAATATTAGGGCAGAAACACTGTCTTAAACAATAGATATTTCATGTGCTTATTACAAAAATTTCCAGTTTATTGTGAATGCGTTGCCATAATACTTTTTTGAATCTGTTACAGATTCATTAGAATCATTCTTATATCCTGGAAGAACAAGATACTGCTTATCAGGTCATTATGCACGCTAATAAATCATAACACATAATATGAATGAAGAAAAGGAATCGATATATAGAATATGAATAACATTAGTAATGCTGAATGTTGTTTTTACGAGTAAAAAAAAATCTTACTGAATAATCAGTAAATGACAATTATTAAATGAATGCCATCATTCATAGATCACGAGGACCAGCATTACTGTTCTGACTCGCAAAATGTGATGCAAAAAGTTAATTCAACGAATTAGTGATTTTCCACTGTTAGCAAATTAATTTTTTATAATCAAGTATGTACAGTGATGATTATCGTTTCTTTGCATAAATAATTTTGTGTATATAAGCATTCTGGAATAAACTTTATTATTATTTTTTCATTTTTTTTTGCCGCTCGCTGTTTCTTTTTTTAAAAAAGCACTGCAGTTATTCATATGCTGTGTAAAGATTATTTGCTGTCCTTCATATTATGTGGAGATTCACTGTACAGGTTGGCTTACTTAGCAGATTATTACATAATAGAGAAGTACACTGCTTGGAAAGAAGACAAAGGATAACAGAGCATGAGGAACCAACAGCCATGGAGTCCATCTCAATAAAACGCTGCGATGACTGCGATCCTACAGGGCATATCTTCCACAAGCGTACCATAGCGATCAATGGGAATATTGGATCATTCTCCCTGTATACATGTAACGAAGGCTTGCATTGTTGTGGGGTAGACGTCCCGTGACCTCATCCGACTCTCCAATTTAAACCAGAGATATTCAATAGGGTTGAGATCAGGGCCCTGTTCAGGCCAATAAAGTGGGATAATGTTCATGTCCACAAAGCACGCAGTTACAGTAGCAGCCTTATGACACGGTGTGTTGTCTTGATGAAAGAGAGACAATGGTGAGTCTCATCGAAACGCCACAAACTAGGAAGCATTGCATTGTCCAGAATGTTCAGGTACTTCTCGAAGTTCAATGTTTGTGACACCACAAACAGAGGTCAAAGGCCAAACCAGGAAAAACAGAACCATACCATTACACCCACACCTCCGAATTTCATACTTGGGGTTATTCACTCTGGTAAGATGTTTACCTGACATCCGCTACCCCCAAACCCACACTCATCCATCTGCCCGCTAGAGGATATAGGATGATTCGTTGATTCATAACAGAGCTTTCCAAGCTCCACGTCCTGGTATACATGCTCTTTGCTCTACTGAAGACGATGCTGCATGCTCGGGTAATGTGGGGATTTCGTAATAAGGTCCCACCATGGCAACCCATTTTGTCGTGAGCCTCGGCTGAATGTTTTTGTGCGGGTTCATGTTCCAGTCGATGCCCGGATCTCTGCATTCAATACGTAGGTCGAAGAATAGCCGTTTTTACACAGTAATTTACGGTGA
Organism: Typopeltis vanoorti; assembly: GCF_054136105.1. Taxonomy (NCBI): domain Eukaryota; kingdom Metazoa; phylum Arthropoda; class Arachnida; order Uropygi; family Thelyphonidae; genus Typopeltis; species Typopeltis vanoorti. The sequence continues at coordinate 29,328,707 of NC_143572.1, forward strand.
GTGTGATGGGTTGTCCACCGCCAGTAGCATTTGTAGTTGACTCGTGCGCTTCCTTCTCTGTATGGTATCACTGATTGTTAACCCAGGATGGCCCAAATTAAGGATATACAGTTGTCTCATTGCTGCGAAAATATAGGGTAATGCCGGCCTCGTTTGCCGAGTGGTTAGCTTATCCGCTCTCCAGCCAAAAGGTTGCGGGTTCGAATCCCGCCGTGGACATGGATGTTTGTCTGTGAAAATACTAGTGGTGGTGGTTGGCGGTAGATGCCGTTGGTGTAGTTGCGGTCAGTTGGTGGATTGAGTGGTAGAGTAGGTGTCTTCCCTCGATGAGTTTTTGGACTCCTGGAGTGTCAAGTAATAATAATAAAATAATAATAATAATAATAAATTGTCAACAATTTGCTGAACAGATAGGCATGCAACATGCCATCATATCACAAGGTCCCTTTCCGTCAGTCCCCTTCTCATTTTCACTCAATCACAATTGCACTGACTTGGGAGCATCATATTCCTCCAATTTATACCGGCTAAAATCAAGTGAACACGTTACATGCCACGATGCAACTTGCCCATGGTGTTTCTATTAACCTCTTTCAAAGCAATGTATTTCTAAAAAGGTGTCAGACATAGAATGTATAATGGAGTTACTCAGTGATAATTTGGTGAGGGGTGTGTTATTCAGGGAGAGATAATTGAAGTACTATGTGACAAGGAATAATGTGAAAAGAGAAAGATGGACGAACTGGATTAGCTTAGGATGTTATAAAATTTCAGTTTGTATAATCTGTATATGATTCGTTGGGGAATCGGACTGTGTGTAATGAAAAGGTTCAAGAGATTTGGCATTGTCCTGACCACGATGTTTAAGTCTCAGCTCTCGCAGGATTCGAAAAGAGGGGAGGAATCGCAAAATAGTTCCATGACATAGAAAGGTCTCCAAGATAGAGAAAGCAAAGCCCAGCCAGATCAGTATCTCAGGAATTATGGTATGGTTTTTTAAGAGCAGAAGAAAGGAAAGGTGGATACATAGGAATAGGATGTTTTATAGTAAGGATAGCACAAAACGACTTTGTGAAAGGTAGATCTTGTGTTACCTTAGTAAATAATTTACTTTTTATAATAAAGTGAGGGAGACGCATTATAAAGGAAAGAGACACTCAATATTACTACAAATTTCAGAATCGGAGCTGCTTTACGTAAACTGGATCAAACAGAAGCGGATATTGGGCACGTTACATGGGTAAGAAGATGCCTGTTGGAAAGAAAACAAATACTATAAGGGCAGAGAGGAATCTACGGAAATACACCTGAGTAACAATCAATCTAACCTCAGATGCCTTTACTTGGGCAACTTCTGTTTAATTGCTTTATTAATGATACGAGGAAATATCCACGTTATTTTTCAGATAATTCAAACAGGAGAGGATAATAATTAATACAGTTGACACAGGGATCCTATTTTCTCGTTCCTGGTTATATACAGAGTGGGTTATCACCGCTACAGTTAATATCACACACTCGGAACCGGGTTTTTATTATAAAAGCTAACTTCAGAGATTGAGTGAGAGACAGAGAAATTTCAAAATCAAAATCTTCGTTTACAAATAAGTAATATCAGAGTAAATTTATTATTGCACGAAAAACGTGTGTGTTTAAAATGTTTGTGTTGAAAGCTGTGTGTTACAAATCTGCATTATAAATAAAATCTATCTCCGAAGGAGAAAAAAGCTCACAAATTTAACATCAAACATCATAAATATCATGCAAAATTCCTTGTCTTCTCTTCAAGATCACAGGATTTGACGAGAACACCCAAACAAACACAATTTACTTGAAACTTATTAAGCACACTTTTTTTTCCTATTAATAATGATCATTAAAATATAATTAACTCAAACCTTTTTCTTTGAGAGCCGAAAGATAATTTATAGCCAACTTTTTTTCACGAAAAACGCATTTCTTCTTTCATATCTTCTTTAATATATCAGATCCTTTTCAATTTCCTTGAAATTCAAAGATAATTTAAAAGTTTCTTTTTCCTTGTGGAACTTCTTCCTTATCCTTGAGTACAAAAGAAGTTTATCACTTTCGACTTCACAATACTTAACTAGATTGCGTTTGCTACTTAACGTATCGAAAGGAACTGTCTGTGATTTCAAAACTATACAACTCTGATTATCAGTTTTATCTGGACACTAACTTTCCTTTCCTTGAACGAAAGCCACCTGTTAATTTTGAGATTAACTGTTTTGAAACAAACTGTTTGTTTGTTTGAAGGATGACAATACATTGGAAGTGATTGCTCACAGTTACATAAACATCAGAGCACATGTAGTCAAAGCCAGCAAGATAGATCATTGGATTGCCTGGATATCAAGAAACAGAGACAAGGAACAAACGAAAGTTATTATTATACGAATAGCCTGATCGCTTATGTTTCTTTGGGAAGCAGTAGTGATAGATAAAATCTAGAGGTGAGAGAGTAAGAGGTGAAGGGCGCAGAACTCCCTTATGATGACAGGAAGCATTCTGCAGACTATGATGGCAATCTCTGCAGACAAACTAATTTCGCTAATTAGCTAAACGTTTGGCTAATTAGCGAAAAATAGGGGCAATATAGAATTATATAAATTACTAAAGTGGCTTATAAATAATATGCCTAGCAGGTGCTGGAGAAATGTTCCAATACACCAGAGGACCAGACCAGAGGGAATCTTGGATTCCTGGTTGGTGGAATCCAAGATTAGACGTGTAAATAATCGTTTATGTGTGCCTCTCACGATGGGCCTCCTAGGATGAGTCTTCTTTCTTATTGGTGGCATCAGTGTAATAATAATAATAATAATAATAATAATAATAATAATAATAATAATAATGGATTACACAATTCGAGCAAAACAGTCTTTCTCAATGTTTCAGCTTGATCTTCAGTTTCCATTTCCTTGAAGAATAGCGAAGAGCATTTTTTTCTCTTGAGTATTCTTCTACCGTCACATGTTTTGTTTTACGTTGCCTTAGTTGTAACATTTCCTACCACAGTATAACTCGATTACAATATTACGAATGCTTTTAGCATAGAATCTCCCTGTTTTCTAATTTGTGTAAATCAGTTTTATATTGAATACTTAAAAGAACTTAATAACACGATCTTTTATTTTACTAAAAAGAAAAGAAAACATATTAATATGCAACACATTAAAAATACTTTTAAGAGATGGGGTTTAGATGCTTCAACTGACCAGAAAATGGAAGTTTTATTGTAAAAGATATTATTTGATGGTTGGCGTGGTCACAAAGGAAGGAGTGCTATTCACAAACATCCAAAACAATTGGTTGCATATGTGTGTGTATGTGGGGGGGGATTAACCATTTCATTTGGGACCTCTAGTTTAGAGGATTGCCTATGTTAGGCTTGCTGTAAAACTAGTGATGTTACAATATCACACTAGACTTCTAGATCCTTACTGGGAAGTATGGTAAAGCATCAGAAGTACTGGGTATCAGTAGTATGGTAGGCAGAATTGCCACCATGTGGTTTTTGACAATGTGACTCTCATCTGAAAGTTAATTTTCATTTGGTGATCATTGGGAATTTATTACTGCAGTAAAATTAAGGGTTGCATATTTATTTTTTTGAAACCAATACATATATATTTCTGAACATTATTAAAAGCACAGAATCTTTCGTTATGTTTCCAAAAGAATTTAAAAGCACACGTTATGTTTTCACGGTTTGGGCATCCAATTTCATTTAAATCAAGAACAGGCCTCCCTATTAGCCTGGTTAATGTTTTTGATTTTTTTATTCTTGTTTGAGTAATATTTGATATTCGCATGTTAATTCTACCATCAATTTCTTAGTTTGGTTATTGGTTAATAAAATATAACCTTCAGCTGATGGTTATATTTTATTAACCAAGAATTCTGTTTTTTAACTCTTTCAGGTAATTCTTTCCAACTACAAAGTGATTTTGTCAATGCATATCTTACAATAATTCCATCAGAAATACAAATTTCTTTAGGAAATAAATTTGAACTCTTATTCAAAAGAAATTGTACATCAATTATAGCAATGATAACCGAAAATTCGTACTTTTCACCCACTATAGATTTTGCATTATCGTTTTCCTTCATTCGTCTTCTTCTTCTTAGATTACTTCATTTGGCACCACAAATAAATAGTTATTTATTATAATTATTATTATTATTTCACCGATTATTAGCTCTGATCTTATATTTTATGTTATAAAATTCTGAACAATTAGAACGTTTCACAAAGAAACTTGCAAAGAATTTTGTGGCTCACCCATTATTTTTACATTACCGAAAGACAGAACACTACAACACAAAACAACAGCTGCAGTGGATGAACGATTACCTTAAGTCCAAAGTCTCTCAACTCTATGGTTTTTTCTTATAGTACTGTTTACCCTTACTATGCCCTATCCTGACCGTTCCTTCAAAAATGAACCTTTTGTGCAGATGACTCAACAACATGTTTTCGCATGCTGTTGGTGTGTTTTTATCTTACTTTGTGTGGGAAAGGTAAAATTTGTATATGTGTTACCTGGAGAGTACAAACATTTTTTTCTATACCAAACTTTAAGAGTTTAAGTCACGATTTTGGGTTAATTATCTGCAGTCTCTCTGTAAAACAACCTAATACTAACAGTTCGGATTTTTGATTATGTGAACGAATTGTTTTCAGATAACTCAAACAATGTCAACAGGTAGCATTAGACAATTTCTAAAATAATCAAGACATGGATATCAGTTTTCAACACTTTTTCCCCCATTCCTGGCATTAATTTCACAGTAGTGATTTTACAATAATTAAACAGAATTGCATTAAGGTATAAAGGTGTGGATTTAAATATCAATATCTATTCAGAATAACTGAGTTAAAAATTCACTGTGGAAAAACACAACAACAAAAGCACACATCATTGTTCATTTAAGTTTATAAATGTATATTTTATTTTGCTGAATTACTATTTACAAGTATATTCACAGAGAAAAATTCGAAAAACATGTAAGTACCTAAAAATATTTCACAATATTTAGTTTACGCTCTTAACATTTTCAAAAGAGTTTAATGAATAAAATTTTTGTTACTCACTGGTGGTTAGTTACATTACATCAAAATAGCTGGTCATGCAAAATTGTTTTTAAATAAGATACCATTGTAACCACACCTCCATACATTTGATATTGTGTCAGTCTAGAAATGACACCATGCCTCCCTAAACATTGTGTGTATTCTTTTGTCACCAAATATACACAAACAGTTTTCGTAAAATGTTCTTAAATGTCCCAAAATAAAGAATCTTTATCGAATTGGATAAAATCTTGAAAGTCTAACTTTACCATTGACGAATTTAAATGATTAGAGATTATTTTCCCCATTATACGAATAGCTGGAAATTCAGTTTCCAAAAATAGTAAATGATTATCAATGTCGTACATTTTTGGTGAAAATCTCTCAGCTTCTTCACAACTAATAGAAAAAACGTTACTTCCATCAGCTCCTGTATCATCAAGTATTAGTTTCCCCTTCTTGGCGAGATGGGGAACTAATACTCACCGAGGTCAACTCTTTTTTGTAAGTAGCTGAGTATATCAGACCATTTCCTATGTAACTTTTCCCAAGTAGTCCTGGATAAATAAATCACTATGTATGTGTCTTCTAAAATAATAATCGGTTTCCATCCTTTTAGAGATAAGTGAAGAGTTTTGTATCATGCTATTTTCCTGAAGAAAGAAACTTTCAATGACTTTTGTGGCTCACCCATTATTTTACTTTACTTTCCTGGACACAAAACACCACAACACAATATAATATCTGCACTGGATGAATTTTTCAGATAATTCAAACTGAAGAGGATAATAATTAATAAAGTTGACACAGGGATCCTAGTTTCTTGTGCCTGGTTATATACCAGCGTGGGCTATGAACTCTTCAGTTAATATCACAGATTCGGAACCGGGATTTTATTATAAAAGCTAACTTCAGAGATTGAGTGAGAGACAGAAAATTCAAAATCAAAATCTTCGTTTACAAATGAGTAATGTCAGAGTAAATTTATTATTGCATGAAAAACGTGTGTGTTTAAAATGTTTGTGTTGAAAGCTGTGTGTTACAAATCTGCATTATAAATAAAATCTATCTCCGAAGGAGAAAAATACTCACAAATTTAACATCAAACATCATAAATATCATGCAAAATTTCTTGCCTTCTCTTCAAGATCACAGGATTTGACAAGAACACCCAAACAAAAACAATTTACTTGAAACTTATTAAGCACACTTTTTTTTCCTATTAATAATGACCATTAAAATATAATTAACTCAAACCTTTTTCTTTGAGAGCCGAAAGATAATTTATAGCCAACTTTTTTTCACGAAGAACGCATTTCTTCTTTCATATCTTATTTAATATATCAGATACTTTTCAATTTCCTTGAAATTCAAAGATAATTTAAAAGTTTTTTTTTCCTTGTGGAACTTCTTCCTTATCCTTGAGTACAAAAGAAGTTTATCACTTTCGACTTCACAATACTTAACTAGATTGCGTTTGCTACTCTTAACGTATCGAAAGGAACTGTCTGTGATTTCAAAACTATACAATTCCGATTATCAGTTTTATCTAGACACTAACTTTCCTTTCCTTGAACGAAATCCACCTGTTAATTTTGAGATTAACTGTTTTGAAACAAACTGTTTGTTTGTTTGAAGGATGACAATACATTGGGAGTGATTGTTCACAGTTACATAAACATCAGAGCACGTGTAGTCAGAGCCAGCAAGATAGATCATTGGATTACCTGGATATCAAGAAACGCAGCGACAAGGAAAATATGAAAGTTATTATTATACGAATAGACTGGTCGCTTATGTTTCTTTGGGAAGCAGTAGTGATAGATAAAATCTAGATGCGAGAGAGTAAGAGGTGAAGTGCGCAGAACTCCCTTATGATGACAGGGAGCATTGCACAGACTACGATGGTAATCATAGGAGCAATATAGAAATATAGATGCTGAAGAAATGTTCCAATACATGAGCGGACCAGACCAGATGGAATCTTGGAACCCCTGTTGGAGCAGTTTTAAGAAAAGGTGTTAGCGACATTGTGTAAATAATCGTTTGTGTGTGTCTCTCACGATGGGCCTCCCGGGATGAGCCTGCTTTCTCCATAGTGGCACCAGTGTAGTAGTAGTAGTAGTAATAATAATAATAATAATGGATTGAACACAATTCGAGCAAAACAGTCTTTCTCAACGTTTCAGCTTGATCTTCAGTTACCGTTTACTTGAAGAATAGCGAAGAGAATTTTTTTCTCTTGAGTATTCTTGTACAAGCACATGATCTGTTTTACGTTGCCTTAGTTGTAACATTTCCTACTTCAGTATAACTCGATTACAATATTACGAAGGTTTTTAGCAAAGAATCTCCCTGTTTTTTTTTTTAATTTGTGCAAATCAGTTTTATATTGACTACATAAAAGAACTTAATAACGTGAGCTTTTATTTTACTAAAAAGAAATTAAGAGCACGACGCATTTACACACATGAAAAAATTTCTGGTAAATCTTCATTTCCAATTCTTTAGTCGGGATGTAGTGTGACTGTTTTTCCTTCTGGAAATTCTTTGTTTCCCAATGCAACAATGCTAGAAGAAAGATCATCAGAAAAAGATAAAGTTCTTTTTCAACTGATACTCTCGCGTTTGTATATATTTGGAATAGACTAGTAGGAGGTTTTCTTCAAAAAAAAAAAAAAATTAAACTTAAAATCTTTTAAATAGTCCTCGTCTACAATTATGTGTGTGCTCGTCCTTGAAGAGTGCAGGTGTTCATAAAAATCAACTAACTTTCATGATAACTTGCATTTTAGTTTCAGTTTTCATACTATCCTTGAAATAAATTCCCCGTTTGAAATATGTTTCTACTCTTAAAAGATTTTCTATCATATTTTGTTTTTCATTTTCTTCTTTATGATAGAAGAGTCAACGGAAGGGAAATAATAAATAAATAAATAAATAATAAACAAATGGATGGCAGCTTTGCAAACTTTGTTTGCTTACACTTGGAGAAATAATTAATCCAAGAATATAATTTCTTAGCATCTTTAATTTGTAGTATAACCAAATGAAAAAGAAAATAAAATTTTGATATTATGCATGCATTTATCAAAACTGATCTTACAGCCATTTTTAGTTTCATACGGTAGACATAATTTTGATTTGCAAAAAAGTGAAAAACCGTTAGATGCGGTGATTAATACTCTTGGAGGGTAATGGATGGCTTGTGTTGAGTTGTGTTGACCCCTAGGGCGCAGAGATTTGAGAGTTTGAGTTCGCTCTCTTAAGGTTTTTGCCTTAAGGGAGCAATTTGAGTCTCCGGGTAAAGTGTTCTCCGGCACGGCCCGCTGAGGGGCTTTGTCAGTGAATGCTTTTCTTCGGAATATGAGCGGTTCTGCTCGGTGTGGATGGAAAGTCATCACTGAGTGGAGCCAACGCTGAGATGGACCGTCTTTCGCCCACGATTGAGTGGCCTAGGGATCGTCAATTTTTAGAGACGGCTTTACCTTTATACAGATGGCAATGCTGTAGCCAATGAAGTACTAATTGAGGCTCGGCTATTGCTGTTACCCTCCTGTCATGATCAGAGCTTTAATAGCTCAATGACACTTTATCCCTACACTCTCCTCTACAGATAACGGGGAAGATGAAAAGCATTCTTGCTTCGCCCCTTTAAGCCAGTCCTTATAAGGATAAGGTGAAAAAAATAATTCTTTTCCTGCAGTTATCAGCATCGGCATTTTGATTGTCACCAGAGTTTGGATTCTAGCCAATGAAAAAAAGAAGAGAGAAAGATAGAGATAAAATAGATTGACAGTTTTCGAGTATTCATTTTTTTTTTGCTTTCGCTTTTTGAGTTTTCATTTCCAAGAAGCAAGTATAATTGCTTCCTTCTTCAATTTCTAGATGTAGATATATAATTATAATAGTAGATGTTTTTCAACTACACAAGTTTCTCTTCAGTTTTGATCTTTCTCTTTCGAGGCACGTATCAATTGATTTCAAATGACTAGTTTCTAGTTTTCTTTAAAAAAAACATAAAATAGATAGAGAGATAAGCATATCTCAACGTTAAATTTACTCTTCAGTGTTTCGCATATGTTATCAAATGTTAATGTCACACACAGACGAATAACGTCATTATATAAACATGACAATGAAAAAAAATTATTCATTTCATAATAACAAAATTTTAGCTGATAAAAAAAATAAAAAACATTTTTCCCGCTTCATTAAGAATTGTTTTGTTTTTAGTAGAGATTTCGAGATTAATGCATCGTAATATGGATGCATGTGCTCCAAATGATTGTGAGCATGAGATAACAATATGTTCCCTCTTCTAACACAGTTACGCACTGATTACGAAAATGAGAGAAATGGCTTAATAACTGAAAATCGTGTTTTCTTTCCAACACATTTTTTTTAAATTATATTTTATGATTCATATTAAAATACGATTAATTTGTTCGAAGAATTTCAACTATTCAGTAAGTTCGCTTTGTAATTCTAAAATGATGTTGAAATCCTTTTTATGTGAATTTTAATTTTTTTTGTATTCTTGCAAAACCGAAGCTCTACACTCATATTTTAACTTTAACAATTTTTACGTTTCAAGACAATTTGTTCCCCCCCCCCCTCGTCCTTTCTGGCAAGGTCATTTATTGAACAAGGGGTAGTAAATAGCGTGAACAAGAAAGGATGAAACAATTATTGCATTTTTTCAAGTGATTGAATTTCACAAATTCATTCAACATCATAAATTGACTAGCATTTTATAAGCCCAAAACAATAAATATACCATAAGAGGCATAAAATATTGATTATTTGAAGAAAGGAATTAATACATGAAAAACGTCGTCTCAAAAAGTATTTGTGATATTAAAAGCAACAACAGTGATACAGTAAAAAAAAAAAAAAAAAAAAAAAAAATATATATATATATATATATATAGTAAAGTTTACAATAATAAAATATTTATATAGTTATAAAAGCCCTCTTTATTTCACAGAATTAGTTTCACCGAATTTAGTTTCACCGAAAATTTTTTGGATCACAAAGTCACTCCAATAGCTATTTGAGCTTTGATTACTCGTACATTTTTAGTTTACCATTTTCACTCGACAAATTATTTATTTTTGTTGGGACAGCGTAGAATGCAAAGAACCTTTACGAGGGTTTTTTCATCTGTAGATGAGTTACGGGGTCTCCTACGGAGATGGGGTATGTATTTTTATGCACGAGTTTCCTTGCGGAAACTCGGTCTTTTGGCTTCGCAAAACACGCAATCTTGACAAAAGAACATACGCAATTAACAGACATAAGACTTCATGCATTTTAAGAGTTTAATAATGTTAACCTTCCCTTAATAGATTTATTAAATAAATAAATAGTTTTATATTTAATTATAATAAATCATTTCAGTATATCCACTGAATGTTCATTTTATTTAGCCAAAAAATCATATACGTTTAAATACACCATTTTAATAAATCATTACAAAGAAGTATAAATAGATATATAAAATATAAATAAATAACTGGAATTAGGTGAGATGCGGTGATTAATACCCTTGGAGGTAATGGATGGCAATGCTATAGCCAATAAAGTACTAACTGAGGCTCGGCTATTGCTGTTATCCTCCTGCCATGATCAGAGCTTTAATAGCACAATAACACCTTATCCCTACACTGTCCTCTACAGATAACGGGGAAGATGAAAAGCATTCTTGCTTCGCCCCTTTAAGCCAGTCCTTATAAGGACTAAATAAATAACTGATTATAAGTAACTTATTTTTTAATAAATAATCTTCTTTTTTCTTTTTGAAAAATTTGACTGTGTCACTCTTGAGTTTGGCTTGACACCTCTGAGATGTCCTCGAAATAGGTAGGAATACTTTTCTTGCGAGTCTTGTGCTGCTTCACCCAAGAGTTGTCGAGTTCCTGTCTAGTAAAACTAACGTCCTTCAAGCATAGTTACTTGCTTTTCATAAGGAAAGCAATAATAATAAAATCCATCATGGGACCTACGAGTATATTGCTTCGCATCATAAAGGTCACAAATATAATAGACACCTAAGATAAAACATTATAGATCATGAACTCCTTTCGGAGCGATGGAAAGTATAACGCACTGAGAGCATTCCATCTTCCACCTACACATGGAAAGGAGTTCGTGCTTCCCATATTAAAATACGTCTACATTACTCACACGGTTCAAGCCATACAAAAGCACTGCTTTCAATTCATACATATCGGGCATATTAATTAGTTTTTTTTTTTTTTTTGCATTTTCCCTGCCCTATTTAGAGATTATTGACCGCACTGAACTCTTATTTCATATGCAACACATTAAAAATACTTTTAAGAGATGGAGTTTGAATGCTTAAACTGACCAGAAAATGGAAATTTTATTGTGAAAGATATTATTTGTTGGTTGACGTGGTCACAAACGAAGGAGTGCTATTCACCAACACCCAAAACAGTTGGCTGCGTATGTGTGTGTGTGTGTGGGGTGGGTTTTACAGCAAGCTTAACATTGCCTGTGTTAAGCTTGCTGTAAAACTAGCGATGTTACAATATCGCGCTAGACTTTGCGATCCTTACTGTGAAGTATGCTAAGGCATCAGAAGTATTGGGTATCTCTTCTGCTATTGTCTTCGGTGCAGCGCGTCTGCTGAAGTACTCAAAACTTGAGTGTCAACTTTTTGGAAGATGGTACCCCTACAGTCCCCCCCCCCCCATCCGATGAGGAAAAATAATGTGATATTTTTAACAAGTTGAAAATATCACATTTTTGCCGCCATTCCTGTTCCAGGAAACGTGGCAAATGGAACAAGAAGAGCTCTTACTTCTATGGTGGATTTTATTTTCGTCTGTGAAGTGTTTTACAAGAAATTCTTCATTTTTCCTGAATAAATTGGAGTTTTTATTTCAGTAAATCAACAAAATCAATCACAGAACATGCAAATAAATGATAGTACTAACTGGGCCAAAGAACATTGCCTTCTAGCATTCTTGCAAGGATTACAACTATGAAGGTAATGGAAGGAAAAGACCAACTGTCTACCTATTTCAAAAAAAAAAAAAAACGAAATAACTTAGAAATGAAACAATACTGCTAAACTCTTCGTGCTGCGTTAGACGATTTATTTTTTTTTATGCAATGGAATTTGCATGTATAATTTCTTCTTTTAAGATAGAAAAACATAATTAAAAAAAAAGAGAGATTAGATTTCAAATGTCTGTTCTGGATTTATGTCCCTAGCAACTAGACAATGAGGCAATCGTGTTATGTTTGTAAATTGCGTGTGTTCTTCTGGCCAGTTTTCTTTTTGCGGCATGGAAAACCTGAGTTTCCAGGAGTCAAAAACCCTTCTTTCGTCGTATGATAAAAAGAAAAGGAGCACTGCTCTCTCAAATAAAGACGAATGGAAATACCGATGTAAATTGATAAAACAACAACAACAACAAAAAAAAAAAAAAAACTTAGAGGGAATGTGAAAACTGTAGAAAATGATGTGCAATCAAATGTTGAAACTCTTTTAAAAAGGATCTCGTGTTTGATAAGTTAAGGATCACGCCTCCTAGCAGCTTATTATTATTATTTTTTCTATTTATTAAGATGATAACAGTTAAATGATAGAGGAAGAGGAATATTTTCTCATCATTTTTGGAAATTTTAGTAGCCCTTTCCTCAAATTTCTGTCAGTTTTATAATTATAAGGAAAATAACTGAAAGTGATGAATGCTACGTATTCCTTTGCGATAAAACATCACTCAAAACCTTGACTTGGGTAGTTACTTGTCATCATCTCGTTTTCCTTTGGCACTATACCAAGAGAAAAAAAAAAATAGAGGAACCCACATTAAGTATTTTTTTTACTTTAAAAAAGCCTTAAAAATTATATGACGAACCAATAATATTGTCAAGTTTAGAATACATCACTTGAAAGGATAAGATTCATGGACTTGAATGTTTGAATGCTTTTTAATATGTATAGATTGAAAGGAGTGTACTGTAGAAACCCAAAGAGATACAAAGGAATTCTAGCAGATGTGTTTTAATTGTAAGGTTGTTTTATTAAATTTTCGGTATAATTGCGATGCATTTTATGCCGATTTTATGAAGAATTTTCGGTTTCAACAATATATTTGGATATAAATTTCATAGATAGCATTTTATCTCTCTTTGTTTTCAACTTCTCCGTCAGCGTCACAATACAGTAAACCTGGACCTTCAGTAATTGATTTATTAAGATTTCACACAATAACTTCTGACTACCCTTTTTATGTGTACACAAAATCCGAATAAACAAACTTACAATGCATTTATAATATAAATAACTTAATTTTTGTGCCTTACAAAAATGCCTTTTGATTTCTTTCCATGCCCGAAGGTTACTTGGTCAAGGTAACAATGAGGCCAACTTTATCTTCAAAATTATAAGTTAAATCCAAGGTTCATCAACTTCGCATACTGATGTCGAAACAACCTCACAAAGTTCAAGGTGATCTGGTACCCGTAACTACATTTCGTAGAATGCCCGGAGCCAAAACACGAATTATTGCATCTGCAATAGGAGGGGTCCCTGGTACCTCAGTGCGTGAAACGAACAGGAGAGCGTTCAACGACAGTTTTTCAAGTGTTCTGTTTCTGTTAAGTTAAATTACAGATATATTTCGTCACAAAATTGGCTAAAACAGATGTATAGTTTACCTGAGGACATAATTTAATACGAGATAATATCCAAGGAAAATAATAAACACAATAAGAATAATGGAATGGGTTTTCAGACGGAATAAATAACCTCGAAGCTGATATTAGAATCACTAAGATTAATTTATTATTTCCATTGTTTTTGTTACAGTTAATGTTTTCTTACCTTTCATTGCAATCAGCCATTGTAATCATTTTTTTAATTTCTTTAGGAGTTTGCGATTAGTCACTCACCGTCCGGTAAAACTGTAACCTTGTTTTGCTCCTCAAAACTTGTTCGTAAACATATTTTAACCAGTAACGTCACTGCCCTGCCAAGTTTTTCCCTAACACAAAATGACAATTTCTAAGTATTTATTGACGTAAACAAGAATCTTTCACTTCTGGGAGTTGTTTAAGTATCTCATAATTCAAGGACGAATCGAACCACAGGAAAATGTCCGAGAATGCACGTTAACTATAAGAAATGTTTTAGGACTTGAAAAAAACTCAAGAAATTATTTCACTGCCAGTAATAGATAAACCAACGTGCATTAGCCTGCAAAAAAGAATAATTAAATGAGTAATAATAAACATATTAAAATTAATACGATATTTATGTCGCCATAGCATAATACAAATGCATGCAACCTTAACTCCTAGGACCAGATAGCATCTACTAACGGATTTAATCCCTTTCGCAAGAATATATCAAGAAACTGGTTTTAAAAATCTATAAAAGCCAAACTATAAGCTAATATTAAATGTATACAGCTAATTATCCAAATTCTTTGTTAGTTCTATTTTTGTGGCATTATCGACGTTTGCGACCAACTTTTTTCGCATATCACCATTTTTATTTATTTATTTTTAAACTTACCAATATAAAATATCAGATCCAACTGATAAGTATTGTTTGCAACACTATGTGTTAACAAATGTCTTTTGTTTTCTTGACAAAAAATAAGATGTTATATAAATGATTCAGTGCTTTCATGACATCTATCGGCTGAAATGCTGTCAACATTTTAACATACGGTAGACGAAAGTATTGAGCACGGCTTTCCTCCTCTTTCTATCATATACAGCTTTATCTTGAAAGTTTTTTTTTAATTAAAAAAAATGTTAAAGAAAAGTTATCGATAGAATGGGAGCTTATTCTACCTTTACACGAATTTGCCTGAGTACTTGAAATACCATCTGGATGGTATGACAGTTGCTGTACTTTTAGTTTATTTATTTATCTAAGTATTTAACTTTCCTCTTCCTTTACAAACTGTACGAAATACACAATGTTTCCTTCACTCTCATGGGTTAACTGACTACATTAATCTAAGGTCAAATGAATTGTGTTTTGATCATTTCTAAATGGATACATAACGACTACTCTACGATGTCTTGCCATTTTCATTTAATTTTTATGTTATTAAAGTTGAGAATGCCAGACATTTATATAGGAATCGTTTAAAATATTCCTATCTTAGATCTTCTCGAACTCATTAACCTCATTCGTAATTGCATGTCGGAGAAAGTCAACAGCACACTGCAAGTATATCTACCGGATCTGCAAGGACACAAAAGTATATTTTCCAGTCTTAACACTCGAGACATAAAATGACCATGATGCTCATGGCCATTTAATATCACGAATAGAACAGCACGTCACAATAAATTAGCGACCTCTTTATCTTTTTAAATTTCAACAGTGTTTTCGTATTTTGTATTCAAGTCAGTAATAAGTAATAGATCACTATGGGAAAATTTCCCCTTTAGTAAGGTGTGAACACACTCTAATTATGGAACTAAAATTTCACTCCAAATAGGAAATTGTGGAAAATAAGGGGTTGATCCTGGTAGCTTGCTCGCTAATGACTGTATAATTCTTATAGGAATGTGCAGCTGCTATTTGCAGTTTCCTTATTTTGTTAATCGAGTCCATAATTAATAGCTAAGCAGAAATGATTAATCTATTTTGTGGTGTGACAAAAAATTAGTTATGTCAAGTAGTAAGTTGATTATTTCTACGTGACCCCTGAAATTTCAAAGAATATTTAGATAAAAAAAAAAATTCTGAACTTGCTTTTCATTAATATCGTAGTTTAATTCCGGGAAAGAAGTAAACATCTACAGCTTATTAGTCCTTATAAGGATAAGGATAAGGACTGGCTTAAAGGGGCGAAGCAAGAATGCTTTTCATCTTCCCCTTTATCTGTAGAGGACAGTGTAGGGATAAGGTGTTATTTAGCTATGAAAGCTCTGATCATGGCGGGAGGGTAACAACAATAGCCGAGCCTCAGTTAGAACTTCATTGGCTACAGCATTGCCATCCATTATCCTCGAAGTCGAAGGTCTACAGCTTATTTAACATTAAACATTAACATTTCTGGCTAGATGGGTGAAGCAAAATTGCTTTTCATATTCCCCTTTGTCTTGTAATGGTAGGACTTTAAATGGAATGTTTGTGAGCTTTATGCTCGCCCATTGAGGGCAGTGAAGTAAGTTGTGTTCAGCTGAACTTAAGATAGACTTTGGTCTTTTATATTTGTTGATTTCTTCTTCATTATATTCCGAGGCTTCCTTGATTAAAGGGTTTGGGTGGTTACTTGTCTTGGTAAAGAACTTCTCAGCTAGATTTTTGAGAAGGGAAGAGATATAAGGGATATTAACTTCTCTATGGATCTGGGTGTTTCTTATGTACCAGGGGGCATCCAGAATCATCCTCAGGCTCTTATTCTGTAATCTCTGAAGTTTTAGAATGTTTGAATTTGCGGTGTGGCTCCAAGCTGGGGATGCGTAAGTGATAACCGGTCTAATTGCCATCTTGTAGATTGTTAATTTTGTTTGCATATCCAGTTTACTTTTTCTGTTGATCATAGGGAAGAGCTGTGCTAAGACGTTGGATGTCTTAGAGGTAATGTAACTAATATGTTTGCTGAATAGGAGTTTACTATCAAGAATCACTCCAAGATATTTAACTTCAGTCTGCCATGGAATCTTTACTCCCAATAAATAGATATCCTCCATGGTGTGAATTTTCTTTCTAGTGAACAGTATGGCTGAGCTTTTCTGGGGGTTAACTTGGATCCTCCAGTCTGCCATCCATTTTTCTAAGGTGTGTATGCTATTTTGTAATCTTTTAGTTGCCAGTTTTGGGCTCAGTGATCTTGCCATCAGTGCAGTATCATCTGCATATAATGCAGTGAATGTTGTTCTTGGGTTCAGAGGGATGTCTGCTACATATATTGAAAACAGTAGAGGTGCCAGAAGAGATCCTTGAGGTACGCCTGCCGAGATCCTGCGTCTGGTCGAAACCGTTTCGCCTACCCTGACCTGCATGTATCTGTCTTTCAGGTAAGAATGTATTACCTTTATTAGCCTGATGAAAAATTAAATTTTATCAGTTTGTAGAGAAGACCTTGATGCCATACTTTATCAAACGCCTTCTCTGCGTCGATGAAGATGGCAACTGTATTGAGTTTCCAGTTGAAACCTTTAGTAATAATTTCTACCAGCCGGTGCACTTGTTGGGATGTACTATGGGCCCTACGGAAGCCGAACTGTTCATTAGGCAAAATTCCTAACTTATCTGTTTCTGCTTGGAATCTTGAGAGGATCACTTTCTCTGTTATCTTTCCGAGGCAGGATAATAGGCTTATGGGTCTGTAGCTTCCAGGTAGGTGAGCATTTTTTCCTGGCTTCTTCAGTGGCATGATTGTGGCTGTTTTCCATGTAGAAGGGAAATGCTGGAATCTAAAGATGGCATTTGTAATGTTGACGAGATGGACTATGGCCTTTCTTGGACAGCTTATTTCATTTTTTTACAATTTTATATAAAAAACAATTTTTTTACAATTTTATATAAAAAACAAATATAGGTTTGATATTGGTGTTTTAAATATTTATCATTTTTAATTATATCTAATTAAAAATTAATTTTTAATATATATTAAAACATATTGAAATATTACAAACTATTTATTAGCATAATTATTATTATGTTTAATTTAATGGATTATACTGTAAAAGTTATAATGTTTATAATAAATCAGCTCCTGGACTGATTTTGCTGCCGTTTGGACCACAATAGTTAGACAAAGCTTCACGAAGCTCTTATGGTTAAAAATTGAGAATGCAGACATGGTTCCTAATTCAAAGTTTCTTAAGGGAAATAAATTAAATTCCTAAGCATAAAAAACTTATTGTTTAATACTGACCATATACAAATATTTTAACATTCGTTGCCTACCAGTTTCGCTAGCAAACTGTCTAGCCTTTTCAAGGCGTTGACGGAAATGTATAAAAAATACTAGTAAATGCAAATTGAAAGGAACATTAAAAAAGTGTAAACACTCTAGTAGCTAAGGGTGCACGTTCGCGTGACAGAGACTGAGTGGACTTATTGTTCTTAATCATTATCACGCATGCGTGTTTGTTGTAAACGCATAATGTGATTACTAGCTAGCTGTACTTCAGATGGATTTAGAGAGAGGATGAGGTTTTTCCATGAACTGTTAAGAATAGTACCATGGTTTCTGTTGAGGTTTCCACCAGTTTTTAACACTACTGCGGCTTCCTTGAATAAACGATGTCTATAATCGTCGTCGTCTAAATATGGCATGGAGCTGTTTTACCCCTCTATCGTGTGGTTAGACGTACAGAAATGATGTGCTAAGCAGGAGGAAATACTTCTGTTGTGGTTTACATCACCAACGTGCTCTCTCTGTCTGATCTCCAAACTCCAAGATCTCCAAACATTAAAAACGTTGAAAACGTTTTTAATGTTCCTTTCAATTTGTATTTACAAGTATTTTTTATACTTTTCGGTCAACGCCTTGAAAAAGCTAGACAGTTTGCTAGCGAAACTGGTAGGTAAAGAATGTTAAAATATTTGTATATGGTCAGTATTAAGCAATAAGTTTTTTATGCTTAACTTTCAAACGACCAAATATGTTTAATTTGAACAAATTAAATTACTATTTTGTTTCGTTTTTTGTAACCTAAACTAACACCAATGCCATGTTTTGAATTTAGAAAAGAATCGGGAACAACAATTAAATATTTCGCGCGAGTAAATTGTGTTTGTGTGCGTGCGTGTGTGTGTGTAACTATCACACTGAAGGATTAATATCGGCTTCAGCGCTAAATTATACATATTTAAAGAATGTTGATTTTTCTGTAAACAAGATACCTAAGGTAAAACTTATTGAAAAAAAAAAAAAAACGAAATGAAATCAAATAAAACATCCTAATAAAAATAAAGAATGACAAGATGTTCCTGAAATATTAAATCGCCCTAGTATTCATTAAAAACTCACCCATCCGGGAGACAATCACAACTGTTAAGAAAAAAGTGTGTCACGGCTACCGTACAGGTGGATGCCCGAAATTTCGGTAAACTTGTTCAATACAAATGGACTAAAATGTGTACATATAACAGGAAATGGGGAAGACGCTTGAGTGTCAAAGAAGTACTTAATGATGATTTTTGAAACATTTAAAGACGTAAAAAACCACTTAAATGTCGAAATGATTATTATATGACTTATAGCAGCTATTTCCTCTCTCCAGTTTACATTTCAGCAAACTTCGGCATTGATGGAGTAAAAATTTACTATCTTTTGCACAACACTTTCCCATAGAATGTTTACTAAAAGTTTAGTAAACACAC
Organism: Typopeltis vanoorti; assembly: GCF_054136105.1. Taxonomy (NCBI): domain Eukaryota; kingdom Metazoa; phylum Arthropoda; class Arachnida; order Uropygi; family Thelyphonidae; genus Typopeltis; species Typopeltis vanoorti. The sequence goes on from NC_143572.1 coordinate 29,348,150, forward strand.
CCCACCTTTTTTTTTTCTTATTCTATTTTGTTGTTTCGTTTTCTGTTTAATCGATATTCTGGTTATTCCTGTTGTATGTTTATACTCTATCGTATGTTTTTTTTTTCATATTCGTATTGTATTTCTTATCCCTTACTTGAAAAAAAGGTGCTACATGATTAACGACGTCAATCATGTTGACGTTCTCGTCGTCACGTACTCTTCGTCGATTTCTCGCTTATCAGAGCAGTAACTGTAGCATCCTTGCACCGCGACCCCTCTTAAACACAAGTTACGTAGATCAACACAACTGCCCCATCACTCAGGCTGAAACAATACATTACCTTGGAATTTACTTAGACGCAGATATGAACTGGAATAGTCTCATGAATCACCTGCAAGGTAAACTCTGGATATCAGCAACGTATACAGACTACATGGCTTAGTTCCAATATTAATAAAAGCACTAGTGAAACATATTAAGATACACTGTAACGACGTATGGGCAGATTATAATATATCTAAATCGATTAATATCGCTAAAGTATAGAATCATGAAGTTGATTTTATGAGCGCTAGTTTTATTTGCACAGTAAGGACAGCATATCGAATATTAACAGCCCAAAACGCCTATGCCATTACGCAGTTATCGAAATTCTAAAACATAGGACGCCAACTAAGTATATCACATAAAAACTAAAGCAGTTTTATGGAAAAGCTTCCGTTAATTATGCGAGGAAAAATTTTCACAGTTTTGGAGAGTTTTCAAATTAATCACAAATTAATTTGAAATTGCTTAATAATTTCAAATTGCTTAAGTTGGTTGATTTTTGAAAATTTTTTTCGAAAAAATTTTCTTTTTTTTTTTTTTCATTTTCAGGAAAAGATATTCCAAGATGGTGATTAAATTTCTTTCCGTGTTTTGAATGCTCTTTTTCTCCATTTGTACTCTACCCTGCAGGCGCTAAAGTGAATTCACAAGTCTTATTTCTCATATGCATCACTTATACATGCAGACGGAATGTGTGCACCTATGAAAAGGTTATGATGGGGCGATATAAAAATTTGAAATTTTTATGGGATACTCTGGATAGATAACTATACAATAAAATTGGTTGCATTCTGTTATTTTCATCCGTTTGCCTAGAGAGCATTTTGAAAATAAAAGAAAATGCATTTTTTTTTTAAATGTTCAGGGTATGTAGTACATCCACATGTCAAAATATCATTTTTCACTAAACTAAAAACTGTTCCTAAATAGTTGAAATATTTTACTTGTTTACAAAACTTAAGTACAAATCTTTGTCATATTTCCATGAATTCTCAACAATTTATCTTAAAGTGAAAATCTGATCTTGACAACCTGTATTTGCCCTGAGCACTGCTTGTTCAAGTTTCTCTCCCACAATCTTTCTCAACCACTTTTTAAATATGCTTGCATAAATCTTACCTGGAACTAAGTAGAGAAATTCCTCTGTAATTCTAACATTAAGTTTTATTCCATTCTTTTTATAGATGGGAACTATTAGAGTTCTACTCCAATCATCGGGAATTCGACCTTCTGATCAGGCTCTGTGAATTAGGCAGTGTAGCCACTACAAAACCTTTATACCTCCAGCTGTCTTTCTGCATTTCAAGTTTTTGATGGCTTTTTCTACCTCAAGTATTGATAAGCACTCCTCTTTACAATCCCCTTGAAAATGTTTTATTGGGGTTCTATCACTGCTCGTTTCGTTCAACAAAGTAATTACTTTTGACATCTAGACTATTCTTATTTTCAGTTTTGATGTCACCTTTATCATCTTTGATTCCTTTAAAGTACTCTTTCCTCCATTTCTAAGCTTTTTCCAATACCCTCCAGAAGATTTTGTTTATTTATTTTCTGTATTCTTACCAAAGTCTTCCTATGACTTTTGTTTAGCTGCATTTCCACATAGATTAGCTCTTTTTTTTGGGGGGGGTATCTTCGACTTTTTTGCTAGTAATAAATAGGCAATTCCTTTTTAATGCAAACAATTCGAATCACGCGGTTCTAACGCTATTGCTGTTCTAACGAAGGGCAGGACAGCAATAGCGTATACATGCTACGAGACACAGTTTGCTTAAAACTTAATTTGGATTTTTTTAGTTAATGAAAAATTAATTACTGAATATAATCCATATTTATTTGCGATACAAATATAATACAATTTTTAAAAAGTAATCAAAAAAAAAAAAGTAGTACCTCATCACCCGAAGACCTAGTATGTGTACAACACTTGTTATAATTATCTAAGTAAACATAGTACATTACATAAATCTGGTCACTAATAGGCTTACCAAAAATTTTATATACCTAAATTGTGATAAGACAAAATTAATGATATTCAGTAGTTAACCCTTGTTAACCGGATGGAAATAAATATATTACAAACTAATATCTGTCCAACAGCAAGCAAGCTCTTCGGATTAAATGGCTCAGTTTCTATGTACTCGTACATAAAACATTAATGTACAAAGCATTACGCAAAGACATGCTAAGATACTATATAACAACGTGGTCATTTTGTGCACACTACAAACAAAATAGATTAATATTACTACAGTATAAAATGGTAAATCTGATGTGTTTTTTTTGGGGGGGGGGGAGTAACAAAGATACCAACCCGGTTTTATACTCGATACAATGTCAGAACATAAAATAGTAACCACAAAACCTTTATATCACTACTACACCGGTTTGCAAAAATAAATATTGGATACGAAGATAAAAATAGATACCAGGATAGCAAAAGCCACATATGATATAACAAGATATTGGACAACTAACTACATAACATATAAATATAATAATTGCTAAGGAAAAGCCAGTTGCAGATATGTAAAACACAAACTACCTTTTGAAAATCTTACAAACTGGTAGCCTAAAAAAGGACCGTAAGGACGTGCTATGAACGAGAAATACGCACCCTGCACACCTTACAATCTTAATGAAATACAATTTATTAGTTCTGGATATTTCAGCTCAGTAACGTCCTAACATTCCTAAATACACTAAACACTAGACAATAAACTAGTATCATCCTCATATAAGCTAAGCACACGCTCTTAGGATCTAAGCTGATGCATCTCATCTGGAATCAGTATATAAAGAAAAACGCATTTACAATTAACTGAGAATTAAATGCATAAAACATTCATAACACTTAGTGTAAAATTTGTAAAAATATACACCTATATGTTTATTCGAAATTCATATAAAATTTCATTTTCCTTATGTACAATAAATGAGTTTGAGTTGTGTACAACCAGGCACATATCGTTTTCAATTTTATCGTAATTGGAGAAAAATTATTTTATTTATATAATATTATTATTTTTATACAGAGATGGGAAAAATTTCAGTGCTTATACACCTCTTCACTTGGTGAGAATATTTAGTTCACTTCACCCGTGTGAGATTCTAAGTTAGGATTCACGATGGTTGCCATGGCGATATAATTAACGTATCGAAAATTATTTCGATACATTCATTGGCATAAATATGATATGTCTTCTCCTTTCTTCGAACAGTATATTTTGCGAATTTATCGAAACTTTTAATTGTACAAGCATAGACTTTTAGGCCCATGGCATTGCAAGCTTCTGCGGCTCAGTAGTCATCATGTCAGTGTTGAAAATAAAACTCGCAAAGTTTTACGTTATAATAATGTTAATATCAAACATTTTTAGGGAAGTAAGAATAGACATCCTATGTAGATTTAAGAAAGTACTGTTTTGTGTAAATTAACGAATACTGTTACGTTACTTTGCGGATAATGGTCGATAACATAGCTGAAGTTTTGAGCACTATTGGACGTGTTGGTTAAAAGAAAATCTAAATAGAAGTCGGGAAATCATAAACACAATCACCAATTATTACACTCGTGATGTGTTTATGTTGTTTGCAAGGAAACCAGGACCACGATTTATGAAAAGAAATACGGGATGTATGAAACAGGTTTTGCAGCTCTTTTCATATTTTATGACGTGAAAGACCTCGTGTGGGTGGCATGAAGATTACAAAGAAAATTAACCTGTTTCGCGTATACTCGAACATAAAGAACTCGCTACTGTGCTATCACGAATAACAGTAAAGTGTTAAGAACATAGAGAATATAAGAGAATAAATATATAATCAAAATAATTCTTAATTGTCAAATTTGCGTTTTTTGTTGTTTTTTTTTTACTTCTGATCTTACTGGACCCGCGCGGTTAGCCTAGTGGCTTTGCGCTTCACAACCATATGCCTGGGGAAGGAGTGTCCTAGGTTCGATTCCCGTCCACGACGTGAGGAGCTTAAGGATCTTCCTCAGCCATAGCCAAGTTAGCCGGTCTTGGGCGTGGGCAGCAGGGTTTTTTCCGCCAGTTTATCTGGGGTTTTTCATCCCGCAAGCAGGCAAACCGGCCCCGTGAACACACAGGCTACAGTCATAAATACTTACGGCAAGGAAGGCAACGGGAAACCACTTTGCTCATAATCATCTCTCCCTAGAATGGTAGCATATAGCTACCCTCCCGCGGCCGTATGGCAGATGGGAACCAGAAGATCTTACTGGGGTAGTAAAGAAGAAGGATGCGATTGGCTCATTGAAAATAAACAGCCAAAAGAGAGATCGCCTTTTCTACTACTCTTATTTAGCAGACGACTGATACAAGAAACATAAAACAACATTTATTATATCGTAGCTCACAGATGTAATAAATTTTTTCTGTCATCTTTTTCTTAATAACTCAAATGAACCAGTATTTTTATTTACAGATTTGCAATTATTTTGTTTTGATTTCACTTGTGAAAGATTAAGAATAAAGTGTTTTGGAATATCAGCAGACTTATAATCAAATATGACTTAAGATTTAAACTACTTATTACGTTTTGGCTAAGAGTCCATACTGAGATTTGGACTCAGCTCTAAGATATCGAAATGGGACAGTTTTATAACGTAGTTAATATTTATTCCCCCTCCCAACCCTTTTTAAATTAAAGTTAAATACCAGTTTCCAGGAGGGAGAGTCTTAGATGCATTTAGATTCTTAGAACATCGCCTAAAAATAAAGAGAAAACGCTATATTAGCAGATCAAAGAGAAACTAAGCTAAAACTGCTTGAAGAGAAAATTCACACACACACACACACACACACACACACACACACACACACACACACACACACACACACACACACACACACACACACACACACACACACACACACACACACACACACACACACACACACACACACACACACACACACACGCTGAATTTGAATGTTTCTATGTAAATACAGTTGGGGAAATGTTTACCGCATATTTATGCGGCTCTCCTTGAAAAATGATACGCAAAATTTAATAAAGTTAACTTAATAATTAAAAAATTATTTAATAAATTTTTAATAAAGACAATATGAGGAAAAAATCTTAAAATCCCTTGCTGTTAAATAAGATATCCTGAGTTAATTAATAGCTGTTTAAAATACCATCAATCTTCTAGCCACACCTCTTTTTATATTTTTTTTCTGACGACAGAAGTATAGGGGGAAGTAATCTTAGAAGTTTCAATCAAAATACGAATATCGCAGATGACAATTAAATTAGGATGTTGCTTTCACTCAACCATCCCAATGATTACTGTGCTCAAACGTGGAGGTGGCTTCCCTATGAGTTGCATAAAAATCCTTGAATCGTTACACAACAAAGGAATTATGTCATCAATTCGCTTCATTCTTTTTCACACATTCTTTCGTTTCTTGCTGCTTTTAATTTTATACTCATATTTCCTGGAGACTTTATTAGAATTGACACCGGTAAATCCCCGTACTCTCCCGGAAATCTGTTGGGATGCATGTTTTTATAATTTGAAGTTAAACTATGGAAACATTTGGCTCTAGAGTACTACTAAAAACGTAACATAACATATACTGTTAAGATAGTTAGGATGTACTAATGAACAAAAGAATTGAAGATGAACACAGTGGAGGCTCGTGGCTTGAAATATTATGGAAAAAAAAAAAAAAAAAAAATTAAACATGAAAAAATATTGTTTATTATCGATAAAATTTTACAGTTTGGTATAATTCAAAATTACTTAAAAATAAAATCCATCATCGTAACCCCAAATAATGTTCTAAAATAAAAACGATAACAAATGTTGTGTCTTTAATTGTAATGTCCAAATACTTAAAGAGACGGAGTAAACACGATAAGCACTACGAACACTCTACTACTGGCTCAAACTGCAGATAAACAACAGTGGAACTGCGCAATGGACAGTGCCGCATTACGCTAATAGCTCGCATCTTACTATGACGTGCATATGCTTGCGCGCGTAGCAATATGACACTGTGGTAAACACAGTGCCGCTAGCGTCCTTTGCCCTGCTAAGTGCTACAAGATGGATTTTTATTATTTTTTATACAAAATAAAAGAATTGTATAGGATTGTTGATGATAAAATTAAATATTACCAGCAAATATAAATAAATTAATAAATATATTTATATATCGAGAAAAATTGGGGGTGCTGCAATTCCGAAGTCCCTATGCACGAGCCGCCCCTGGATAAATATGAGATTATATTCATGGTTGGTGATTAGTATCGCAAGGAAGAAATAAAAATCACCAGCAATTAATGGCGGTGTTCACGCATTCATCACTTGCGCAGTGAAGAATGCATTTGATCTTCCTGTAAAATAGCAGTTAGCATTTTCTGGTTTTAAGGAAAAGTTAAAATTGCTCTTCAGGTTTTCGACAGTCATAATAACAGACATGACAAAGCTATTATCTACTGTTCAGTTGTGAAAGTGCACATAAAATAAAGCATATCATTTCTAGTGTTATGATGATGAGTCTTGGAACAAATCAGAGAGACTTTCCAAGGTTTTTTTATAGGCAATAAAAAAAACAATTCATTAAATTAATAATTAATTAATAATACAATTCATTAAATTAATAAATTGTTTTAAATATATGTTTTCAGGTAGAAGTGTTTTCTGAGTAAATTGCAAATATGCTATATTTTTTTTAAATCATGTGCGCAATCTCCTTGCTTCCTTGACAAGTTTTAATTTTTTATTTACTACTCACTCAACTACTCACTTAAACGCGAGATTTCAGAAAACAAACCATTTGGTTTTTATGATAATATCATTACATGTCAGTGGCTTAGCTTTTGAAGAGGACATTGAGGATGCAGAAGTGGTAAATGTTTTGAAAGAACCAATCACTGTGACGTAAAGAAACTAGTATACGTGATATATCATTATAAAGATATGTTTTGAATTCTGTCATAAAAAACGAACAACAACAACAAAAAAAAGACATCATAGCAAAAGGAAGAAAGAGAGAGAGAGAGAGAGAGGTCCAATATAATATAATATTATAATCATATGACCAGGGGTGGCTCAGGCACTTCGGAACTGCCGCACCCCCAATTTTTCTCGATATATAAATACTGTATATTTATTAATTTATTTATATTTGCTTGTAATATTTAATTTATCATCAACAATCCTATACAATTCTCTTATTTCGTATAAAAAATAATAAAAATCCATCTTGTAGCACTTAGGAAGGCGAAGGACGCTAGCGGCACTGTCCGTCGCGCAGTTCCACTGCTATTTATATGCAGTTTGCGCCAGTAGTAGAGTGTTCGTAGTGCTTATCGTGTTTACTCCGTCTTACTTATTTTATTTGTTTTTTTATTTACTTATTTAACAAGGGTAAATTATCTAATTTTAAGAATAAATTGCCTCAAAAATCAGAAGAAATAAAATTGACCACTGAAGCATATCCCGTGATCAACAAAGAAAAACTTGCAACTGAACTTCGAGTATTCCACAGTAGACTCGACATGCACGATTATTGTAAATTAATTGACTTGTTAAAATTTATAACCGAAAATAATTTAGATTGTGTTCTTAGTGAAATTACTGTATGGATAAAAATTCTCTTGACAATTCCTATGACTACATCAGAGCCTGAACGCTGTTTTTCAACATTAAAGCGAATAAAAACATTTCTGAGGAGCACTATGAATCAGGATAGGTTAAATGCACTTGCGAGGATTTCAACGGAGAAAAAATTCTTCAACAGTCACACAAACATCAAGGAAAAAGTTATTGACCTTTTCGTTCGAAACAAAACAAGAAGAATGGATTTTATTTTTAAGTAATTTGAATTATACTAAACTGTATAATTTTATCGATAATAAACAATATTTTTTCATGTGTAATTTTTTTTTAAATTTTTACCATAATTTTGATATTTTATTCAAACACGTATACAGTGTACTCACAGTATGTATATTTGGAAAGTTGTAGCATCCCCCACGATTTCAAGCCACGAGCTGCCACTGATTATTTCCTTATCATTTCTCTAATTCTGATTTAGACTTTAATAACAAAACCAGCGTTTGTGATTAATCATTGAAGATCATGATTTAAACGTTTCTTCACCGCCCTCTAACCTTCAAGTAACCTGGGCAGGAAAGATAAGTGACAATGTCGTTATTATGTGGTCGATAACAATCATAATTGTGGTTTATTTGTGAGTTAGACGCCTATGTTCGCAAAACACTTTTACTGTGACCTAAAGAATCCTCTGGGGCGCCATCACTGACAAATGAAAATAGTTACAGCTTTAATACGTTCATTGATCATCGACAAAAATGTGATTTATTACTTGGGTACCTGCGGGAGACTTGTGGGATAATACGTCGCCTATGGCATTTCGAATTCTCGTGATGAAAGAACCAAATAAAAGGAAAATTAGCTGAACGAACAGTTACGGGAAAGAAAAATGAGAAATAAATAAAATCAGCGAATGTGATTTGTTAAATCTTTCTAGGATTTTCCTGCTAATCTTGCAACCACATAAATAGGGGGAGCATTTAAAAGAATTGTTCCATTTGTCTCCAGAACGCTGGAGATGAATTGGAAACTTTTATACAAATTAGCTTAGAACACAATAAGCAGGTGATCATCATTATGGACGATTTAGTTTATCTTAATATAGTATGCATGAAGTAAAGAGTAGACTGTGAAGTAAATGATACTTTTGTACCTCTTGGAAGACAGTTTTCTTAGGTAGTATGAAGTGGAAAAGAACATTAGTATCAATCGTTTTGAATTTGGTTTTAGTGTCAGAAGATGGGATTGTAACTGAGATCTTATCCTTGCCCCAGTTATCGATAGGAGAAAGGAATTTATGTTGAATACAAAGGCGATTGTGTTAGAATTAGGGGTTAGCCTGAGGCTTCCTTCAAGGTCTTCTTTCAGGAGGGCCTTGAAGGGAGAGAGAGAGAGAGAGAGAGAGAGAGAGAGAGAGAGAGAGATCGGCAACTCATGAGAGTTTTTTAGGAAATATTTATTAAGAACTATGTTCTTGGTAACAAATAATTTCAAAAAAAAATAATAAGTAAGAAGAAATTATATTTAGGATTAAATGGATTATTTAAAAAATGAAATAGGAATTGTATAATTGAACGAATGGAGGTTAAAATGAATACCGTCGGATCACAGACACTAAAACCTCAGTTGGTTCGGCGCCAAGAAGAGTCAATTCATGTTGAAGAGAAGGAAGAAATAAGGCGATGTACGAATGGGTCACAACACTCGAAATCACGTGCTTTTTACGTAAAATTTTCCAACTGTTATACAAACAAACTAGTTATGACCTTATAAACTACAATATTCATAAGAGAGAAGTTAATCTTCAGATATGTAATAATAAACAACTCATCCCACAATACGGATTGATTGCTCTGTAATCAGAATGGAATGGATTCTCCTTCTTCTGACATGCGCACAAGTGTCGAAGAGTCTCGCGTCTGTGATCGTACAGTATATATATATATATATATATATATATATACTGTTATGTTTCTAAATTTCTCACGAACATTCATTGGTTGTTGAATTAAAAGTTGATGTTTAAGGGGTTGAGATGTCACATCAGTGGATTGTTTGACTAGCTAATATATCCAGGAGTTGTGTGTCGGAGAGCAATATTAAGGAGAGAAAGATGTGATTGTCATTGGAGTGAGCGGTTGAAATTCACTGTAGTTTTAGGGCAATTACTATTGAACCGTTATGTCAACGACAATATGAGCTTACATTTTCAAGGAGATATTTAGTGGAGGAAGTGAGAGGTAAAAAGTAACCATTAGATGATGAATGCTGAGCTGAAGTTCAGGTATTAGGCTGGAAGTGCAAATGAGTTCTTATTGCAAATTTGTGTTTACATAAAGAAATATTTAATTTAAATTTTGTATTGACACTGTTGACAAAGGTTTGAGTTTAGAGATGTGTGTGCTCATCAGTGTATGAATCAGTTGGATATCACAGGAACTTCAACTTTAAGAATTTGACTCGTTCATCATTTTAACTTCAACAGTCTTATGACAACATTTCAATCATTCTGGACCTTAACATTATTGGTTCTTCGCTCCCATTTTCCGCTGACGTTTACCAGTTAGAAACTTGAGGCACCTTGACATACACTGACGCTAAAGTAGGACATGTCGAGGCAAGTCGGAGCAAAGGTAGTTCAAGCACCTGGTGCTAGATTTCTTTTGGATTTTCTAGATTTATTGCGTATTTTGTAAGTTCTTCTTCGAAAATAACTCGATTTTTGCATAAAGTCAAATTAAGGAATGTAGAAATTTTTCTTTTTCATTTCTAATTAAAATAAATAAACGTTTCATTAACATTTCATCAATGGCCTTCATAAATGTGTTTCAAACTCTGAACAAAGATGCTCTTTCGAGAGGAGAAGGGAGAGAATAAATTTAACAAAATTAAAAAACTAAATAAATATCTTCTGTCCTCTTTACCGTATAGGAAAGGAATTTTTATATTTCTAGAGAAAAAAAAATACTACACAGATGTGAAAAATAAACTTTCACTTATGGGTTATAAAATAAACAAGAGAAATTAAAGAAATAAATTTCTGTAGTGATTGATATTGGATGAATTCTGATTTCATCTAGTTCTAATACTAGATGCAATCAGAATTCACTCAATATCTTATACATTTAGAAAGCAAATAAATTATAAGCAGTATGATACGTATGATACGCCGTTTGGTGGGGACAATCTGATTTCGAAATTCTGTGTAAGATACAAAGAGCGTGTTTCATACCAAGGTAACAGGGTTTTCCCGTAATTTTTTTTTTTTTTTTTCTTACAGGAAAATTGCCAGATTGGTTGGCTGAGTGGTTAGCAAATCCGCTTTCCAGCCAAAAGGTTGCGGGTTCGAATCCAGCCGTGGGCATGTATGCTTCTGATTGTTGGTGGAAATACTAGTGGTGGCGGCGGGCGGTAGATGGCGTTGTTGTAGTTGAGGTTAGTTGTAGTTAGTGGATTGAGTAGTGGAGACAGAGAATTATAGAGTGGGTGCCCTTCCTCGATGAGTCGTGGACTTCCTGGAGGTGTCACGTAATAATAAAAACAATCAAATGCTAGAAAACACTGACAATTATCAGATAAAATATCATTTGCTAAGAAGACCAGGATGTTATCGCCGGAACAGACAGGGCGGTGCTCTATTAAATATATATATATATAATAATCCTATTGAAATTTAAAAACTATTTTATATTAAATATGTGAACAGAATACATGTATAGCATATCGGATTATCCAGATGCTAAAGAATGCATTGACGGTCAGACATAAGAATGTCTTTATAAGGTTTATAGGTTACAAACGTTAGGCAGAAAAGAGAGGATAGACGCATTTAAGCCATTAGACGAATTTTATCGGATTAACTCTTCAAATTTCTTGACAGGAAAGAAAAGGGTATACTCCGTGGATTGTGTAGTAGTACGGCTATGGCCAAACAGGAAAGAGCAGCAGATTTTTTTGCAGGTTGTCAGTGAGTGGAATTCCCTAACTGAGCACTCCCAGGTCAGTGAGGGTTCTTATCATTGCACTTCAGTGTCTCTAAAAAACTTAGGAGGAGTACTGAAGTTGTCTTTCATTTGGTAAAACAAATCAGTCATATCGTGTTGATTTTATTACCAGGTATTTATTAAATATGCAGCGTTTTATTACAAACTTTATACTAAAAAAACTATATTATTCAATAATTTTATTTATATCATCAAATAAAATATAAATCTTTACTTTAAAATATAATATTTTATTTTATACATCAAAAGAAATTTAATTTTATGAATAAAATAATCACCAGTTGTTTGTACATGATGTGATAACGAATCTTCATGATTATTTTTATTTGTCAGTTACTGGCTTCAATTTTGCTATACAATCAAGTGGTAAAGATTAAATAAACAGATATTAAGGAAAGTAAATTAGAAAACAGATATTTGTATTTAGAGTTTGTTCTTAATCTTGAGTTAAAGAAAGTGTGGAACTTTCTTCAACAACAAATTTGTCTGAAGACAATTTAAGTTTTTGTAAATGAATTACATAAATGGTATAAGTGGACAATGGATCAAATAATATTACTATAAGAAAGCGTAATCAGGTTTTATAAGTTGAAAATTTATGCATTGTTAACAATATAGATGGATTCATTATATATTTATGCAAATTAGTATTAACGTGCCTAGCGAAAGTCATGAAACTTCTTGTGCAGAAATGAATAAAAGATGATTCTAGTGAGATAAATTAATATCGTGTTATTGCAAGTTTAGATGATTTAATAAGTTGTGGGGGGGGGGATGCCATCCTGGCTGCTCGGTAATTTTTGGTTCCAACTCTAACGGATTCTAGGTCAAGTTCTTTGCTGATCACTTCAGTATTCTGGCATTTTTCTCTTTAAAACACGGATCAATGTGTGCATCTTGATAATATGCAACTGCGTTTTCATGGAAACAAAAGGTAGTACCGAGATTAGGTAGATGTTAGATTTGTGTATATTGTATAAAAAAAGATAACACATTTCCGTTGTTATTTTATAGCGGTGACAAAATAATGTCTATCATAGGAAATTAAAAAAGTTTTGAAATTGAGCGAAGGCTTGCGAGAATGCAGCTTTCGACACGTGAGCTGCCTTGAAATTACTCTGCCCAAAAGGCGACGAACTCTGTCCAGTTTTGTTGCCTTCTAAATAGCACACCTTCAAGGTAAGTCACATGATGAAGGTTATATTCTCGTATGCATTTGGAAATATTTTGAAACTGTTTAAGTTCTGAAGACAGATTTTTAAAGAGTTGTAAGTTTTTTAGGTGTTTGCAATACTACATGACAAAGTTTGTTTCAGATGTGAGAGGTAGGCGGAATAACAGAGACAGAGGTGAAAAACGGGTTCTCTGTGTTTGCAGCTGCTGCTCTTGTTGTGATTATCGAAGTACTTATGGAATTGACACAGTGCTGAAACACTGCATCTGCGAAATAGGGGTTGAAGAGGATTTCTCTTGTAGAAGTTCACTTCTACAAGAGGTATCATCTATGAGCTGAATTGCTCTCCTCTAGACAGAGTCAATACTTTTTAGGAAGATTTTTGGTACCCCACTTCAAAAATATGAGCAGTGTTCTGTGGATGTGCCGATTTTGATTTGTATAAAGCTAGAAGCTGGATGGATGGGTGGGTGTAAAATAGCAACTTAAGAATGCCTGGTTGTTTGGATGTGGAAGAAGATATTGATAAGATATATTTATACCAGGAGAGGATAGATGTGTAATATTACTTCAAGCAGAGAGAACTGATGTTGTCTGGTTATTTGTATATCACTAAGATAAGGTAAGTGAGCTTTCTTTGTGTCAGAAAAAAGGCAAGACTTGCATTTCAGTGGCACGGAAAGTGATTAGATTTGCCTAGCCCAATAGAAGGATGGTATACAAATCAACGTTGCAGCCACTGATTGTAGTTAATCTTGAAGCTTGGAATGTCTGAGAATTGTACACTGTATCACATAAGTTTGATAAATGTCTAATACTATGGCTTGCAAAGCTATGAATGTGATTAGAGATGATTCAGAGTAAGTAATTTAGGTACAGGTAACCCGTGAGGTACTCCTGAAATGGTGAGAGGAAGAGGGAGCCATCCGGCTTGATACCCAATGAACAAGAGAGAATCTTGATTACTCAGTCGCATAGGATGGTAGTTAGACCAAAGGATAGTAAATTTTTTATCAATAGTCGATGTTAGATATCAGGAAGAACAAGAAATGTTAAGAAGAACAACACATCGTTTCTCCGACCCTTTCTATGGCACATATCTTCTCTAGTGGTGGGTGATCTGATTTTAATGGTGGAATCCATACTGGTAGTTGCTGATTAACTGGTGGGCCTCTATGGTGAAGAAGCTAGGTATTGGCGACTTTCTCCAACAAATTTGGAGAGGACCGAGGTGAGCGTTTGGTCTGTAGTTTGATGGTAGACGTCTAACTCACATTTTTGGAATAGGCTGAATATATGATTTCATCTGTTCATAGAGATAAACACCTGCTAAGTATTAAAGCTTGTGTATAAAGTCCAGGTTCTATTACTAGCATTAAATACATTGAGTCCAATAGGAGAGATGCCATCAGGACTAGAAGACATATTAGTGTCCAAGTTATTTAGTGACTTTTTAATATCCTTTTACCAAAAAAACTACAGGAGGCACATGGTGCTTATATTATGATTGGTAGGAGGCAATCTGCCTCGGTCATCTTTACAGTCTTCGAAGACAAGAATGATGCTAGAAGTCATCTTTATTTTAGGTGCTATAGCAGCGGTGCGGAATGAGAGAGAGAGAGAGAGAGAGAGAGAGAGAGAGAGAGAGAGAGAGAGAGAGAGAGAGGTGGAAATGCATCTAATGTCCTTGGCAAAGGAATCAGAAGGTACAACATCCATTTGGACAGGAGCCAAGCTTTTTTTTTTTCTGTTGACCTTTATAAAGTCAAGCTTAGATCTGCTGATGACCATTTTGCATATTGCATTCGTCATCTTTGCTAAATCTTTGCTATAAGCAACAAATTCGGCATCTTTTGCAACTTGATCGACGGCATTGTGAAAAGTGAGCAGTTGGAATGGGGACGTTAAGTTCTCCTATTAAGATGACCTTGTTATTTTCATAGCTAGATTGCAGATGATTGGGCTTCAAAAAGAGGAAGAAGAGGTCTGAGCGGTTATTAGAGTTTGGAGATTGTTAAATAAAGAAATGAATGCTACAAAATGGGGCAAAGAAACCTGGAACCAGAGGAAGTCCAAAGTAAAGATTCTAAATTAGCCAATCTCTGCAAGCAATGCTGATTTCACCAAGGGTCAGGGTACCGCCCTTGTGGCAAAAGGATTTGTGAAGGCATTGAAGATGGACAGTAATGGATGTAGCTGAATTTGGGATGTCAGTATATGAATGTGAAAGTAAGTGTTTATTATGGAAATTCCGGCAAGCTGTAGATGTTGTGATTAGTTCTCCTTTTTTGTTGGGAATGGGTTTCTTTTAGTCACAGTAATTTTTGTATGATTCATCACACTTCATTTGCGAACCATCGTAGTTGATTCGTTAATACAAATACTCATTGTTTGACAGGTAGTTAATATATTATTAATAAGATAATTATTTATTTAAATATTCGTTTTTTTATTCTTTGTTGATTCATTCACTATTCTTTTATTATTCTTTGCTGATTTATTTACTATTCTTTTATAATTCGTTGTAGATTCATTTATTATTCACTTAATTTTCGCTGTTGATTATTGACATCAAGCTTTATTCCTGTTTTTCAATTGATAAATACATAAAGAAAAGAAAAGAAAAAAAAGAAAATAACACATGAAACGTTTACTCACCATCCATGCACACTTTAACTTCAAAAATACGGATTATACTTCTTATCTTTCTCTTTCATTAAATTGATTTTTGGAACAACTTTCCTCATATTGTGTTCCGCAAGGACTACCATCTGATATTCAAAACAACCTCAAGGTTTGTTTTCCTCTTGCAAACAAGTCATTAATGCATTATAGATTTTCACTAATCACACAACAATACCAATAAAATAAAACAAAGATAAAATAGCATAATTTGACAATTATTTTGGCTGCTCAATATATTACAAGTGTGCAAGTATGTGTCTGGTTCTCGAAAGTCTAAATAACATGTTTTTAACATAAATAAATAACCACTGACTTACTGTTTATTTCGCAGGAATATTGAAATCCGTTTCCTTTTATTTTGGTTATTTTGAAATATTTAATTGAAATATTGCATTTTTTCTTAAGAGAAAAAAAATGCAATATATTTTTTCAATGGAAAGTTATCCGATTTTCTAACTTCATGTTGTTGAGATGTGATATTACCTTTATTAGGACATTTTATTATATCATTTATTCATTGGCAGAATAATCATAACTTCTGTGGTTTTTAAGATCTCTATCTGTCTGACTGCTGTAATATTCAAAGATCGCTTTAAATACTCTGTAACAATGTTAACTACTGTTTTTTTAAAGGTACGCAAACATGTAGATTGAAGAACTCGTGAATTAAAATCATTCAGTCTTAAATATTTTACTCAATTACGTGATGATGATACTCCAATAAGCAGCACAATTTTCTAAGTTAAAGATTTAAATAAGATGCAAACAGCAAAACGAGAAACATTCCGGCTGAATGATTTGGCGCGACCAACCTTAAGTAGTAGCTACTAAATGATTAAAAACATGGACTCAATTCGTTAGATACAATCGAATTCAATATTATATTGCTCTGTACTAACAGGTGAACTTATGTATTCTGGTAGAAGGTTCAAATAATAATAATAATGCTAAGAAAAAGGAGAAAGACGTATGTGATTTTAGATCTATAAGGTTTTGTAATGAAAAATAAAACTAGCTATTTAGGGTGGACTGAAGATGTCATAGAAAAGTTGGTGAACTCCAGTTTACGAAGACAAAGAATACCTTTTAGGTCATACACATGATGGTTTACATAATGTGGAATGCGATTGGCCCCTTTGATACACACTGATGTTCATCCAAGTGATGGGCCTGCAAGCCAAAATGCTTCCGAAAGGGGAAATTTAAAATGAAAGGTAAGTGGGAAGCATACAGATTAATGAGCTTGGTGTTCTGTAAATGGAGAAATGACGTCAATACCCATCTCTTTGACGTCAATGCCCACCTCTTTGACGTCAATCGAGGCAAGTTTTGTAGGCTGGGTCTGATCCCTTGTATGATAACCCTTGTTTCAAGGTGAAAGGTCAGCGTTTTTTGTGTTATTCACTGTTGTCAAGAGATGATCACTACTGAGAAAATTCTTGGACGGTCAATGTTCTTCGAAATAAGTGCACCCCTCAAGCTTGGCCTCTAGGTCAGTCGTGCTGCACACGACACCACGCAAGCCATGAAACGCTTAAAAGTTTAAAACATTGGAACAAAAACGAACAAATTGCGAACATTATCAACACTGCAAATGCATTTTACCTTACTGATAGAGAATAAAAAATATTATGGATAATTATTAGAAGCTATGGAATGCTTGACAAATATGTGAGAATAATCAAAGAAGTGTAAAGAAAGGATTTGTTGTGTTATTGCACAGCAAATAATATCAGAATGGTTTGAAATCTAGACTGATGTGAGATAGAGTTGTGCAATATTTGGTTTAATGTCTAACAAAGTCGTTTATTGGATTATGAGAAACGTTACAGGTGTTAGAAGAGGGATTACATGGAATCATATATCACAATTGCAAGGATATGTAGACGACATAGTATCGATGTTATCATCATCATCATGATACATTGATATACAAGCAAAATCGGAAGCATTTTATAAAACAGCTGAAAAGGTTCGTATTTAAATAAATATGATTAAATCAGTTATTAAATTAGATGGCAAATACCGCAAAGAAATTAAAATCAATCCACACGCATTATAAATTGGGAATTTTACGCATCTGGGAGCAAATGTAGATACTGAAGGTGGAACTGAGATAATGCAAAGAATGACAAAATCAAATACTGCTTTCAGAACATTGAATAATAATAATAAATAAAATAAAAATAGGCACCTAAATTAAATAGTTTTCAAGCATTTGCGTGAAATTATTGAAAATATTTTAGTCACGACGTATAACGAATGTTTATGTAACCCGAAAAAAAAAAAAAACGCCATTAGGGGAAGAGAGGGAGGGGGGGACGCAATTGGGCACGTTCGGAGTGAGAAATGACAGCATAGATACTGGAAATAAAAAGGATGTGGGCTAAATTAAACTGGCAGAGGTTGACAAAACAGGAAAGAAGAATGGCTGGTTGGAGAGACAGAAGAAGCAGGATGAGTGGCAGAGGGATCTGGAAGAATTGGATCTCGGCCTCATGTGACATACGGAACAAAGAGGAAAAGTAAGTATATATTTTTGTGAACATTAGAGGTGGGAGTTTTAATATCGTTTTTTTTTTTTTAAAGTGTTCAGATATAATTCTGGACTATTCATTGCTTTCTCACATAGAAAATCTAACGCCTGATTTTTTTTTCAGAAGTACGGTTACTTGATAAGCGTTCTTTGAATTAAACTGTAAAGGCTATTATGATAGTCCTTTAGACAACATAGAATTGAAATCAACAATTGGAAATTTGCGATATTATATATATCGCCAGTTTTCAATTGGCGATATGATATCGACAGTTGAAAATTCATCTCTGAGCATTATAAAATTGTAATGCCAAAATTATCTTGCATTGTTAAATAAATCCATACGTTCAAGACTGTTTTATTGTTAAAATGATTTTGCATGATATTTCCTGAGATAATTTTCAGTATTATATAAGTGATTTTTGTTTTTTGTTTGCTATAGAAGAACAATTTTAATGGCAAAATACGATCCAAGTTACTCATAATGTTACTAAAATATAGAGCATAGGTAAGATAATGTAATGGAGGATATTATAGATCCAGCCAGATATAAAAACAAACTTAAAAGCATAAAATTACAGAGAGTTTAATCTGCCCTGATGCCCATGCATGTCGGAAAATGAATAAAAATTAATTAATGGTTGTTTTTTTTTCTCACAACTCCATTTTTATTGTTTCTGGAGATCTTAGGACGACCTCTTGAATTTTCGTTATATAATAATAATAATATCTGTTATCTGTTAGAGCGTAATTCTAGTATTCGAATTTTCGTCTTGTTTCCTTCTGCTTTCGTTTATTGGTCTATAGATAGCGAGAGTACAGAACATACGTAGTATATTCTGCTTGATGTTAAAAAAGTTTTCGAATTTTGCCAGCGTAAAAGAAGCATATTTATTTGAAATGTCAACGAAAAACAGTGAAAGCTTTTATTTATATTTTTAATTTTTTAGCATAAAATTGGTGTTACTTGCTGTTTTATAAAATTGTAAATTATTTTCCTAAGATATTTCTTGTAATTTTTCTAGTAATAAATTTTTAAAAAATTACATTTATTATTTTAAAAATTAATTTTATAATCGAATATTATACAAGTCATGCGTATAAACCCCAACATTGTACTAATATATGACGGATTCATTTGTAATACTTATATTATTTAAAATATATATATAAATAAATAGAACCAATAGAAACGTGAAAATTAGGCAGAAATGAAATTTATTCTTTGCTATATACAGTAGATAGCCAAGAGCGATTAAGGATATTTGGAACACAGTCATCAATATCAAAGGTGAAAAACTTACTTGAAAAAAAAGTTTCAACATAACGAAAAAGAGAAAAAAAAATGTCTACTCAAGATGTAAGCTCAAACAAGACTAATTTCTCGCAGGCATGGTGTGTGTGTGCGCGCGTGTTGGAGGTGGGGGCTAAAGCAATTAATAGTTCCAGTGTAATCCAGTAGGCTGCGATACGAAACCATGTTATTTCTTATTATCCTAAGTTCCCCTAAAATTCAATTTTTGGATCCACCCAACGGTTAATTTTAATTTAAGCCTGCTCTGAGTAATATCATAATAATTCATAGTAAAGTATTTATTTTAAAAATAAATGTACTATCTAGCAGAGTTATGATAACAACAATGAAGGTTGTTAATACGAATTATGTATTTCTATTAATGATCCAAAATCTTAGATTTT
This sequence comes from Typopeltis vanoorti, assembly GCF_054136105.1. NCBI lineage: Eukaryota > Metazoa > Arthropoda > Arachnida > Uropygi > Thelyphonidae > Typopeltis > Typopeltis vanoorti. The sequence continues at coordinate 29,368,151 of NC_143572.1, forward strand.
TAATGAATAGATTATAATTCAAAGTATAGTTTATTTTATTTTATTATATTTTCTTTATTCCACTATTATTAAATAATAAAATCCAGAATTTTTAGGAACATCGTTAACAATTTCACAAGACTTCTTTACCACATTTACTTGTTTACGCTTCTGTTACTTCATTTTTATTTTTAACATAGACATAATAGCATTTCAATGCTATTTTCAACATCCTTCTTTATAGTTGCTTGCTCAGAATTTTGTTTTTCAGGGAAATTGGTCGTAATGAGGGAAATAAAAAAATGTCTTTCATGTGATGTGATGTGATGTGTGAAGCCTCCAAATTACCTTCCTTTTCCGATAATGAAGGTAATTTGGAGTGATTGTTCAAACCTATTTTGATCTCCATGTTTGAGTGGAAAATAATATGATCTTAAAAACACGTCTGATTCATTGTCTGAACTTAGGAAGAAATAAATAAATTTTCCGAAAGTGATCAACATTGCTTTGATATTTGGGCTGACTTTTGATCACTCACCAATCATAAATCGAACATTCGTTGAATGTTAATTGTAATACGTTGACAAACTGGTAGCAGTACTAATGGACAAACACATTACTCCTTTACGTTTCAATATAAGACTATATAGTATTACATACTATGAATTTTTTTTCACATACTTCTTTATGATCATTTATCTAAAAGGTTTAAATGATGTCATTAATATCTCATTAACATTCTGCTTTGTAATTCTTTTTTTTTTTTCACCCATAGATGATAAACTGTGCCTCTAAGAATCAAATTTATCGATACGTTTGTCCACGCTATGGTTGAGTGTGTTCATATGTCCTTGTGGTGATATTATGTATCTTTTCAAGCAGAATTAAGAACAATTTCGCGATATCGATTGGCTTAAATTATATTTTTATGTTATACTCCAAAATAAGTCGAATTCACGATTATTACGTATAAAAACTTTAATTGGTTTGTTTCTTTAACCACGAAGAATGTAATTATATTGCAAATTTTTCAAATGATTGGAAGAGAAATACTGAAAGAAAGAATATTACTGAAATGCTGTATTCAGATACCAGGAAAAGGTTATAATCGAATGGAGGGAGAGAGAGAGAGAGAGAGCTTACTTACTCTGCCGAGCACAAACAGACACTTTAGAAGCGGTTCCTAGTAATTAGGTCTGGACACCCAGTGAAACGGAAAGACAAATCAAGGTCAGTCATTCTAGGAGATTAAAGAAAACACACACACACACACACACACACACACACACACACACACACACACACACACACACACACACACACACACACACACACACACACACACACACACACACACACACACACACACACACACACACACACACACACACACACACACTAAAAACTTAAAACAGTAAATGTCAATCTTATTCGCTACAAAAAAATCTTATTGTAACTTTGAAGGTAGTGGGATTACACGCTACTCTGCATAATCTTATTATCCCGATAGCACGAATTCTACATACTTTATATGACATCATCCTTACCCTTATATAATTACACTTCCTAACAGTTATATTTTTAGAACATAATAAATATCATCAATGGTTACTATACTTCATTTTTATTGTGTGTATACCATGTCATAAATCGTCTTAATTGACCTAGTTCACTTTAAATTTATAGTTTCTCTTTCGGCTGTTTCTTAAGTTTATATTTTCATGGCTCACTTTATTTCATTTAAATTTTTGTTTGCTTTTGTTTGTCTTCTTTTATCCTTTATAATTGGAGAGTTGTGGCCTAATGTGTTTTTGTAGATACGACTTTAGAAGTGTAGGTAGAAAAATAAAAATATTCTGCAATTATTAAAAGAAATCATTGTTTAGATAGACAAAGGATATCGAAGTAGACTTCAGAATAACAAAACAAAACAAGAAAATGTAATACGAAACAGGAAATATAAGAAATTGTCCTTCGCCAGCTAGAGATAAACTGATAACGAACAGTAAGACTTACAACTGCATTGCTTAATACTGATATTTGTCAGTGACGTCTACTTGAGACAAGCAAACACGATAGTACATGCAATCAAAAATCAAACAGACCGAAATCGAATAGTTAAAGAGAGTAAAACCCTATACATACAAAGCTTTACATAAGAGGAGTATGGAAAATCCTGTAGAGGTTATTCAACTTGGGAATATAAAGCGAGAGCTTCAAGAAGTTTAATCAAAAGTCTATTGAGAAACTTGAATTAACCTACTTCAAGTCAATATTATGCCTATTAAAATATTATTGGCTGAACCTATAGGACTATCTCCATAACATCGCATAGAACATACAATTTTAGTACTAACTGGAATCGCATGTACAGAATGCGAAAAAGAAATAAATATTTACTGAAGAACTACTAGATCTATACTTAATGCAGATCAATAAGAAGAAGAGGAAAAATACATGCCTAAATATAATACATGAACGATCTATCTCCGTTTACAGAGAAAACTTAAAAATATCATGCAGAGAAAAATTATAGATGATACTTCTTTGAAATAACATTATGCGATATGATACCTGATAATAAATTATCAGCTCCGCTATCAGCAAAAATCTATCCAAGTAGCTTCAAGGATAGCATTTAGATTCGTGATTATAATGACGTTTCCTTTCATCAATTATAGCACATCTTATGCAATGCGAATGAGTAACCATACCATACATAAAATTATGCAACAGTAACTGTCATGATAACTGTAAGTTAGAGTTAGCAGGAAAGTTACTGTTTAGTAAGATGGTTAGAGTCTCAACCATCTTACTTTTAGGGAACTTTTGTATGTAATTATGAAGCTGCAAAAATAACAAAAGAATGGCTATTATTATTATTATTACGAAGTTCGTTTCAAAAGCACTGCATACTTCTATTAGTAAATAAACCATTTATTTAACAAAATACATTTACTGTACGCTCTTTGAATATAATTTCCATTCTGCCTTAACTTTGCTTTCCAGTATTTTGAGTACGTTTTGTATTCCTGTTAGCAAAGTATATTTTTCCATATTTTCACCAAGAGAAAGTAATATGGAAATGAAGAAAGACAGATGGTATAATTCAATTTCATGTAACTGAACATAGAATAGCTTTTATTCTTGCAAACATTTTCTCCTACATTTATTTATTTCGTATGGGTTTCCTCCCTTTTCCTCTCCCGTCCTTTAGGACGTGTTGAGCCTTCTAAAGAGGAATTAACTATGTATGTTATGACTGTAGATCCATGTGTGTTCACAGCGGGGAGGGGACCAATATGCCTGTTCTGGGGGACAAAACACCAGAGTTTCCAGCTGAGAAAACCCTCCACCCTCATATGACACCGGCTAACTCACCTTTATTCGAAAGAGACCAGGCAAAGGTTCCTCACGCCACTGATGGGTACGGGAATCGAACCCAGGTCTTCCCGACCAAACGGCTTCGTCTGTACCGACTAAGGTATGGAGGCTCTCTTATTGTGCATTAATAATCGAGCATGTATTTTTACCATATGACTGTCGATGAATGGATCAACCAAATACAGATTACCTTTTTTGTTTTTTTAGGCTTATTAAAAGCTTTTATGATTCAACTGCACGTTCATGGACTGTTGTTCTTTTAATTTTAATAAATCTATCGCGTATTGTTACTGCCTTATATTCGCTATTATATATATTCGAACCAATTCATTTTCATATTTCTTTGTTTAAAAAGACAAGGAAATTCCCAGAACAGGTTTCCTGTAACGAGAGAGGTAAAAATTCCTTCAGGTTTGATAGCTCCAAATGAAATAAACAAAACTCAATCAGATCTTCCCTTCCTTTTTCGTTCTTCACCGCCTGCAGATTTTCTGTATCTGTTTGTGCAGATGACTTTCCTCAGAATTTTCCTTGCAACAAGGGAAAAATTCATGTTGTTTACTCGGAAAATTCATTTCTCTGGCAATATCACGTGCATACTTGCATGTTTACCACTTAAAAGAATGAGGTAAATTGATATGCAGTTTTTGAAATATTGCCAAAGTTCTATTAAATTAATGTTCTATAAAGATAATATATGTATGGGATCGTATCTTTGTTGGCATCAGGAATATTCAGTTGGCAACACTGATGCGGAAAAACCTTTTAGATGACGCAATGTTTAATGGTAATTTGTAGTAGCCGATGAGCATTGATGAAAATTATCAATGCTCATCGGCTATAATAAGCTTCATTTGATTCCTGACGGCTTAAGCAGTGATCCTTAGCATTGGTCTTCAGAGGATCACTGGTAAGGTTCTTCCGAATCTTATGCGTTCCTTTAATTTCAAAATATCTTTCAACGAGGATGAAGCCATGATTCAATGGGTCATTATCCCATTTATCCGATTTGCTTTGAAACCTGTAATATCGACAATGATTTGAACCTTGACCCAGTTTCACTTAACTGGAAAAACTAAGGTAAAAAGACATACCAATGAAGTTTTTGTTACCTTTCCTACTGTAGCTTTCAATTTTCGATCATCAAATAAAGATCACATTAATAATGTTATTTTTATTGTTTCAGTAAGAGCATTTATTGGATACGTCGTGTGTAACAGTTCTGGAATATAGCGTGAGTGAGTAATGTATATAATGATAAGTTTATGCAACTGAAAAAGTCATTGATATTCACATGAATATTAACTGCAGATTACGGCGCATGCGTAGCTCAATTGGTTTAGACGAACCCCTTCGTTGGAAAGATATCCGGGTGTGGCATAGTATATTCAAGTATGGCATATTAATGTTAAGGCTATCACACAGTAATCAAGTATTCAATACACAATATGCAAGTCTCAGGCAATGAGATATCACGAACAGAATAAAATAATTATTTGAACTTTTGCCAGATGTCTTAGAAGAGTTAACAGTTAGCAGCAAAAATTATTGCGTAACAATCATTTTCGTTAGCTTTATGATTTATCACATTGCTAACAAATTAGAGTAAAAAGGCTTTGCCTTTCTCTTTCTCATGAAGAATTTGTTGATACGTTTATTATCCGATTTTTCTTTATCCTTTATTATATAAACAGTGTCCTCGCGGTTAGTCTAGTGGCTTTGCGTTTCGCAACCATATGCCTAAGGAAGGAGTGTCCTAGGTTCGATTCCCGTTGACAACGTGAGGAGCTTAAGAATCTTCTTCAGCCATGTTAACCGGTCTCAGGAGTGGACAGTAGGGTTTTCCCCCAGTTTATCCTGGGGTTTTTCATCCCACAAACAGGTAAACCGGACCCGTGAACACATAGGATATAGTACGGCAAGGAAGGCAACGAGAAACCCCTTTGCTCATAGTCACTTCTTTAGTATGGGAGCTTAGCTGCCTTTACCATCTGCATGAATGAAAAGAAACTAATCATCATCATCATATAAATAGTATCTATATATAAACCGGAAATGGAGTGGTAACGAACCATCAGTTTAGCTAATTATTATGTTTTTTAGTTTTAAATCAGACATTAGTTATAAAAAGGCGTTTGATCCCACACCTTTTAATAACATCCATACTTATCATACTAATATCATTTATTAGAACATAAAACTCTCATTAAGCCAGTCATTATAAGGACGATAAGGATAAAACTCTCTTAATGATATGTTTTTATATACACAACTAACTTAATGATCTCGTTGTATGTATTTTTTATCTAAATGCAAAAGTCATTCCCCCAAACCATATTATACATTTTCTTCTACCGGGATCCATGTGGTCATCAGGATTGGTTTTAAGAGTCAATATAATTTTTAGGGATCTATGAGTAGGTGAGAAGAAAGAAAAGAAGCTAATAAATAAACAAAACCTTCATTATAATATTGATTGAATGCCTTCTGTACATATAGGCTTAATTAAAACTACTTTAGGCAGATTGTGGTTGATATGAGAACTTTCGCTTATAAAATCAACATTAATTATTAATGATTTGGGATTAATTGAACAGTAATCGCTAGTAGAGAAACAGCAATCGTGAAAAGTCTAAAAATCAACAGATGAAAAGAAAATTGAAAACTGTAATACTTTCCACACTTGGAGAGATACAATCGTTATGACTCGAGAGCAATGAATGTAATCTCTGTCACGGTGGATGGAAAGGATTGGTTTCAAAAACAACACCAAAATCAGCCATGGCTACTAGCCTTGATGTTCTTTATCTATTAAAATAGCGGAATTCCATGTTTTATTTTTGCCCTTTTGTGTGAAGACGATAAATAAAAACGTTTGTATATAAGATCATAATTATGTATTTGTTGTTCTCAGATATTTTCCACTGACGAATTGTAAATTTTCCTGTATATTTAATAAATAAACGTACGCATGTATATCATTACCTTATTACCTGCTGTAGCCATGTTTTTTTTTTTTTTTTTGGTAATTAAATTTGAATGCCTATTTGAAAAGGATAACATAATAATTGTCACAGATAATAAAGAAGGTAATATAACATTTTTATTTTTGATTAATATTTGGTTCTTTTTATTACAACATGTAACATAATTAGCAGAACAATTTCAAACTTGACAAATTTGAAAATGCTTCAAAATGGAGTGAACAGTGATGTTTTTACAGTTTTACTAACCTTCAAAGCTAAAATTTCACTTTTTGCAGTTTAGTACTTCGTGGGTCCTCCTCTTGCCTTTATTTATGCTTGGCATCAGCGGGGCATTGACAAAATCAATTTCCTGATGGTATCAACCATCATCTCATGATTCCATACCCTTATAGTAGCTTCTTGGAGCTCCCAAAGTGACTTCTTGTTGTACATTTCAGTTTCCATCCGGTGTCACAAATTCTCAATGGAACTATTTCTCGTCAGAAATAATTAGTTTTCCACTAATTAGCGGTTCATTTGGCATGCAATGATGCCACCATGAACATTTGGCATTATTGCACCAATTTAACCGAGACAATCTCGTTTCTTTTGTGGTTAACAAGGACTTCTTTTAGGGTGCCTGGCTATCAGGTCCGTGTCGAATGAATCTTCTGACAGTTACAGAACTTGCCGCAACTCCAGTCCCGATTCAGTTTTCGGGACAACGCACGGCGATTTTTGATACAGAGTCGCTTTATAACTCGATCTCGAACTCGGTTTCGAGTTCCCCTTTCCCTTGATTAATAATAACACTAAATATAAATATACGATATACGAATATTAAGTTGCATTTAATAAGTTGTTTTCTAGGAACGAAATTAGATAAATTTCTTTTGTTTTATATTATTATTAGGTGTGTTAATATTTCTGTATGTAACTAAACATATTTCGAAAAATACAATACATGTTTAAAGTAATTCAAACAACTTTTCTTTCCATCCATATTTTATAACAATAAGGAAAATAAAATTTAATATTTCTGATCGAGTTGATTTCTTGTTGTTCTCTGCCATCGGTGAACATCGAATGCTCATTATTATCAGTTGCAGTGACGTCATTGAATGTCAACACAATCGGTAATACGATTATCAACCTTCACTGTCGGTGTAAAAACACCAAAGAGACATGTCAATAAAGAGATTAGATAAAGAAAATGAAATTATTTTCTTTATCTGCTACAACAATCCAAAAATAAAATAACAAAGATGTAGAAATCCAGTTGACAGTACTGATTGTCAATAACTTCCTCTTAATAGAGGTTTTAGCCCGCTTAGTGCAGGGTCCGCTATGATTATGCAACTGTGGGAAACCACAAACGGCTTGTGGCAGAGTCAGGCGTGGGGTGGGGGAGGATGAGTAGGAGATCAACTGTAGATACGTGTGTTCAAGGTGTAAATGCTTACATAGCACGCACTCAAGGGATAGAGAGAGAGAAAGAGAGAGAGAGAGAGAGAATCAGTTCAATGTATATGAAGATTTTAAAAATAATTACACGGATTTTTTTTCCTAACCATGAAGACATTAACTTATTTTCCTTTTATTTTTCCTTTATTTATCTGATTGTTTTGCAATTCTCTAGAGAGACACGCAATCTTCACCACGCTTATGCTTTTATTTCACCATTACGCATGTAATTCCTTGTAAATATTCCAACTCACCAATTGGTTCAAACGCAAACATGGTTCCTACTTAATGATAAAAACTGCTTGAAATCTAAGCACATGGGGGTGAATGTCTATGCATTAAAAATAAATAAACAAAATAAAACAGTAATCCTCGAAAGATGATAGCAATAAAAGATTTATCCTGTTACTTTTAAGCGAAGGTAACAGGATAAATTCGGACAGCTAGCGAGTGTAGCCAAACATCAAGTCTCATTACTGTTAAATCTTTCATATGGAAGTTGCCAACACATATTAAGCTGATCAACACCTTTGTCTTATCGTCTTTTCGAAAACTAACAGCTTCAGTGCTTTGAAGAGGACATTTTTTCTTCAATTTACGTGCTTTTTATTGTCCTTTCTAATAAAAAGAGTTGATGCGACACCTCCAGGGAGTTCAGAGACTCATCAAGGGAGAGTATGCCAACAGCATCGAACGATTGAACCCTTCCAACTACTAACTGCGCTTAAACTTGCTTAACTTTTTGCGTGCGCCTTTAGTAGCAGAGGCTCTATCAATCGACCCACCTTATATTCTATAAAAAAGTATTTTGATTATATTAGAAGAATAAAATCGAATAATTTTCAGATAATCACATAACTAATGCATGTAAAAGAGAGGCATACGTTCTTTAAAGTTTATATTTAGAAGATAATAGTAATAGAGCTGAAGGTCAAATATATATGACCTACAGCAAATGAAGAAATGAATTTATCTATTATTGTGGTATTAAGTGTGATATTACAAAAGATTTCTTTGATTGTTTGGGATGAATTCACATCTGTTGAAGCGGTCGACAGAACAATGTGGATTATCAGAAAATACGATCGAAAAATGGATGGAATAACTTTTATTTGCCGGAGATTTGCCATAGCGACAATTTCTTAATGCCTGCCTTAATAAATTGTCACTATGAGATGATATAGAGAAGTTTTCTCTCAAAAGCAATATGCGTATTCATCGACATGGCGACTCTTATGTGCTTTCCTTCTCCTCAAAATTGTTAAAAATTGGAAGTACAGCAAAGAGACCGGAAAATTATATTAACACACATATATATTGGGAACATTGTCTGAAATGCAGAGAAACTGTTGCGCAGTGTCTACTCTCTATTGAGAGAAAATTTGGTTTAGGGAGAGCTATCCAAGCACTTCAATAATAATAATTGTTATTACGTGGTCTCCAGGGAGTTCAAAGACTCATCGAGGGAGGGCATCTACTCTACAACTCTGTGTCCACCACTCACTCATTCCGCCAAGTACACCAACGCCGTCTACCGCCGACTACCACCACTTTCACAAACATCCATGCCCACAGTGGAATTCGAACTCGCAGCCTTTTGGCTGGAGAGCGGATATGCTGACCACTCGGCCAACCAGGTCGGCAATAATGAAGGAGTTTGTTCTGAATAAGGTTAATGGATCTGTTATTGTTTACATTCAGTAGATACTTCTGTGGATGTAGATGATGCAGTTCATTTTTCCATGGAATTCTTAAATTCGTTTAATCTACCTGGATTACCTGGTCATGGAATTAAATTTAAAATAGGTGTTCCTATTATGTTACGCAGACATCTACACTCCCCCAATCTTTGCAAAGGAACTAGGCGTCAAGTAAAATCGTTGAAACCGATTATAATAGAAGCTGTATTCACAGGTCCTGAGATCGGAGAAATTGTCTTCATTCCTCAGATACCCCTTATTCCTTCAGACTATCCATTAGTATTCAAACGGTTACAATTCTAAATTTACATATCTGAAAGCACCAAATACTCGAGTAAATACCCTGAAGTGAACCCCTGGCAGTATAAGTTCACCTCGGCGAAGCGGAAGGTCTCAGCTAGTTATGTCAAAAAGGGGGAGAGGATAAATCACTGAGGTAGTGAAAACGAACTATTAGGAAAGACAGACAGAATCATTTATCAACCCTTTTTGAATACCATGATTAGTTGTCGTTGTGTAGTGCAACGAACGCATTTAGCTAAACACATAAAATGCATATTTTCATTATATTGTTGTAATAAACAGTTTCAAAGGAAGGTGCCACAGGTTTGACAATCATTATAATAATTGATTTTGAAGGAATATTTTACAATAAAACCCTATTTTACAGAAAGAGATGCATCTTTTTAGCTTACCGTCTTATTTGTTATACTACTAATGCAGTAACATTTTGGTTCCTGATATAAAGGGCGGGGTGGCCAAGACGGGAACGGAATAGCAATAAGAATGGGATATTGATAAGAACATAAAGAATAAATTTTCAAGAACGTGTCGAAACACATTCTTCGGACAGGAATTTTCCTTGACCTAAACTTCAATTACGCACTCTGAATCAATAATCAAGACAAAATAAATGCAAGCATGGATTAAAATGGAAAACACCAACTTAAATGTAAAAGGTGACTTGTTATTTGAGGAAGTACATGTTTGCTGGAGGACGAGGAAATTATTTTAAGGAATAAATTTAAGAAAACAGAAGTTACTAGAAAGTCCGATATGAAAATCTGATCCCCCCCCCCTTCATTTCTTGCCTAAATGAATCAATAATGAATTTGATTTTCGACCATCTCTTAAATTAGATGGTATGCAAATAAATAGATGATGCAATCGATGTGTGTGTGTGTGTGTGTGTGTGTGTGCTCTCCTTCATCCCTGATGAAGGGATGCTCCCCTTAGAAAATTACTATGGCCTTCATTCATTCACAAAACGAAGTTTAATATTTTTCTAGCTTCAAACAATAACCTCACAAAAAAGTACTTAGTAGAGATTGCAACTATCGAAAAGAACCGTTTTTAGCACCCCCTCACACGGTGGTTATTTATTAAAAGAGGGGATTTCAAATTCAAATTAGTTTTCTGGTCGTATCAATCATTAAGATGATTGATTAACACAAGAAATGTTTAGCAGGTGCTGAATTAAAATTAATGTTATTTAAAAAATTGATTAAACCTTTTTTTGTACAAAATAATTATAACTAAAAGTAAATAGGAAGTTTGATTCTCGAGAAAAGCGAATAGTACAAAGCTGAAATGAGAATTCCTAAAATTGTACAATAATTGGAATTGGAATTCACAGAAGTAGTTTGATAGTCTGAACTGGAATTACTAGAACTAGTTGGAATTTCTAAACAAGTTATGTGTAGAGTTTAAATTCGTAATAATAGCTAAGTGGAAAAATTGGGATTTGCCACAGTGTAATCGGTTTTTTTTTGATGGGAAAGAATAATGGGGGAAAGTGAAGAACTGAAAATGTATATAGAAACATGAAAATAGCAAGGATATAATGCAATAGAACGTTATATCGTGTAATAATTCTATCCACTCAGCCAACTAGACCTGCCTGGTTGACAAAGTACATAGCATACCCGTTATCCAACCAACACATTGTGTGTTCGAATGCTGTCTTGGACTCTGTGCTCCATAAAGTGGCACAACTCCTTCCTTATTCCAATATGTTATACTTTTTATCATATTGGTACTGCGATGTGCAGTCTTTGCAACACTTGCAATATGCCCTCTAAACTTCAGTCTGCTATGAAAGTACAACACCATCAATTTAGTATACACAGCCTTATATTTTTGCAATCTAAAATGCGACACCTTGCACTTATTAATATTAAAACTACACCCCCACTTCTTTGTTCAAGTCAAAAGTCTATTCGAATCTTTGTGAAGGAAATTAACATCATCAGTGCTACTTATATTTCTCCCCAACTTTATACCACAAACAAACAACTGAAGATGCCAATCTCCGATCCTTCTAACCAATATGCTATCTATCTATTCCCATCCTCTGCAGCCTGAACACCAAACTATCATGTGGTAATCTATCAAGCACTATACAAAGTCCAAGAATATCACTGTGTACGAATCTCCCTCATCTAACACACCGGTACCTTATCAAAAAATGCAAATAAATTGCTACAACAAGACCCGTCCTTTACGAGTTCATGCTCACCATCATAAAGAATCCCTTGTCCATCAACCCAATCTTGTATTCTATTCTTAACCAATCTCTCCAACACGTCGACTATAACTGCAGTTATACAGACTGGCCTATAATTGCAAACTTCTGTCCTAACGCCATAGATTTATTACTGATTCTAGCGTTTTCGAAAACGGAAAACCATTTTTAACAGATCAATTTTGATAGGATTCAACACAGTGTATATATATACACTCTCTGTACAAAAAGAAAGCGAACTTTTCGAAAATAGAAGAAACTAGTGGCGCCACCAGTTTTATCTTTTTTGTTGTCGAGAGCGGCAATCTTCGTTAGTGTTGTGTCAACTGTTTATGACATCTGTTTCATTAGAAGCCGAGTTATAGTGCCAAGATTGACAGTGTGTTCCGACGAACGGTCGGTCGTCACGATATTCATGCCGTACGCGACGAATTCTCGCTATTTATCGCTTCAAAACTTCGAGATAAAACTCACCATTGACCGTTTGCCCAGGCGGAATTAATTCTTTGTGGATAATGCCCTTGGAATCGTAGAAACAAATTAGCATTGTCTTTACTTTTGGCTTCTCAAAGCAACTTTTTTTCGGATGCCCCTCTTCTGGAGGTTTCCACTCAGTACTCTGGCTTTGTTTTGGGCTCATACTCAAAACACCACGTTTCGTCACCAGTAACGATCGTTTCAAGGAAGTTTGAGTTCTTACGAGCGGTTTTAAGGAGGTCCTTGCAGTGTTTAATTCGATACATTTTTTGGTCGTCGGTCAACTTATGGGGAACAAATCGTGAATTCAATTTACGAAGGCCCAAACTCGGTGAAAATGTTGTGCACAGTTGATATTGAAATCCCCAATTTATCTTCAATCAATCTCACTGACGATTTCGGGTTTTCGTTGATGAAATCACATCACGCAGTTTTTGGATGTTAACTTCGCTGAGTCCAGTTTTTGGACTGCCTGGCTTTTCGTCATCCTCAAGCGTCTCACGACCACTTTGAAATCAGTTAAACCACTCGCAAACTCGAGAACGGCTAAGCATTCATCACCCTATGCTTTTTGAAGCATTTCATGCGTTTCGGTAAAACTTTAACCAAGTTTAACACAAAGGTCAATCGCAGCTCTCTGTTTGAAACTCATTATATATATATAAAATAGAAATTAGCCAGCCGTTTACAATTTTGCAGCAAGAGCAGGCTAAATGCTTGCCTACAGAATGTTGTGTCTACTGCAGTCTATCTAAAGTGAAACGGTGAACGGTTTTTATGCAAAGAAACGAATTTTCGTACAAAACGGAAAACAGTTAACTAGTTATCCAGTCATATGGTACGTATTTCAGTAGGCTACTGACAGTAGCGCAGTGCGGACTATTATTTCGTCTCTGTGTCGTGTTGTGTAATAATTTCTTGTGGGTATAAAATAGAAATGGAATCAAAAATTAAAAAAAAGTTATCCGGCGCACAAAATCGTAAGCGTCATGATGCGAAAGAAGCAGATATTAAGAAACAAACTGGGGCTCTTAATAAATTTGTTAAAATATTAAAATATTCTGATGCAGATTGTAACGAACTCGATACATCAGAAATCAGAGTTGAAGAACCGTGCACATCATCCGGTTTTCATGAAAATACTATAGCGACTATTGAACAAGATAGCAAGACGCATGATCCTATCTGTTTTTTGAGAAGATTTAGTTGTAGTTGATCGCGAAACTAACATATCGTTAGTCTCTGTAAATTTAGAAGATCCAGGTGAATGGGGAAATATTGATGAAAAATTACGAGTTGTTTTAATTGAAATGGGGCCTGTTCAAAAGAAAAATATAATATATCCCAGAGATACATATGGTCGTAAATTTGGCGACACGTATTATAATAGATAAATGGAAAACGGGGAGATCGTGCCAAGAACATGGCTCATTTATTCCGAAACTTTAAATTCTGTTTTTTGCTTTTGTTGCAAACGTTTCGCACCTACTGAATCAAGTAGTCTTGTAGAAGGTTATAACGATTGGAGAAATGTAAGTACAACTTTACATAGACATGAGACTAGTTTAACTCACAGGAAAAATTTCTTAAAATGGAAGGAACTTGATAAAAATTAAAAAAAAAAAACTACTATAGATTTCAGACTCAAAGCATGTATGAAATGGAAAAAAAAACATTGGTCGAGTGTTTTAGAACGCTTGATTGAAATTATAAAATTCCACGGTAGCCAAAATTTAGCTTTTAGCGGATCATTTGATAAATTATACGAAAGGAATAACGGCAATTTTTTAAAATTCGTTGAACTGTTTGCGAAGTTTGATCCCGTTATGGAAAATCATGTTGAAAGGGCCCTACAACGAAACAATAGAGTACACTGTTTCAGTAAAGACAATCAAAATGAAATATTGGAAACTTTAAGTAACGCAATCAGGGATACAATTTTATTATCAATTCGAAAATCTAAATATTATTCCATAATTTTAGACTGCACACCTGATGCAAGTAAAACAGAACAAATGACCATTATTATTATTATTCGCTTTGTTTCCTGTGACAATGGAATTGTTAAGATCAGGGAAAACGTTTTTGGGTTTGCAGATATATCAGATTCCACAGGACGTGGTTTATGTGCAACAATAATGGAACAACTGGAAAAATGGAACATTACCATTGGAAACATGCGAGATCAAGAATATGACAATGGGGAAAAATATTGAAAGGAAAATATTGAAAAAAATATGAAAGAAAAAAAATATTGTCTCCAAAACTGGCTTTTGAACAAAAATCCTTGAGCTTTTTACGTGCCATGTGCTGCTCATACTCTAAATTTAACCATTAACGATGCAGCCAAAGTGAATGCAGATACAATTAGTTTCTTTGTAATTATTCAAGAAATATACAATTTCTTTTCATTCTCTTACAAACGTTGGGCAATCCTTTTAAAGATCGTAAAAAAAATTAACATTGAAACAGCCATCAAAAACGCCATGGGAAAGTAAAATTAATGCAATCCGCCCTCTACGATATCAGTTAGGAGAAATTTATGATGCACTTTTTGAAATTTTAAATAATGAAAATTTTAATAAAGAAACTCAGCATGAAGCACAAACATTATGTGCTAAAATAAAGAACTACAAATTCGTTTGCTCTCTTATAGCTTGGCATGATTTACTTAACTCTGTGAATAAAATAAACCCTGTGAGTAAAATGCTTCAAGACAAAAATATGAACATTACACTTGAAAAAGGGATTTTTATCCCCTTAATTTTAATTAAGGTCACCAGAAAAATAGCCGTTTGGCTTTTCATCTTAGTAACATTACTCTTGCTTTAGAATCTATCGAAAACTTAAAAATATTCTTACAAGAGTATCAGTCAGATACTCCTGTAAGAATTGTAAAAATTTTAAAGGATTTCTAAAAACGGCAAAAGAACTGAGAGAAGAGGTGGATGGAGAACAAGAATTTAAAACTGGTGCGGAAGTTCGACTAAAGAAAACACGACAATTTGACTACAAGCATCATGACGAAACGCCACAATCGCCAGAAGATGAATTTAGAGTGAATGTGTTTTATACACTTCTAGACGTTGCAATGTGTTCGTTAATAGAACGTTTTGAACAACTAAAAATATATTACGATAATTTCAATTTCTTGTATAGATTACTACAAATTAATAACGAAGATTTACGAAAAAATTGTGACGATTTAGAGATTCTCTTGAAGAACGGCGACAATAAAGACGTAAATACAATAGAACTGTATGACGAGTTATGTGCTTTCCGGGATATTTTTCGGAAGGATAATTTAAATATTCAAAACCCTTTCAATATTTTTAATTTTATTGTGTCCAATAATTTACCTTTCCCTAACTTTTCAATTGCTTTAAAAATACTATTAATCTTACCTGTTAGTGTGGCGAGCGGCGAATGTTCCTTTTCCAAGTTGAAATTGATTAAAACCTACTTAAGAACAAGTATGTCACAAAAAAAAAAGCTTGCTATTTTGGCGTTAATAGCTATTGAAAATGATATATGTGCGGAATTAGACGTTAAGACCATTATTTCTAATTTTGTGAATATGAAATAAAAAAACCTAAAATTTTAATTTAAAAAATTCCAAGTTTATTTATGTAATTTAATTTATTTTCTGTTATTATAAGTATGTTAATATAAGTGTTCAAAAAATACTCTTTACAGAATACTGTAAAGATGTTATTTTTGAATACTTATATTAAATGTTCAAATTATTTCTGAATTCTTTTCTTATTTTCTCATCTATCTTGAGTTTCTTTTATTTTCCTTAAAGATAGTTCCACTTATAAAAATTATAAAAAATGTTTACAAGTTACTAAGAATTTAGTAACTTGTAAAATGCAAGAATTTTTTAAACTTTAGTTCAAATAAATTTTAATTTTAATTAAAATTCATTTTAATTTTGTTAGCGATTCGGGTCGGTGAGAAGGCTATAATCTTGTATCATTATATTCAACGATTAAAGTGAAGTGGCTTATCAAAATATGTTTTAACTTTTGAGAATTTTTTGAATATTCGGGTTTTTAACGATTATCCTGCCTAGTCAACACCCCTGTTCGTTACATTTAGCGAACCAACGTGTGGCTGTTCTGTCAAAATTTATTTAAGAAATTTCAAATAATTAAAATTTTTATTATCGTAAAAGAACCACACACGCCCGGATCGTTACAGGGGCGCATAGATAGAAATTGCATGCGGGCGGCAAATATTCTAACGCCGGCACTGTATACATTATCTGTACAAAAATTGTACAGATCAGATAATACAATTAAAAAATAAATTTTCTGTAATAGCAACTCTACTGTGTTAGGCACATAATTCTCTGTTGGGACTAATTTGAAAAGTGTAACATTCAATAAAGGACATATCCATAAAACTATACTTAATACATGTGTTAGTCCAATATTTTATATAGTCAGTATGCTAGTTTCCAGTTTTCATGAACATGCCCACCTGAAACCTTTGATCAAGGTTGGAAACAAGTTATTATTCTTGTCATAAGGTGAAGCATGTACCTTGCCAAGGTTAACCATCTAAAGTACTTTTTAAACTTGCAGATTTATCATTTATTCAGAGAAATCCTTCAATTTAGAGAGCCTTTGGAATAACAACATTCAAATGTAACGATTCACCCTAAGGGAATCAACAACTTGTACCTTATACTATCACCACCACACACACACACAAAAAAAAGATAAAAAAAGTAAGAAACAGGAAATACTTTACATTAGACGAAGTGTTATTTTTCTGTCACTCAAATAATGAGGGAAACATCATTAATTATGTCCAGTACCTCTACCTACTGGACACGAAGTTGTTGGCCATGAGGCTGTTAGAAAGTTGATAATGAAACAGAATTTCAAACTACATACGGCTCTCGCTAAGGGTGAGCTAGACTTTATGACTCAGCGAATGAAAATAATCTCATATCCTTTTGAATTGAATCTTCCTAAATCAATGTTTTCTAAATGATAATTTACACATTTCAGAGATATAAGGCACCTCTAAATTTTTAATGGAAATGAGTCAAACTATGGTTGTCAATGAAATTGTAGAGTGATGAGAAGTTTCTGGTGTTGAATTAACCTTCGACAGAAGTTGCTCAACATCACTTGTAAAATCTATGAACTCTTTCCAAGAGTGTATAATCACTTACTATTATGGTAGTGCATTAATGAGATCAGATAAGTACTTTATAATCTTACGTGTTTTGGATGATCTAATGGTGAGAGTATGTTGATTTAACATTATTTCTGTTAAGGACAATAAACACATGTCTTAGGAATGAAGTCATTAACCTAAATATGAGGTCCGGTTATTTTGAGAAAAAATGATTATGCTTATCTTCTCCTGACCCCTCTTCGAGACCTATCATGTTTTATTAGTATCCAAATTCAACGTACTAATAAATCGGTTAGCATGATCAGTGTTTTAATAAAGACTTTACTGACACTACTTTGTTGTATCCTGTGAGGTTTTTGTTCAAATAGTTTGACAAATTGATCCGTTGATGTGAAGAAAAATGTTAAGCATGTAATGATAAGGTTTTATAATTACACATTATCTGATCTTTCGACTAAATTTGAGTACAATCGTTCTGATATTGCTTAAGTGATCTGAACACCAACTCAATCCGACTAAAATAAAGAGTAATTGTGTGAGAATCCTCTTTTCTGCATAACACCTACCCTCAGCCTCATTGTTCGACTGCTATCAAATTTGTAGAAGTTTCCTATGATGTCGGAAATATTCTGATGATTTCCTTGCCCTTGACCAAAACAGAGGAAACGGAAATGTAGATGTGGAAAAAGTAGAAAATAAAATATTGCAAACACCTATCAAGGTCTCACTGTTTCACTTGTTAATCTATTTCATATAGCAATAAATTATATCTAATAAAAAAAACCTTATATCTAAAAAAAATGAATTTTGAAAAGCAAAAACTTATCATGAAGAACCCACTAGACTATACGAGACCAAATGGGGAGCTCTTCTTAGTGAAGGCTTCCGTTTCTCATTGCTAAATACTTCCCCATTATCAGACTATTTACTGACGACAATCGTATAAGTAAAATAACTGTCATATACTTTACTTATAATTCTATAAAAACTGATACAGTATCACCGGCTGTAGTCTGGTATATTTTATTTTTCCTCTTGAATTTCTCTGATTTTTTAGCAAAAATATTTGCACATTTTTAACATGCGATCCACGATATATAGGGTGATCAAAATTAAAGTAGCCCTGTTTGAGGCTTTGTGTAGCATCATCCAGTAATCCAAATGCTGCGACATTTTGTAGGAATACATTGTACGCCATGCGGAAGAGACATCTGAGGGGGATAAAAAGGAGTACCAAAATTCACCACAAGTGGGGGTTGTAAACACATCAAATGCATGGAATTTGAATATCGCGCAACTCGGCAAGTGCCAGGACGGTTTAAAAAGAAGGCCACGATATTTTCTCATTCATTCTGGTTGTTTATACCGTCCTCCATGATGGCACTGACCTTGTACCAACCTGCTTTGCTGATGAAGCTGTACTACCTAAACAATTGCAATGCTGTTGCTGCACTCAGCGAATTTCGTTGCCTGAACAAATGTCGATTAGGTCCACTATCTTCACGTGCTCTGCGATGAATGGTTAGTCGTTTAGGGCAAAAAAAAAACAAAAATAAATAAAACGGGATACTTTGGAGTTAGATCTCGCGACTGACATTCGCTTTAGCATTCCTTGTTCGAGTGGATTTGGACGCTACTAGGCCGTGATGATTTTGTGAGGGGATCAATTTCACTTTCACCTGACTGTAGCTGTGAATACCCACGATTGTCAGTTATGAGTTACACAAAACGCATGCAATCCAACAAATTCCTTTATACTTCTTCAAAGTTACTGTCTGGTGCAGGTTTACAACTTCCTTTATCATTGGACCATTCTCCTTTTGAGGGCATTCGCCAGTCTGATCCTGTCACTTGCTCAGAGGCATCGCGATATGATATACTTGTGCCACCGCGGCAGCAGCGATAGTGGATGGATGGATTCAGTCATTTTCATGCAAGTTGAGGCCCCCCCTAGACGCATCAATCGCTCCGTGCATGAAGTTTTTCGAGAATATTTCACGGAAACCAGAATGATCAGCCGTGAGTTTCCCACAACATGACCTCCTCATTTATCTGATCTGATCCTCTGTGACTTCTGGCTCTGGGGATTTCTCAATGACAGGGTTCATGGAGATCATCCTGATTGTCAGAACTGAATGACAGCGTAACGCAGCAATCAGTCCCGATTGCTGCGTTCTGCTGTTGAACACGCTGTGCAAAGGATGCTTTTTGTGGCATACCAGGGAGGCAGAATATTGAATAGTACAGCCAATAAAAGCATAATCGCAGTGAATAAAAATTTGTAATTTATGCTTGTGTCGCTTTTCTCCTTCTTACACACACACGCACGCACGCACGCAGAAAAATGACTACAAGTTCTTTATATTTGTATGAAACTATGACACTAAAAAGTTTGTGATTTTTGTCATGAAGAGCAATGCTATTATGATTTAAATTTAACGAATATTTATCATTAAATAATAATATTATATATAATATAATAATATAATATAATAATATAATAAAGGCTGAAACTAGTTGTATCATTTTCATTAAAACTTCATATTTTATCTCGGTTTAATGCATTAAATATTTATTCTTTAAAATATACCATTACAACCGAATAGAAAGCTCAGGAATACACACACACACACACACACGTATATATATATCAATAAAGGTTCGAAACCGGTCTGGGTAGTGGCCCCTTGCCTTTAATACAAAGCATCATACATCTCCTCCAGGAGATGTGCTTTGCATTAAGGGTAAATATTAAGATTAGTGATCAGAGCTTATTCTATTTTTACCATGAGTTGCATTGGTCTTGCACTACGTGCAGGATCAGCTAGACTTGCAACATTGCAGGCGCAAACTTGACTTGTTTGTCTGTTTGCTTACTTGGGAAATAAAGTAAAACCAGGTGTAAAATAGCTTGGTATTTTTAACATTTATTATACCCAAGGTAAAATACTTTCTACATTTATATTTGCTCCAGAGATTTTTATTTAATAAGGTTAAAACACCTTATGGTAACTTGTTCTGGTAAAATATTTATGAGCTCTGTATTACTAAAATCTTGGTATGGATTAATACCCTTGGAGGATAACGGATGGTAATGCTGTAGCCAATGAATTCTGTTACCCTCCTGCCATGATCAGAGCCTTAATAGCTCAATAACCTTATCCCTACACGACGGATAACACTACTGATAACCCTACACTGCAGATAACGGGGAAGATGAAAAGCATTCTTGCTTCGCCCCCCACCCATAATATATTGCAGTATATATATACATCTCTTAGTGAGATGTGCTTTACCCAACTTTACTATGAGTTGCACCACCTCTAGACTTGAACTACGTTCAGGCGCAAACTAATCTGTTTGATTAGGAGTAAAATAAGTAAGTTTATAAAATTACTTAGTAAACCTAATATACAATATATATTTATTATATAATAAATGTTAAAGATACCAAGCTATTTTAAACCTGGTTTTACTCCATTTCCCAAGTAAGCAAACAGACAAGTAAGTCAACTGGTATATCTAGTATCACCAAACATGATGGATGATTCCTCTTGAACTGAATGTTTATTTTTCAATATACCAGGTCCAACCGAAGAGGAAATATTGCTTTGTTCTTGTCCTATTTCCTCTTCGGTTGGACCTGTTTTTACCATGAGTTGCCTTGGTCTTGCACTACGTGCAGGATCAGCTAGACTTGCAACATTTGCAGGCGCAAACTTGACTTACTTGTCTTGAACTGAATGTTTATTTTTCAATATACCAGGTCCAACCGAAGAGGAAATAGGACAAGAACAAAGCAATATTTCCTCTTCGGTTGGACCTGGTATATTGAAAAATAAACATTCAGTTCAAGACAAGTAAGTCAAGTTTGCGCCTGCAAACTTGACTTACTTGTCAAGTCAAGTCAAGTCAAGTTTGCAGGCGCAAACTTGACTTACTTGTCAAGTTTCAAATGTTGCAAGTCTAGCTGATCCTGCACGTAGTGCAAGACCAAGGCAACTCATGGTAAAAATAGAATAAGCTCTGATCACTAATCTTAATATTTACCCGTAATGCAAAGCACATCTCCTGGAGGAGATGTATGATGCTTTGTATTAAAGGCAATGGGCCACTTAAATATACCTTTATTGAGGTGTATTTAAGTAAAGACCTCTCTAAAAATTAGGACGATCCCTAGACCACTCCATAGTGGCCGAAAGACCGTCCAACTCAGCGTTGTTCCACTCAGTGACAGGCTCACCCCATCACCGAGAAGAACTTCTCAGCGTTGGCTCTACCAGATGGCAGACTCACCCCACCACCAGCCAGAGCCATAATCTCGGCGGTGGCCCTACTCAGAGACAGGCAAAAACCGATCCCCAAGCAGAGCCTCTCAAAGCCAGCCCCAATCATTTCCGACCGCTATCGAGGTCTCATCACTGGGAGCCATGCTAGAAATACCAAGATTTTAGATTCCTTATATATTCCTTATAAGGACTGGCTTAAAGGGGCGAAGCAAGAATGCTTTTCATCTTCCCCGTTATCTGCAGTGTAGGGTTATCAGTAGTGTTATCCGTTGTTTCAACGGATAACATAACCGGTTTCAACCTTTTTGAGGTCTCCTCGGTGAGTATCTATACTTGCACCACATTTAGACTTGAACTACGTTTAGGCGCAAACTTATCTGTTTGCTTACTTGAGATTAGGAGTAAAATAACTAAGTTTATAAAATTACTTAGTAACCCTAACATACATTATTAAAAGTAAAAAAACTAATTTTTATCTTTATTTTCTCCAGAGATTTTTATTAAAAATAAAAACACCTTGTTATAACTTGTATAGATAAAGTTGATAATGCTCTGTATTACTAAAACCTTGGTATGGGGTATTTTTTTTTTTTTTTTTTTTTAGAGTGACGTGAAAAAAAAGTCCTTTTTAGGACTTCCAGGGTAACAAATGGCAATGCTATAGCCAGTGAAGTTTTAACTGAGGCTCGGCTATTGCCGTTCCCCAGCCATGACTAGAGCTTTTTAGCTCAACAACACTCCATCCACACAGATTATCTTCATTCAGATGACGGGATAAAGAGTCAAGGACTCAGTCCATCGCCCAGTTCTTTTAAGAACTTTAAGAACCTTGGTATGGTATTTGAGGTTTTACTATACTATATTTATTTAGGGTCTAACTACTCACTGAGGAGTCCTCAAAAAAAAGGTTGAAATCGGTCTGGGTAGTGACCCCACCCATAACATAACATAACATAATGTATATGCAGTATACATCTCTTAGTGAGATGTGCTTTACATTATGGAAAATACTAAGAATAGTGATCAGAGCTTTACCCACCTTTAATATGAGTTGCACCACCTTTAGACTTGAACTACGTTCAGGCGCAAACTTATTATCTGTTTGCTTACTTGGGATTAGGAGTAAAATAACTAAGTTTATAAAATTACTTAGTAACCCTAATATAATATATATATAGGAAAGATTGGTGGTGCAGCTCAGTCCGAGAAGAGAAATCTGATCATGTATGGATATCTCAGTATTACTAAAGGTAAGGGGTGTATTCAGGATCGTTTTCAGCCCATTGCCAGTGAGTTATTTGTTTAGATGATTGAGTTATATCATCCAACGTTGATCCTTGCAATACCTTTTTAAATTATTTATCAGTTCTTAGTTGGTAGATAATTTATAGTTCTTTATATATATATATATATTAATATATAACTTTCTATTTATATTTCTTACATTTCAGTTGTTTTAATTTCTATTTTATTTTTATTTGTAGAAATGAATATGAATGAGAAATTTAGAAAATTAGAAATTGAAACGTGGTTCGTTAGTGATGTATAATAAAGTCAATAGGAAAGTAACCCCAACATTAAAAAAAATATATTACGATTAGAACAGATAAAAACAAGAAAATGAGTCCAATAGAATGAAGGAAAAATCTTTTTCTTCAGATACAGTTAAAAGAAAGTAAACAGGTCAATGAAACTTATATTGAGCGTGCATAAATAGTTTGTTTTTATTATTGTTATTATCATAATTTCCTTTCCATGAAAAGTCTACATTGTCTTCTCCTGTTGAGACATGTCGAGAAAATTCATGTTGAGACACGCCAACATACAGACAGTTTGGCAGTAGTTGCTCAAGGCAATAGAAACGAAGTCAATTTTCGAAACCCGCTTTTCTTTCTTTAAAAGTAATAGGAGAAAAATATGTGCGTTTCAAAATTAATTTAATTTCAAAAAACTACAAAAAATTGCTTTAACCTCAACGGAACACTTTAAACAGGTTCTTTTTAAAATAAGAAATAAATAGTTTAATTTTAAGGGACTTTCAAAAGATGACTCTTCGATGGATTTTCCAACTATTCCTTATTTAATTCATCTGCTTGTCGACAGCTATTCGACAGATTATCGACAGCTATCGACACAGGGATGACCAGTTTCACGGAAAAGATCGAAATCTTGTAATAAACTGTTCGAAATTCCAAGATTGAAACAACCGAAATATTATTTCTGTTCACCAGCACAGATGACAGCGAGGAAAGTCCACGCTCAGTCTGTTTACCCAAGCTGTAACATCACTTCCTCTGATACAGTCAGTAAAGCGTACCTTCCTCTCCTCGGAGACAGAGTTACGTAAGGCGTGCATGTTGACGTCCTTCAAACTGACAAGGCCATTTCTTAAGAACCTATGCCTCAAAGCTATTTTTTTTCTTTGTTTTTCATTTAGGACGTAACTGTCCTATTAACGTTGTAGACAGTGAGTGAGGAGGGCACTTTTTAGTTGCAGCGCGACTTGATCAGCGTCTCACAACTCCTCTTGCTGCTGGAAAGAGGAGACTGGCGGAGGTACTAATACGACAGATCATCTCCGAGTATCACTTTTGTTTTCAGTCTGTGCTGCAACACTCATCAGAGATTACAACTTATTGCCAGAGTGTTTTATAGAACTGTAAGTACTCGGTCATTTATTTATTTTGATATTGAATCAGATTTAACAGTAATGATACTGCGGGTCATAATACACCATAACAACAACCCTGTAAATTCTTGTGATTAATTACTCTACGATCGCTAATGGTTTATGTTATTTTCAATGAATCAAAGAAGGAAATCTATGCTGTCTTTTATCATTAAAAGAAAGTTTGTAAACTGAAAAATCTTCATTAGATGCAGCTACGCATGACAGAGATGCTATACACTGTTGATCATATACATCTATATGAAATGAGCTGTTTTAATGTGTTTATTACATTTTCGTTATGCAATAATGATTAATAAATATACAGTGCGTAAACATCGATTCTCAGAACTGTACATCAAGAGCTAGTTTGATTTAATTGTCATGGTAACTGTACGTTTTGTGTGACACAAAAGGATACGAAATATACAATTTCTGTTTCTTTTTATTTTGTATTTAATTCATATAAAATAAGAATACAACTAATTCTAAGCGATAACATTCAATATCAGAAAAATATAAAGTAAAATCAGATTTCAATAGTAGAAGCGTATAAAATTTATTTTCTGCGAAAAACCAAATTCATATGTAACAACATTGAATATATTAACAACCTGAAGCCGCTCCACAGTAGCAATCACGTATGTCGTCTGTGGCGTAGCCAGAAGATGATTTAGCCATACTTATGTTTCTCTTGCATTAGTGTTCACTCGTTTATTTTGTACTACTTAGAGTGTGTACGGGAAAAACTCCTACGCGAGTGGAGGGAGCGATGACTGATTGGATATCGCCTTCAAACAGACGGGTAGTTGTTGCAGTTTCCGGCGTCTGTAAACTGAGTCACCGTAACATTTAGGACGCGAAGAATCTTTCAAAGTATTTTTAAATTTAAAATGAGTTAGTCGGGCTAATTTCTTCTCAGGTTTTTCATCTCACAAAATGGCATTTAGAGACTTAGTTTCATTATACATACTTGCTGTATGAAGAGAAAGCATATGGTATATCAGAATGACTTTCTGCAACCAATCGACATGGGGGAAAAATAAAACAAAAACAAATTCAGCTGGTATCAAGAGTATCAACCTGAAATCTAACAAACTCTCTTTTGTATACGAAAAGCAACTAAAATAAAACACACTAAAAGATTAATCGCTAAATAAAAACTAAAACAAAATTAAAAACATAAAAAAATTAAAACATCTAAAGTAAACTTAATTAGTGCTGTTGGGAGCGAACCCACGTTTATACTTAACACAAAAATCATATGCATTTAGTATTATGTGAAATATCAAGATGTCTGCGAACAGAATTGCTGCTTATGTTATATCTTTACTACTTCTTGGAGAAGGTAACTTAATTTTAGGGGTTGAGTTTTGAAGAAATGTATGAAGTGATACTGTTCCTACATGAATTATATATATTAAAATTTTTTCCGGTGTCAGAGTAAACTGCTTAAAACAGTAAGAATGTTAGTCTGTTAATTGTAAATACTGTCAATTAGATAAAGATCTCAAAGTAATTTTGTAAAAACTTTCTTCTTAAGGTGCCGTCTTCTATCGAAAGTAAGCGACCCTCTTGGCGAACAAACTACGTTCTTGCGTTGATCTGATCAGTTCTATGCTGCTCTTTCCTGTCTACGTCTTGATGTTGTCCAATCAAGATATTCGTTTTCTTACTCTAGCTCCTTTGCCATCAATTCTTCCTACCAAAGTGGTTTGTAGATGCTGATATTTGCCGTTTCTCATGATGTTTTTCGTTTCTTGATTGTTCGTATGAGATCTTTGGCTTTGCCAATAGATTTTAAGACATCATCATCGGTTACTTTTTCTGTCCATGATATCTTTAACATTCAACTATATAGCCACATCTCAAAGGCTTCGATTTTCTTGATGGTTGCTGCCTTCAATGTCCATGTTTCAACTCTATAGAACAAAATGGACCAGACGTAACACTTCAGCATTCGGCATTGCAAAATAATGTTCTCATTCTCATGAAAGACTGTCGCGCAACTTCAACTCTTGTATTTATATCTATTTCGGGATCTCACCTTTCATTAAGCCAGCAACCAAGATATTTATATTTTGACACTTGACCGATAGTTTTCCCATTGTGTGTCAGTTTCATTGATGATGCTGAAGAGGTTGGATGTTTGCTGATGACCATGTATTTCGTCTTGTCGATGCTTATATTTATTCCCATTCTTTAGCTTTCTATGTATATTCTGTCAATTAGTTTTTGGAGATCCATGATATTATCTGTAATTAGCACAGTGTCATCTGCATATCGTAGGTTGTGAACAATCTTTCCATTTATTGTGATTCCTGATTCCTTCTGGACATTTTTCCAAAGCCGTTTTAAAGATTACCTCTGAGTATATGTTGAACAAGAGTGGTGAGAGCACACATCCTTGTCTCACTCTTCTTTTGATGTTAATATCACTGGTGGTAATGTTATCTAATTGAATGGTAGCTGATTGGTTCCAATACAGATTTCTTATTATTCTTATGTCTTTTTCGTCTAACCCTATTCGTTGAAGGACTTCTATTAAGTTAGTGTGTTTGGCCTTGTAGAAAGCTTTTTCAAAATCTATGAAACACATAAAGACAGCTTTCTGTTTTACTATGCATTTTTGTATGAATATTTGGGCAAGAAAAGGGAATCTCTAGTACCAAAACCATTCCGATATCCAAACTGTCTTTCACTCCGAGTTTCTTCACTTTTTCTATAGATAGATTCTGAATTATTTTCAAAAATATTTTTAATGTTTGGCTCATTAGACTAATAAGTTGGAAGTCGCCACAAGATTTCACTTTGGGTTTCTTTGGGACAGTAATAAATGTAGATTTGAGCCAATGTCGAAGAAATTTGCCACTTTCATATATTTTATTGAACAGTTTTTCAAGAAGTCTGGGTTCAATCTGGTTGTATTAATTTTAAAAATTCTGTTTGCATACCATCTGGTCCACTGGCTTTTCCTATTTTACTTGATCTTATAGAATTCTTTATTTCACATTTCAGAATTGCTGGGCCTAGAATGTTATCTTTTATATTTATAGGCTTCTGTCTAGTATCATTGAAGAGTTCTGTTACATGCTTTACCCAAATCTGTACTTTATTCTCTTCTTCTAGAACTATTTTTCCTCTTTCGTCTCTTAGAGACACTACTTGCTTTTATCTGAATTTTCTGGAAATTTCGTTGATTTTCTTATACAGATTGAAATAGTCATGTTTCTTCTAAACAGATCAATCTCGGTATATAAATTTTTCATCCAATTTTCCTTTGCTTCTTTTATTTTCTTCTTGATGATGGTATGTGTTTCTGTATATTTGGCTAGGCCTTTGTTTTTTGTAAGAATCGATCTTTAAAAATTCTCACCTAATCAAACTATAGTATGCATCTTCCAAGAATCAAATGAACGAATGCTTAAAAGCTAATATCGAAAAACAAATGCGACAAATATCCATTAAAAAAAAAAACTTTTTCTCTTTTCAGGATGCGTTTCACCATTATAACTTCGATTCTCATTTACGAGAATTTTCGGCAGTTTTCTCGAGTTAGTCGATCTTTCCCAGGAAAGTTGGGTGTTTTGCATCATAAACTCACACTATTTCAGACAGTAATATATAGTGCATCCCGCGGATAGATACTTTTGAAAATCATTAACAGCCTTGGATCAACTGTAACTGCTAAGCATGGTGGTGGCCTGCCTTTTGCTCAAGTTTTCCAAAACTTTAGTTGGGGATGAACGACCTCCTACTCCCTTTGGGGAGAGGAAAGAAAAGGCTTTAATGGATGTATCCATTTCATTTATTTTTATAATTACCTAATACTAAATATTACTGAATACCAAATTTCACCAACTTACAGATCTGTTATATACGTGCGGAAGGACACATCAAGAGATTCTGATGGGTGTGGTGCAGTTGCAAATGTTACAACGAACCCTCCCTCGTATTGTATATGGTTTAATTAAAATTCTTAACTAAAACTTATTCATTAAATTTTGAAAGTATAAATATTTTAAGGCCCCTTCCCCTTTAAGAGCTTTAAATTGAGAAACAAGAAAATTGCCAAGAAAATTATTTAGTTCCGAGGTACTTATTCATTTTAGTATTTCCTTCCTGTCTTATTTAATATATTACTATTTCCACAGTTTCTGTGGATTTTATTTTGTTTTAAGGATTCATCATCATCATCGTCATCAATAATAACTTGATACTTTATAAAAATATTTTTGAATTATTCAATGAGTTCACTGTTCAATTGACGGTAATTTGAATAACACAAATTATTCAGTTTGTATTATTCAATTTAGTTATTTAAAAAGCCACTAATCTGTAGGCCAAGCAACAATATACAACTGTCCCTGTCAATTGTCAACCCATCCTTCTGGTATCATGACCTGTTTTCACAAATGAAGCTCAGGCGTCGATGAGAGAATTCCGATGTAAAAAGATATCCAAGTTGGAAGTAAATACTAACTAGGTCCACTAGATGGTCGATGACCTTCATTTGTCTGTGAAACAACGGTCTGCTCATTGGAGACCTGAAGTAGTGAACACCATGTTTTGTCTTCAGAGCAGGGAATCCTTCTCTCTTTCTTTTTTTTTCTTCCTCTATCTATTTCTTTCTTCTCTCTATTCTCCGTGAAGAATATTCTTGAAAGGGATGTCAAAGAGGATTAGCGACCTAAAACTGTCATGCTATGCACAGACTGTTCTAACTCGTCAACAATGAGCCAGCAATATTACAGATTTGCTAGTCCATAATCCACATACGTTCCATTTGTTTCCGAAAGAAACATGTAGCCAGCAATGATAGTGTCACAGCCAACATCAGTAGTGACGTACACCTCAATTAGCGACATCTAGACTAGATTATTTTCTAGTTGATGGAATCCCAAATGGCAACTATAACAGCCATAGCCCACTTTCACTCCAAATTACAAGCTGCATGATTCCTATCGCCAAACCCTCGCCTTTATGAGCTCCGACATTTATCAGAGAATGCCTCTGCTTGTTCTTAACCTACTCTAATTTTAAATTTCTTTGCCCTGTTCAAAAATATTCATCTGTTGTTTTTATTATCCATTCCATTCCGAAAATCACTCTAACCTCCTCACCTTCCTATCCATGAAGCACGAATTCTTTGTAATAAAACTATCCAAATAGTGAAGTCATCTTCCTAAGTTACCTTAATGTTCACAACTCCAACTGGCGCCCCTTTTCTTGCACCACTAACCAAACTAGACGGGACGAAAATATATTTGCGATAAGCAACGACCAAACGCAAATAATCTGCCAACCGGAATATACCTGACAACCTTTTCACTCTCCAGTACCCTTGATCTTTCCTTAACCTGTTCTCTTTGCAGATTTTGGAGGTCATCTCTTCTAGTTAACTCAGATCACAATTTTGTTTTCTCTCTCTCATGGAAATCCTTCCCTTCAGCCACTCCCAAACTGGTTTCCTTTGGCAACATCAAGTAGGATGACCTCCAGAACGTCTACTCTTCCTTTCCGTGGTCAGACCACTTCATCTACTGCTCTGATCAACACGTGCTCTGAACGAGATTACAATCCTTAACAGCAAGGTCTTCGTTTATCAGTCTCCCTCCCTAATTTCCAAGCCATAGTTCGAATCCAAAAATGGTTTCGTAAGGGTCAAAAGTATGGGAAACCTGACTTAGAGATAGAATAAAATCTCGAATTTCGATTAGGGATCGTAATAAAAACATAGAATACCTTGGTAACTAATCAGGAGGACCAAGAACTACTTCTTTAGTAGCACTCGGTCGTGCAATAACCAGTCAACAAACTAACCTTGCCTGATGGTATGAAGTGAATCAAACTTCTTTAATTATAATTATAATCTGTTTCATTGATTTCAATGAACTAACCACATTTGAGTCCCGATTGGTTTATTCTCGACCTCATCTCTTCTATCCTGGGACAGTATTGAGACTCTGATGGATACGTTATTTTTCTTGTAATATGCAATGGTTCTCATCATCTTTTGGACTTAACCCTGAAATTCTGAAGATTCATGATTTGAAGATTTTCAACAGTTGACAACCAAAGAAAGTTTCCATGGCGATCGTGACGTCACGTTGAATTTAGCCAACTTGCGAATTACTAACAAAGCCTCTTACAACTAAATGAAAATCGTTATCCAACTGTTGTTTCTTTTTAGTGAAAGGATATACTTTTGGTTACAATGAATAGCATACGGACAATGGAATGTTAAGGAGGATCATACATTTTGTCTGCTATTCACTTCTGACTGGTAAACAAAGACGCAACACAGCAAACCGGCCATTGCTGTTTAGGATTGAAGCGATCAAATTATGTTACTATCCTGAAAATTATCAAATTCAGGTGTTTGATATGTTTTCAGTCAGCAAGGTAGTTCCTTTGCAAAACCACTGAATGTGAAAAAGCCTTCTTTTTTTTTTAGGAGAGATCGTATTACAATAATTTTTATAAAATGTGAGCAGTAAATGGTTCTCCTCCCTTTAGCAAGCAACCAACCACATGACATTAAATCTTGATAAAATGTGACCACTATACGTTTTAAATGTATTTTGAAAGGCTAAATCGCTTCATTCAATAAGTTGAATCTCCCCCATCCCCAAATGTATAATAATAATTAATCTTAAAACAATTGCAGAAATTGTGTGTGTGTGTGTGTGGGTGGGTGGGTGGGTGTGTGGGTGTGTGGGGTGTGGGGGTGGGTGGGTGGGTGTGTTAATTTAACAACTAATTTGGTAAAAGAAATAAATGTATTGAGACTGCGGTAGTAAATATTTAACTATACTGTAAAGCCCACTTGACTAGTCTTATTACTAGATCCATTACTAAAATTTGATCAACAGATTCCAAGTTGAGTATCATTGTTGCTCTATATTTATTTATTTCTATCTATATTTTATCTATATTTATTACGCTATATTTATTCTTTCTATTTCTGTTTTTCGATTTATTCAATATTTTGCATAAATTTTTTTTATTTGATGTAGAGTTAATTCTACACCTCTAGAAGTTTGTAATATACATTTATAACAATTATTTTTTTAAAAACTAATAAGTTGCCTATAAAAAATGAGTCCTAACTCTTTTGGTGTTAATGAATAACCGACGGAGTTGATTCTGTTAGCTTAACCATCTCTTTGGTCGTACCATTGTTTTGAACAAAGGCCAAAGGTACTAAGGTTATGAACTAGGGTATTATGTCCATAAATTGCGTGGCCAGAGTTTACAGGAGGAAAATCCAGCTATCTCCTATGAGAACGGAGTACACCCCCCTTCGGGGTGGAAATTCGAACTCTCTCTCTCTCTGTCCAGCTAAGATTTACAGATAAATAACTTCAATAAAGCAATTAAAAGCTTCAACAAATATTGGATTTCAAGCCAGATACACTACTTATAGATAACTGGGACAGCACCGAACTTTAACTGGGTCAGTATTATCAGCAGTACTTCAATGACGTTTACTTTAACTGGTTTTTAAGAATTTGAAGGTTATCACTGGTTCCATTAGCATTTCCTGTCTGACGTACTCGCACAGGTTACTGTTTACTTCATATATATCCCAAAGAAGACAGACGGCTATAGTTTTAAAACGATATAATAGAATATCCCTTATGCGGAATAGGAAATCTCCTCTGAGAAGAACTCGTTATGGTTTATGCATATTTTTCTTTTGGTTCTGGAGATTTGCCAACATGGTTTTTACATTGTTTTTACTTCAGCCTGGAAATTTGCCAGAATTTAACGGATGTCTGTGCTTTCAACAAATTAACGACGAGTCGGTGGTGGAATATACCAGTTATAACAAGGCAATTGTATTCATCCCCAAATTCGTCTTACATTTACACAATTGACTATTTTTCTTTTTATGCCATTATAATGTCGTTAATGCTTAAACTCACTTGGAAAATCCAAGAAAAAAAGTCTAGCGTGAAAATAACTATTTCAGATTAACGTGATGTTATTTTTTTTTAAAAATCTTGTTGAAAGTTTACATTACACTAAAATAATCATAAAAAACATTCAACTGTTTTGTAGGTCATAAAATTAATAGCAAGTATTTATAAGTCTTAAAGCAGATTATCTTCAAGGCATTTGTGTAATTCTGTCTGCGATTAAACCAACAATAGAGTGCATTTTGGATATTAAATCAAAATCTCTAGAGGTGTTTCTTTAGGCATTCATCATAGAAAATTGTCTTTAGAGATGTCTCTTAAAATTTAATTATAGAAAATTATCAAATGCAATATTTTTGATAGAAATCATACGATGTTTACAGAAAATCAAGATGAAAAAAAAAACCAGTTTGTAATGGATATAAAAGAACATCAAGAAACTCCTCGTTAGCGACAGACTTAGATCGTAAAGATTGTATGTTGTCTAGGACGTGAAGAACATTATAATGAACATTATATGACACCAACTAACATTATAATTAGTTAGTTGGTGTCATATAGAGGTGGTCGGATTTTTCTGCTAAAAAAACTAGGATTTCTCGAGAATCTTATTGCATCACTCTTGAATAAAAAAGCTATGGATTTTAACAAATACGAACATATTTCGTCAGAAGGGTAGAACAAGAATAAAATACAGCCTGCTTGGCCTCAGTACAATATCATTACGTTTAATCTTTCGGGAATTTTAGATTTATGTCATTAGTTTTGAGAGTATAGAAAGAATGATAAAAATCAAGGATCACAGAAGAAGTTAAGTTCAGAATATGTAACATTCTTAACCAATCAGTTTATCAATTAATTTGCAAGGCATTGGTAAATCTGCCGTTGAACTCTTGCTTCACAGCTTCTAAAAATATAAAGCGCAAGAAAGAAAGGGAAAAAGTAAACGAATGAAATAGCAAAATGTGCAATACAAAGAAATTATGAAAACGATGATCTTAAGCTAAATGAAGCCATTCCCCAAGCTAAGTGCCTACAGTAGGGCTGTTCTCAAATATTATATTATTGATACTGACTAACTGATAATTGCTGTCTAGATTGTGAGTGTTGATATTAGCAATCCCTTAAAAAGTTTATAGAATCAGTAGAGTTGGATTACATTCAGTTCGTTAATTTGAATCTTATCTGCTAAAATTTGATTATTAAAGTAAGTACAGATTGTACTTGAGGTATCAAATTACCAAGAGGACAAACATGATCATTGACACAAGAGAGAAGATAACCAAGAAATCTTTAAGTAAAATACTCCACAAGTATACTTGGAGGCCAAGTCTTACCTTGTTCGGAGAACAATGTTAACAAAATGGGAAACTTTCGTCCTAAACGAGTGTGGCAGTTATTACATTAAGTTACTATGCAGTTAAAACAATAACCGATACAAAGTAATTGAAATTCTTAGTTTTAATCAGAATGGATCATTCGTACTTGATCTGATAACCTTTACTACAACACAGGGATCGTATGACATACTAGAAGGGAAAACTCAGCATGGATACCATAAACAAACTCAGCAGTGCAGTTAGAGAACTGAGTAACTAGCCCTATGGAGTCAAACACTATATTTATTCTAAACATGTAGCCATCAACGTGGTCACAAAGCCTCACATGTTTTGATGAAATCGCTAATTCAGGCTTCAGCAAGCAAGGTATCGTTTCCCTAGGTCATAA
Organism: Typopeltis vanoorti; assembly: GCF_054136105.1. Taxonomy (NCBI): domain Eukaryota; kingdom Metazoa; phylum Arthropoda; class Arachnida; order Uropygi; family Thelyphonidae; genus Typopeltis; species Typopeltis vanoorti. Next base: position 29,402,409 of record NC_143572.1, read on the forward strand.
AGGTCATCTAACAACTAGTTGGCATTCTCAGAAACTAGAAAGATATCCATTTGTCAGCAGGAATGCTCGTACCATTCCCCTTTTGTTGAAACAAGTCATATCTGTCAATTTGGCATTGCGTTATTCATTTATATTTGAAACGTTTGAATAGAAAGTCATCAAAAGGGCATTTATTAAACTAAAAAATTGATTAGACATGCGGATGATGTTTGCATAGCTTGGTTTGTGAACTCTCAACAACATTGTCATACATACACTATGCAGTCGAAGTCAAACTAGAGAGATATCTTCCATCTTTCTTCTTCATCTTTTCCATCCTACAATAGGCTGTGTCCTCTAGTTAAGTGGTTTAGAGTCATTTCACATACATGGATTATTTCTGCAGATGTGTGTTTATGAGACTACTTCACTGTTTTGAGAGCAGACAATTCAGAGCCACAGAAGAAGAACTCCTCACCTCTGTATTCGACTTATCATCAGATCTCTCAGGACAGATATTATGCATTTCTAGAGATTTCTAAAGAAAGAGCTGGATTTTGAACATGTGGAAATCGCTGTTGTAGAGAATGAGTACAATCTCAGATGGGTAGACAAGATATTAGGATAAATAAATAAATAACATAACAGATACAAATACATAGACAAGAACAACAAATATGAAAGTATAGTCACTCCACTATGCATAATACCTGCGAGTTCATATCCGAACTTTCAAGACAGACATTATACTCTCAGGAATCTTTTTAAGTCTTTTTTTTTTTTTTTTTTGTTCAATAGAGGAAATGTATCTAGCATGAAGATACATCCACAAAAGATTAAATTACACTCTGAGATCTTTCGTATCTAATATGTACAATTTGTCAAGATGGAATTCGCTCAGTGGTTGGATTTTCTTCACAACAAGATAGCAGCATATTTTCATTTGCTTAGTAAAAGATGAAAATCCAAGGAAGGTAGCCGAGTTTATATGCACTTCCATCCAACGCAATAAAAATCTCAAAGTGGTGGGTTTGCAAACAAGTATGGTCATTTTTAATTAAATGCCTCAACCAAAATGTATATTGACATGAAGGCATAAGGTTCACTTGATCAACAACAACAACAACAACAATAATAATAATATTTCTTTCTTTTATTCTTTTCTCTCAAACTGTGCTGAGTTTCTCTTTTTTTCCGTATTAAATGTATGGCATTCTTTATGTCTGCCTTCTTAACTAGGAAATCATTTTTCAATACAATTTTAACTTAATAACTCAAATGCTGTTCACGTAATTAATTCTGCATACTCGTTTTTAAATGTCAAAGCATCAGGTTCTTAATTACGCTCGTGCTTTTGTTACCCTTTTTGTGTGGAGTGTTTTTAGGGTCATTGCAATGGCAAATGTTGAGCCACTTTCCAAGATAAAATTTACAACTCATCAACGAATGTTGCAAAATGATGTAAATGGCACCAGCGAATGGCGTGATTTCAATGACTGTTTGTGTTTAAGTGAAGGCCACGAACCTGTTGAAGATCATGTCGGGATTGGACGTCCTTTTCATCATAAAACAATTAAATAAACATGAATAACTCTTCATATAATTAAATCATATGAATCATAATTTCACACAATTTCAAAGTTCTATTCTTCATAATTTTTTTCTTTCCCAAAAATAATTACGATGTACAATTTATGTGAGTTATATAGATTGCAATCATTTAGTACAATAGTCACAAGAAACTCAATACGATTTGATTTTTTTTCTCTATGATTGCAGAAATCTATATAGGGACTTTTCATCTGAAGGTGAGATGTCAATGTTTTTCATTCCACACAAGAAGCCCACTGGAAGAACAACACACACCAGTTAACAGATTTATATACAAATACAAACACACTCACAAAGTCTTATTGCTGTATTCATTCGCTACTCTTTTCTTTAAATCGAAAGCCAAGTCCAGTTCATCAGTACGACTTTTATTATCTTTGATCCTGGGCACTTGGGTTTTAACTATAGTTTCGTGAATCAATCGCCTATGTTGTGATTCTTTCCTGTGGTGGAACTAGTATTTGATTTTGATTCAGATGTCCTCCATTATAATTTCAATCTATTTTTTTTTTATTATTATAAAGACTGCATATCATACACAGAGCTCTAACTACGCAGAAATGAATTTCGACTTCTAAATGCTCTAATTTAGCTCTGCTGACACATTCCTGAATGCTAACAATGGCAAGTTCTTTCCTAATATCCCCATTTTTAATGTGATACTACCATTGATACCATCTGTTTATTTCCTCAGAAATCTCATATCAGAGATCTCGAGTTATTTTCAGCTGCCTGAATAAAAGTCGACTTTGATTAATTTCATAGGATATTTCAGGACAGCTCTGTATCAGCCATAATCATTCAGTCACCGAGTAAGAATGAAGATTCCTTCATATACTGTAATAGAAGCACTAACACGTGTTACGTTAAACATCATGCAACCTCGTGCACCTTCATGTGCTGAAGAGTGTCGACCTTGAACTGACTCAATGCAGTTGAACGGTACACACACACACACACACACACACACACACACACACACACACACACACACACACACAC